>NW_024412396.1:57235825-57281294 GCF_014898765.1 Herpailurus yagouaroundi
GAAAGAAAGAAAGAAAGAAAGAAAGAAAGAAAGAAAGAAAGAAAGAATGGAAGGAAGGAAGGAAGGAAGGGAGGGGAAGGAACGGTAATTGTTTGCTGCATAGAGGAAAATAAACCCAAAAACCTATACTACAGACTGATTCCGTGCTACATCTACTATCATAATCTCTATTTTTCTGTAACATTTTCTTACACTTTGGATGTAGAAGTAGATTCTCAAACTTCCTGGCTTACAATTCAGAACATATCTTTTAAGAAGAAATTAACAAATAGTTTGAATTGTTCTTTGAATAATTGAGTTCCATAATTCATTGATATGGACTCTTTAAAATATTTGTTTGAAATTCTCTTCTTACTTGCCTTCAAATTGCAATTAACATTTGCAAGCCTTCCATTACAAATGTGCCTAAATTTGTTTTTTGTAATATAACAATTAAAAATATAAACTAACGATTCTTAGCTGTTTCCTTACCAAGATTTTTCCATTAGGTCAGGAGTACTGGCTTACTTCCTGAAAGAGAAACAATACCAGGACAAATTTCTCATACGTTTTTCAAATCTGATTTTTCAGCTTTTCAACTTCACGTATTTAATTATCTTCATTCAACAAATACACAATATAGTTAGAGGTGGGATTTACATATAGGAAGTGACCAAAAGAGTAACAGAATAACATGTAAATAAGGACGTGATAGTGTAGGGAGTCTGGGTGGCTCAGCCAGTTAAGAGAGGGGCTCTCGATTTTGGCTCCGGTCATGATCTTGCAGTGATCTCTTGCTGAGACAGAGCCCCACATTGGGTTCCGCACTGACAGTGCGGAGTCTGCTTGGGACTATCTTTCTCCTCTCTCTCTTTGCCCCTACCCCACCCCCAATAAATAGATAAACTTAAAAAAAAAAAAAAAAAAAAAGAATGTGATAATGCCGCACAGAGGTAGGGCTATGGAAACTTAAAGTGAGCAGTTGTCAGAAAGGGATAACGGTAATTTGAGAAATTTTTATGAGAGAAAAATTGGCAAAATTGAGATTCTCATTTAGCGGGGAAAAGAAATAAAGAGTTATGGATTCTGAGTCAGAGAACCTGGTTTCTGATGCAGGTTCTGCCACGTCCTAGCTATGAAAATGGGAAAGTCATCTAGTTCCATTTGTATACCAGAAAGTAGAGGCTTACATGCTTCAAGGGTAGTGAAGCCTGATACTAATAATAATATGTTTAAAACAATTATGAAGTAAATGCATTGTAGGCTATTAAGAATAATTGTAGTCCTGGGGAGCCTGGGTGGTTCAGCCAGTTAAGCATCCGACTTTGGCTCAGGTCATGATCTCGTGGTCCGGTCTGTGAGTTCGAGCCCCGAGTCCAGCTCTATGCTGACAGCTCAGAGCCTGGAGCCTGCTTTGAATTCTGTGTCTCTCCCTCTGCCCCTCCCCCACTGAGCTCACGCTAGCTCTCTCTCTCTCTCTCTCTCTCTCTCTCTCTCAAAAACAAACAAACAACAACAACAAAGATTAGGAGATAAACATCAATGTTGCCGACTCTAGACTATGACAGGTGCAACACACACAAAAATAAAAGAGGAACGTGATGCCAACGTCACCACTAGGTAACCACCTGTTACGCCCAGGATACAACGTGAAGGAGTTAATTCAGCCAACATTTACAAGCCTGCAATTTTTGTTTGTAACAAGGAACAAGAAGACATGTGCCCAACAGTGTATTAGAGATTATCTTCCTCAAAAATTAAGCTATCTTTTCATCTTGAAAAGGAGAATAAAGCATTCGAAGTGTGGCAGATACTATCCATATTGCCTTTGAGATACATCTTACCAGTTCTGTGCCCCATCCCGGAGTAGTTCATGCCCGACTCCGTGATGTGAAAGCCCAACTCCTCTGCCTTGAGGGGGAGGAATCCCTGAGGGTAATTAATGCTCCGGAACTCTCTGCAGGGTCAGGTTGAGGTTAGCATTTTGCCTGAAATTACCTGTTTGCTTGGCTTCTTGCCCTTTCCTGTCCTGTTCTCCACTCTGTGGGTTTCTCTTCACTATGCTTTTGTATTTCTTTAATGCATCATTTGAATGATGCTTCAGGGTGGGCTTCTGGAGAAACTGACCTAAAATGATAATTTTCAGAAATCATTCATTCCTCTATTGTTTTCTGTTTTCAGATATTTTTATTTCTGCTCTTATTATGATTTTTTTCTTTCTCCTCATTGATTTGGGTTTATATTTCATTTTTTCCTTAATTTCCTCAACTGGAAGATTAGGACCTTGATTTCTTTCTTTTTTATACTGCATGCATGTAATCATCCATATTTTCCTCTAAACACTGCTTTAGCTGTAGGCCACAAATTATACATTGTGTTTTGATTTGTATTCAGTTCAAAATATTTTCTAATTTAGCTTCTGACTACCTTTTTGACTATCTTCTTGTTCTGTATACTTTATATATATTATTACTTTCTAGTTTAATTCTAGAAACTAGAAAAACACTTGCATAGTTTCAGTTCTTTTAAATTCATGGACATTTCCAAGCACACTCAAAAATGTTTATATTCAAATATTATATGTGGAGGGTTCCATTAGTGTCAAATAGTTAAAGTTGGTTGATAGGATTACTCAGAACTTAGATATCCTTTACATGTTTTTCTGGTTTCTTTCTTTTCTCCCTTCATTACTTCCTTCCTCCCTCTCCTCCTTCTTTCCTCCCTTCCTTCCACCTTTCCTTTTTTTTACCAATTAGTTAATGAAAAGCTTTGAAGTCTCCAAGCATAATTGTGTATTTGTCTATTTTTTCCTTTATATTGTATTAGTTTCTGTTTCTCATAGTTTAAATCTTCGTTGTAAGATACATTTATTGAATTGTTACATCTTCTGAAAAAAATGATTCCTTTTTCATTGTGTATTCTCCTTTATTGTAGGTAATATTTCTTGTTCTGGAATCTATTTTTTCTGACATTAATATAACCATTCTAGCATTTTTTTGAGTAGGGTTGCATGTCGTATTCTTCCCTTTCCTTTCCTTTTGTCTTAGAAATGTCTCTCTATATAAAATGAGTTTCTTGTATACATCATATATTTTTTAAAAAAAAAAAAGGATCTGGCAATCTATGACTTAATTTGGTGTTTATACCCTTTATATTTGCATTTGGATTGGGTTGTTATTTCAATTATCTTCATGCAACACCAGCATAAAATTCTGCTAGTTTTGCCTTCTGCTTAGATGTAGGCTGGTGTGCCTGAGGATTCCTGAATAATCCTTCTCCAGCCTTAGCTTTCGGTTTACCTGTACCACTGAGTCACAAAGAACTGTTTGGTTACATATCAGGGACAAAGCTTTCTCAGTGTCCCTGCCCATCTCCTGGCTTGTAGCTGTAGCAGATACTGTCCAGAAACAATTTCCTGATCCTCCCTCAGTGGCAAGAGGTTCTAATGACATTGGTATAGAATTCTAATCCCAAGATTTTTGCCTGCCATTCTCCTAGAATAAAGAGAGGTCTTTTTTTTTTTGTTTTCACTCTTCCTCCAGTTGCAAAGGATTCTCCACTTGAGTCTGGGAGGTTATAGGACTTACTATCCTTCATTAGAAGCATAAGACTTTTTTCTGTTGAAGAATTAGATTCAGTGGGATTTGTAATATTTCAGCAGTGGCAGACAATTCACTTTTTTAAATGTTTATTTGTTTACTTTGAAAGAGAGTGAGAGCTGAAGAGGGGCAGAGAGAGAGAGAGAGAGAGAGAGAGAGAGAGAAAGAGAGAGAGAGAAAATCCCAAGCAGGCTCTGCACTGCTAGTTCAGAGGCTGACATGAGGCTTGAACTCATGAACCATGAGATCATGACCTGAGCCTAAATCAAGAGTTGGGCATTTAACCAACAGAGCAACCCAGGCCTCTAATTCACCTTTTGATGTCTACTTTGAGGAGGTAAGTTCTCTCTGGTCTCTGCTCTATTACCAGCTTTTCTTGTGAGCACCCAGTGGACTTCAGGGAGAAGAGACCATGAGTGCTTGCAAACCCCCTGTTTCTGGGAATCCTGGAGGTTTGTTATCCAGGGAACCTATAATAGGCATCAGCATTAAATATTTTATACCCTGTCTATGGCCAGCAGCATCTCCTCCTCCCGTGCTCTGCCAGGGCTCAGACAAAACTCATATCTCCTTCTTTAATTTGTCTTTCCTTGGCTCTTAGGCTACTTGTTTGCAAAGTCAGCTGTGTGAGTTTCAGAGAAGGTACTACTGGTATTTTTATTCATTTTTATTCTTGTCATTACGGTGAGAAAGGTGCTCTGCCCAGCTTTTTACAACCTAGGGAATATGGAATCTATTCCCTTAATCTTAACCCATATATATATATATATTTATTTATTTATAAGGTGAGTTTATTTTAGATATCATATAATTGGTCTGTGCTTTTTATGCATACTGGTAATATGTCTTTCGTTTGGGATACTTAGACCATTTACATTTAATATAATTTTTATTATTAGATTTAAATCTATTATCTTGCAGACAGTTCTCCATTTGTTACGTGTTGTTTTTTTTTCTTTCATTGTTTTTCCTATTTCTCTGCCTGCTTTCTAATTAATTTGAGTTGAGCAGTTTTTTAAAATTCCACTTTATCTTCATTCTTTACTTAACTGTTATACCACCTCTGTTACTTTATTTTAGTGATTGCCCTAGGTTTTACAACAGACATCTTAACTTCTCACCGTTTGACTTCAAGTAGTTTTATACCCCTTGAAGTACAGTATAAGAAACTCATAACAATACATTATCAACTCTTCCCTTCCATACTTTGTACTATTATCTTAAGATGTTTCATTTTTTCATATGCAAATATAACCCTTTTTAGGGTTCTCTGAGATTTTTGATCTCTGGTCTTTCATTGCTTAAAAATTTTTGGAATTTTTAAAAACAAATTGATTCAAATATTTCTCTTTCTCTTCTTCTTTAAAAAACTTTTGGTTATTATTTTTAAAATATTTATTTAAATATTTCTCTTTCTCTTCTGTGATCCCAGTTACATACATAATAGACTGTATAATATTGACCTGCTGCTCTTAGATGTTCCATTTTCCTTCTCTTTGTGTTTCAGCTTTCATGGTTTCTACTGATATGTTCAAATTCATTGATTATTTCTTGATGATGTCTTATCTGTTGATGACTTCTCAAAAATTTTCTCCACTTCCTTTTTTTAAATGATTTAAATGATTGTTTGTTTGTTTCTGAGAAAAAGAGAGGCGAGCATGACCAGGGGAGGGGTAGAGAGAAAAGGAGACACAGAATTCGAAGCTGCTCCAGGCTCTGAGCTGTCAGCACAGAGCCCACTGCAGGGCTTGAACCCATAAACCCATGAACTGCGAGATCATGAGCTGAATTGAACTTGGATGCTTAACCTACTGAGCCACTCAGGCACCCCGAGTTTTCTCCACTTCTGATACTATGTTTTTTTAATTTTTGTCATTTTTATGTCATGTCATTTTCAAAAATTTTTTTTTCTTTTCAACGTTTTTATTTATTTTTGGGACAGAGAGAGACAGAGCATGAATGGGGGAGGGGCAGAGAGAGAGGGAGACACAGAATCGGAAACAGGCTCCAGGCTCTGAGCCATCCGCCCAGAACCTGACGCGGGGCTCGAACTCCCGGACCGCGAGATCGTGACCTGGCTGAAGTCGGACGCTTAACGGACTGCGTCACCCAGGCGCCCCTGTCATGTCATTTTCGATTAAAAAGTTAATTTAAAAAAATAATTTGATAAAGATTCTACTCTGAGCCCCTCCCTCTTTTTGGTGAATTCTTCCTCTTTCCTTTTGAGATGTATAGTATCTCCTACAACTCAGGAGTGTCTTTCTCAAGGATCTGAAAGCCATTCCTTTAAAATGCATACATTGCCTGGAGCATCCGGGTGGCTCAGTTTAATCCTCTTCAGCTCAGGACATGATCTCAATTCAAGCCTTTCATCCACCTCTGTGCTGGCAGCTCAGAACCTGGAGCCTGTTTAGGATTCTGTGTCTCCCTCTCTCTCTGCCCTTCCCCTGCTCATTCTCTGTCTCTCATTCTCTCCCAAAAATAAATTAAAACATTACAAAAAAATTTTTAAATAATAAAATGAAATGTATTCATTGGGGTCCCTGGGCGGCTCAGTCAGTTGAGCTTCTGACATCTGCTCAAGACTTAATCTCAGGGTTCATGAGTTCAAGCTCCACATTGAGCTTGTTACTCTCAGCACAGAGCCCGCTTTGGATTCTCTGTCCCCATCTCTGTTAGCCCCTCCCCTGTTCATGCTCTCCACAGGTCAGCATTTACATTGACCAGCTTTCTGTAATTTCTCACTTTCCTGACTCTGTTGAGCATCCACCTACCCTCTTCCTACTTCCTCGTTGTTCCTAGAAAACTCTTAGTCACTTCTGTTCAAAGCAAAGCTGAGTTCAATTCATGCTGGATCCTCTTCCCTATGGCACTAGTATATTACTGATTAAAATGTATGCTTATTGCTTTCACTAGTGCCCCACTTTGTCTTTGGTAGTTTTTTTGTCTTTTTTTGACATCTGCTGTCACTTCACAGGCTTCACTTGTCCAATAGATCTTTTAACATGCTAATCACAGTTATAGTAAAGTCCTTGTCTGACAGTTCCAACACTGTTGTCACCTCTGGGTCTGGTTCTATTATTGCTTTGATTATTTGACAGTAGGTTGTGTGTGTGTGTGTGTGTGTGTGTGTGTGTGTGTGTGTAAGTTTTTTTGCATATGTGCTAGATATCTCATGCAAAAGGAAAGGGGTAAACAGGATTCGCACATGGAAATGAACATGCTACTTCCCAGCAGTTTGTGTGGGGGATGAGCCAATCTTGTTAGTTGAGCTGGCTGTGCCCTAGTGCCTCTTGCTGATAGGGCATAACAATAAGCCAACGGACAAAGAAGAATAGGGAAGGTAGTTTTCAGCCTCCTCGTTCTCCAGCTTAGTGCTTCAGCATTTGCATATTTATAACAAATTTTCATACAGAGCCTACCCTCTGTCTGAAACTCAGTGGGAAATTACACACACACACACATACACACACACACACACACACACACAATCATTTTTATTGGTACTGCAAAATTGTTTCTTCCTAAGTAAGTTTATGTACCTTGCCAAGTGATACTATGGTTCTCGTTTCCTCTGCTTGAATCTTAGGATACATGAAGTAAGATGAAAAGCTGAGAGTGGGAGGGGGTGGGGCATTTAAGTTACAGAGGCTAGCAGGCCTGCAGAAAGGATGGGGCTGTTGTGATGCTTTGTGATCAATTCCACTCCAAGAAAATCTCCCAGAAGGCAAATCCAACAAAACAGGGACCCAACAAAACCCAACTCAAGCTGCTGGATGTGCCATAAAATCCAGATCCACAGTCAGCACCCTCTGTCCTGACCTCATCGCCAGAGGGTAAAGAACATGTAGTTTGTGGTGAAGGACTAGTACCATTTGCTTTCCTTACCCTTTTCTTGTGTTCTTCTGTTTAATAATGTTTTAATTTTTTTAAAACATTTATTTATTTATGTATTTATTTATTTATTTTTATTTATTTATTTAAGTGGGCAGAAAGAGTGGGAGACAGAGAATCCCAAGCAGGCTCTGCCCTGCTTGGCACAGAGCTGGATGCAAGGTTCGATCCCCTAAACTGTGAGATTATGACCTGAGCTGAAATCAAGCATTGGAAGCATAACCGACTGAGCCACCCAGGTGCCCCCTAATAACCTTTTTTAAATAGGTATTTTTCTTAACTTAGTGACTGGTATTCATGAGTGACCATTTTGAAACTCCTCCACTGTTGATTTCAATCCTTCATATTTTGTAAGCCCATGTTACAATGTTCATTGATTCTCTTTGTGATGTTCCCACTTCAAAAGGCACCTTCCTTGTTCACTTGCTATCTCTTTAAAGGACATCTCCTGGGCAAATATTACTCCCAGCACAACATCACCAGAGCAAAATGAAGTCAGAAAGCTTCTTCTCTGCACTTGAACAAGTGGGTGTGCTCAGAGTTGACTCTCAATTTGTTGGAAGCAATTTATTTTTCTGGTCTCTCTTCAGTGCTGCATTTATTTTGTGTCCTTGATAGAAGTTTGAGAATTCCTTAGATATTGATGCCAAGCCCGCAATGTTAATCTAGGTAAAGGAAGATAGATAAAGGGTGGGAATGGGTTGAAGGGGATTTGAAAAGTCAGCCCAGGGCTCAATTCAAATGACCTGCCAAAGAACTGTTAGATAATTATGCATTATTATTTTCTGGAGACAAGTTTAGAACACTGAGAATGTAAGAAAAGGATGAATGATGTATTATTTCTTTAAAATATTTGGTTAGGATGTAAGCATAACAGACAAAAGCCTCTGGGTTTAGCAGAATCATTTGTATGAAATAATGTACCTGACTCCAAAAATACGTCAAAAAGCAATATGGAATATAAGCCAATTCCCAGCAGTTTGAATTTATTATTTATGATGCCAGTTAAACAAGGCTAATGTGCTCTGCAAAAGTGGTTATAGCTGCTATGCAGTATTAGTAGAAATTAGTCAGATGCTACCAGCTCGATATAAAGTAAATTTGCAAAGGTTTCTGCAAATGACAGTTTGGCTGACTTAACATGACAGTTGAGAGCATGTAAGCTGCTTCAGTATTGGCAAGTGGGTTTACAACCAAAGTCAGCACTTATGGGTGTAGGAAACAAATTAAACCAAAGCGGAGGAGGAACGGTGATGAGTTCCAGCACTCTACCCACCACGCAGAAAGAGTCCATAGCATCCTCCTCCTTGTCAATCCTACTCTTACGGGTTTCGAACAAAAGCTACGAGGGTTACCTTTTTCATGTCATGCCCTTACTGCTCTATCCAGCTCCCACTCATCAAAGTGTGTTCTAAGAATACCCTCTAGCAGCAAGTGCTGCCCTAAACACGTCTGTGATTGTGTCAGCTTGCTGTTCCTCAAGGACATGGTCCAGGAAGATCTTGTTTTGCAATATCGGGATGTTCAGCAAAATTATTTTGTTAAGCAGAATACATATAATCATATTTACTTTTCATTCACGAGCATTTATCATGAATATGTTGATGACGTCTTTTGAGAAAAAGCCCTAGGCAGTAAAAGATTGGCTTTTTTTGAAAAGTGATACAACATATCAAGGAGCAGAGAATATACATATATTCAAAAACACCCTTTACATCTCAATCTGAGCAAGGAAATGTTAGTCTGGCCATTTGCCACTTTTTGTCAAGAAGAATACATACTTAAGTTTTAGGGAGATTTTGATTAATTCTTGAAGATTGAGGAAGAAACCAATGCCCGTTCAGTAGAAATGCGGGCTCAGGGAAGTCCTTCTTCAACTTGGGTTTAAATAATTCCTGCTGTCCATTTCCTTCCTCTCCCGTCCTTGCCCCTCGCCTCCCCTCCCCTTCCTCTTCCTTCCCTTCCTTCTCTTACTCTTCTTTCCTTTGATAGACATGTACTACACTCTCATTAAGCATGAATTCTCCTCCTTTGGGGCAAAAAGGAACAATGTTCCATTCCCCATGGAGCTTGCCTCCAACCATTGGATAAACCATAGGGGTTTTAAAAATAGTTTGTTGGGGCGCCTGGGTGGCGCAGTCGGTTAAGCGTCCGACTTCAGCCAGGTCACAATCTCGTGGTCCGTGAGTTCGAGCCCCGCGTCGGGCTCTGGGCTGATGGCTCAGAGCCTGGAGCCTGTTTCCGATTCTGTGTCTCCCTCTCTCTCTGCCCCTCGCCCGTTCATGCTCTGTCTCTCTCTGTCCCAAAAATAAATAAACGTTGAAAAAAAAAATAGTTTGTGAATTCCAGTGAGTATGAAGACAACCAATGTAATTCTCATGACTTAGTAACTTTATTCTTGAAATATGGGACTCTGGACACCGTATGCAAATATATATGAGTTAGATGCAGGTATAGGTTAGAATAAAAAAACAGGCTCTTAAATGTAAGCTTTTTCAAGTTACTTCATGATAATTACCTTTTTTTATCTCCATTGATTGTTGAATGTTCAGTCACTACTCTTCTGAAATAACTGTACCCATTGTTCTATTTCAGTTCCCGTCTCTCTATCTCAACAATTGTCGTGGCCTCCAAACTATTCCTAGTGCTATTGTCAAGACTATTGGTAGTTTAACATGGTCTCTGGACCATGCAAACAAATGATACAAAATTTCAGAGACTTGGGTATAAAATGATAATCTTGAACATCATCCAATTTTACTCATAAAAACACTCATTGTGACTCTTGCCTCAAGTAGTATATACAGCAGCATATGTTTGCAGGTAATTCTACAGCAATGATCTTACCCCATCTTTGCTACTACCTTTAAATTAGATGAAACAGGCATAATTAACGCTCTGTTATATTTAAGTAAACAAAGGTTTAGAGGCATAAAGTGGCATGGCCCAGCTTACCTGTAAAATAACTTATTAGTTTTCTAGGGCTGCTGTAACAAAATACCACAAATTAGGTGGTTTAGACAATAGAAATGTATTGCCTTACAGCTCAGAGGGCTGGAGGTCTGAAATCAAGGTGTTAGCAGGGTTGGTTCCTTCTGAGGATGGTGAGAGAGATGGTCTTTCTCCTTGGTTTGTAGATGGCTGTCTTCATATTTACATGGCGTTCTCCCTGTGTGCCTTCCTGTGTCCAAATTTCCCTTTCTTATGAGAACACCAGTCATGTTGGATTGGGGTCCACCCTAAAGAATCTCAACTTAAGTTGATTATCTCTTTAGAGACCTTATCTCCAAATGAAGTCACATTCTGAGATACTGGAGGTGAAGACGTGAACATATGAATGCTGGGGACATAATTTAACCCAACGCATTATAACAACCCATTTCTCTCAATTTTACTACTCATTGTCTTTGCTGCCATGCCAGGCTACTAAGGAAGAATGGGAAAGTGCTGGCAGGGATGAATCAAAAGAGAGCAGAATGATGGGGAGTTAAGAGCAAGGTGGGCAATCATAGGGAAAGTTAAGAAAAAAAAAAAAAGTCAAGTATCACAGCTTGAATATACTGCACAAAATTCCCCCAAGATGGTTCTAATTAGATAATACATAGATTTCCTTCTATGCTTTGATAGGATTAACTATAAGAAAAGAAAAGTTTAGAATGGAGTAAGAAAGCACTTGCCTATTCTATTTAGTTTATGGTAATAAATTCCAATTAGTTTGAATTGACATTGTTCTGCTCAGCCTAAAGTTGCCTCCAAGAACTTCCTTCTCTGCTCTGTTTAAGTACCAAAGACAAATGACTCTGCCGGTTTCTTTGGCATGGCTCCATTTATTTAAAGCTCATCTATGCCTTTCTTTCTGTCTCTGGGGGGACTTTGGGGGAAGAAAATACACAGAGAACCAAATGCTGAGCCTGTTGTGGATGTTGTGATTTCAGAAGAGAAGTGATCCCAGCCTGAGGCTCAGCTCCTCTGGTTAGCAGCTTCTGGAGAGAACTTACCTTACCAGCAATGGATACCAGTTTATTATGTAAACCTGGGAGGGGCTACCGTCCCGGCCTTTTCTCCACCTATCTCCCTGCTAGTCCAGCCCCATCAAATGCTGACGCTATTTATTCAAAAGATACGTTCCCAGATGCGTTTGGTTCTGCCCCTAATCTTGCTCTCATAAATATTTGAAAATTACAGTGAAAGCCCAATGGTGCCTCTCACATAATGGAACTGCAGGCAAGGAAAACACCGCACCGCTTTGAAGTTCCTGGAGGAGGGAGGTGAGAGATGATGAGATTTGGGGACAGTTTATGTGAGCGGTTTGTTATGCACACAGGAGGAATGGTGACGTGATGACAGATTCACTTCTCGGTCCTGAACCTTAATTAACAAGGCCCTCTGAGAAACACACTGAGAAACAATAAGAAAATTCTTTGGAGCATTTCATGGATTATTCACGTATGATCTTTGGGGATTTATTTTATTTTTATTTTTCTTTCTTTGGGAGCTGCAGCTTTGTTGCCTTGACATCCACACTCAAGAGTTATTGGTATCAAACCAAGCTATATAAAAAGCTATCAAGCACTTCTCAGATGTTGCACAGTTCAAAGCAGTATTGGCAGCCTGCCAACCCTGAAAGATGAGCCGAGCCCCGATGTGGTGAGTGTGGCTGCACGTGCAGAAGGGAGCCTGGGGGTGAGGTAGGGAAAGCTGACAACTTTGAGGGCCCTGGGAGGAAGAGAGCCGGATGCTCCCTCAGGGACCTGAGGGTCACATTCTCCCCCTGCAGGGAGTAAACGGAACTTACAATGATGTCCATCTAAGTACAACCACAATAGGTGTATCACTTTTAGGGGGGAAAAAATAAAAAAAGAGGAAATCTGGTTATCTTAACTAGACAAAATATTAATGAGACTTCCATTTATTTTGGTTCCAGATAGACCAGAAAAGTTAAAGGTTGGGAAATCTGCTGAGACCAAACTGCCAGTGGCTAGAACCTGTGGTGATAATACTCTCTTATCACAGTCAGAGAATAATGAAATTCTGAATTTTTAAGAAAGTCCGTGTCATTCTATTAACCCTGGTTCTGATCCAGCCACGATTTTCAAATATACTTTTAATTTTGTATTTCCCAATCCCAGTTGGTAAACGGAGGTAAAAATTTGAGGCACATCTTCATTCCTTTTTGTCTTTCCACAACGATTCTGTTTGGTGTTCCTTTTAGAGAAAGAAGGTAGACAGTGATATTGACGTCTCCCAGATGAAGACGTTAGGATCCGGAGATATTTCAATGTTTCTCAAAGCCCATCGAGCGAGCAAGTTAGGAGAATAGGAACTCACGATCTGTTTTCTACCCTCCCACCTCAACCTTTTGATTCGAGGATAGTTTTCCCTGCTTAAGAGCCTTTGCATTCATGAATGCAGGCAGCTACAAGGCTAGAGGAGAGGATTCTCCCCATACATTTCCCCTGCCAGTTGCCTGGACTTTTACGGTGCACACACTGCAAATGAAAGTTAACGCCCTGGGAGCGATCCTCAACCAGTGAGGGAAAGAAACTGGGGACACATACCACAGCTCCCTCACCTCTCAATAGTACAATTTCAATGCACATTCAACACAGCTCAAAAGGTCCACAATGGACTGAGCCGCAGCTGCCCACAGAATTGGCTCCCTTGTTATTGGACCCATTAGCTGACTGTCTTTCTCTGTCTCCATCCCCCTTTTCTTCACTTCCAAATACACTCCTTGAACCCAAAGCCACCTAAACTTACACTGTGAACTTGAGTACTTCCCACATACTACATCAATAAACTAACCTTAAATCCAAAGATCCCACAGCAAATAGGAAAATACAGCTGGACTTAGGGCTTCTGCTCCAAATATAGCTTCACTGGTAACTTGCTTTACTTCTTTCTTTTTAAAGCGTTTTGGCACTATAATATTTTAAGAATCATACAAGTTCATTGGAGAATATATTTAAATAAAGGCAAGGAGAAAAAACAATACCTCTAAATTCTACCAACTAGAAACAACTATTATTTACATATTGGTGGACACAGATATGTACACATATAGTTGTTTACAAAATAAAAACATTTTGCATACTATTTTATAATAGTTTTACTTAATATATCACGAGCATCCTTTAGAATCTGCAAAAATTCTTTTCTAATATTGCTTGCATAATTGCAGACAATCTAACCTTCTTTATATATACAGAACTTTAAACAGTATTACAGGATTTTTTTTTCTACTTTCAACTTACATAGACATCCATGAACTTAAGAAATGTTCTTATTTGTATTTCAACTAGTAGTTAATAAAGGCATTGAGATCTCCTTTACAACTCAGAATCATATCCTTAAACAACTTGCTAATTTGCTTGTCGTGACAATTGGATTTTACCATTTTCAAACATGATTTTTTTTCTTACTCAGTGCTCTCTCCTTTATATGGTGATCATAAGTATAGCAGTCTCCCTCTTTGAGAACGGGAAAAACTTTGCTGTGAACTTTTCAACTTACGGTTCTTTGTGGTTGAAAACTATCCCCAACAGCTGTCTGAGAATTTAGTCAATTCCATCCCAGGCAGCTGTTGGTTTTGGTGGCTATTGGGGTAGTAAGAATGTTCCAAGGGATTGAAGAAGTAAGAAGATAGGACTTTCTGAGGTATTGGGAACTGAACTTCAACAAGATATTTTCTTGTGGGTTTTTTAATGTGTGGGAGAAAGATTTTTAACATGTGACCTTCCCATAATATCTAAATCAACAATATCCTGTCTGTGTCTGGGTTCTAAAGCAAAGCTCCCTAAAAGAATGCAATAGAGCTGTGTATGAATCTGACTTTATCTAATCTCTGATTTCCCCTATCAGGAACATGGCACTATGATTCTCATGGTTCTTAGAGGGTTATGGGCTCAGTGTCTGCCAGGAAACCTTCAGTGATTTTAGGGGTTTTCATATTTCTTGCTGCATCAGTTCCACTCAGAAATTTAGGGGAAAAATAATCTCTCTTCTGAGCATCTGTGCAGTTTGGCATCAGATCCCCAAAATGTAAGCAAATATAACCACAATGTCAGAAGAAAGTTATTTTAGTGAAAAAGAAGGAGGAGAAGAAGGTAAAGAGAAGAAATAGAAAAACAGGAGGAGGGAGGGGGAGAGAGAGAGAGAGAGAGAGAAAGGGAGAGAGAGAGAGGAGGGGGCAAGGGCAGAAGAAAGAAAGGAAAGAAAGGAAAGGAAAGGGAAGGAAGGAAGGAAGGAAGGAAGGAAGGGAAGAAGGGAGGGAGGGGAGAATGAGCACCACTATACTTAGTGGTAGGCTAGTTATACTACAGGACAATTTGGAATACCACAGTGTTCGATTAGGAGCAATTGCTAATGTCACTTATATCCCTAGGTGATGGAAGAGGCTTATATGAGCTATTACCATTTCCATGAATGCTGCTCTTCTGTCCTAAGTGACATAGTTTCTAGGTGTGCATGGTGTGCAAGATACGCTTCCATGATCCGGGCTGATGGGATTTCTCCCCAGACAGATTCAGCTTCAACCAGTTTCTGTCGATGTTTCCCGGTACCTTCTACTTGCTTTCTCATAAGCTGCAGACACAAGTTGCTCTCCAACCTCAAGCTAGACAAAAGAAGACTGAAAGATGAATATACTTTCTGACCCAGCCCATTACCACACCTCTTCCCACCAAATCCACACCTTTGGATAGATAGAACAAATTATTTCAAGCCATTCCATATAGCAGCGCTCGCTTGCAGAATACGTGCCCTTACTGTAAACTACCCCATTGTTCTCCATCTTTATTCTTCAACGATTCAACTCAGCCCTGACTTCAACTCTCCTACAGCTTTGATCAAGGGAGAGCCAAACATATGATTTTTAGCATAAACACATTTGCCTTAGGAAAGCACTTCTGCCCAACACACTTATTCCGGGTTTGTCAGATAGCTTTAATTAAGACTTGTAGGAGACTAAGGCTAAGTGGATGAATCATGTCACCTTTGAGCAATCAGTTCTTATCACCAACTTTTAAATCCCAAGTGAAGTTGAATTTCCAGCAAATTGAAAAATATGAGACGGGGGTTAAGGCAATATGGATCTTTCCTCTACCTTCAAAATGTTCCCTAAGCCAGTGATTATTATACCAAGAAGTGCAGTAACGCATACAGTGAAGTATAGGTAGCCTCAAGGCTCATCAGTTGGTAGAAACGCAGAGTCACAGCAATGCCAAAAATACCTATCATTTAGACAATATCTACTTTGTGCCAGCATTTGAACTACATGTCATTATTTTATTAATTCCGCAGTTACTTCTGAACCATCATGTGTTATATACATTCAACATGCTGAGAAGACAGCCATGAGTAACTACCAAATTAGAAAAATACTATTATTTTATTCATATTGCAGATTAATAAATGAAGGTTCAGAAACTGAGGTCATTTGCCTCATGTCAATCAGTTGATAAATACCAGCAGAACCGAAGCAATCTAACTGACTCTGTAGTATGTGCCTTGATCTGTCTCTACTCAGAATCAAAGAATGAATTTCTATGTGTATTTTAAACCTGCCCCTGTGCCAAATTTGAGACATGTGGGGGACTTATGCCATCCTCTTTTCCTTTCTCTTCTCTTCCCTTTCCTTCTATCCTTTTCCATCACTATATTCTTTTTTGTTGTTGTTTTGTTTTCTTTAATTAATCTCCCAGATACTTCTCTCGCAGTGGGGAAGGCGGTATTATCTGTTTTCTTTCAGGAACATGAAAAAATGACGAGGGTACTGAGAATTTTCTTATTTTCTTTTAATCTCTACATCAAACGCCTCATTTTTAAACTGCGTTTATTTTCAGTAAAAATATGAAGTTGCCTAAGTTGAAACGAGAATGAGAGATTATCATTTGAGTTTGTGAAATTACAAAACATCACTAGTCCGTTAGGTAGAAATGCGTTATATACACACTGGGGGTTGGTGGGTGGGGGGATTTCATAATTGTGCAGAGAAATGAGAAGTATTTTGATTGGGCGGAAGTGTCAATATTTTAACCACAGCAGAGATTTGTTTCTTCAAGAGGATACAACAAGACACTCCAGTATTCTAAGTGATTGAGACAAATATCTTTTACATCTCATAAATCAAGAAGGATGTTTATATTTCCCAAGACATTCTGTTAGTTTCCTTCTTGAATGATAAGCTTCTCCGAGAGTGTTAGATGTGGGCTCCAGAAACAGGAATGCTCTTTGTTTTGGTTAGACAGTCACCATATTTGAAATAGAATGTGCCTTGCTATTCTAGGAACTGTTTTTAAATGATTTCTTAGCAAATGTGAAAAATGATTCTTCTCAAGACGTCGAAACGTGCTCCAAAAGGACCGGACAGGAGGAGAAGACACGGAGAAAATAAAAAGCAGAAGTTCAGTTTCCGGACTTCAAAAAGTGGGGAAGAGCTTGGCACAGTTATGGGGGTTACTGTTGGCTTTTTAAAATTCTTTCTTTTTTAAATTTTTTCATGTTTGTTTATTTTTGAGAGAGAGGGCGGGGGCAGAGACAGGGTGCTCATGAGCAGGGGAGGGGCAGAGAGAGAGGGAGACACAGTATCCAAAGCAGGCTGCGGGCTCTGAGCTGTCAGCAAAGAGAATTACGCGGGGTTTGAACCCACTGAGATCATGACCTGAGCGGAAGTGAGATGCTTAACCGACTGAGCCACCCAGGCATCGCTTTAAAATTCTTATTTGGGTCGTATTTGAACTGTAAACTTGGTTTGCTTTATAAATCCTGTCCTCATCGTTCTTTTGAAGACCAATGAACAAAAATAACATACACACCTTTGCTTTACACGACCTTTTAATAAAAAGTACAGTTAAAATAAGCACACACACACACACACACACACACACACACGATAATTCCATTACTTTGGTTAGTAAAGAAACGATGCTGTAAGCCTTTGTTATGTCCATGTTGGCTCTGCTACGCATGTGCTGTAGAACAATGATGCACTCAGGGTATCAGATCACTCATTAGTTACACAGCATGTCATGGACCATCAGGTCCATTGTGAAATCAGGTACATTTCACTTGGAATTACAAGGAAGTGGCGTGAATGCAAACGGGTTTTGTGATCTAAAATAGCGACCATCGGGTCATGCCCTGAAGGTTTGTTGCTGTGTTATGTGCTCGATCTCCACTTCTTTTTAAACCTTCACTTAATGATTTGAAGCCATGAAGTACAGTAGTAAAAGGGACAAGCTTTGAAATCAGTTACACATGTTACACATTTTGACATTTTTCTCTCATAATCAGTATCAGTATATGTCCCGATCAGGTTCTCAATCATTAATTTCATGCTTCTCAGTTGAAAAAATAAATACTACTTAAATTACAGGGTCACTAATGGATTCAAATGAGTTAACAAATGTCAAACACTGATAACACAGAGATCATCAGGAGGCTCCCTGTACTCTGGAAATTTCAGTGAATATGGTTCAAGCTCACAATTTCATTAACTTGAGAATGCAGATATCATTGCTTAATTCCAGGGTATTTCTGATACTTTTTCATGGTTCTTCCTTTCTCCGCTGCTTTGTCCCTATATGCTTTCTCAAATTTTTTCTTGATCAAAAGGGTGCCACACTCACCGATGTTTACACAGACAATTCCACTCACAAAATCTCAGTGATTTTAACACCAGGTTACATATTTTATAGCATTTTGCCAACTACTGTGTCTACAACCATACTTTGTTTTACAATAACACACTGAAAAGGCAATCTCCTGTCTCAGGCAACCCAATTTTAACCAAAGGCAGGCTCCTCAGCGTTTTGGTTTGAGTTCCAAGTTCTTAATCAGGAGGTTTCTTTCTTTCTTTCTTTCTTTCTTTCTTTCTTTCTTTCTTTCTCTTTTAATTTTTTTTTTTTATCTTTATTTATTTTTGAGAGAGAGACAGCACGTAAGCAGGGGAGGAGCAGAGAGAGAGGGAGACACAGAATCAGAAGCAGGCTCCAGGCTCCGAGCCATCAGCACAGAGCCCAACGCGGGGCTCAAACTCACGAACCGTGAGATCACGACTTGAGCCGATGCTGGATGCTTAACTGACTGAGTCACCCAGGCGCCCCTTAATCAGGAGGTTTCTTATCACTTTATAGAAAAAGATAGCTATAGAAGAAGAGTAGAAGAGTTCACGTCACCAAACAAATATAATGGGGTGTATGTTTTTTACACTATAAATATTTTAATATATGTGTGGTTGGGAGAAATTTTTCCCACTTATTATTGATAATACTTAAATGTGGGAATAATAAACTTGGCATGCTTAGTCAGATTCTTCTTGCCCTTGAGTCTTCATGGCCTATGGAGAATTTGTATTCTGCCCTGCTTACTACCATTCATCCAGTATTTATTAAGCACCTACTGCATGCCTGGAACTGTTTTAGATGCCGTGGAGGCAGCTTGTGACTATCGAGGGATATCCAGTATTGGGTGGGTAATCCAAGGGTCAAGTTTAGGAATTTTACTTTTATCAGATGTAAAGTTGCTACGTTGACATCTGTATGTGTTACTCCTTGTCTGTTTTTATTTGGTTCAGAAATGGGGCAGAATACACCAGTCTAATTTATGGACCAAACTCCCACATCATTATCATTGTTTCTGTTTGACAATGTGTCGTCTTTCATTTCTCAGAGCTCAGTGGCTTTTGACCCCAAGATACTTGTGTTTTTCACCTGAGACATGTTGTAAAGCAAACATTCATTAGGTCAGAAAGAGCCAGCATATTTTCCCAGATCCCTTTCGAGAGTTTTTGTACACATCTAAAGAGTGACGCTGGTTTTTTCTTCAATATAAAACTAGGACCTGCTACATGTCACTCTCAGCTGCCCTCATCTGCAGTATTTCCATTTCACCCATGTCACACTTTTATATAAAGTGGTAATTCTTAGTAGAATTTTTGAAATGCGAACTGATGCTAGTAGAGAACACTTTTTATTACACTCACACACATTCACACGCACATGCACCCATATACCACCACCTTGCCAAACATTGCTGATACTTGAGTTACGTGCCTTTTTTGGATCGTCACCAATGAGTTTTTTGTCCACTGGTAAGCTCAGTTGTTTAGCATATTTTGAAAGATTGATATTTTTTTATTGATGATGGGAACATTAATGTAACACTGTAAGACAAAATAGAGAACATAATTTTGTATAGAAGGGAAATTAGGGCAACAGAAAGGGAAAAGAGGCTGAAGGCAAAAGCCATGTGTCAGCTGCTTTGGGATCTGGGCTTTCATCAGCTGTTAGGGGAAAAATTATGGGACTGTGGCTGCCCTTCAGAGCGAACAGAGGGTAGTAGCCAGAGCCAGGCAGCGTGTCAAGGTCCCAGCTCAATAGCCTGCACCAAAAGCGTTGTACTCGTCCCTGTAGAGCAATGTACTACTGACCATAATTCACATAATCACAAGTGGATTCATACGATGGGCTAACCTGGTCCACGAACACATATAATATGGGACTCATAGCTATATTTTAGGCACAAATTGTACTGCGTTCATTGCCCAAATTTCCTAATCTACTGACTGGTAACTGTAATCCTGCTGATGTATTCATAAACATATATAGCAGGATCCTCAAGCTAAAAATTTTGCACGGGTGCTTATTCCTGAGAAGGGAAAAGGATTTTACTCTTTGGTAAGGATTTGGTGATAGGGTCCTTACACAAATCATGAATCACTAACTATTTGTAAATTAATTAAATAATTAATGCTTTATACTGTTCACTACGCTTAATTCAAAAGCCAAAATAGTTATGTGGCATAAATGACTGCAACAATATAAGAAAGTGTGGAAGTGTGAGAGCTTTCTAATCTTAAAAGCAATGGAAACAAATCACGAGTATAAAATTGGCTTCATACCGTCTTAAAAGTGACCATTCCTCAAAGCATCATAAAATTAAAAGATAAGTAATATCTACATAACAGATGTTCTTACAAATACGACACGCAGGGTCAGTACTAATAACCTGTACTAAAATCCTAGTAGATGATAGATAAGGGAGTGATGAGACAATTCACAGAACAACAACAACAACAACAACAAAATGTGACTCAAACAAATGAAAATTGCAGGTTCATCAGGGATCAAAGGCAAGGGCATTAAAATGACAAAATACAGGCAGTCTTACTAAAGTGGTACAATTTTATGAAGTTTGCACTTCTATACGGGCGGGTGAGAAAATGGTTTGTATTTTCTGTACTGTAATTCCCCAGTCCCTATCAAGAGTGTTAATAAATTCCTTAACTTGTCCTTACCCTTTCCTGGATATCTCATAGGAATTTTAAGCATATACTACCTAAAACTGACCTCTTCTTCCCCATCTATTCATGCACCTATTTGAAAGCTCCTTATATCAATAAAGGTCAGTGCACATTTTCTAGTTATTCATGTCACCTGATCCAGAGGCAAATCCATCTCATACCTTTCTTGAGCAATGTCTCTCTTCCCAACTGTCACCACCCTAATCCAGGTATAAACCCTCTGAGCACCATAAATTGGGCACCTATGCTAACCATTCTTCCTTTTTCTTTTTTTTTTTTTTTTCAACGTTTATTTATTTGTGGGACAGAGAGACAGAGCATGAACGGGGGAGGGGCAGAGAGAGAGGGAGACACAGAATCGGAAACAGGCTCCAGGCTCTGAGCCATCAGCCCAGAGCCCGACGCGGGGCTCGAACTCACGGACCACGAGATCGTGACCTGGCTGAAGTCAGACGTTCAACTGACTGCGTCACCCAGGAGCCCCCATTCTTCCTTTTTCAACTGGGCTCTTCTGCTGTCTTTTCCAACCAACAACAGGGCAATTCTTTAAAAATTCAAGCCAGATCATATGATATGTGAATTCAGAACCTGTCCATGGTTTTAGGTCGTGGTTAGCATGTAAGCCTAAGTCTACACATGCTTCACTCTCTCGACATATCCACATCTCAGATTAACAATACCCTCACAGAAAAGCACATCTGTCCTTCTCCATCCTCTTTATCTGCCTTAATGTTGTTCTTAACGCTCATCATATTCTTGCATTATAATATGTACCAGTTTATTTCTTTATTGCCTATCTTTCTTGCTAAAATCTGAGATCTATGAAGGCAAGTGGTTGTCTTTTTCTACTTAATAAATATTAAATAAAGTAAATAAGTAAATTTGTGAATAAGGCAACATGAGAATTAACCTAAATACACAACAGTAAAATAGCCAAGTGGAATAGTACAAATTATTTTTTAAAGATATTTACTAATCTAAATAAATAATTCTTTATTATGATGTCATACGTTTATAGCGGTTGATTTAATTTGGCAAGCATTCTTACACCAATAGTACAGTGATTACTTCCGAGCTATAATATTGTGAAAGACTAAGTCCTTTTGCATAAACTTTAACTCAAAAAAATTCTATTACAGTTTTATGTTAAATACATTTTTAAAAATTCTCAGTCAGAGGTCCAAAACCAAGTTTAGTCGTCCATAGAACTGCCATCCATAGAACTGGTTAAGATGAACCAAGGTCATTGCAAAAACAGCTATCCAGTCAAATATCTCCATTGAATAATTGTTACAGATATATATCCAGTTTGCTTTTCTAGGTCTGTTCTCCTCACTTCTCTGCCTTCCTCTGCCTCAGAAGGCTGATGTGTAGAGACCACACCAACCAGTCTCTGTGCCATCTTTGTTCTTAGCTTCAGTGAATGGGGAATCCCAGTAGGTCACTGAAGTTCACAGGGGACTTACTGGTTCCCCAGGATCCCTCCCTGTCCAGTCGCCCACTCCTGGACACCCATCGTGGAAGATTCCTTTTTCTCCGGATTAAGCTGAACCTTCTCATTTCTTCCCGGGTTGCAGTAGCCACTCATTTTCTAGTCATTTGCAGAAAGCAAGAGCTCAACTGTTACTAAGTTCTCATTACCCCTCCATCTCCGTGGTCCTCCAATATCTACTCTAGCTGAATGGAGCCTTTTCAAATTACTATATTCCATCTATGCTATTCATTTCCTATGGGGACCCTGAATAAGACTGCCCTGGTGCCCAGCCTTACCTTACCTCAGCCATCCTTTTACTCCAGGCATTGCTGAAAGCCTAGGATAAACTATGGCAACCTCACATCCATCAATTGCATCATACGCTTTCCTCTTTCAGCCCTGGGCTCTGGGTTTCCCTGCACGGAATATCCTCAGGAATCTATTCAACTATTCTGATGCATGAACAAATGTGGAATTGAGAAGACATTAGCAAACCATAAGGTAACTTTTGACCAATAAGGGACAGGAGTTGGCAAAACAAACAAACAAACAAACAAACAAACAATTTCCTTCTCCCTTCTTTTCCATGAACAATTCTGAGGCACATATTTTTCTTAGATCATGTAGTGCCTTAGAATGATTGAAGTGATTAAACCCTAGTTGTCCATGGCAGTAAGCCAGCTTAATAATGCATCTTTGGATTGGCTTTCCTCCACCCTTATTTCATTTTTTCAGGTTCTTGACCCCTGTACCTTGAAAACATCCCAAAATAAACTACCTTTTGCAAACAACCATTTCAGACTCTGTTTCCTAGGCTGTCCTGCTTAGAGATACTGTGATTGGTATAGTGACATAATGTATGTGCGTGTATATGTATATACATACATATATATATATACATATACATATATATACATATACACACACATACACACACATACATGTGCCTGCACACATTTATAATTTTCATTTAATAGCAAAATCTCTGTTGCATAGACTTAAGGAAAGTATAATAGATAATCAATGCGTTGCTTTCCATTTGCTAAAAGCCATTTCTATCATGTCCGCCAGCCCTGCTCCCCACCCACCATCTCCACCCTGCACCCTCCATTCGGCCATCTTCACATGAATGGGGACACATGTACCTCAGTGCACACTGGGTAATCCATCAGTAAGTTTTTCCAGTGTGCTTCCTGACAGGTCTCAAAGAGGTTCCTAATAGCATTTCCCCTGAGGGCAACAATGCCATTAGTCAGAAGTAATAAAACCTTTTAGTCAGAGGGAAATGGAGGCGGGGGTGGCGGTGGGGGGGAACCTTCATATTCTCTGCACATTTTCAAAACTGAGTAAATTTAAACTTCAGTTTCCAGACTTATAGATAGAATAAATTCCAAGCTTAATTTCCATAGCAAAGCCGTAGGCAAACAGGTGCTGGAAAGAATTCTAATCCCCCCATTTCATAACCTGGTCAACAGGAGACCTGACCTGTTATTGACTAGTGTCTGCACCGAGGCTGTGCAGGCCAGGTTTGAAGGCAATGTCGCCTCCTCTCAGAGCAGCTGGAGGTGTCCTCTGGCCCAGCCTGCCGGCAGAGGACAGGAGGATGAATTGTTTCTCACATAGAGAAACGACGGGGCAGGCGAGCCAGACTAAACATCACAGCCAGGATCAGACACACACTGTCCTGTGAACATACCCCAGTGAAAAAGATAAACCAGTGGGTAAAATGTAAGCGTAAGGGAAGTTTTTGCATCGAATAATACCTCTAATTTTGATTTGTCCCTTTTCACAAATTGGTTTCCATGGATTCTGGTTTTACAGATAGGAAGTGGAGAAATAAAGGTATGGGAACAGGGAGAGGAATCTGTTCTGGGCTATTTCCAGGCAAGACCCTAAATGGGAACTCCCAGAGAGGAGACAAGAAAGCCCAGTCTTGGGATTTTCAGAGAGGCTTTGCCTCTGAAAGAGGTCTAAGTGTGTAGAAGATGCCAATTAATAGTGCTGCTTTGGCACACTAATGTAAACCTCAGATGGTTTGCGGTTGGCCCTTCTCTCCTGAAAAATGCATCTTGTACTCAGATAAGTGTAGGCACTGAAGGTCGTGTTCTCCCTCCCTTCTTAATTCTGATCTACATTTACAGGAAAATCAGACGGAAAACCATGAGCTGGGAAATGCCGTTCACTTGCAAAGAGGCATTACTGTTCCAGGCCTCTGGGCTGAATCATGCAGTTCCAGGTCCCAGGTGCCAACATCCACAGCTCCCCATTCCCACCCACACCACACACACAGCCTTGGCCTACAGCCATTTCAAGGATCAATCTGACTTTCTAAAGGAAATTGGCTCAGGGGTGCACTCATGTACCAGATGTGAGACCCATCCATGAGTCTTCGAAGGTCAGCCAGGATAATAGTCACATCTGTCCACAAGATAGCTCAAAGATTATCTACATTGTGTTCTCCTTGGCTACAGATTTTATGTGCTGGCTTGGGAAGTCTGTTTCAACTGGCAAAGTGGTTAATCCAACTCATCCTTTGCTCACATTTATTTACTTTTTTTTTTTTAAACCTGGCCACAAATTCCCAAGATGTAAAATACAACCTTTATTCCAGATTCTATTTGCTAGTCCATTTCATCCATTTATTCCTCTCAAATAATGAGCACTGGTTATACAATACTTCTGTCCATGTAGGAAACTTTATGCACTTAGGACATGGGCATTAAAAATACAACATCAGAGACATATTTATAACCATAAATTCTCTCTTGAAATCTCTGTTACTTCTTGTTAAAATATCACTGCACATTTGAAGTGTTTTTTTTTTTTCATTTACAAATTGTTTTGTTGTCAACAATTTAGCACTTCCAGCTATAAATGTTATTGAAAAGTTGCAAAAGAATATTTATTATAGTCCCCAGTTTTTCATCAGTTGTAACTTTACGAATAAAAATTTTTTTTGGCAAAAATGTTTGCTTTGTGACCCAAAGTCATTTGGAGTAGGGAAATGGGAATGTGTCAACAGAGATAAATGAATATGGTCAATGGCTTAGTCACAGCATTAAGAAAACAAAGACATTTTCCCCACTTTTTTGAGCACACGCCTGGTTGTCATTATGTCTATGATGTTGAATAGAATTATTCTCTTTAATTAGAAAAAAGTTGCAGAACACACAGAGTTGATGCCACAGTATTTTATGGAGGAAATTTCATTATTTGGAAGTAGCCTAAGATGGGGATTTTATTGTTTTGGTTTTTAACGTTTTTCCTTTTTAAACCTATAGCTGGAATTTACTGGAGGAGGTGTCTAAGTCATAATCCTTTCCATTATTAGCATGCTTCATTACTTTGTAGCTCTGATATTTAAGCCATAATGATAAAGAGACCGAGATTGTATGTTATAAGCCATAATCAAGCTAACAAGCTATGTCGGACATTTGTTAATTTCCTTATTCGTTTTCTTTCTAACGTACAGTCTCTTTCCTTCTTAAACAGTGTATCTGATTCTATCCAGCATGTACCCACAACCCTTGCCCTGCTCTTACTCTTGTTCTGGTAATACCATCATTATTTCCCTATCCAAAGCTGGAGAGTGTGATTTAATTCATAGTGATCTATTCCCTTGGCCATAGAAACTGGTCCAAGGACAGATGTATTACCTAAATCAAGCAGACAAGGTCAAAACTTGATTCTGGGCTCTTTCTTTGAGTCACACCATAGCAATTAAGTCACTTTTACTACACTTGGTTTTGTAATAATATTAGCCTGAAAGTTCCAGGAACATAATGTTGAATCTGAAAATGGACTCCACATTTTTAAAAAATGTAGGTCATTGAAAATTCCTTTCAGTGGAAGAATAACTCAAACCAAGGGTCAACAGCTTCTCTTTCACATTTAACTTCACATTATAAATATATATTATCTTTTATAAAAACACAGAGACATTTCCACGGGATTAAAACAATTTTAAGCCATATACACAACTTCAGTGACTCCTGAAGGGGTCTGGGACAAGTCTGTAAAATTTCTATTTAGAGGAAATTTTAGCTGAGTAGATTTATTTGATCTTTGAGATTAAGTACACACACAAACACATATATCTAGTCAGTTTATATCTATATTTATGCATATATAGATATGTATTTTTATATATACACACACATATACACATACATGCACGCACAAAACATATACAAGTAACTCTTCTCTTCTTAGGTTTCTATTAGCAACAAATCAATTGTTCTCTAGCTGTGAGAAAATTTTCCAAGTTCTCCAATTAAAATAGAAACTAAAATAAAGCTAAGTGTTTTGGAACCAAATCAAGAGATGTACCAAAGCTTTCAAAGACTGTTGAGCTAATTTGAACTGAATTATACAAATAATATTAGCAAAAGAATCAATATGCTTTTTTGTAATAGATATTGTAATACCCAAATGTCTACCGTATCGTTGAAGTTAGCCAATAAGAATAAGAAAGCCCTGGTCTTCACTGTGTGATTTTCTGTGTGGAAAACAAACACTCTGTTGCAAACAGAACTTCCTTGGATCTTTTAGCATTCTATAGCTTAAGACATGGGAGGTTACAGATTAAATGCAGCTATAAGGTGAGAAGAATAATATATTGGTCATAAGAAATATAATTATTAACAGCATGCATTTGGAATCATTTTGTTGCCTTGCGTTTTTGTTAGAACAATGGAAAAAGGCAACGACATTGTGGAAATTAGGGTAGACATACTTTGATTAGAGAAGAGAAGACCAAACCGTAGAATCTGAAGAATTGTGAAACACTTTTCCAAACTGTCCTGCTTAGCTAATAAATTCCACAAGGACACTGAGCAAGCAGTGGACAGCATGAGAACTGGATATAGAGGAATGATATGAATATATTTGGGAGAGAAAAAAAAAACACTGAAAAGAAATCTAGTGTACTTTTATATTTCTCTGATGCTTGAAGTACTTCAAAATGTATTTATTAGGATATGACCCTTGTTTAAGTAAAACAGCTTTTAACTTTATAAAGTCTTTCTAAAATATAATGGGATCTACCATATCTTATGACCTTAATCCCCAGCAGTTAAAAATATAGGCTTTAGCAATAAGAAAATTTATTTTACAATTGAGAGAATTTTTTTTTTAATTTTTTTTCCAACGTTTTATTTATTTTTGGGACAGAGAGAGACAGAGCATGAACGGGGGAGGGGCAGAGAGAGAGGGAGACACAGAATCGGAAACAGGCTCCAGGCTCTGAGCCATCAGCCCAGAGCCTGACGCGGGGCTCGAACTCCCGGACCGCGAGATCGTGACCTGGCTGAAGTCGGACGCTTAACCGACTGCGCCACCCATGCGCCCCCAATTGAGAGAATTAAAACACAGAAACTGAAAGCTTGAAGTCTTAATCGTGACGGCACAGAACACCAAACCTGACTCAGGATTCTGACTTCCAGGTCCGTTTTATTTTCCCCTAGTCACAGCAAGGCTATGCGAGACGACCCAAGAAGATAAGAGGGATCTGGGTCTTGAGTCACTGCTTAGAGAAGAAGTGACCGACCTGAATTGCTATGGTAGACTGTAACTTATGTGAGAAAACAAAAGCAAAAGCAAAAACAAGAACTCTGCTGTTTTTGAAACGCAGTCTACTGTAATACCTAAAAAAATGTTGAGGATTTGTGGCCCAATTTCCTTTGTGTTCCAAAAACACCAAATCTTTCAAGATTTGGCTCAAATCATAACATCTCACACTCCTCCATGATTAATTGCGCTTTCTGTTGCATTCATTTGCATTTTGTGTACATCTGTGTTGCATGTAACTGGTGGGCAGATAATTACCACATAGCTTCGTATGTACTGACTAGATCCTGAGCTCCTTAAGTGGGAAAACTTTTCCTCATTCAACTGCATATCCGCTTTCATTTTATTGTTGCTTAAACAAACACTTTTTAAAAGAACGGGTGCTTGTACGGTTCATCAAATATGCTTCATTGCACAAAGTTTGGGGAGCTGTTTTTCTTAATTAGTATACTTTCTCCTTAGCAGGCAATATTAAATTATTAGTCATTATTAAGTTACAAAGCTTTTATGAAAAAAAAAATTATTTTGAGAGAGACAGAGACCGTGTTTAAGTGGGGAAGGGGCAGAGAGATTGGAAACAGAGTCCCACGCAGGCTCTGTGCTGGCAATGTGAACCGTGAGATCGTGACCTGAGCTGAAACCAAGAATCAGACACTCAACTAACTGAGCCACCGAGGCGCCCCTAAATTCCGAAACTTTGATCCAATTTTTGTTCATGTAATTCCATGAGTTGATTGCAACCCAGTCTGACACGTATCTTAAATCCTTTTATTTCCCCCCGTTAAGAATGTTTTGGTTTTTGGAGTCACCTGGTATAGAAGAGTTTTTGTTTGTTTGTTTATGTCTCTTTTATAGTTGATGATTAGAAGAAGGCAAATAATTCACAATAAAATGTTCGAGATAATGATTGATGGATGTAGATTATAGTATATCTTCTAGTCATGGACATATCCTTCTACAGTGGAGGGTGAAGGGAGCAGAATCTGTGTGCTTCTGTTTGTTACATTAGCATCGTAAAACCCCATTCTATGTAACTCTATATTCAAGTTGACCCCATGATTCAGAATTAAGCTCAGAACTCTAAGAAAGAATGCCTCAGAAGATTACTCTCCATAGTGTCATGAGAACTACACTTGAAATACAGTAATTAGAATGGAATGGTAAGAACTTCTTTGCCTAGAGACGAAGCTCTTACAGAGATATTGCCAATGTACAGAACCATTCACAGACAGCCGCTGAAACTCAGTGAGGTGGAGAATTATGTTCTCAGGTAAAAACCAATAAACGTGTGCCTTCGGTTTATTCAGTTTGGGGGAAATTATTATGACCATTGCTGGTGGAGAAGAGAGCAGTCAGTTTTTAAGACACCCGATTTACATAACATTCTTTCATTGTTCATTTGAATTCTTTGTTCCAGAATGAGTTCTTCTGCCCCACCTCCATCATTAGTAGGTGGGATTTCTAATAAATCAGACCCCGCTCCAAAAAAAGCCAGACATTATAAGCATCAACCTATAGTGTGAATTAATTTCCAAGGTGATCCTCATAAATGTCATATATTCTATTTCACCTGAAACTTTTTCAGTCGTGGGTCATGGAGAACTAAAGTCACATGAAGAATCATCTAGCTTAGCATTGTGATGGATTATCTTCCTTTGTTGAGACCCTAAACTTTTGAATTTTAGCAGGGAGCTATTGTTTAGAAATTGTTCCGGCTCGGGGCGCCTGGGTGGCGCAGTCGGTTAAGCGTCCGACTTCAGCCAGGTCTCGATCTCGCGGTCCGGGAGTTCGAGCCCCGCGTCGGGCTCTCGGCTGACGGCTCGGAGCCTGGAGCCTGCTTCCGATTCTGTGTCTCCCTCTCTCTCTGCCCCTCCCCCGTTCATGCTCTGTCTCTCTCTGTCCCAAAAATAAATAAAAAACGTTGAAAAAAAATTAAAAAAAAAAAAAAAGAAATTGTTCCGGCTCCATTGTAGTGAACTCGTGTAAATATGATGTACAATTCTAGCTCATACCTTATTCTGTTCATGAGGAATTTCACTCTTTCTTCCCCTAGTATTTCCAGAACATGTGTTTCACAGACTAGACTTTACATGGTCATCTGTAGGAATTCATTTTATTTACTCTGTTATAGTTTGCTTTGGGTACATGTGGGTGTGTGTGCATATGTGTGTGTCCTTCCTCCTAGCATGTGGCATTTTTCTTCCCTCATGTCAAGAGCATTTGTTCTTTCTGGCCACTGGATGGCGATTAAGTGTTTTTTTTCTCTGTGCAGGTAGATCATTAAAGGAACAAATAACCAGTACAGATAGGTTTTGATTCATTGACAAGATTTCAAGGCACCTTATTAACAAGAAAACAGGGGAGCATTTCACCTTGTCTTAATCTATTAAACAATTTATTAACAAAGCCCACAACTTTGCTTGATTATTACCAAATGCAATAAGGTAGTAATTTACACAATATTTTTTAACGCAAGTACCTAGCTGTACCTATGAAATAAACTTGCAACTCTTTTCCCTGACGATTCCTGCCTTCAGTACCCTCTGCCCAATCTCAGCCTAAAGGAAACCTTTAGGAAATACACTGAGAAATGTTCATAATCTCTCATGATACTGCATCATAATTGTTTATTTATGGGTAAGATCTATTAGTTTTGGTTCTTGCTGAATCTAGAGCACTATGTAACCCGTTAGTTAGTAAATGCTAGTTGAGTAAGTGGAAACAACAAATGTTTTTTTTTTTTTTCTTGCACTCTGGTTTTCTTACCCATCTGGGAGATAGGATGAAGTTCAACTCCATGAAATAGAAAGGTTCTGCAAATGCAGGTCTCCCGGCGTTGGAGGAAGGGGCAGGTGTATCCCATACTTGGCGTTCACAGCTGTTTAACCGGTCTTTCTCCTATTCTCCTCCTTGAAGAATGTCCCCTCTATAAAGTGAAGCATTGGACGGAGTTCTCCTGTGCTGAGTTTACAGAAAAGCTTGCTTTTCCCCTGTTCTAACCATTCAGAGTTGTCCTGGTTTTCAGTGATGAGGCCAACAATACTCTCAAAAATTCAAACTTGCATACCAAGAAATGTATATGGGCTTCAAAATCCTACTGTCTACAAATCAAAAATTGTCCACACATTGCACTGAGATGATGTTTTCCATTATTAAAAACTTTTATTTGAGAATATTTTGATTTACTTATCAATTGGAAAAAAAAAACAATACAAACATTTCAGAGACCATGCGCTCATCTTTTTCTCTACAGCCACGCTAAAATTTTCCTTATACTACTGGCATTAATGACATGTATCATAGTAAGGAGAGAAAAGCAGCAGCAGCAGGTGAGAGCTTTGTGATCCCAGAGTGGAACAGGAAGAGGCAGAAGGGAGTGAGAGTGAGAGTAGCTCCCAGGGGAGTTCCTGCAGACAACCACGGGAGTCACTGTAGGAAACTAGGGACCATTCAAGGTCATTTTGCCCAACAACATACATCCATGGAAGGCACTCAATTGTGGATGCTTTTATTAAGAAAAAGTACTTTTTTGTCCTGTCCCTAACATCAGGTTCCTCTACCACAAAATTACTGGTTTCAAAGGTGATCCTAGACTCCTGCGGTGTACAGAACATTTTGGTTCTTACTAGAATTCTTTCTTTCTCTTTCTTTTTTCCTTCTTTCTTTCTTTCTTTCCTTCCTTCCTTCCTTCCTTCCTTCCTTCCTTCCTTCCTTCCTTCCTCCCTTCCTCCCTCCTTTCTTCTTTCTTTCTTTCTTTCTTTCTTTCTTTCTTTCTTTCTTTCCTCCTTCCTTCCTGTCTTTTTTCTTTCTTCCTTCCTTCCTGTCTTTTTTCTTTCTCTCTTTCTTTCCTCCCTCCTTTCTTTCTTTCTTTCTTTCTTTCTTTCTTTCTTTCTTTCTCTCTTTCTTTCTTTCTTTCCTCTTTTTTGCCTCCTGGATGGTAGAATGAAAATGCTATGTTAGTCTGATTTTCTGTATTAGTTTGCTGAGGCTGCCTTCCACATTGGGTAGCTTAAACAACAGATATATATATATATATATATATATATATATATATATATATATATACAGAGAGAGAGATATAGATAGATAGATAGATAGATAGATAGATATAGATATAGATATTTTACTGTTCTAGAGGCTAGAAGTCTAAGATCAAGGTGTCAACTCTGCTTATTCTTTCTGTGAGCTGTGAGAAAGTGGTGGATGGGGGTCTCTTCCAGGCTCTCTCATTGGCATGAAGAGGGCCATCTCCCCTCTGTGTCTTCACATCATCTTTTCTCTGTGTATCTTTCTCTTCACATGACGTTCTTTTTGTAAGTTCACGAGTAATATTGGATTCAGGCTCACCCTAATGACCTTATTTTAATTTAGCTAATTTCATTGCAAAGACCCTTTTTCCAAATCAGTTCATATTCTGAGAAACTGCAGGTTATGACTGTCAACATACGAATTTAGCACTTTCTCTACTTGATGCTGCCTTTCCCCCTCCAACCACCCTGTTTTTCCATTACTAGAAGGTGCATTAGTTAAGCTCCCCCCACTGGAGCATGATTGCAGAGGCACATAACTTAGTGGTTGCATTCATTGGTTCTGGAAGCATAGCACCTGGATTTGCATCCTGGTGCTGTCACTTCTGGCTCTGTGGCCAGCATTTTCTCATCTAAAGAATGGACATAATGTCATCTATGATGTTATGTGCTCAACCACTTTGCAAATGTTACACTTATAACTATTTATTATAAATATCATTAAAGAAATAAACTGCCTTCTAAGTACAGGAAGTAGTCCATACACTTTGACTATGAATGCTTACAATCTGAACAAAGAACACATATAGGAAGCTTTGAAAATGTTGAGATGCAGGGTCACCTTTAGAATGGAAAAACAATCCTGTCTCGGTGGCAATGGCCCAAGTCATGCAGAGGCCACAGGTAATCATAAAAGACATTCAAATTTCAACTGTTTTGGATCGCTAGGTCCCAGACCCATCAGGGAGTCATCTGCACAGTCCACTTGCCTCTCTCAAGTGCAGTCTCTGAGAACAACCCAGGTGCAAAGAAAGGGAAACAGTGCCCGGGAAGGGAATAGCACTGGGACACTTTGCACTGTGTGCATCCACCACATCCTCGATCTGATACCTAAGTGCATCATAAATATTTAGTGGATGTCACCCCAACCTAATAAGTTCTTTTCCACCTTTTGACATTAGGAACATGCTCATTTCTTCTCTCTTCCACTGTTTGGGTGCTTTATAGTTAGCCACTACTGATTGTCTGGTCCTGACTGAAAGCTGGGTGAGCTTGGGCTTGGGCTCCTCTTGGTTCTGGTCATGACACTACAGATGTGATCTAAGTGTTTCATATGTATTATCAGATTTAATAATCAGAGCAACTCTTAGGGAAGTATCCATATTATCGTTAAAACTTAGGGGTAAAGGGGGGTTAGGAAGGTTCATACTGCCCAAAGTCAAAAGGAAATAGTTGGCACAAAATTTGAATCCAGATCAGTATGATCTCTAACGCCTGAGCTCAGTGACAAATCCTTTCTCCTACTCAGATAAAGAAGGAAGTCAGACACCTAACAGTGTCTTTTATTACAATGTGGTGAGGCTCAGATCAACAATTTGAAAGCTTTGATAATGAAATTGTCTCAGCTTAATTTCCAATCGTAGATTCTCTTAATCTGAAACCATCTCATGTCAGAGACGTACACATGACTATGAAACCAGTGGATCAACATATGGTCACTTTACATACATTTGAAACACTGTGTAAAGATGTGATTATACATTACTTAATTGTGCATTACTTAAATGTATAATCACATCCAATTCCAAAGATTCCAATGACTAGCTACATAAAACAAATCCATACCCTAAAGTTCTGGCATCATTTGCTTTTGAACTAAAATCTCTGATGACACTGGGCTTTTTTAAGTTCTCAAGTATACTTGACTTACTCCAACTTTTTTTTCTTTAAATTGGCTTTTTAAAGCCTAGTCTTATATTATGTTTACAAAAAGGCTCACCAATGTTGAACTTTTTTTACCTTTTGAATACTGTACCCTAATTTAATTTGTATAAGTTCATGTATTTGAATTCAAGTTTTGTTAAAGTAGGATTTCACATTTAAAATGTAACCAGTAAGATAAGACTGAATTGAAATGAACAAATTAATACACATTGAGTTTCTACCATGTTCCAGGTTTTGAAAATATGGATAGATGGGTAGATATCTGTATAGATACAGATACAGATATGATTGGAAATGATGCAGATAGACATATCTGTTTGTCCATTCATCTATACCACCCATTTGACATTAAACTTTGGGCAAATGTGATGATCTTCCCATTGTAGCAGATTAGCATTGTATAAAGGACAGCCTTTAAATATTGCTATTATCTTGTGAAGATATAGGACACAGAACTATGAAATCTTGGACAAGTTGAAGGCAATGTGACAAGATTTTAATGGAAACTAGCCTTTTTTTTTTTTTTTTTTTTTTTTTTTTTTTTTTTTTGCTTCTACTCATTTTCCTTTGAAAAGCTAAGTGGATTAATGAGGTAAAATCATTATCTTGCTAAGAACATAAACAAAGGTTATTATCAACCAGAAGTCTGTTTTGTGAGAAAATAAGGAATAGAGACAGTGAATAGAAAATACTAGGTAATCCTGGTGTCATCTTCCCTGAAACTTTATATTAGGTTCCTGTTTATTTTTTTTTTTCAGCAAGACTGTACTCAAACTAAAATTATAATGACTAATCTTAAGTAATAGCAAACTGTAGATATAAAGCACATCTAGAATGTGATTTCCCTATCATTTTGCCTTTTGTCGTATTTACAGTTTTCACCTCTTAAGCTACAAAGACATATTTATAATTAAGAATCTCAACCTTCAGAGTTTAATCAACACATTTGACATATTTTAGGTCTGAACTATTTTTTCTGTCTGACTTAGATTGTGTGCCTTAAGGGTGAGGACTGCGTCCATGATGATTTATAGAGTCCTGCATACTTGGTTTTCAATAAATACCAAACAATAAAGAAAGCTTGTGTAGCAAAGATACAACTTTCACGCTAAAGACAAATTGGTTAAATGATTTAGAATTATTTTTCTTTTATATTGGAAAGCAGTGACAAAGTGTCCTCTTTGAATGGAGTAAAGCTTTCCATTTTCATGTCTCAAATTAACATAGCTGTGTGTGCTCTCTTGCTCTCATTTGAAGCTTTAAATCCAGCTTTATGCACATTTTGAAATGTTATCATTTTATTGAATATGCACTTTTGAGTAAGATTTAATAAGAACATCAGTGAATTAGCAAGTGATATTCTCTAGTTCATCTGCTGAGTACTGCATATGCAACAACATTTGGAGCCATTCCAAATTAACCTCATGTAATGAAGGTGAAAATATTTCGTTTACACTTACTTATATTTCTGGCTTTCATGCACCATTGCCTTTCAGCTCATGAACTGTTCAGTCTTTTGCATTGTTCTCAGTGTTCAATTCTTTGGCATTCCACACATCCTTTGGAATGTCAATTGGAGAGGAACATCCTATGTCTCTTGCTTCATTGTGACATCCATCTATACTCAAGTGTGGTGTCAGAAGAACCTCATGAAGCTACAGGTTGTCTTGTTCAGTCCTACTTCAGGGCCCCTGGCAAGTGTTTTCTGCATGGAACATTCTTTCCTCTTCTTTTTATTACCCTGTCAACTTTTCATTAGCAACTTAAGAATCCTCCTTCAAGCTTCAGACTAAATGACTACCCTACAGGAAAGCCTTCTCTCCTACCTCTACCTTCTACTTGACTAAGTTGTTACCCTTGTATCAAAACCCTTAATTCCTAACCTTCCCTCAACACTGCATTCCTTAGATTAGTCTTTGCTTATTTGACATGTATCTTCTTGGCCAAAAAAAAAAAAAAAAAATCCATAAAGGAATAAACTTCATGAATTATTCACCATGGTAACCAGAACACCAATCTCAGTGCCTGAGACATAACAATCATTCAATAAAAATTCGCCAAACAATTAAAAGACTATTGTTTAACCTTTCAAGACCACTACACAAGAAGATCATGTATTCTTGAAGCAAAATAGTTAAAACTTACTGTGGAATTTGGCTTGTAAACCATGGAAAGCATTTACACTCACAGCTTCGGGACTCAATCAGTATTTCGGACAAATCATGTGCTTTCCTTGAGCAAAGCTAACGTGTCAATAAAAAAATGTTCTATAAATTTTTATACAGGCTGGACATTCCTCGGTTTACAAACTGTTCCTGGTTGATCTTATGAAGTTAACTTTGATTTTTTTTTTTTTCTAAAAAAAACGATATGAGGTATAATGTATTGGCATTCTCTGTGGGGGCGGGGGGAGAGTTTCATTAACTATCTCCATTTAAACTTAGCACACACTGAGAACAATCCATCGGAAAGGTTTACTTTTATTCTTTTGGGGGACGCCTAGAATAGTTCTGCGCAGGGTGAGGGGAAGGGTTCTGCAGCTAAGTCAGGGGCTGGTGAATCCACAGTGAAAGAGCTGTTTAATCTGAGGAAAAATGTGAGTTGCACTATTGAAGCACATACATTCATGCTTAATAATCCACCAGAGGACAGACTACCAAGAGCGAGGTAGAATACTGTCGGTGCAATAAAACCCTGTGTAATTGGCAGAGTCATGTGTAAATTGTATTATGCATTTGTTTGTTTGTTTGTTTGCTTCTTTTGGTGGATTAACAAATGTCCAGGCCACAGGAAGTTCCTGAATTCTTCTAAATCTGTCAATATTTTATGAGGAGAAAAAGAAAGTTGCAAGGCTAATTGATACTTCAGGGTGAAACAGATCAGGATTCACTCACTCCCCAGTGGGGCCTGCGGGTTTTCAGAAATTTTGTCTTATTTGTTTATTTTTAAATGTGTTTTTCTTGTCCCCAAAATGTAATATGAAAGATCAAGTAAGCATACTGGCCTAGGAGATATGGGAAATTGTGTATACATTTAAAAAAATCCTATGTCTACCTATAAGAAATCTAATTTAATTTATTTACTTTAAGGGAAGATTAAATTATTGCAGGCTTTCTGTAATTCAAACCACCTGTTTAAAAAAAATGTTAAGTACCGCTTTAACAAGAAAGAGCTTTCACTAATGTGAGAGTATGAATAATCCATAGATTTGAGCTATCTGAGAATAATGCACATCTTGCATTTAGCCCCATTTTAGCCCACCAAACAGTAATTTTAGAAGCAGAATTCATGTTTCATTTATGGACCATCATGATTTAGTAATAAAATCAAATTTGAAAGTTTCTATTAAAAAATAAAAACAAAAAACTGGATAGCTAGTCCAAGCATTAGAATTATTTGCTCTTTTTTTCCCCCAACCTAAAAAGTTAGTCTTGATTGAAATCAGTGGAGAATGTTCTCCAGCCCTTTTCATTTTGTTTTCCCATCACAAATTTTATCTGACAATATTTCCACTACAATGATGTAGGTTTAACCCTTTTAGCGATGTGTTTGAATGGGAATGTTAATTTAGGCATTCATCTTGCTTTCCTGACCATTAGTTATTCTGAGAAAAACTCAAAGGGTAGTATCTTTAATTATCTTTAGAGAGTCACTACTCTGTTGATTTTGTCTCATTAAATTCATGCTAACTGTTCTAGTGCATTTTGAGGCCATTATGGGTAAACAGTATTCAAAGGCCTAGTAGTTGAAAACACACATTTTACAAATATGAAATACAGCCTTGAATTTCACTTTATTGTGCAATCTCTCTCTTTGTACCATTTCATATCATTTCACAGCATTCAATATCGTGTGTTTGCAAAGCAAAGATTACTTTTGAATAATCCTGTAATTCCGGTTTCAGAGTGAGATGCAGTGGAAGAAAAGCTAAACCTTTATACTAATTACTTTGAGGTATAGCAGTAGTTTAGATTGTTCCAGAAAAATAGTTATTCTCCTGAGGAGTAACAGCTTCCAGAATGCTGAATGCAAGGTTAACCAAGCATAAAGTCTTTTATTTTTGGCCTTCTGAGCACTCGGGGAATGGAACCAGTTGCTTCAGCAGTAAAGCCCTTTTTAAACAAATCAAATCGGAAGGAAATTGAGACCCAAATTCTATAGAGGGAATCTATGAAGAATGTTTGAGCTCAGGGGCATCGGAATTCTTAGTGTGAAATCCATTATTCTACCATGATTAAGGCAGTTCATCACCAATTACAGGAGCGTGTTTCTAGGTGATCAATGGAGGTTAAAGAGTTTTTTTTCTTTCTTTCTAGAATTAGCTTCCTAATTAATAAAAGTGAATTTTACAATGGCCTTCTTAAGAACAGCTGTGTTATCTATTGTTTATGGTTTATGGAACAGCCTTGCAGTCATGCTTGTTTTTTGGCATTGGAATAGAAATGAGTGATTTGCATAAGTGTAATATTAGCAGCTCTGTTGATTATTTTCTTTCCTTTTCTCTTTTTTGTATATTCATCATTTCTATTATTTTAATGATGAATGACTTTTAAGCAAAAAAAACCTCTTTGCTTTTTTTTTTTAACCTCTCAAAACAGGCTAAAAATATGTTCATATAAAATCAGTATTAGATTAAACTTTGTCTTAATTTAACCACAATATGTTCTATGAACAATAGTCAAATTTAGCCTAAATCAGGTCAAGATATACAGATAGCATATAACATTAACATACAAAGAATTACATTTTCATTTGAAAATATACTTTACAGAGTAGTTGTAATTGCAAAATATGATTTTTGAGGGAATTAGTTCATAAACTACCCTAAAATCTAGAAGTTTAAATATTATTTGTTTAAAATTCAAATTGATATTTCATTTAGACTATACTTTTTAAATAACGAGTATTGCCTTTATTTTATTTGCTCTTTTAAAATTTATTTATTTATTTATTTTGAGACAGAGCAGGGGGTGGGGGGGGGGGCCGGCCAGAGAGGGGGGGAGAGAGAGAATCCCGAGCAGGCTCCACACTGTCAGTACGAAGTCCATAGCAGGACTTGAACTGACAATACTGAGATCATGACCTGAGCTGAAATCAAGAGTCAGATGCTTAACCAACTGAGTCACCCAGGCACCCCTTGAATATTCCCTTTAAAAAAGTTCAAATTTCAATCTAAACTTTGCTACCATACTGTTTATTCTTTACTCATGGCAAGTGTTAGAAATTGAATTGTTTCCCAAAAAATTCATGTTGAGGTCCTAAACCTCAGAAGATGGCCTCATTTGGAGAGAGGGTCTCTACCGAGGCAGTAACTTAACGCGAGGTCATTAGAATAGGCCCTAATCCAATATGACTGGTGTCATTATAAAAAGGTAAAATTAAGACACAGAAAGATATACATAGAGGAAAGATGATGTAAACACACAGGGAGAGGGCAGCCATCTGCAAGCCAAAGAGAAATGCCTGGAACAGACCCTTCTCTCACAGCCTTCAGAAGGAACCAACCCTGCTAACACCTTGGTCTTGAACTTCTAGCCTCCAGACCTGTGAGACAATAATTTTCTGTTCTAAGTACCCCAGTTGTAGTGCTTTGTTATGGAAGTTCTAAAAAAAAAACGAATTAGGAGATATATTTACTGCCAAGTGGACTATTTTCAATCAAAATGTCTTAAAATTGTCCCTTAATTGCCAGTTAATGATGCTGTGCAGAATGTGCGATGCATTTTAGGAGTAGAGCACAAACAATAATATCGGACGTCAGTATCTGATACTCTTACCTTCTAGCTATAAAACACTGGGAAATGTGTTCAACTGCCTTGCGTCTCAGTTTCGTCATTAGTAACACAGGAATACTAGTGTTCCCAACTCACCAGAGTGCTTGTGAGGACTAAAAGGGATGAAATGTACAAAGTGCTAATTCCTAGTACATGGCCTCTAGTTAGCACTCTACAAATTTCAGTGGCCATAAATGTGAAAATTCATCAATGCTGATTACTATTGGAAATTGAAAAATTGTGAAACCTAACCAGAGATCTGCTGTGTTTCTCAAGTGAAGACTTGCAGATAAACTACTTCCTATGGGGCAGAACTTACCAGTACTTTGTGCCATACTATCAACATTAACCAAACTGCAAAGCTTCCTTCATTGAACCATGCATGTGAACTACACAGCATTCTATGTGTTCCCAAGGACAAAAGATGCATCATGGATTATGGGAAACTGGGGTCTAGTTCAAGAAATAACACATGGATACCCACAGTTCTAATGCAAAGAAATAATTCCTGGTACAAGACAAGTGTCGTTGAGGACAGATCCTGCATGTGGAAGGTGCAGTTTCCTCTTACCTGTGTTCCTAAAAGAATGCTTTTATAAATTACATTTCCCCCATGCTTTGATCCTTTAGAAAGCCATCTTTTTTTAGTTAATATATTCATTCACCACATCTTTATATACAACTCCATGTTTGTTGGGTTTTGGGCAAGGCTCATGCAGGATGAAAGGGTAAGAGTCAGGGCTGTGCTAGAACTCTCTCCCTGAGTAGTTTTTGTGTGCTTCCCTTGTTTAATAACTATGGAAACATTGGGACAGAGAAAAGTGTTCCTAGGTGTCCCCAGGCAGAATTAGTCCCACTTGTTTACATTTGCCTAGATCTCTGCCTACCTTAGTCATTGCATTTCATCATTCTATATTGTGACTAATTCATAAAGAATTACTCTGCCACATTCTCTAATATGTGAATTATCGCAAGAAACATGTGTTTTTCTATATATGCTCAGAGCCTAGCACAGTAGCTAGCATGAATCAGGTGCAATGTAAATAAAAGAGTGAATTGATTATTGTAAAAGAGGGAAGGTGAGGGATAGGCAAATGATCATGAAGAACTCAGTATTCATGCAGAGCTTTACATAAGAGAGGGTACAGACAAGGAAAATATGGTGGGAGCACAAAATTCCAGGCAGATGGAAAATCAAGAGCTAAAGCACACACATGGGGAAAGGAATACATATTGAAATTGCAAACAAGTCAATTTGGCTGGGGTCTAGTGTATATGAACATGAATAAGGTAGAATTTAAAAAGGCAAATCCCATTTGCATCGTGGAGGCTCATAAATGCAAGGCTAGGGAATCTAGACCTTAATCGTTACAGCTCTGAAAACAACACTCCATGATTCTCCAATGCCTCTGGCATAATCTGTTAGCAGTATGTAATTTGGAAAAGGCATGGGAGAGAATTTTGTTGATGTCTTCATATATTAACTCAAATTACTCCATGTTTAATTCAACCAAAATATACTTTAATCCACTAATAGAACTTTTTCTTAGTTGGCTTTGTTATATTTTGAATGTACCACTTAGTTTAATATAGTAAATGATATCTTAGGCTCCTTTTGTGTAAGTGGACAATAAAATTCATCTGCTAAATGTCTTTGCTGATAACTTCAATCAATTTATGCACACTGAAATCTCCTGGGAAGTGTGAGCCTTATAAAACATAAATACATAACCAGTAACAAAGTAGGTTCAAAAGTGTTATTCATGAGCTCCAAAATATTCTTTACTTAAATATTCATCTGATTCTCTGTAAAGCTTGTGGTAAAATGGGATCAGAAAGCAAGGCTTGAGCTAAAGTTATCTAAGGCCAAGATCATTTCAAGAAGGTAATACAGAAGTCCAGTCTACAGTTCAATATAAACGTGGAAGCCTCATTGAAAGATATACTCCTGATGTTAGAAAAAAAAAAAATTCTCTGAAGCAACAAAATGCTCCATGATTCAGAAATTTCAAAACACATACATATGCTTATATGGAATAAAAGTTTGAGAGTTGTCATGGGAAAATATTCATAATACCTTACCTATTGATGTGAACATGGATAAATTTCAAAACTATAATGCTGTTATTAAGAAAAAGTTGAAAATTATTCTTATAGCATTGGATGCCATCTAAAGTGCACTCTAATGTTAATATGCCCAAAATAAAGATGTATATTCTTTATTAATAAGGACATATTTACTAAAATTATACAATTTTCCTTGGAATGATCTACCCAACCTCAGGTTATAAATTTCTCTGAGCAAGGTGGGAGAAATACTATAGAAGGTACTGGGCTCTAGGTGTATTTCTATGTACTGTTTTTAGAGCAAATATATGTATTTATTTTCTTAAAAATAAATAAAATATTTGAAGCAAATACAAGCCATTGGGAGGAGCATCTTTGTCAAGACAAAACATGTTAACCCTTAGCACTTTGCTTACCTAAGTTCCTAGTTGCCTTAAATGAAGGGGCATCTCAAGAGGCTTTTCTCAGACTACTGCAATAAAGCGGATGGATATCTCAATATAGCAAGCCAAATTAATTTCTTGGCTTTCTAGTACATGTAAGAGTTATGTTTACACTATACTGTAGCCTATTAAGTGTGCAATAACATCGTGTCTAAAAAAAAAAATCTATGGTCATTTAAAATACTTTGTCACTATAACATGCTAACCATTATCTGTGCTTTCAGCAAGGTGTAATCACTGATCACAAATCACCATAACCGATGTAATAATAATGAAAAAGTTTGAAACGTTGCAAGAATTACCAAATGTCACATATGGACACGAAGTAAGCAAATGTTGGAAAAATGGCACCAACAGGTTGGGTTGAGGCAGGGTGGTCACACACCTGCAATTTGTAAGAAACACAGTATCTATGCAGACCAGGAAAGTGAAGCACAATGAAACTAAGTATGCTGGTAATGGTAAATGTGAGAGACTCCTTTCCCTGAACAAGCTCCTGATGTAGTAGGGAAGACTACAATGTGCCCAAATAAATTACAATATATTAGAGTTTATACAGTAATAAAAGCTTTACCCTGAATTCAGATCCCCTAAACAGGCCAGTCCAGGTGAATAAAGGCTTCAGAACTATTTAAGATACGAATGTGGCAATATTAAAGAATACCCTAATAACAAAAACCTTGTTTCTGTATAAACTAACAGAACCACTGTCTACATGTCTAACACCTCTCCCTTTCCACCAAGTAGGTGATTTGGGGAGTACTAAATGCTGATAGTTCCTTCTGTTTATTTAATTTTCAATTTATTTTCATTTCCTGATTTATTTGGTATGAGGTCACCCAAAGCAAAATCCTCTTGCAAAATTTTGGGCTGGCCAAGTCTGGTTCAGAGAATCTACAATGTCTTCAGTGTCACAGCTTCCTTCTCTCTTTTTATTTCATCACCTTTTATGTGTGCCTCCCATGTTCAAGATCAGCTCATGGTTATCAGATGGTTTCTGCAACTTTAGCCATCATATCTTCTTTCTCAGCGGAAAGAAAGAGAATGGAGATCATCCAAGAGCTTTCTTTTGAAACAAATTGTTTGTTAAGTATATCATATATGTATAAAGAGTATGAAAATCAAAGTATGCCACTTCTATTAATTTTGCAAGGTTACGTTATCCATGTAATCAGCCTTCAAATCAAGAAATAGGAGATTATCAGTATTCAGAAGATCCTCATTCCTTTTCCAAGTAACTACCTCGAAAAGAAACCATTAAACTGACTTCTAAAAGTACAAATTACCACAGCCTAGCAACTTGTTACTAGACATGTCGCCAGAGGCAAGGGAAACAAAAGCAAAATCAGCTATTGGGACTTCATCAAGATAAAAAGCACAGTGGAGGAAACAATCAACAAAACTAAAAGGCAGACTATAGAATGGGAGTAGTTATTTTCAAATGACATAGCTGGTAAAGGATTAGTATCCAAAATCTATAAAGAACTTATCAGACTCAACACTCAAAACACAAATAATCCAGTGAAGAAATGGGCAAAAGACATGAATAGACACTTTCCGAAGAAGGTGTCCACATGGCTAACAGACACATGAAAAAATACTCAACATCACTCATCATCAGGGAAATAAAAATCAAAACTACTATCTCTGTCAAAAATAAATAAACATTTTTTAAAAATTAAAAAAAAGGGGGGAGGGGTGCCTGGGTGGCTCAGTTGGTTAAGCATCTGACTTCGGCTCAGGTCTTGATCTCAAAGTCTGTAGTTTGAGCCCCACGTTGGTCTCTGTGCTGACAGCTGGGAGCCTGGAGCCTGCTTCTGATTCTGTGTCTCCCTCTCTCTCTGCCCCTCTCCCGCTCATGCTTTCTCTTCCTGTCAAAAATAAATAAACATTTTTTAAAAATTAAAAGAAAAACACTATGAGATACCACCTCACACCTGTCAGATAGGCTAAAATTAACAACACAAAAAACAACAGGTGTTGGTAAGGATGTGGAGAAAGGGGAAGCCTCTTGCACTGTTGGTGGGAATGCAAACTGGGGCAGCCATTTTGGAAAACAGTATGGAGGTTCCTCAAAGAGTTAAAAAATAGAATTACCCTGTGGTCCAGTAATTGCACTACTAGGTATTTACCCAAAGGATATAGAAATACAGATTTGAAGGAGTACATGCATCCAATATTTATAGCAGAATTAACAATAGCCAAACTATGGAGAGATCAAATGGCCATTGACTGATGAATGGATAAAGAAGCCATAGTACTCTGTATACAATGAATATTACTCAGCCATCAAAAAGAATGAAATCTTGCCATTTTCAATAATGTTGATGGAGCTAGAGTGCCTTATCCTAAGCGAAGTAAGTCAGAGAAACACAAACACCACACGATTTCACTCATATGTGAAATTTAAGAAACAAAACAGACCACCATAGGGGAGGGGCAAAAGAGAGAAGGAAACAAACCATAGAGATTCTTAATGATAGAGAACAAACTGAGGGCTGATGGAGGCAGGTAGGTGGGGGATGGGCTAGATGGGAGATGGGTACTTAAGAGAGCACTTCTTATGATATTATGATCAGCACTGGATGTTTTAAGTGATGAACCACTGAATTTTACTCCTGAAATCAATATTGCAGTATATATTAACTAGAATTTAAATATAAATAAATAAATACATACATAAATACATAAATAAATAAAATGAAACTACAAATTAATTTTAACTGTTTTCAAAATATAAATGAATGAAATATTATGGTATATGCTCATTTATGTCTTCTTTTATGCAATATTATAATAGCATGATGTAGTCATGCTGCTGAGTAGGGCATTTGTTATTTTTTTGCCATAGTTATGTAATATCCATTGAGTGCTACAAAATTTAATTGGTTTAATTATTTCACTGCTAATAGGCATTTAGGTAATTCCCACTTTTTGGAGATAATCATTTTTGTCCATGTCTTTTAGTGAACGTATATACTTATTCTTATCTAACATATGCCTACAAGTAGGCATGGGCTTATGCCAATTTTCTCAAGAGATTTTACCAATTTATACTTGCACCTTCAGTAGAGTTTCTGTTGCTCCTTGTCCTCATGAACATTTTCCATTACCTTTTTTTTTTTTAAATTTTAAATTTCTGGTGGAAGTGTGAGAGTATCCCATTATGATTTAAAATAAATTAAGTTTATTTCCTTCAAGAGAGAGTATGCATGTGTGAGTGGGGGAGGGGCAGAGAGCAAGGAGGAGAGAGAATTCCTTTTTTTCCCTCATTTTATTTTTTTTATTTTTAAATTTTTTTCAATATATGAAATTTATTGTCAAATTGGTTTCCTTACAACACCCAGTGCTCATCCCAAAAGGTCCCCTCCTCAATACCCATCACCCCCCCAACCC
>NW_024412396.1:57281394-57355513 GCF_014898765.1 Herpailurus yagouaroundi
ATCAGTTTGTTCTCAGTTTTTAAGAGTCTCTTATGCTTTGGCTCTCTCCCACTCTAACCTCTTTTTTTTTTTTTTTTTTTCCTTTCCCTCCCCCATGGGTTTCTGTTAAGTTTCTCAGGATCCATATAAGAGTGAAAACATATGGTATCTGTCTTTCTCTGTATGGCTTATTTCACTTAGCATAACACTCTCCAGTTCCATCCACGTTGCTACAAAGGGCCATATTTCATTCCTCCTCATTGCCACGTAGTACTCCATTGTGTATATAAACCACAATTTCTTTATCCATTCATCAGTTGATGGACATTCAGGCTCTTTCCATAATTTGGCTATTGTTGAGAGTGCTGCTATAAACATAGGGGTACAAGTGCCCCTATGCATCAGTACTCCTGTATTCCTTGGGTAAATTCCTAGCAGTGCTATTGCTGGGTCATAGGGTAGGTCTATTTTTAATTTTTTGAGGAACCTCCACACTGTTTTCCAGAGTGGCTGTACCAGTTTGCATTCCCACCAACAGTGGAAGAGGGTTCCCATTTCTCCACATCCTCGCCAGCATCTATAGTCTCCTGATTTGTTCATTTTGGCCACTCTGACTGGTGTGAGGTAATATCTGAGTGTGGTTTTGATTTGTATTTCCTTGATGAGGAGCGACGTTGAGCATCTTTTCATGTGCCTATTGGCCATCCGGATGTCTTCTTTAGAGAAATGTCTATTCATGTTTTCTGCCCATTTCTTCACTGGGTTGTTTGTTTTTCGGGTGTGGAGTTTGGTGAGCTCTTTATAGATTTTGGATACTAGTCCTTTGTCCGATATGTCATTTGCAAAGATCTTTTCCCATTCCGTTGGTTGCCTTTTAGTTTTGTTAGTTGTTTCCTTTGCTGTGCAGAAGCTTTTTATCTTCATAAGGTCCCAGTAGTTCATTTTTGCTTTTAATTCCCTTGCCTTTGGGGATGTGTCAAGTAAGAAATTGCTATGCCTGAGGTCAGAGAGGTCTTTTCCTGCTTGAGTAGAGAGAATTCCAAGCAGGCTCTGAGCTGCCAGGTGAAGCCCGATGTGGGGCCCAAACTCAGAAACCCTGAGATCATGAACTGAGTCGGATGCTCAACTGGCTGAGCCACCCAGGCATCCATTCCATTCTGATTTAAATTCTCATTTCCTGATGATTAATAAAACTGAGCACCTATTTTTATTAATGGTCATTTCTACACTCTATTTTGTAAAGTGACACAGTATTTTGCCTATGTCCTGTTATGCTGTCTGACTTTTCTTGTTATCTGTACGTTTATTTATTTTTTTTAATATTCTGCATTAGAATCTTTCATCACATATATGTGATATAAATGTCTATCTCACATTGTAGGTTACTTTTTCACCCTCTTTAAAGTGTTAGGCCCTCAGAAAAATTAACATTTTTCTGAAACAAGGCAATATAATTAAAATAAAAATAACTATATTGAAAACAGGTTAATCAACATTAGAAAAGCCAACACTAATAATAGACAATTATAAATTTTCTACAGTTTAAAACACAACAAACATTTAAAACATTTAAACGGAATATCCCAGGCTGGTTGAAAGTGGAAACAAACAATAAACAGCTATACAGACATGTGAGTGTTCATTCATTTAACTAGATCCACGTCTCTATGTAATTGTTATACAAATTTGGTGAAGGTGGCAATGAAGACATGTAAGGATCTGATTAAAGTTATGCAGTCTCTATAACAATGATATGTATATGTACACACATATTTTGATGGGATAACTTTAGAGAGTTTTGTTTTTGTTTTTGTTTCTGTTTTGTTTTGTTTTGTTTTTTTTTTTTTTTTTTTTTTTTTTTTTTTGGAGACCTTGAGATGCATTGGATACCAGAGTAAAGCCCTTGAATCTAGTACACTCAAGTTCATACCATCTTCCTACCTCTAGGAAAAACAATTATACCTTTGCAATCCTGCACAGTTGGCTCCTTCTTAATTATAATATCTGTCCATCTGTGTTGTCTCCTGGATAAAATAAAACAAGTTATCTCAAGCCTGTAGCAAAACACGCACTTATAAAACCATTTCACGGGTAATCAGTGTAAAGAAATAATTTTCTTGGACACATTTTTCCCCACTTTTTACTCACATCATTTGTTGTCTCTCCACTGCTCATTCACCTTCTAACCTTCCCTATGAAATCATTGAAAGAAAGGAGAAAATGTCTTTCCTGGAAATACTGTTTTGAATGACTATCTTTTACAATTCCCTCCCTGTCTGTAAATTGTACATTTCAGTCCATGAAATATTCAACAAATACAATTTTGATGCCCTCTCTTCTAGAGATCTCTCTTTTACAAAACAGATTGTTTACAACTGTGCTCCCCTTCTGCCTAATGGGTACCCTAGGGGAATGTTGTTGGCTTTGAGATTCAACCACATATTTTCCACAAATAACAGCATTGAAGCCAATGAAATCCAAGAGGAGCAAACATTATTCAGTGATCTCTGAAAAGAAGAGGCTCATGTTTCTCTCCCCGTTGGGGTATGAAGGAAAAGGACACGAAGGGATATGTGAACTGCAACCACATATAAGCAAATGATATCAAAAAATAGTGGCGCATTTCATGTCCTTTGGAGTCAAATGGGAGTCCTAAACTGTCAAGCTTAGCTACAGTGGAAATGGGTTTCTCTTTGGGGACCAAGATACACATTCACTTGCTTCCCATTTGGTTTGCTGATACAGCATCCATGCCCTGGCAGGTGCTGTCTGGGACTGCCAGAGAGATGAAAGCACAAATATATCACCTTGCTCTAGTGGGTTCTCAGACCAATAGCCAGAATTAATGTTGTTCCATGAAGACCAAAGTGCTTCCTAGGAACCTGGGAAGACCCATACATCACGGATGGTACAAACCAGTGCTCTGTATGAAAACAAAACAGTGCAAAGCAAGATGAGAAGGGACGAAGAAGAAAACTGCTAAGGAACCAGAAGTGCCATGAATATTGGGATTAACCATTTTAACCATACTGATTTAACTAGATTAGGATAGATGTACATTCAGCTTGATGTCATTTTTTAAACTTAACATCTGTTTCCTGTGCAGGAAACATGTGCCCTACATTAAGAGTACGGTGCACAAAACACTTTCTCATCTCTAAAGCTTGGAGTCTATTTTAAACAACAACAACAACAACAACAACAATGAAAGTGAAAATAAATATTTGTCTGATGGTATATTTAATGTTAGGTCAAGCAAAGAATGTAGTAAGAGCAACAGGAGGGGCACTTTTCACAACCTCTAGGAAGCTCAAAGGAAAGACTCAGCAGAGGTAACTGCTGAGCCAGTTCTAATGGATGATCAGGGATAAGCCAGGTAAAGTGGTGGGGATAAGTGAGGTGACCACGATAATGATTTAAGAGCTATTATGAAGGTGGGGTTAACAGAGTATGTGAAATGATTGGACGTTAAAAGGAAAATAGAAAACAAAAGGAGGAATCCAGTAGTAACATAGCTGTAAATGAGGTGTAAAATGAAGTCTCTGTATTATGTATGCCTTGATATTTGGAGAAAACCAAGGGCCTTGAATGTCCTCACCACAAGTTCATCTCATCATGGTGCTCCTATTGATAAGGTTCTGTAGCCAAACGCATTTCCCTATCATGGCGATCAAGGACACTGCCTCCTTGTCTCTGAGTAGGAAACTTCAGTTCCCTAGCAGCCCATACAATTATTCAAACAAGCCAATCACACTTCCCACAAAAATTAGGGGTCACTCCACCATCTTATTACTACAAGCTTACCTTCCACAGTCTCTGCAGATTCACTCATATCCCAAGAGCAAGCATCTGGAGGCTCTGCATGGCATGGTGTCCCCGTCCCCAAGCTGGGAATATATGTGACTGACATACTGCCACCCATCTCTTCTGCCAATGATGGGCATTGCATCTTCAGCCATTTCCGAAATCTTGGGACAGAGATTCCTTCTACACCAATGGGATGAAGAGGAGACGCATAATACACTAGCTTGAACAATATTTTAGTCTGTTTGAACTGCTAACAGAATGCCATACACTGGGTGGCTTAGACAATAAATATTTATTTCTTAAAATTCTGGAGGCTGAGATGTTCAAGATCACAGTACCAGCAGATCCTATGTCTGGTGAAACCTGCTTCTTGTTTTGTAAATGGCCATTTTCCTGTCGTGTCTTCACATTTTGGAAGGGAAAGAGCTAGAGAACTTTCTGGGATCCCTATCCTAAGGGCACTAATCTAACACATGAGGGCTCCATTCTTGTGACCCAATCATTTCTCAAAGGCCCCACCTCCAAATTCCATCACATTGGTGCTTTAGATTTCAACATATGAATTTAGGGAAAACACAAACATTTAGTCCATAACATTCTGCCCTACTTCCTCCTAAACTCATGTCCTTCTCCCAAGCAAGATACATTCATTCCGTCCCATGGACTCTACAGTTTATGTCTAAAGTCTCATCTAAAGATTATCTAAATCAGATATGGGTGATATTCAAGGTGCCAGGCAATTGTTTCTCCCCATTATTGATAAGGGAATTCTCAAGGAAGAGTAAGCTTGTTTTTGTTTGTTTATTTGGTAAGGGTAAAGGTATGGGTAAATGAGTAATGTAAGTCTGATTCAGTTTACTGAATCACATGGAATAAAAACACTTATAGGTTGCTTGGCATAAAATCAAGCAAGATCCCACCTAACAACTTCCATTTTCTACTTGAGGAAGGAAATGATGAAATTCTTGAGAGTGATTGAGGATGCAGTTAGGTAGGAGATTTGGGGAGAATGGAGGAAGTTTGAAATAGGTGAATAACTATGATGAAAGGTTCATCTCTCAGGACAGCTGAAATCTTTAATAATATTTGACTTAAAATTAACATAGGTTACCCCTGTCATGTATAAAACAGCAATCCCAGCTTCAGAATCTTTGTAGGATAAATAAACAGGATGCTAAAGCTGTTTGTGAAAACTGCTCAAGCCAAGATTTTTAAAATTGTATATTTTATGCTTATGTGTCTATACATCTATTTTATATATCTCTTGTTACAGAGTAGTTTGTTGTTGTTGATTTGTAAAAAAAAAAAATCTTTTGTAAATTCTTGGCAGAAATGCTAAATTGCATTTTCTGTAAAAACAAACTCTTGAACAATTGCCTGGAGGTTGGAATTGAGTAATGGAGGAAAAATAAGGGGAATGAGAAATGTGTGCTTTATTAAAACATAGGAAACACCTATAAGGATAAATAAGATGAGGGGTGGTAAGTCCTATGATGGTAGAAATCCTTGAGATGGAGGGGAAAAAAGTTAAATGTGATGTAAAGCAAAGAGATATGTTTCATGATTTTAAATAAATGTTTGCTTACTTTGTCACTTTCAAAAGAAAATTGCTCAATTTGTCACCTTTCAAAGAAAATCCAGGAACTATGTCCTTCTAAGATGAAGAAAATTTGGACACAAAACACACACGACAGAGGAGAGATTGGAGTGATGTTTCTACAAGCCAACAGACACCAAAAACTTCCGGCAGGCTCCAGAAGGTATGAAGAGGCAAAGAAGGATTCTCCCCCAGAGCCTTTAGATGGAATGGCTCTGAGACACCTTGATTTCAGACTTCTCGCCTTGGGAACTGTGAGGGAATAGATTTCTGTTGTGTTAAGCCACCTAGTTACAACAGCCCTAGGAAACTAATGCATCAACCAAAACGTTAAAAAAATACTTTCAGAAAGCTCAATAGCGGCAGAAAAGTTCCAGATGCCCTTATTTTCTCACTCAATCCATTTTTGGCTAAAATTTTAATCACCAAGGGCCTCCCCTTTCCATTTTATTTAAAAATATCTCACAACCAAATGCTATAGTCAGAACACTCCAAGATTAGACCAACATAACAAATCTTCTCTACGGTCTGAGAAACTTGTGTGTCTAGACTCAAATGGATTCTTACAAGGAACTGAGCTGATGAGCTCCTTGGAAAATTTTCCATGCAAACAATCTACTCAACCACACTTCAGCACACTTTACCTAATGTTTTCTGCATTCCTTTCCCACTGGTCTACATTTCTATAAGGTGTCTACACAGGAAAAAGGAAAATTAGATAGAAAGGGAGAGGGGAGTGTGAGGGAGAAGAGGGAAGACAGAGAGGGAGGGAAGGAAGAAGAGCTTCTTGTAAAAAAGGAATGTACAGGTTTGGTTGAAATCAAATACTTCCTTTTATTAAACTTTAATCATTAAGACCATAAGATCTGTCCCTTTGGAACTGGAAGATAGTGATAAAGAATAAAGGTGTAGTAGGACACAGAGAACACGTTAACACTTCAAGTACCATAGTGCCTGTACACACACACACACACACACACACACACACCACACTCCTCCCCCCACAAAATGTCTACTATTAATAAGACAAATTAACCTAAAAGGAGAAAGATGATTTCAGTGATGGTCTTCTTTGGAGTTCCCGACAGTAGTTTGGCCGGTATATTTTAACCGACAGCATTTCCTTGGATTCAATTATATGTGGCTTCATACATTCTAAAATGTCTCTTCTTTCTTTTTCCCCCATAAAATGCCAGCTTTATTCTCTTACGCATTTAATTCCTTCAACCAAAATCCATAAAATACCTTGGATAAGTAAACAATATAGTAATGAAAAATACCCAAGTCTTTCAACAGAAGGATGCTACAGAAGGCAATATTCATTGAGTATTGGTTATATCCTGAGTTAATAGGAATGTATTTAAATAAGAATGCAAGATGGATGTAAAAGATATTTTGAAAACCTCCCATTTCATTTGGGGATCTACTCTTCCTATATGCATTCCTATTCACATTTCCTCTCTCCTTTCACTCTATCAAGCCATCCTGAGGCATCATCTTGAGGCAAAACAAACAGTTTTTAGCACCTTGAGAATTTTCTAAATGACGTATATTAAGAGGTTAAGGATGCAACATTTCCCTGAGAATGCAGGTGCATTATTCTGTTTTCACTTGAGTTTCAAGGTGTATCTAGAGATATCATTGACCAAAATTGTGGGCTAAATTGTTGATACTAAGCTTAAACTTCTTAGAAAGATTAGATGGAATTTAATTTAGTTTTTCCTACTCAATTCCTTGAGTCCTACTGGGAGATGTGTTTGCTTTTTAAAATGAATCTAAATTTATGAATCACCCACTTGACACTTAATCATGTAAATTAATGACACTTGATAAGTATGCCTTTTGCAGTTGCAATGATGACTAAATTGTGTGTTTTGTTAATGGTGCCATTTATAGCTCACTGACTTCGGAATGAGAAGAATACAAGTTCATTTGTTCTGTAAGTGTTTACAATGCCATTGCTCTGTCTTTGAGCTGAAAGTAACTTTGACTATCTAGTGAAGGCACATTTTTATTGGACACTTTATTTATTTATTTATTTATTTATTTATTTATAATGTTTATTTATTTATTTATTTATTTATTTATTTAACAGAGATCTTGAGCAAGTGGGGGAGGGCCAGAGAGAAAAGGAGAGAGAGAATCCCAAGCAGGTTCCGTGCTTGTCAGCTCAGAGCCTGATACGGGGCTGCATCCCACAAACCTTGAGATTCTGACCAGCGCTGAAACCAACAGTTGGAGATTTAACTGACTGAGCCCCCCAGGAGCCCTTACTGAACACTCTTTGAATCACTCATCAAATATCATCTCTTATCTACTTCTAATATAATTTGTAGGTACGGCTCAGTGCAGACATAGGCAGACGAAACTCAGAATAGGAAGTCCATTAGCTACATCTAGCTTTTGATTGCTTGGACATCACTCTAATTTTCCTCCCTACAAAATAAACAACATGATAATAGCTGAAACACCACTATAGGATCTGGTGGACTCTGTCACCTTTCTTATAGAAAAAGTTCTTATTCCTTTGGATTCAACTTCAGCCAACCAATGTTTGGCATCTGCTCACTGGTTACCTCCTGAGGACCAGGTTATTGTCACTCAGTTATCCACTGGCTTTGACTCTAGGATGCAGTCTTTCTTTCCAAGCTGTGCCTGCCATTATCCTCATAAATGTTTCCATCCATGACAGCAGCACATAGATTTCTACCTCATCTGTTCCTTAGGAAACTCATCCCCCCGTGGCCCTCACCTCTAAACTTTCGTGACATCCTAGTATTGTCTGCTCCATCTCTAAAACTCTAAACCTCATTCTTTGACTGATTATTATTTATCATTCACTTGTTTTTATAATCCCTATTTCACTCCATGACTCACATTATCTTTTTATATTGATCTCTCAAATACTTTTATATTACCCCACTCTTTTTTTTTTTTTTTTCAACGTTTATTTATTTTTGGGACAGAGAGAGACAGAGCATGAACGGGGGAGGGGCAGAGAGAGAGGGAGACACAGAATCGGAAACAGGCTCCAGGCTCTGAGCCATCAGCCCAGAGCCTGACGCGGGGCTCGAACTCACGGACCGTGAGATCGTGACCTGGTTGAAGTCGGACGCTTAACCGACTGCGCCACCCAGGCGCCCCATACCCCACTCTTATTTGTAGCCATTCTTGAGTACCATTCTGTCAATATTTTATCCTTAAATAGCCTGGCCCAATGTTTAATCATTTGAATGTCTTACTCCAATTCGGGGTTCCATTGATACTTTGTCTTAAAATTTCTGATCTTTAGTCAATCTTAACATTTAACTCCTCTCTTTCTCTGAGAAATATTTGGTGAAAAAGCACAATTTTTGCATAGGTTGGCGTCACAGAAATATATATTTTTTTCTAATCCCACGTGGGTCTTCATTCAGCAAGATTCTTACATGTCTCTCATCAATACTCCCATTCTTCTCAGAGGATAGATTTTTGTCACTATCTTCAAAATGTCCATCCTAAAACCTGGTATGTTAATATGTAATATGTAATAAATGTATCTGTAAAAGATGATGAAGGCATCAGGGTATTTTATACTTGTCTTCTTGTCCTTTCCTACACAGTCATTTTCATCTGCACTTATCATAACATCCACCTTCTTCAAAGTCTTGATAAAACCGGTAACTTCTCTCTTTTCTCTACCACTCACTTCTGTTTATCTGATTACTCCTCCTTTCTGAATACAAAAGTAGGTTCATGTCCTTTGAATAAAAGGATAAGCAGTCTCCTTTTAAAACCATGCATCCCTATCCATACTGTCACTTTAAAATAAAAATTCAGAATAGTTTAGCCAATCTTGATTTTAGTGTTTCTGTGATTTTATACCCTCCAAGGCCTGCTGGACTCTGATTTTTAGCATTCCTATTACTCCCAGGAAAATGATGATAGGTTACTAAATATTTTACAATTTCCAGAATTGACAGATATCCACATGTCATTTTCATATCCTTTGACACAACTTACATTTCATTTGTCCTCAAAATTCTCTTTGATCTTCAACCACAGTTTTTTTTTTTTTAGGTTTCCTTCTATGTTAATGACTATTAATTTTTAATATATTTGTGAGATTTTCTGTCTCTACTCACTGATTCAGTGAGCTTGGTTTTAAGCTTCTGAACAAAGTTCTTTTGTCTATTGATCGACACATCCATGCCCTTCCACACTTTAACCGCCTTTTGCCAAACACTTTATCTGGAGATCCTTATATCCACCTATCTACTGCACATCCTTACTTTAATGTGTACGTCTCAGTCAGAACTTCATCTTTTCTCTCTGCTTCCATCTTCCTCCCATCCTCATTGTGAGGAAAAAAAAAACTTCTCCCCTCTGCATTTCATATGAAAGTGTCTGTCACAGTCATATAATTACCGTGGTAACCTTGGTGGTAATATGCTGAGAAATGTCTACCTCATGGTGGGAGAAAGAGGACTGGAAGTTGTGTTTGGAAAGTAGCCACTGCCTAGCCACCCTTGATAGAAGATATCAAGATCTAAATCCCTTCAGGTATGATTGTTCAATAATTTCATGGCTAGGCCCTCAATACCACATTTCAGCATCTTTGGAGGGGAGAGGAGACTTAAGGGGCTTACATTGGTCAAAGGCTCTCTAGTCGAGGAGTTAACTGTCTTGTTTTTCAGTGTTATCCATGGTGATCATGGCCATCAGGAAACATAGACCTGTGGTGATGTCAATACACAGCTGTTCTCTCAGAGGTCAGAACCTTTTGTGCAGGCATAAAACAAGTTTCTTTCATTTTAGTCATGTTTGAAACCAATCAGACACAATATAGAGCCAGACTAAGATGATGAGGCCAAGAGTAGATCTGAAGTGTTGCATTAGAGTTGTTTGCATCGCCATCTTTACCCAACAACTGTAGACTCCTGTGTTATATATAGCACATGAGGAACATGAGGAAAGTAGAGTGGGAATTACCCTTCTTGACTGTGACTTCACCCTGGTATGCTCTGGAGTTGACAGTAATTTAAGAAACTTATAGATACTACTATAACTTCTATAGACGTTAAAAGATGAAAAAGAAAACTATAAATGATTGTATGCCAATAATTTTTACTTTAGAGGTTTAAAAATTTTTTGGAAGATTCATTTTATCAGAAGTGTCACAAAAATAAATAGGAAATATAAAAATCTCTTTATTTGTCAGAAATTCAATTCTGCATTATATACCTTTCCACAATGTAAAGTTCCAGGCTTAGATATATTTGCTGTAGAATTCTACCAAATATTTTAAGACAAATAACATTAATATTAAACTAATTTTTCATAGTATAAGGATGCAAACACCTAGATTTTCATCTAATGATTACTTTATACTTACTCTAAAATTTTTGATGTTGTGTTTTAATTATAATTTAGTCCAAAATATTTTCTAATTGTTCTTGTAATTTCTTCTTTGACTCATAGATTGTCTCAGAGTGTATTTTTCAAATATTTTTGGGAGATATTCCAGACACTTGTTTTCTAATTTTCTTTTCCTAATTTAATTCTGTTATGGTAAAAATAAATACTTTTTATTATTTAATTCTCTTGAAATTCATCAAGACATTTTATGACCCAGCATATGGCATACCTTGGTAGATATTCCATGTGCATTTGAAATAAATGTGTATACTACTAATGTGGGATGTATTGTCCTATAAATGTCAGTAAGATTGAGTTGTAAGACAGTGGTATTCCAAAAATTGTTGCAGTTTTCATTTTTTTCTATAAAATACTGAGAAAAGGGGATTAAGATTTCAAAAATAATTCTCAATATGTCTTTGACTACTTTTAATTCTGCTCTTTTTTGCTTCTTGAATTTTGAGGCTCTTCTTGGGTATATATACATTTAAGATTGATATATAGTCCTGATGACTGGACCTTTTCTCACTATGAAATGTTCTTCTTTACCTTCAGCAACATTCCTTATCTTGAAAGCTACTATTCTGTTAATCAAGATAGCCCTCCCTTTCTTTTAACCTGGTGGTATTACATACCTTTTTTCCCCCTCTTTGTACTTTCAACCAATAGCATTATTTACATTTAAAGAGTGTTTTTTTTTTTTAAGAGGATATTTACCTGCGTCTTATATTTAATCCTATTAAACATGTGACTATAATTGCTTTGTCCTACAAACAAAATGTCTTTTGGGAAAAATCCTTAAAGAAGCTCAGAATATCTATTAACTAGCCAAGAGGGAGAAAAAAGTAAGATTAGGATTTATGGAAGATTTTATATTGAGCTGAGAGAGTCTATGTGGTCCTAATTTAAATCTTTGTAGTATTTTAGCAAAGGGTTTTATAGTTGCACCTTGAAATCTTGACCCTGAAACCAAGTTTTTTACTAGTTATGCCTTGGATTTGATCTTTGCCTGAAGACATTTCTTCTTCCTGGAAAGCTGAGAATGAGAATTAGTTTTAGTCTTTCTACTCAGTAAATCCTTGTTTGATGATATTTCCTCTAGATTCTGCTTCAAAACTGAACAACCCTTCTTTACCTCAACTCTCTATATCCAAACTTTATCATATGGTACTAATATAAAGCAGTTGTCACTTTAAACTTTCTTCCTGGAAATCTCTTTAGCCACATCTCCAGTTTTACTGTGTATTTGCCCTTTGCCACCTAAGACTGAAAACACCCACCGTTACATTAGATAAGCAGTTTTTTTTTTCCCTAACCTCCAATAAAAATATTCTTTCTTTCCAAACCATCACTAATACTTCTCAAGATCTTTAGCTTCCTTCCAATGCCCAGTCCCAAAGCCAGTAGCACATATTTTAGTTGGTTACTTTGTTTTTTATTACGACATCACCTACTTCTTGGTGTTTATTTTCTATTTTAATTATCTCTTGCTGTGGAAAAAAATAAAACTTTAGTGGATTTGTCAAAATAAAAAAAAATGCATTGGGCAAAGGCAGCAGAGAAGGAAGATTTTATTCAAGAGTATTGCAGTAGGGGACACAGACTAAATTCAACTGTCTTGAAACAAAGGTCAGAGGGTTTTTAAGAGAATGGGGAAGGGGATGGAGGGAGGAAGTGGTGTTGTAGGTTGTTTCTGTTTTCTAAATGGTCTTGGCCAAATAAAAAGTAATCCTTCTCTTATCCTCATGACTGGAGGTAATGTTACAACTTGGAGGAAGACATGGTCTGAAGTTAGGCTCCTATCCTCCTGCAGACTGGGATATGGGGGTATTATCTTTCTTGATGTTCACATTAATTAAGAGGTGCAGAACCTTGGGAAAGACGTTCCCTGGGTCTTAAACTGATAAGAGGCATTTTGGGAGAGGTGTATCCATTGCAAACGGGTACAGGAAGACTTTGTTATTACCAGGTTTCTAATGTAAATATTTTAAGAAAAGGCAAGTTTGAGTCTTACGATCTGGAATAAACCTATCTACCATTTAGGCTGAGGAGAAATGTTAAGGCAGTCTTGATCAGATTACAGCGAGCTTCCTGTCTCACACTATTCTGTGGGTTGGCTTGGATCAGCTAGGGGGCTCTCCTGTTTCATATACTGTTGGATAGTGCTGCAGTTTTCTGGTGCCTTGACCATCATGCCCAAGTTGTCACATTTGCTTGTCTGCTGCTTCAGTGGGACAATTGGACTGACTGGCTGGACTCAGAGGGTAGCTCGTATAGCTGGCCCCCTCAGTATCAGTATGTACATTTAGGTATTCCTTCTCTTCATGCAGCTGACTTGTGTAATCTCTCAGCAGAGTGGCCAGAATTCCTACATGGTTGCTCCAGGCTTTCCTAAGACTTAGACCTAGGACTAGCATTGTTTCATTCCCACCGATTCTACTGGATGGACGATGGAGGCACAAAGCCATCAGAAAGTTGGTGCAGAAATGAATGTGAAAATCAGGAGGCAGGGTTTATTGGGGGCCATCTTTTGAGACTAGTTGCGATGCATGGATTAAGCACATATCATGTGGCAGTCAGTTATAATTAAAGTAGACATAGGAAATAATAGGTATCTAAAAACAAAACACTTTGGGACTTGTTTTTTTTTTTTTAATTTTCAATTTAGAAGTGTATGTACTAGTGAGGCTAAATAGCTTATTCACTTTTCACATCAGCAGTATTATAAATGTTGTTTGACCTCAGTCCTTTTAATTCTGAAATGTCCTTTCCATTATACTGCCTCTTCTATATGAACTTTTCTATGTCTCTTTAGTTCGTTTGACTGGTCAACTGCTTTGGACCCCTAAGGTTAGATTTTTACTCAGAACCCCAGATTGTTTGGCCGGAACCCTGAAAAAGTTTCTTACTCTTGCCAACATTTTTATTTATTTGACACGAGATTTGTTCTTTAGACCAATGGTCAGCTGAGTACCTTTGAACCAATGCCAAACATTGGGCATAAATTCTAGGCCTTACCTGCTGGTGGGCAAAATGCTTTTAAAATATTTTCAAGTTTGTTCTTTCTGGCTTAGGTACTAGTTTCACCTAGGACACTCGTTGAAAACCTTCAGTATGTAGTAACTGGATATATAGAAAATATTAGCTCTTGTGTGTAGCTTAACCCCTTGGTCTAAGCATCAAGCAACGTTCTATAAAAATATTGGCTAGCTGAATAACAAGAGGAACAGTTCTTGGGCAGCTTAAAGATATTTACCAACTGTACAAACATGTCTTATTGATGACACTTCAATATTGTTGATGTTTGATAAGAAAGTCTTCAAACTTAAGAAAATAAAAGCTGTGCCCATGGAAATTTAGTTCCAAGAAAATATTTTATGAAAGAAAAATTTGAAATCCTAATATAAAAATATAATTGTGATTACCAAATCCTTTCAACGTTCCATAACATCCTTATCTCTCAAAATTCCTTAAAGATAGTCAACATAAAATGAGAATATGCATTTGACACTATGTAAATCTCATGACTATGACAATTATAACTTATCAGCTATGATTAAAATTGATCTGATTCATCTTTTTAATTAATTTCAATTTTAAAATATTTTTTTTTAGTAAGCTCTACTTCCAGCACAGAGCCCAACATGACCCTGAGATCAAGATCTGAATTGAGATCAAGTGTCAGATACCTAACCAACTGAGCCACCTAGGTGCCCCAATTAATTTCAATGTTCAGTTGATATTCAATATGAACTTTATATAGCATACACAAATACATACACACATTCATATAGTACAGCATACAGGAAATAATTTTAGAAAGGACTAATTTGTATAGAACCACATTTGTACTTTGGAATAAAAAAACAACATGAATAAAAACATTTCCTTATGAACTTTCCACATGTTACATTTTAATGCCAGATTTGGTATTACCCTATAAACAGACCGCAGCATGACATTGGCATTGCCTGCTCCTTGGAAATAAAGCAGCCACCAAGAGAGATCTAAGATTAGAATGCCTATGTGTGCCAAAGTGGAATTCTGGTATAGACTCATGGAAGAAATATTATTTCATGATCCAAAATCTAGAATTTAAGTCTCTGTTCATTTTCAAGTTCACCACTAGAATATTTGTAAAATCTTGGGAATATCATTAAAAACTACCTTTCCTAGAATTTTATTTCACATCCTTCACTATTGTCATAGTAGCATAACCATACCTGGGACTTAAGAAGCTTAATGAATATACATGTACATTATCTAACCAGAAGATCATAACAAGGACCATGCTTTCAAACAATTATAGTTCATTCTATTAATCTTTCTTTTGGATGCCATTCAGCTTCAGGATCTCCAAACCATTTGAAGTTAACTAATGAGTTCAAGATACATTTCTTTAGGAATGAAATATATGTGCCCATTGATCTAGAAAAACCCCAACTGAAATAATGGCACTAAATGATTTCTTACCTGTTTGATTAGAGAAGATTTTCCCCTTCCCCTCTCAAAAGGTGATTAAACCATGGACCATAGTAATATATTGTTTAGATAAACTTAGATTTCTTATCATGTAATAAGTATTGGAATTACATGACCAGACCAGGTAAAATCTCATCAACTAATAGACAAGAATAAATAAATAACAAACAAAAAAAGATTAAAATTCAAGGGTATTTTGTAATTAAATGCAAAGAAGTAACCATGTTTTTAAACATATGTTGACAACCCATTAAAAATGTTTATCATTTACCTGACGGTAATGCTATTTTGAGTTCCTGGATTTATTTTTTAAATAGAGCTAAAAGGAATTCAAAACTTAATCTGAAATAATTATTATGATCAATGAAAGGAATAACTGTTCATGTTAAAACCCTCAGGTTATTCCAATTAAAAAAAAGCATGAAATGTACACATATGTTGGAAGCTGAATTTTAAGTAAATAACTTAGTTGATTATTGTTTCTCTATTATACCCCAAAGGTACAAATTCACATTATGCAATTTAGAAATTGTCAGTTTGAACAATAGAGTAATTTGTGAGTTCATGGAATGCCATAAAAAGGAAAAAAATAATAATGAGAATAAAAATGGCTAACTTGTAAGAAACTCGATATAATACACATTTGCTAAGCCAACTTTTTAAATAATGGATGGATTCCTACCTATGTCATTATGAAGCAGCAAAAATTTATAAAGAAATCTAAACACTGACAATTCAACAGATCATGGGAAATTTTGTGGAAATAATTGCTGAATCTTTTATCCCTGCTGAATTCACTCACCCTTTGGTGTCCTAACAATAGATCAACCCCATAATTTTCTTAGCTCCCTACCCTAGTGTTACTATAATGATCTTAACCATTAACTCATCTCTCATAGGTGATGTTTGACAGTTTTTTACAAGTACCGTTATCTTGTATGTTTATATATCCTATAGTAGCTTTTGTTCATTACATAGCACATTACACCATTATCAATTTTTTTTCACAAACTAAATTATGTTACTCATTTTAATTCTTATTTCTGCCTAGATTACCAATATTTTTCTAGTTTTACAATGAAAACTTGGAATTGACTCTCTTGTCGGTGTTACTTCTACACAGGTTTAAAGCAAAACTTGCTACTCTTTATTTAAAATATCTTGCAGGGGTGCCTGGGTGGCTCAGTAGGTTAAATCTGACTCTTGATCTCAACACAAGTTATGATCTCATGGTTCATGAGTTTGAGCCCCGTGTCGATCCCTGCTTGGGATTCTTTCTCACTCTCCCACTCTCTGTCTCTCTCCTGCATGCTTTCTCTCTCTCTCTCTCTCTCACAAAATAAATAAATAAACTTAAAAAACATTTAATCTTGTGATTTGCCTTTTTTCTCCAGACTTGTCATCACCATAAACTCCATAATCACTGTCATTATCATAATAGCAGCTATGAGTTATTAAGAACTTTCTAGTACTTTAGAAATAATGAAGTCGAATCAGAAAACTTGAGTGCTAACTCTGGTAAATTGCTTAAATTTTCTGTACCTCAACTTTCTCATCTGTAAAATAAAGGCAACTTCGACACCTCTTAAGACTGTTTTGAGAATTAAAAAATAATTCATATTAAGTCTTTAGAATATTGACACTTTTTTTTGGCCAGTTTTGTTAAGAATATAAAATTCATTTAATCCAACCAAGAAAACAATCTGATGATTTGGATACTATTTCTATTTTAAAAATAATGAACAAAGATTAGAAAAGTATTTTGTTCAATGACACAAGTCAGAGATGGGATTCATATATGGATATGTGCTTTTGCAAAGTCCAAATTCTTACATGCCTTTACTATTCATCTTTAACTCAGCCTTGCTCCGTAACCTTGACACCTGGGTTATAGCAAAGGCCGTAGTCCTAAATGGTTTTCCTGTTTCCATTATCTGCTCTTCAATCATTCCTCATGCCATTATCAAATAACCTTCAATTAATGCAGTTCCTTTATATGACTTCCATACTCAAGACTCTCAATCCTGTTAGTCACTATCTAATTTTGATAGTCATTGTAATTTCATTTTATAAACCTTGGAATCAGATGTAAGTTAGCAACAAAGTAGCCTATTATCTTGAGAAATTATTCAATGTCCCTGACCCTGAGCCTCAGTTTCCTCATGTGTAATATACGAGTAGTCCTGTAGAGTTAATTGAGATAATTTAATGAATTACTTAAGAAAAGTGCCTAGCATGGTATCAGACACAGTAGTAGGGGATTAGGTGCCATTAGCTTTTTCCTCTACTTCCAGCACATAAATTTTATCTACCCACACAAGTCAGACCTAGTAATTTCAAGATACTTCCATCTCTCAGACTTTGATCATTTATTTTCTCAAAAATACTTATTGATCACTTCCTGTCCTAGTACCTCTGAATATGAAAATATTTCCCTATATCTCACTTCCTTGAACTTATCACTGTTAATATTTTAGAGTAAATTTTTCTAAATATTTTTTTCAATTCGTATTCCATTTTACAATGGATACAGAGGACACAGGATTTTTTAACAAAGATATTCTTTTTCATGAATATTTATTTATTTATTTTGAGTGAGAGAGAGAGCACAGTGGGAGAGGGGAAGAGTGAGGAGAGAGAGAGAACCCCAAGCAGGCTTTGCCCTATCAGCACAGAGCCTGATGCCAGGCTCAAGCCTACAAAATGTGAGATCATGATGTGACCTGAAATCAAGAGTCAGGCACTTAACCAATTGAGCCACTCAGGTGCTCCTTAACAGAAATATTCTTGCATTACAATTGTGTGAAACGTGCCTAGTTTAAAAAAAATACTAAGCAAGTTATTTTGGGTTTCTATTCACATCAATACATTCAGATGCACTACATTTCAAAATAGATGCACAATCCTTATTATATTAAAATTGTATAATGTTTTAGCCAACCCAGGTGCTTATTTATTATGCCAAACAAAGATACCAAAGGTAAACAACTGTGTGTGTGTGTGTGTGTGTGTGTGTGTGTATGATTTTATAATAGCTTTGTTGATATATAATTCAGATACCATAACATTTGCCTTTTTAAAGTTACAATTCATTATGTTTAGGATATTCACAGGACTGTTCAATCATCACTGCAATAAATTTTAGAGCATTTACATCACCTCAAAACGATATTCTGCATCTATTAACAGCTACTCCCCATTCCTCCCTAGCCCTAGGCCAATACTAATCTATTTTCTATTACTATAGAATTGTCTAAACTGGACATTTCATACAAATGGAATCATGCATTACGTAGTCTTTTATGATTATATTTTTCTATTTTGCATAATATTTTAAAGATTCATCCATGTCCATGGAGGACATGTATTGGTATTTAATTTATTTTTATGGCCTGATAATATTTCATTGAATGGATATATCACATTTATTTATGTATTCAGCAGCTGATGGGCATTTGAGTTTCGTCTACTTTGTGACTATTTTGAATAATGCTGCTATATGCTTTCTTGTTTTATGTAGGCAAGAGTGTGTGTGTGTATGTATATATGTTTGTGTGGTTTTTTTTCCATTTCTCATGAGTAGAAATACTAGGTCACATTGTAACTCTTTGCGTAAGCTTTTGAGAAACTTCCAGACTGTTTTCCAAAGTAGCTGCATCATTTTATATCCCTCCCAGTAGTTTATGAGGTTTCTAGTTTCTTCACAGTTGTTAGTATCACCAACACTTATTATGATATGCCTTTTTGATTATAGAGATTTTAATGGGAGTCAGATGGCATCTCATGTAGTTTCAGTCTCTCTGAAATTACTAATGTTAAACATTTTTTTTTTTTTTATGCTCTTATTGGCCACTTGTATATCTTACCTGGATAAATGTCTGCTGAGGTCCTTTGACCATTTTTTAAGTTGTGTCGTCATTTTATATTGAGTTTTAAGAATTTTTTTTTTTTTTTTGAGGAAAGATTTGAAGTTCTCCATTCTTATGAACTGTGTCTCTATGGGCAAAGTACTTCTGAAGGCATTTTAAAAGGATTGGTTTCCTCTGGTTTTCCCATCTTATCTCTTCTGCATAGAACGTCCATCCTGTGAACAAGCTAGCATGAGGGCAGCTGGGTCCCAGGATTCTCAAACTACTATACCTGAGATAGGACCTCCTAACTCCAAACTGGGTGGAGGAGGGGAACTTCTCATTTGTCACCTGCTTTCATCAGGATGTATCTTCTTCAATGCAGAGTTTAAATGAATAATACTTCACATACTTTCTGAATGATACTTAAATCCTGACGACCTGCCCCTCCCAACAAGAATCCATATCCTATGATTGGAACTGAGAGGAGAAAAGAGGGCATTTTCTGGCCACACCTGCCTAGATTAGAGCTTCTGTCAGTCTGAGCGGGGTGGTGGGGAAGGGGTAGAGTGCAGTGTAAGTGTCACAAATTTGCTATTCCTATTGCAATTTAGAGAATATTCTTAACCGAATGATTGTTCACCTGTTGTATGCCCTTAGGACAATTTTCAGAGACTTTTAATCATTGTTTTTGTTTGTTTGTCTGTTTTTTGTAGACGACCTTCACTTATTGGTGTTGTTTCACGGAGGAGTGGGTCTGTGATCTCACAATGCCATTCCAGGTGTACATAGAAGTTATGTAAATATACCATAAAAATAGAATTTCTGCACAAAAAGGAATAGTAAGTTTAAATTATAACAAACATATCTAGATTATCCTCCAAAAAGTTGAAGCAGTGTATATATTTAAGCTAAGAGTAGAAAGGGGACAGACACCTGGTGGCTCAGTCAGTTGAGTATTGGACTTGGGCTCTGGTCATGATCTCATGGTTCATAGGTTTGAGTCCTCTTCTAGCACTGAGCTTACAGTTCAGAGCCTGGAGCCTGCTTGGGATTCTGTGTCTCCTTCTCTCTCTGTCTGCCCCTCCCTGGTTTGTGTGTTCTCTCTCTGGTTCAAAAATAAGTAAATAAACGTTTAAAAAAATGGTGAAGACTTTTTTGGGGGGAAGGGGCTGTTGTTTGTTTTGTGTTGAAAATGGAGCCATTTATGACATGTGTGAAAGAAACTGTAGAGTTACTACTTGGAGATATAGTAGAAAAGATCATGAATAAAGCATCTGGAGGAGCAGTTTGATAATGAATATAAGCATTAAATGGGTAATTAATCTTAGATTAAAAGGCCGAAGGAAGGGAGAAAAGATTGTGACCAGTAAATAACTGTTGTACTGAAGTTCTAAACATTTTTATAGTTTAGAACTTGCATGGTTCCCATTTTGATTCTATACTCTTACAAATAATGCATAATCCCTGTCATTAATAAGCACGTGAATTAATCATTTTGTAACTAGCACACTGACATATCTCTACTGATATATAACCATATATGATCATAAGGTTTTTTTTTTTTTATTTAAATAAAGAAAGCAAACTATGAGTCTTGGCTGCATGGCAGATTGCAAAGTTCTACTACTTTCTTAGAGATCTGAAAGCTTTCTTGGAGATATTTAGCCACTGCTGTAATATTTGTTTGGTTTTCATTAGAAACATTTCTCAATAGATCCCATTGATGTCATTCATGAAAATACCATTTTACAGACATGAAAACAACAAACAAAGCCAAACTTAGAGGGCAAAGTCTGCCACAGATTGGGCATCTATTTCCCATCAAAGCTATTTCTTTGAGGGGTTTTTTTTTTTGTTGTTGTTTTGTTTTGTTTCTGCTTTAGTGTGCTTCATTCAAACCTTCTCTCCCATTTTTAGGTAGTAGAATGTTGAAGCGAATGTGTAACATTGTGATTTGAAACTCTAATTTGGGCAATTTGAATAAGAAAAATGCATAAAATAAAAGGGTACATTTTACACAACAGGAGTTAAATCTACTACTGATATGTGCTAGACCGGCCAGCTTTTATTTTTCAAAAATTTACATGGTGAGTATTTAACGTTCTACTTTCAAATATATTATGTATTTCACTTCCCCATAGTTTGGAGTTGGATAATCACCAACTGGAGAACATCCAGAAAAAGGCAATCAGAAGACTGGATGATGTAGAAATGATCTCTTTAGAGTAAAATTTAAGAAATAGCAAATATTTACCCTGGAGGGGAGAAGGCTAGTGGTGAACATTAGAAATTGTCCTTAGATGCTGTGGGGTAAATAAGCCATTTGATTTAGTATTTATAGAACTAGAAAGCTTTATAAAGTTATTGAAAACATACTTTATTATAAGTTAAAACATTTTTAGATGTGTATCTTTTGCTAAATTGCTCTCTGCTCTGGGCAAAAGTTTTAATAAGTCCAAACTTCTGTCCTCCCTCCACACCACCCACAATGCTGTACCAAAAGGCACACACAGCTCTAAAATGTTCCATTTCTGTAAAGGTTTTCATGATGCAGTAATGAAAAGGACACCATTATGTGTCTTTACTCGGTTGGCGTGGTACTTTAGTGAGGTAAAATGTCCTGTAAGTCATCTGGTTCACGTACTTCTACTTCCCACTAATAACAAAACTAAAAACAACGGCTGAGGCAGCAAAGAACAACAGGTCAATCCTTTTGTTTAATTCCATGTTCAATCTCATCTTCCTTTCAAGTAACTGCCTTTTCGAATAAATGGTTATTCACTCACTGAAGTCCTGATGAAGCATAGTATTACCAAATTATTAATTCAGCCCAGGTCAAAGGAAATATGTATACATGGATTAATGTCTAACAGAATAGATGTTAATAGTGATAAATATAAACTCCTGAATGCTATTTTTAACAAAGATCTTTATGAGTACAGAATTATTTATTAACAGCCTATGGAGGAGAAAACCTAAGGGTATTAGCTGATGAGAAAATCAATGGGAATCCATAGTGGAGAGTGGCAACCATGATAATTAATCTTACATTTTACTCATGCTCTTAGTATAGTGTTTATAACAAAAGAAATTCTGATCACATGCTTAATTTGTTAAACTAGATTGGATTATTATGAGCAATTTATGGCACGTATCTTAAAAGGAATATAAACAAACACATGTAAAAAAATGAAATGGAAAGATTGCAAAACCATGCTTCACAAGGACCAGTTGAGAAAAGTAAGATTGTCTCCAAAAGGAAGACTTTGGTAGATAGGAAAGGGAAAAAGTCAAGTGGCTGTTTTTGTGAAGTTATGTGGAAAAATAAATTGTATTCTAAGCCTTTAAAGAATAGAACTAAACTCATTTTATATTTCTAGAATGGTTTGAATTTACTTCCATAAAATTCAGGTGTGTAGGAAAAAAACCTTTATTTTCCTTAATTTAATTTCCATATTAAACCCGTAATCATAAAGGGTAGGATAAATTTATTTGCATTCATTTCAGAAAACCACAATACATCCCATATTTGTCAAGAACTTTGCTTAAGTCCCAGGAGCTTTAATGGTTTTAGAATACTGTAAGAGGTGGAGTGTTTTGCTGTGTGATTCTTGGTAATCTTTCCATTCAGGTACCCGCCCCCCACCCCGCCCAGAACTTCTCTTGTTCCATGTGGTCTTTGTTCTGAATGCATAATGTTTTACATGCATGGAGCTATGATTAGTTTCTAGTCCCTTGGCCCCCTCAGCTCTGATAACTCTATCTACTGCATCTTTAACACTCTTGAAAGTGCAGTTGAGTCTCTGTAATGCATCTGTGCTAGGCCAGGACACAAAGGTTTCTGCAAGTCTGAAAATGATTGCATCTTTCCATTCACACCAGTCATCTATTCCATCTCTGTAATCTTGTTACCTCCCTGCTCTCTAATCCTAAAAGTAGGTAGAACATTGACCCCCCCTCTACTTTTCTGCTCTGGGATGCCTAGAACATTCTTGGGAGCATGTAGTCTAACAGGGTATCAACCATAGTAATTTCCTTTATAAAGTGTCTTCTTTTCCCTCCAATTTGGACGAGTTGCTTCTATTCTCACCAGAGAAATCTCTTCTCTTTGTTTTGAGAATTATCCCTTAGAGACACTTTCTTTGGCCTTAGAGATATTCAAATGCCTTAAAGATCCTGCCCAATTTCTCAGTGGATTGAGAAAGGAGAGCAGATGAACCAAAATATGCCCATTATTATCAATAAATGCTAAATAGGAAGACATAGCTTAATGAAAAAAGGCAAATGAGTATGCTAACTTAATCAAAATTAGACTGTATTACAACCTAATCAAAGTCACATTGGACAGAAGAGCCTCACTTGAAGACTTGCCAAGGAAAGACTTGAAAACATGGAGAAGCAGAGGGGGATTCCAGCTCCCTGTGAGCATGCTCAGTTGCAAGAAATGTGTAGATGAAAATCTTGGGTTTAGTCTTACTAGGAGACATGCTAGTCTATGCTAATTCTCTGGAATCCAATTACTAAATTTATATTTTACTGGGAAAAACCTCCCGGTAAGAGGTTAGTTTGGTCCACTGTTTTCTTTTTCTTTGACAGTAAGACTCATCTATACATAAAATCTTAATTTGTATTTCCCCTTTTTATCTACATTTCTGGTTCCCTAATATTAAAATGTGTGTATTATCTAGTGACTTACTATCACTGTTCTTTTGTGAGTCTGCATTTTCAATTTTGTTTCCCTTGCTTTTTTTTATGAAATTGCTTGGACCTAATGAGTCTGCCTCCTATGTAAGGGCATCTCTTAATGTGAAATTAACACCACCAGGAAGCATATGTAGGCTTTGTGATATAGAATGACTCTTAATTCTGGAGACAATAGAGAAATCCAATATAATCTCCTCCACGGTTCCCTCCTTGGCCCCAAATGTAAAAAACATGTTTGGGGAACAGATCCAGAAGAGCCTAACTAGGATCTGACCTAAGAATGAAAGCCAAATGCTCTTTGATTTGAATGTGAACACGAAGTCATGCTTATAATCATCTAGATGGAGATTATATGGCTGGATAATCTTTGGATATAAAGTGATAGAGAGATGAAATAAAGAGTTCTGAAATGGTTGGTCTGAGGCATAAAACATCTCTCTGTGATATGAGAAGTAAAATATTTAAGCTAAAAAACAAAAGGTTGGTTTTAATTGTAGAAGATGAGCACAATTAAAGGCTCTAAAATATGTTTGGCTTTAAATAGGCCAAAGCTCCAAAATATATACACTACTTGAAACAAAATAGACTTTTTTGAGGAGTTTTAGGTTCATAGCAAAATTGGAGGAGTAGGTACAGAGATTTCCCATATACTCCATTTCCTCACATACATACAACTCTCCGCCATCAATATTACCAGAGTGGTAATTTGCTACAATCAATAAACAAACATTGACACATCATTTTCACCCAAAGTCCATAGTTTACGATGGGATTCACTCTTGGTGTTGTCCGTTCTGAGTGTTGACAAATATATCCACCATTATAATATTCTATAGAATAGTTTCATGGCTTTAAGATTCTCTGTGTTCTATTTATCCCTCCTTCCCCCGCTGCCTCCCCCACTCCATAAGTACTACTGATCCCTTTAATGTCTCCATTGTTTTACCTATTCCAGAATGATGCCACAGAGTTGGAAACATGGTATGTTGTCTTTCCAGATTGGCTTGTTTTAGTTTCCCCTTTGGATTTAGATTCCTCCAAGTCTTTTCATGGAGTTTTTCTGTTTGTTAGTTTGTTCGTTTTAGCACTGACTATACCACAGTTTAGTCATCTATTTGCCTATCAAGATATCTTGACATGGTTAGTGGGTTCGAGCCCCACATAGGGCTCTCTGCTGTCAGCACAGAGCCTGCTTCAGATCCTCTGTTCCTGTCTCTCTCTGCCCCTCCCCCACTTTCACTCTCTCTCTGTCTCTCAAAAATAAATAAATATTAAAAAGAAAAAGGTGTCTTGACTTTTTCCAGGTTTAGACAATTAGGGATAAAGCTGCTATAAACATCTATGTGCATATTTTTATAGGGATGTCAGTTTGCAGCTCCTTTAGATAAATACCAAGGAGTGTGATTGCCAGACTGTATGGTAAGACTATGTTTAGTTTTGTAAGAAACTGTCAAATTGTCTTCCAAAGTGGCTCTACCATCTTGCATTCTCATTAACAATCAACGAGGGTTCCTAGTGCTCCACATTCTCACCAACATTTGATATCCTCAGTGTTTTGCAATATGACTAACCAAATAAGTGTGCAATGTTTCTTATTGTTCTTTTTATATACATAGACTTTTTATTTTATTTCCAAATACAAACCAAAGGCTTTGATAAAAGCCAACTTCAGATCTTTTCATTAGAACTTTCTATAATATAGGCAGTGAATAATCAAAACGGGAAAACAATTTGTATGATAACATTTGCTAATGTCAATTTGAAAGGTGAATGTGATAAATAATTGTGAGACATTATGTATGTTCTCTTTGAGCAGCTATAACACTGTGGGGCTATAGGCTTCAGACACAAATATAACTTACGTCTTACAGAATTATAGCATTTGTGTTTTTTGCAGCTTACAACATTTAAAAATTCAATGAACTATGTAAACTTAAAGGACTACTAATTGATTTTGCATTTGTTATGTGTAAACAAAAGGAATACATATTTTAAAACAAACAACAGCAACAAAAAACGCTGTCATTCTTTCTAAAACAATGTGCTCCACTCACCACACTCCTGTGACATAGATAGAAAAGATAGTTTTTCCCTGTTTAAGGACCAAGAATTTCTCCCTGTTGAAGAATTTGTGACTTGTCTTTAATCAAATATCTAATAATTGACACTTTAAAAGTAATCTTATTTTCCTAGGCATCTAAAACACATCTATTTGTTATCTACTTCATCTTTTTTTAAGTTTATTTATTTATTTTTTGAGAGACAGAGGGAAAGAGTAAGCAGGGAAGGGGCGGAGAGAGAGGAAGAGGATTGCAAGCAGGCTCTGTGCTGTTAGCCCCAAGTCCAGCTGGGGTCTCGATCTCACGAACCAGGAGATCATGACCTGAACTGAAATCTGGAGTTGGATGCTTAAATGACTGAGCCACCTAGGTATCCCTCTACCTAATCTTGTTTTGATATTTAGCATAATGTTTCTTCCCAACTTTCTTAAACATCATAATTTATGCAATTTTATTTATTAATTTTAAGATTTACTTGGTTTATATAAAAGTGTTGACCTTTACCAACTGAAGTGCCCAGTATAAACAAATTTCTTTTAGTTTTAAGTTTAAGGAAACTGACGTTTATTTGAAGGAAAGTTGGTGATAAACTGAATTCCTAAAACTGTATTATTCATTTCTTTATAACTATTTTTATATTTTTGAAAGCAGAGTAGTTCAAGTAAATAACCTGATGTCAGTGTTAGATTAAAGTGTTCACTTGGCCTGTCTACCGTGTGATTTGTTTAGAGCATCTGAATCACTGGGTTTTTGCTGACCTTGACACTGACCCAAAATGCCACACTTTGAGAAAAAAGTATAATGAAAATGGAGAAACGATTTTGCTGCAGAGTTTAACATATAAATTGACCACTTTCTTCAAAAAGAATGTTTCATGAATATGAGTAATGGTGTTATTTATTATGACCTAAAATCAATTGTTTATAACATTTATTACTCGGTAAATGTATGGTAATTTAGTTTTACTTATACTCCTCCAAGTGGACTGATCAATTGTTTCACTCCAATAAGCAATGTCTTAAAGTTGGATAAGAGTGATAAGTTACAAGTCCAATGAACACCCACACTAACCCTAAATGGGATTAGAGACAGAGCTAGGATTGACAAGGCATGCAGCTGTGAGTAAGGCACGATTGGAAATATTGTTTTGGCCTTAACATTCATTCTCTTGAAAACGGCATGTAGCAAAGCCTCACCTTAGTGGCACAATTTGCCCTAAGGCCTGGGAAAGGGGTCAGTTAAAAGGACCAACATTAGCAGTCACATCGGCTGACAAAAGAAGCAATGCTAGCAGAAGGGAGTGACCAGTATGTGCTAAGGAACAACCTCTTTCTGCTGTGTGATGTGAGGGGAGTGCAGGTGAGTGGCTATAAATAGTTGCATGGGAAACATTCCCAATAATGCCTGAGACTGTCTTTTTTGCCAAACCAGTAGCTGGAGGCTTGGGAAAGATTATATTTCAGTCAGAGGAAAAGCATGTTTGTAGCATGTTTTGGCTTTCAGAATCGCTGACTAATATTTATACTCACCAATATGACTTCCCTTGGGAGTGAAGATTTGTCATTGTAACTGACGATGGTGGACAAAACCAAAATATGTTAATTTCTTATAATCAATCAGAATTAACCATTTCCTAAGGATAAAATTAGTATCATACTTGTTTCACACCTTGTAATTTATACCTTTTAAGTTTTTTCTTGAGTTTTCATTAATCTATAATATAAATTGACCTTGGAAATTTATCATTGTGGATTAAAAATATATCAAATTCTAATTTCAAAAGAAGGTTGCTATTGAAGATAAAGCCAGATGCACTTGAGTGAAAAAAGTGAAAGGTAAAATGAGAGCAAGAGTCAAACATTTCAGTGAAAGTGTCAAGACAACAATGAGTACATTCTATGATTCCATTGATACAAAACTCTAGAAAGAGTGAATCTGTTTCTTAGCGACAGAAAGCATCAATGATTATGAGGGTTTGGAGGGGGGGCGGAGGTAGAGTATTGCCTCAGAATGGGGCAGGAGAGATTTTTGTGGGTAATGGAAATGCCTTATATCTTGAAATGGTTGTATTTACATGAACACATAAATTTCTAATCAAAATGTGTTTATATTATTATATGTGAATAATATTTTCATGAGGTTAGGAAGAAGAAATAAATCACTACACCATTTTCCTATCTTTTTAATTCTTCTTCATTTTTCCCCTCGTATTTGTACTGAAATTATTTCTTTATAATTGTTACATTACCTAGTATTCTCAAGTTGCACTTACAAAGTATATCCGCCCGACTATTGCAAAATATGCATTTATATCTCTATACAAAATTGGCATAAAACCCATGCTATTAGATATGGAATTATCTAGGGGCGCCTGGGTGGCTCCGTCGGTTAAGCGTCTGACTTCAGCTCAGGTCATGATCTTGTGGTTCACGAGTTCGAGCCCCGCGTCGGGCTCTGTGCTGACAGCTCAGAGCCTGGAACCTGCTTTGGATTCTGTGTCTCCCTCTCTATCTGCCCCTCCTCCACTCACACTCTGTCTCTCTCTGTCTCTCAAAAATAAATAAACATAACAAATTTAAAAAAAAAGATATGGAATTACCTAATTTCTGTGATCAGATTCTCATTTGCCTAGGCAAGCACGAACATACAATCTTGTGGTTATCAGCTCTGGGTTTTTCCCAATGCTAATATCTTCACCCAGTCTTCTTAAACTACTATCAAAGGGCCTACTCCTTTGAGAAACACATGATGCACACTTCTGATGCTACTTAATATTAATAATAAATATACTGTGTACACAACATATTAAAAATTTTTTAAACATATTTTTCTTATTTTTTATTTTTTAAGAAAAATGTGTACTTGTTAATTTTGAAAGAGACACAGAGAGAGAGTCTGGGAGGGGCAGAGAGAGAGAGAGAGGGAGAGAATCCCACGCAGGCTCTATGCTGTCAGCACAAGCTGTGAGATTGTGGCCTGAGCTGAAATCAAGAGTCTGATGCTTAACTGACTGAGTCACCCAAGCATCCCAAGAATTTTTTCAAGTAATCTCTAAACGCAAAGTGGGGCTTGAACTGACAACCCTGAGAAGAAGAGTCACATGATATGAGTCAACTGAGCCAGCCAGGGACCCCTTAACACAACATACTAAACTAAAAATATACTTAATATCAATGTATAACTAATATAGCATGTCATACTATTATTTTTGTTAGCAGATGTAACCTATAATATTTCTTTTTGAAAAAGGATAAAAAATGACTCTTTTTATTGGGTACATGAAGTTATTAAAGCTACATCTTATTGGGGCACCTGGGTGGCTCACTCAGTTAAGCATCTGACTCTTGACTTTGGCTCAGATCATGATCTCACAGTCTGTGAGTTTGAGCTTGCTGATAATGCAGAACCTGCTTGGGATTCTGTCTCTCCTCTCTGCCCTTCCCCTACTCGTGTTCTCTCTCTAAATAAATAAACAGATAAATAAATAAGTAAATAAAACTTAAAAAATAACCCTACTTCTTATTGATCTTTACATCTAAATTAGTACGTACAGAATAAGCCCTTACAACCAGTTTACTGAATGATTAAAGAAGTTGAATAATATGTATTCTTTGAAATGTAGCCTATTGCATAGATTAAGTTATTAAGAATATTCCTTCTGCAATTATCTTCTTTTGGGTAGCCGAAGGATTTGAAAATCTTACTGATATGTGTGTTTATATGTGTGCAATTATAGATAACTTTGTTAACCTGGGTTAGTAGCATACATATGTTACATGTCTCCGTTTCCTGGAATTTTGATTTTAAAATACTGTTCTCCAGATAAAAAGAAATAGGACTCCTTGAAGATATTCCTGATTCTAAGACACGGGCATTGAAAATGTAAGATGAATCTGGAACATCTTTCCGTACGAGGCTATGTCAAACGGACACACACAGGAAAAAATCCAGCAGAACTCTCAGTGACCAACGTTGGGGAAACTGCAACAAAAAAATAAATACCATAAGAGTAAATAACAACCCAAAGTGTTTAATAAACATATATTAGTCCATACCGATATAAATAAATTATTGAATACATATATAAATGGGGGAGAAGAAACAATTACTTTCATAGAAAAATTCCAATTAATATGTATGGTTACTTATGTCCTATAGGAGATTCAACTTAATCCTTCCCCCCAAGTGGGCTAGATGCAGCAATACATCTGGGTCAGTTCCTTAGTTCTGACAGATTTACCAGGATCATTTAAGATGTAACAATGGGGAAAACTGGGTGAGGGATTTACAAGAAAACATCTCTTTATCATCTTTGCAACTTTCCTGAAAGTCCAATCTTACTCACAATGTTAAAAATTCGTAAAACATGAAAAACAAAGAGAGGGGCACCTAGGTAGATCAGGCAGTTAAGAGTCTGACTCTTGATTTTGGTTCTGGTCATGATCTCACGGATCATGGGTGTGAGCCCTGCAGCCGGCTCAGCGCGGACAGTGGGGAGCCTGCTTGAGATTCTCTCTCCCTCTCTCTCTGCCCCTCCTCCTGTCTCTCTCTCAAAATGAATAAACTTAAAAAAAATAAAAATATATAAATATAGTCAAATAATGTTCATTATATAAAAATAACAAATTTTATAATGAGCTAAGTGCTAATGAACACACTAATGTAATCTTAACCAGAGTTGACTGCAATCTGACCCATAAAACCAATCACATATAAGAGTTGCAAATGGTAATTAGAAGTGCTAAGAACCAGCTCCCATGTGGAGGGACTTTTGGGCCATTGTCCAGTGGGAAGAGGTTATAATCACAAGAGGATGCTTTGGATGATGGGGTGGGTACTGAATCTGTGAGTAAGCATCATGCTTACTGACGATACATTTTATTCCAGCTTTGTGAACATAATGTTTTCCTCACCACAACTATCTGAAACCATTGCTGAAAGGGCAGACACCCCAGGGGTAAAAGGATAGGTGAATAAACCAAATATCATTAACAGCAAAACCATAATCTTAAAAAAACTAAGAAAAGGAAAGCATTTACATATTCTAACATTCATGGATAATGTAGGGGGGTTCCTATTTTCTTGCATGATAACCACCAGTGGATATTACTAAACTTTTAAAATTTATATATTGGCTCTAGAATAATTTAATTTTTAATATAATAGTAACATTATAAAATGCTTATAAATTATAGAAAAAAGTGTTAATACAGAACATTTATAAACTGCGAGAAAAGACTTTTAAAAATCATGAACTAAAGTACCCAGAATAAAGTAAAACATGGGTAGTAGTTACTTAGTTATAAAAAAGATATAGAAACCTACACATATATCCATAGAATGTTTTATTTTGATTCTTTACTTGATATTGAACATTTACTCAGATTATTAAATATTATCTCATTTGTGATTTTTATTGGTAGCATAGTTTTCCACTTTGGATAGCATTTATACAATGCTATAATTTGACCATTCTTACATGGTAAGAGTTATTCTAATATTTTTGCTATTATGAATTCAGTAGCAATTAGCACACCTCTTTTATTTCATAATAGTTCCTAAATAACCATGACAGCACTGAGTAACATTATAACAACACATAAGAATATTATTTATTTTTATAGATTTTATTTATTTTATAGGGAGAGTGTGTGAGCAGGGGACAGGGACAGAGAGAGAGAGAGAGAATTTTTTTTTTAATTTTTATGTTCATTTGTCTTTGAGAGAGAGAAAGAGCATGAGCTGGGGAGGGGCAGAGAGAGAGGAGGACACAGAATCCGAAGCAGGCTCCAGGCTCCGAGCTGTGAGCACAGAGCCCCACGCGGGGATCAAACCCATGGACCATGAGATCATGACCTGAGGTGAAGTCCCTTAGACTGAGCCACCCAGGGGCTCTGAGAGAGAGAGAGAGAAACTTAAGCCCCCAGGCGGGGCTTGATCCCATGACCATGGGATCATAACCTGAGACAAAATCAAGAATCAGGCACTCAACTGACTGAACTACCCAGGCACCCCAACACATAAGAATATTATAACAGATACTTTGGTAATAATATAACACATTATCCTTTTTTAAATAAGTAATGAATTTTATTTCAACGTTTATTTATTTTTGGGACAGAGAGAGAGCATGAATGGGGGAGGGGCAGAGAGAGAGGGAGACACAGAATCGGAAACAGGCTCCAGGCTCTGAGCCATCAGCCCAGAGCCTGACGCGGGGCTCGAACTCACGGACCGCGAGATCGTGACCTGGCTGAAGTCAGACGCTTAACCGACTGTGCCACCCAGGCGCCCCATGAATTTTATTTCAAAGTAAATGGTCAGTTTAAAGATTTCTAATACAAATAACTAGGGTAATTTTGAAAGTTAGCTTTGATTTACATTTGCTAATACTGAATATTAATTTTTTATTAAATACTAAACTTCTGTAAAGAAGTTTGCATTAATACCTTTTCCACAAAGCTGCAGTTGCCTTTTTTTCCTCTCCTCTCTTCTCTTTCTCTTCTCTTTGCCCTACTCACTCTTCCATATATATGCATATATTTTATATATATATATAATATCGTATGTATGATATATACATACACACATATATTACGTATACGTAAATATTATATATATTTCACATACATATATGGTTTTTACATTCAATCAATGCCCACTTGCAGCTATTTCTATAATATGCAAATTTGCATTTTGCTAAAATGTATTTGGAATGCCAAAATTAACACTTACAGAGCATTAACAGCCATTCATGGTGAAAAAAAAAATGTAAGCTATACATTTCAGCTGAGGCTAAACATGGCTACACTCTGCTTTCTTGTTTCAGTTCTCCCACTCTACACAAGTGTCTTTTTCACAGTCCATTTAGTGCAAAGCTTTTGGCATTTTTGTGCTTTTTACTGTTCAAAATGGCCCCCGAGCGTGGTGCTTAAGTGTTGTCTAGTGTTCCTCAGCTCAAGAATGCTGTGATACCTTGGAGAAAGTACCTGTGTTAAATAAGCTTCATTTAGTCATGAGGGGAGTTGTTGGTCATCAATTCAATATTAATGAATCAACAATATATATTAAATAAGGGGTCTTTAAAAAGAAACACATACATAAACAAACAGCTACGTATTGATTGCTTGTTGAAAATGTTGCAACCAGAGGCTTTTAAGAGCCTAATCCTGTACTCCTAGAAGCAGTGGTTCAGTATATATTCATATACATACTTATACAGTGTGTGCGTGTAGAGTAGTTAACCTGTATTCCACCATTTTTTACAATTGTTCCTCACTTTATTTGCTCTTTAATTTTTATAGTTTATTCTTTGATGAATAGAAAAACTCTTTATGATTTTTTTAATTTGGATTATATATAGGAAACTTCTCTGTGCCCCATGAACTATTACATTTATGCCCATATTTTTGTAGTTGAATCCTTTACTGCATTCAACTCTTTAATACATCTGGATTTTATTTTTTCATGTAAGGTGCATACTGCTGTTTTGGAGGAAAGCTGCTCTGTAATTAAAATGTTTCCTTTGTTTCACATGCCAAAGGCAGATGTGGTTCCTATCACATATATTACTCCTTTTGAAGATATATCTCTGTTAATTAAATAAAGACCCTGTGATTGGTAAAAGATGGCTTCTAAGTTCTCTCTTTCCTGAAGAGTTAGGTTGGTAGCTAATGTCAACTTTAAAACAACCAGTTAAAATGTTTTAGTTTTAGTTTATTGTTTGCATGGACATGTTTTGATTGTTGTTTATTTTCCTTTGGACATCTTATTTGTTATTTTGTTGTGTGGCAAATTACGAAGCCTTCCTTTGCATTTTAATGATGACACTGTCTTCAACAGTTGACCGAAGACTCTTGGTCTGGGTGGTCCTCAGAATGTGACACCAGTGTGCTGCCCCAGACATTAAAGGGTCCCTTGAGGCAAGAGAGGGGTTGACATTGGCCACATTCCTTGTGTCTGGCTACAGAGCATGGACAAGAATCATTCCAACTTATCCGCCTAGTGCATGGATCATCCTGTCAAAATTCTGAGTTTGTTGTTTGAAATAAACAATTTAATCCACTTAATCCTCCTATCTCCTTCCCCTACTGAGTCCTTCCTTTGGAACACCAAAGAGAAGATGAAAAAGTACTTGAGAGAAGTCTTTCAGACATGCTGCTTAAGCTCAAAAGCCAAAGGAACACAGTAGTCTCCTTTTGAATGTATATGTCAACTTGCACTTGGCATTTATTATAAACAGCTCTGGGTGCTAAGAAACCAGTCTTCAGAGAACAGCATGAGCATCAGTGTAAATACTTTGCAGGACATGAAAGTACTCCTGCAATGCAAAATATTGTCAATATCTGTCTAGAAATCTTCCACACATTAAAACATTCTTACTTCAGTACATTTTGGGCTGGTCACTGTAATGAAGGGATAATGTTCGTAATCTTTTTGTTCTCTTCATGAAAAAGGGGGAAAATGTGCTTTATCTCAAATGTTTAAACTACACAGGACAACAAATCCTAAGTAGGAAAAAAAGACTCTGAAAATACAGAATACAACTTCAGTATTTCTCAGAGGAAAAAAATGTCACCATGTGATTAAAATAAGTATCAATAATAGATTGCTTAACAAGATAACTAATAGAATGTCAATAAGAAACCATCTGCTCTCTTTGTAGACTCTTAAAGCTGGTTCCCGTAATGGGGATAAGAAATGTATTTGAATTTTAGTTTGCTTCTGCTTGGGGCCCCCCCCCCCCAAGCCCGGGCTTATCTCCAACAGCTTTCTTGCAGACTTGCATTGATTTAAACTCTTTCTCTATCAGACTATCAGACTATTATTACTGAGCACCACATCCCTCACGTGGTTCCACTAGTCAAAGAAAATCTATGGCAGATGCCAATTACCTATGGCATTAATTCTAAAACCTTCTGAGTTCATGTCACTATGCATCATAATACACACCAACTTACATGACCATTCTAATTTTCCAAAAGCTCACAAACAATATCCTCTTGTTTAGTCTCCTCCTGTCCCATCTGCTTACTCTTCTCATTTATTTGTCCTGATCGCCAGCATTCTCATTCACCATCTTTAGTCGGTATACCATCTGAATTTTTTGGTGTCCTTTTACCTTCCAAACACTGATAATCACTTTACAATTTAGTAGTTACGTGATTTGTCATTGTTATGGGAATTCGGTGCTTTTCTCCAAATAAATTAAGTGCCTTGCAGTATGAATCACTTACTATAATTTCTTATTTCTAAAACACAGTGTGGAAGACACCTTGCATTTAGCAAAGGAGAGAAGTGGGCACCGGATAATCGATGACGATGGTAAGAATTGACAAATAAAATTTATGTTTATCATAAGGTATCATCAGTAACAAAAAATCTTTCTGGAAATAGCTTTTCAACAATCGGTTTTGATATTTGAAAATTTGCTCATCGGAGGCACTTTGAAGAGAGTTAGGGCAAGGTGAAAATAGTCATTAAGGAAGATGGTGTCGGTGAGATGATCCAGAGGAAGTTTTATTTATTTTTCCCCAGCTCCTTGTGTTGTTGTTTTTCACTAATGAAAATGCATTAATGTTTAGTAAGTAAATAATATTACTTAAACCAAAAGAATATAATGTTAAAGGTCTGCCTTTTGCTGGTTGCAAGAATAGTTGCAAGAGTAAAAGGTGGGCAAGGGGGATATGAGTAAGACATGTCCAAGAGTCTACCCTTACCCCATTTGAATCTATTTTTGCCTTCCATTAAGTCTAGTCTCTCACAGAGCCTTGAAGGTGATGACTGTCCATATTCACCACAAAAGAATTAATATATGAGGATGAATGGAAGACACCCCTACTCCAGCTATAAACTGGCTTGAAGCCATAGTTGATATTCATTGTCTCACTGCATCAGCCACCACTTTACCCATTGGGGTCGTTCCATGCTCAGGTCATCGAATATCATAAGGCCTTAATTGCCTTGCCCTTGTTTGGTTGTGGTTATTGTAATTGATGATTTAGTTATTACTAGACACTGACGCAATAATAGATACACAGTGAATCTTATGAGTTCCAGATTAACCCATTTCTGTTTTCCAGCTGTTATGCTGACATGAGGAGACCAAAATGACCAGGGAGTAATTTTACCTACAAGGTCGGTGGAATCCTTCCTCTGTTATTTCTTAAGAATATTTCCTTTACGGGAACCAGTATCTCAAATTCAGTTGATGGTAATGAGGACCAACGTACAACATTCAGATTCAACAACAGTACAGATTCAACAGTACAGATTCTAAAAATGAAACTTTGGAAGTGCTGGTGATAATGTCCAATCCTACTTCAAACTCTTGCTTTGGGGACCTCTGTATTCTAGCAGTTGAGGACACAGCATCATCCATTAGACACTGGTTCAATGTGACTACTGCACCCCAGAGGATAGTGCCTAAGGTTGGGCTGGAACCATGTTATACTGCATTAGGAAAGGTGATCTCTTCCCTGTACATCTCTTCTCAACTCCTCAAAACTTTGCCCAACTGATGACTTTCAGCGATACAGGACTGGTGGTTTAAAATCAGCCATGGTGGGAGCATTAACACTATGAAAAGTTGGCAAGGTTTTATTTGCTTGTTTGTTTATTGGAAAGCCAGTTGTTAAACTTTTAGCAGAACAACACTGGCATTGCTCCAATTTTTCAGAGAATCATTGTAGAGCTGGCAATTTATCTGATCTTCATTTCCTCATTCTGCTAGGCTTGTAGCTTCTGGATGAATCCTTCTGGATGATATGGTATACACTAGAGCAGTGGAGCCAATGCCAAAGCCCATTTTTTCCCATGTATTTTTTTTTTTTTTTTTTTGCTCTAAAAGGGTCACGTGGTCTGGGAACATGATGTGCAGAATCCATTTTTTTTTTTTTAATTCAGGAAGTTTACAAGAGGTACTGACATATATCCAGAAGAGCATCAATTCTGGTGAAGACAAATTACTGTCTCTTTTTTGGATAAAATATGTGGGGTAATCAACCTGTTATTAAGTGGCTAGTTGAACTATTTCTGAAATGCTGCAGTACCAAGTGCAGGCTTGGCTAGGAGTTCAGCAGTGATGGTAGCTTGGCAAGAATTAATGAGTGGGGTCCCATGCATTCAGCTGGTGCGTATCCATCCTTTCCATCATAGCCATTTCATTTCTGGCTCCAGTAGCTAGACTTTGTGATAGAGAGGCTGGTTGACTTCCCCTGGAGTCATCCTGCCTAACTGGCTTTTGAGAGTGTTTCTGCTGTGCTGTGCTTTGAAGGTTATTACTATGAAACTCTAAGGTCTACAAATACTTTACTCATTCCCATATACTCATATGCATACCTTTTCCTCAAAGCTTCCTTCCCTCTGATGTGCCAATCTTGCTTTTTCCAGAACCTTAAGCCAAGTCAAGCTTTATTCTATTACCTGGAGATAGATAGATAGATAGATATATATATATATATATATATATATATATATATATATATATATCTCCTACTTCTATCCTTCTATCCTTCTCTACTTCTATCCTTCTCTAAAGTGCATACAACTAAGTTCTCTGTTTAGAGTTTAGCTAAATGTGAAGATCCCCTTTCATCACTGTCCTTAGGACAAAGGCCCTAGGAATGAAGAGTGATGGGATATTCAAACGGCAGCAAGGAAGCCAGAGTGGTGGGAACTAAGTAAGGGGTAGGAGGAAGAGAAGTGAAAGAAGAAGAGGAAAATAAGTGGAAGACATGGTCAGAAAGGTGACTTCAAATTACAGTCTAAAATATTAAAATAGGCATTTTTTTCAAATTTTAAATATTATAAATGACATTTCAATGATTTTTATAATGCCATTTTACCCCCTCTTTTATCCCTCATGTGTTTAGAATTCCTTCTCCCCTTCCTTCTTCCTTCCTTCCTTCCTTCCTTCCTTCCTTCCTTCCTTCCTTCCTTCCTTCTTTCCTTCCTTCCTTCCTTTCTTCTATCCTTCCTTCTCTTCCTCGTTCCTTCCTCCCATCCCAACATTGCTTTCTTTTTCCTTTGTTTGAAATGTTTTTGTTAAACTTGATATTAAAACGGAGTATGAATACCAAATACTTCCTGAGGGAGCCACTGTATTGGCTGCTTTAAGAATTACAAGCAACATTGAGTCATACCGTTGAAATCAACTAGACCAATCTAAGTATCACCGGTATCTTGTAGCCAGGACAACCTGTAGAGGTAGCTTAGGAATTACCTTCTCCATCTTTTCATCTAATGCAAAAATCTCAGATAGATGGATGGTCAACTTCTATACAGAATTTAACAGCAAAAATCCTACTACTTTACTAAAATGCTATTTTCATTCTTTATTGACACACTATTGCATTTGAGAATAGCTTTGGCTGTTCTAAACTTCTTGTTTTAAATCAAAATCTATATTCTTGAAAATTTTATCCACTGGTATTATTCATGTTCCCTGAGTTGGAGGAAAAAGGGCTTGATTCCCAATCAGGTAGTCCTTCAGATATTTCCTTATCTTTCTCATTCAATATGAATTAAGAAATACATGATGATATCTAAAACACAAATGATATATAATATCATCTTGTTTAAACTTATTTTATAGGTCCCATGGAAATGGGTGACAAACATGTAGATATACGTGTATATATGCCCCCCCCATCCACCCCAACCTGTGTTTCTGGAGGAAGCCATGAGTTTGAATCTTAATGCCCCATGTATTATATCCTGATATGTTTAAATGTGTTGTCATCTGCCAAATGAAGAGTCAAAATAACATATACGAAAGCTTTTCCAACCATGCTAGCCATCTTGATTTTTCAACAGAAAGAACAATTTCATGGTATCTTAGAGCAAAGGAGATCTTCATGATCACTTCAAGCATGTTTGGAAATTACTGTTATGTAAAACAAAAAGAAATTATTGTTACGAATATGGCTTTGAAGTATATCAGTTGTCCAAAGTTTCAAAACCATTGGTCCCATCTGATCAAACAATTAAAGCAAGTTGATTAGATGTTTAGCTTTTCTCTATTAATAAAATAATAAATTTATACATTGGTTAATTTTTTCTAGCCTAAATAGTTACTTCTGTCTACTAAGTTCTGGTGTTTCAGACTCAGCTTGTAAAGAAGATGAAAGAGACCAACACTTGTTTTCATGTCTCCAGAGAGTTAAATCATTCAAAATCTATCTGTTGTGTGTCAGTCACCGTTTTATGCACTGGAGGTAGGTGCTGAACGTGATCCCACGGTCTTCTGTTAAGAGATGTGTAAGGAACAGTAGATTATATTCATCTGGAGTTTTGCTCAGCCGTCAGAACTGGAGATAAATATGTGAGTCTTTGAAGCTGACAAGTGCTTCTTACTTTCCGAAATGTTTTCCAACTGTGTTCTGGAGAACTCTAGCTCCTGGAGACCTTACTATGCATTCTATCTTAAATCACTGAGAAATCTTGCAGAAAAAGAACTAGTTGACCACAATAACACATTTGCTGAATTATTTACTATGAGTCCTCCTCTTGCTGAAGACCTGATAATATCTCCCAGAGAACAGAATTAGAAGACCCTGATTTATATGTCATTATTCAAACATGTTCTCTGAAATATCAGTAATACAAACATTCTCATGAAGGTCACATATTTTACCCTTAAGTCATGAGATACAAGGCAAATATGACCATAATAAAAATGTGTGATCTCTAGAATTTTGCCGAACTTTTCCCTCTTTGTTGAAGGGTTTGACATTTTATCTGCAGAGATAAATGCTAAAGACACCAGTGTATTCTTCTTTGAGACTTTTCTAGCAAAAACTAGAAGGGTAATATATGTTGGCATTGCACTTTTGCATCTCTTAATTTTCCGAACATTTCCTTGTGCGTCACATAAATGGCCATAAGAAAAATAAACTAGAAATCAATGTGGTCTATTCAGATGCAAAAGGCACATGGACCTGTGTGAGCATGTGTGTTCATTTGCCTAATGTCTTTTTCCTTTTTTTTTTTTTTTTCCTTGCTTTCTCTGACCCCTAAGAGACAACATGCAACAATCTTGGAGCTGTCAGGACAAATCCTTTGTGGCCATCATCTTGTTTGTAAACACTTGGCAGTTTTAAGAAAACAGTGTCAAATTATTATGGCAGAAAAAAAATGCATTCAGCTATTCTGACCTTGCCAGGCTGGTGAGCTCAATGGTTGGGGAAGAAAAGAAGCAGAGGCTGGGCTCTCACGCAGTGCTTGCTGTGAGCATGAGGCTTTCCCGGATCTCTAGCAACACAGACCATGCTTAGGCGTGTGGGCTTCTTATGACCATTGTTCTTTCTCTGGTTTTTATAAAATTGTGTTTTACAGGTGAATCAAAGCTTATAAAATGAAAAAGAAGGTATGAGTAGGAGCTGGCATGGAGTACTTCAGCAGTATTCAAATAAAAGTAAAGAAAACAAATAAGAGACTGATGTCTTTTACTTACAAGCCAAGGGGGGAGGGGAATCAATGCTATTGGCCCACAGTAACTGCTGGTAATAATTAGGTCAGGCTGCTGAGAAAATGAAACACTGTGTTTTTTTTTTTAATTTATATTTCTTAATTTTTTATGGAACTGGGCTCAAAGCATGTGCCTCCATCCAGCATGCGGCTGCCACGTGCCTGGGTTTGGGGCAGGAATGTTGCACCTTTGGACACACAGGGAAGTTGGGTTTTATGGTGATTTCTGGGCTCTGGCTCCTCCCTCCTGCTGGTTCTAGGTAAGTGCTTATTGGCAATAAACCGATCTGGCCACCTGTGGCATGTGAGGCTGGAACAAGAGAATGAACGCAGGACAGTCTTTCCCGCAGGAAGTCAACTGATGAGGAATGATCATTATATCTGCAAATTGCCTTTACAGCAACACCCAGATTAATCTTTCATTGAATAACTGGGGTAATATGGCCTAGCCAAGTTAAAACATCAAGAAAGCCATCACGGGGCACCTGGGTGGCTCAGTCAGTTAAGTGTTTGATTCTTGGTTTCAGCTCAGGTCATGATCTCATGATTTGTGGGTTTGAGCCTCGCATTGGGCTCCATGCTGATGGCGCAGAGCCTGGCTGAGATGTCCTCTCTACTCTCTCCCTCTCTCTCTTCTCCTGCCCTGCTCTCTCTCTCTCAAAAATAAATAAACTTAGGGGGCGCCTGGGTGGCGCAGTCGGTTAAGCGTCCGACTTCAGCCAGGTCATGATCTCGCGGTCCGGGAGTTTGAGCCCCGCGTCGGGCTCTGGGCTGATGGCTTGGAGCCTGGAGCCTGTTTCCGATTCTGTGTCTCCCTCTCTCCCTGCCCCTCCCCCGTTCATGCTCTGTCTCTCTCTGTCCCAAAAATAAATAAACATTGAAAAAAAATTAAAAAAAAATTAAAAAAAATAAACTTAAAAAAGAAAACCATCGCAACTTCCCAAATAAACTACTTTTCACTGGTTTCTAGTCCTCAGGCCGGATTTGGGAGAACCCAAATCAACACAAGACCCTTGAAGAGTCAGTGAAAATGTGTTCTTGTCATACTTTTCTCCCACTGCACTTATCTTCATGCTGCTGTTATCATGCACAAGTATTTGCCACTTACCAAGCAAAATTGCTATCAACCATTTCCAGGTTTTGTTTTCTACTTTTTTGAGAGTTCTGCCCTTGGCACAAATTCCACTTTCTGAAATTCCAGCCCTCATCTTGCAAATGACAATAGTGATAGTCATTTGGATGCATGTAACTATCCCAGCCTTCTCCAACTTCTGGACGCACTACATGATTGTACTTTTTATGCCTTCACCTTTCACACACTTTATATTTTGTCATGGTTTCATGAATTGACTTGGCCAGAGAAATCTGAGCAGAAATGATATGGCTCCCTCTGGATGGAAGCTTGAAGAACCATTGAGTGATTTTCCATGTTTCTGTTTCTTTTTTGTGTGTCTTGTTGCCCATGACAGCCCTAAAAGAAGACACTTTAAGTGCTACAGTGAGTACAGCCTGATCCACTTTGAACATGTATCATGAATGAGGAATGTGTGTGTGTGTGTGTGTGTGTGTGTGTGTGTGTGTGTGTGTTTGGGTATGTGTTAAACCACTGAGATTTTGGAATGGTTTGGTAGCTTAGCCTGACCTATCCTAACTTGTGCACCTTCTGAGTCTCTGATTCGTCCAGTGTACATTAATCTGCCTTTGCCTTTGTTCAGCATCCTTAGATTGATATTATAAGTATAACATTCATTATAAGCTACTTCAAAAAAAATCTATACATGTATCTATGCAATTCTAATTTATGGACACTAAAGAAGGGTTTTACTCCATTTTTTCTTTGTAACCCCAGTATCAAAAATGCCTTGATTATAATAGTTAATAAATTACGGTTAAAATTCGTTAATGGGAGCAGTCCAAATTTCCAGGACTTATTTAGGATTTCTATCTGACCCCATATGGAAGCATATATGTACTCGTATTAATTTACATTGGCAAAAATGGTTAGAGCATCATAGAGTTGGCTGAAGACTTGGGCATCTTAAGTAAATTCTCTCATGAGGAGACAAATAGAAAATTATGGCAACGTTTATTCATAGCCTACTACTGGTAGGCCAGTGGAATACCAACAAAGAAATGAAAAGAAAAAATGAATTCCAGAAACTCAGAAATGTAACATTTCATTGTATAAATTGTATTCTGCCCTTTGCCTCCCAAAGTAACATAAATGCATAATGATCTCTCTTGTTCCAGAGAAGCATCCTGACATCTTTATTATATTTGCCTTTATCTGGCATTTGATCTGTTCGGGCCAACAATGTCTCTATTTAATACTTCAGTTAAGCATATCCAATTAAACTTTATACTGACCTCCTTAAACAAGGCATCTCAACTAATTCCGAACCTGAGAGGATTATATGAGGTGACTTTTTCCCTGTTTGCCTATGGTTTGGGGAAGTTGAAAAATTAGAGAGTGCCTGCACAGAAAAAGATGTCAGGGATAAATTTTTAGAATGCGTTCGCTAATTGCTATGACTGTCCCCCTGGAGGTACAACAAGAAGTTGTTTTTACTTAAGCTGTATAAAAAAGACAATCTATCAATGTGTAGCTATTGACCAACTCTTTGTGAAGTAGCATTATATGCAGTTATAGGTACTGCCTGTTCATTACCTGTCATGGGCTGACTTGTGTTCCTCCCAAAAAAGATATATGGAAGTTCTAACCCCCAGTACCTCAGAATGTGACCTTATTAGGAAATGGGGTCATTGCAGATGAAATTAGTTAATGGAGTCATACTAGAATAATGGGGGCCCCTTTCCGATAAGATTCGTAACCTTGTAAATAGACCACCATGGAAAGACAGAGGCACACAGGGAGAACGCCACGAGATGGCCAAGGCAAAAATTGGAGTTATGTACCTGTCAACCAAGGATTACCAGATATTGCCAGTACACTGCTAGAAAAGCAAGTACACTCGGGAAAAGGAATTCCTGCAGGTTTCTGAGGGAACGCGGCCCTGCCAACACTGTGATTTCAGACTTGTAGCCTCCAGACGTATGAGATGATTAATCTCTGCTGTTTTAAGCCACCCAGCTTATGATACCTTGTTATGGCAGACCTGAGGATACCCTACATTTGCTAACCATCTAAAGTATCCACACTGGGATGGCAAGAGTGAGAACCAGACGAGAGAGGAAAGCAAGATAAAGACAAAACCGGTGCGCCTATAGGGCTCAGTCAGTTAAGTGTCTGACTTCAGCCCAGGTCACGATCTCATGGTTCGTGACTTTGAGCCTCTCATCCGACTCTCTGCTGCAGGCACATGGCCACTTTGGATCCTCTGTCCCCCAAACTCTGCCTCTCCCCTGCTCTCCCTCTCTCTCTCTCTGTCTCACAGTTAAAAAAAAAAAAAAAAAAAAAGGATAAAGCTACAGCTGTACCTAACACAAGGCAGTTTAAAATGCATTCGTCCTGGAAGGTGGTGGTGATGTTTCTGCCTGGTAAGGTCTTGCAAAGTTGCAGATTCAGGGTCACTCTGTACAAAACCAAAAGAAGGGATGAAAGAGCCATGTGACAAGGAGGATGGAGCCCTTAATCCTAAAGGATTGGCCTGCCTCTCAGCAGCTATGCATATCTTCTCTAAGTGTTTGCCCCCTCCCTACACAGGATTATCACAAATATTTGTAGCCTACACCTCAAAGCAAATGCAGCATTCATTAAGCAATGTAAATATGCAAGTGAGGGCTTGGAAGTAAAAGTCCTTTTGTATTCCTTACAAACAATGCATTCCTTTTTAGCCTTTTTTTTTTTTTTTTTAAGAAAATTGCAAACACATACATTCTAAACATAGTCTGAATTGGGAAACCTGATGTCTCATTTCACATTTGGTTTCAGCCGGTTCTAATCAGCTCAATACATTAATTTCCAGAAAACATTTCCTCAAATGATCTTAATTGGAATATGAACAGCCTTAAGAATAACAAGAAACTGGGAAGAAAAAGGTTTGGCTAAAATACAAACCTAAAAAATAAGACCAGATGAGCTATGAACAGTTTACTTTAAACAAATGTATTATTAAAGGAAATTGCTTCATATTCAAACTCGTTAAGTCAAGTTCAATAATTATTTTTTCTCTTTAACTCTTCGGAATCAATGCAAACCACACTGAGCTGTTTCATCAGAATGTGTTTGACTTGTAAATACAGGGCAAAAGAATAAAAACAACACAAACACATCCTATTCGAAATGAGACTAATTGGCAAAATGCCCTTTTAGCTCTTTCAACAGATTTAAAAGTTTCAGCCAAGCATCTGAATTTATGGTGGTTTTATCTTTCATCGCCGTTGTCAAGTGACCTTGATCTGTTCGCCCAGAATTTAGTTCTCTGCAGACTTCCAAAGTGTAAATCAGCCCTTGAACTTGGTCATGAAAGGACATTTGACACAGAGAGACTAAAATATGTCTCTTTTATGGAAATGTTTACCCTGAGTTGATACTGAATTCTTCTTCTTCCAATTACCCTCACATTAATTTCAACTTTGTTTTTCTAGTCTCCTTCTCCCCTCCCTTGAATGACAGGTATATTAGCTAAGTTTGTCAGAAGAGTTGCCTGTTCCCCAGAGAAAACCCAGGAAGGGCTGACCTCATGCTCACCCAGGCGGCGGCCAGCTCAGACTTCTCTATCAGTCAGCGCCTAGGAGGAGCAGGCGGCGAGGTCTCAGCTGCCTTCCTGAGTGAGCTCGGTGATAAAGTTGATCCCATCAGGAAGGAGCCTATTGGGCCAAGTCCAGTTGTATGGCTTATGTTGAGAGTGAACTTTCTGACATTTCAAATCTGCCATATCAAATTAAGCAGAATAAAGCCGGCTGTTTGCCCGATTATTTATAACATCACAGGAAACTTGGAATGACTTATTAAAGAATGGAAATATTTCTCTTTCCTCAGAAAGAAGCTTGCCTCTGCCAAGATACACAGCAACTGGCTGGGTATGGGAATGGTGCAAAAAGTTCCCACTTCCAAGGTTATTAAAACATACCTGGGCTCATTTAAAAACCCAAACCTAGTATTAGGATGAACAATGGAGGGACAGCCTGAGTGCCATGCTGAGTTCTTGAACAGCCGGTTTCATACCCATAAAAAACAAAAGTCTTGGGAGCATTTGATTTTGCTGAGAATGTTGCTGACCATAAGCTTTGGTCAAAGGTGTTTATCACCTTAATAAGCCCCAAGGAATGCAGCTGAAGAAGGTGACTTTGAAAGTGGTTTTAACATCCTTGCTCATTTACCGAACCGCACTGAGACCAGAAATCACCGATGAAGGCCGGCGATAGACTTTGGAAATGTAAACGTTGTGCATGTGAGAATTTGGGGAATATGATTTTACTTTTTCATTGCAAGGCAATGTGGGATTCATGTAAATAATTTGAGAATGTGGAAATGTATGAAGCTTTTAGTCAGCCAGAATCTTATCATCCAGAGATGTTGATTATTAGCATTTGGGTGTGTTTCTTAACAGTGTTCTGTTCTATGCAAAATAATGTCCACACTCACAAATCATCTGTGAAAAATTACATTGTTAAGTAATGCGTTTTGTAAGTGAACTTATATACATGCACACAATCACAAACATATATTCATATATATGTGTATATATATATATATGTATGTATACACACATACACACATGTGTATATCCATTTTATGCTCTTAGTTATCTTTGAAAAACTGTTGTTTAATGGAAGCAGAATATTCAATCACTTGGATATTTTGTGCTTATCTAAGAAATTATTTGTTGTTGATTATTTAAGTTGTTTACAATTATTCTTTGCTTCGCTATTACAAAAAAATGCTATAACCTCCTCAATGAATATCAATAAATATCCTCATATAGAAAACTTCCTACTCTGATATTGTTTTAGGGCAAATTTTAAAAAAATGGATTTAATTGGGTCAAAAAAATCTAAATCTTTAAGACTCTTAATATGTATTTCCCAAATGCTTTCCAGAATGTTTGTACAAATTAACACTGTCCTAAGGATATATGTGGTTACCCTGAACAGCAATTTTCAAGGTTATAAATCAAGATTCCCATATCATCACCTTGAACTACTTGAATACACTTTTTTCTAGCATCTTCTCTCTATACAAATCTCGATCAAGTTTGTAAGATAAGTTATTTTTTGTTGAGTGTGATATAAGGAATGTAATTATATTACACAAAATATGTACACTCATGTACATACCTATCCATTTACGATATTGTTAATCCTCAAAATGTGTTTCTATAGTTAACAAAATCTCTTGGCCTCCTTCTGATTATGTAATAGTGGTGATTGAAAATAAATATACCTATTTTAGAACTGAAATATTAGAACAATTTGTGTGTTTATTATTTTGAGTACTCACATAGTTGCTGAAATAGATAGTACACAAAGTTGCACAAAAAGCAGGTCATTGTGTTTATGGCTATGAGTCTTACGCCCTTCGCCTTCCATGCCTTGTCCTACATGTAAAGCTATTCCAGGTAAGAGGGACAGAAAACCCAGCTACACCACCAGCCCCAAGCACAGCCAGACCAAAGAGACAGGACAGCTGCGGGAAGATGAATGGGTAGGTAGGTAGGTAGGTAGCAGATAAATGATAAACAGATAGGCAGACAGATAGATAGACAGAATTAGACAGGAGATTGGGGGAAGAAGATAAAAGATAGAAAAAGACCGAAGGAACAAAGTTTAGCAGATGAATAGAGAAAAGGAATAAATATGGGTAGGGCCATTCTGCTCTGCAAAGTGCTTTTGGTATTTGTGGCAAATCTGCCTTTACCCGTGGTTCCTCACCTCCTGAAAAGAGCAATATGGATTCTGACAGAGAATAGGACATAATTATTTGCCAGAACGAGTTCTGGGTCATTTGTATGAATTCTTCTTCTTCTCACTCTTTCCCGCACCAACAACCTACTCCCGTTCATCCTTCCCCTTTGCCTCTTCTTCTCTCTCTGCCTTATTTCCCCCAGAACAGAAAAGAGGCATGTGTATCAGTTCATCATATTTCACAGCACTGGGTTTTGGAATCATAGGGTAATAGGTGTGAAAAATCAGTTCTTCAACAGGTATTAACTTTTGTACACTTTCAATATCTGGATTATTTTATTTTATTTTATTTTATTTTATTTACATTATTTTTTCTTAAAAATGAGTTAGAACAGGAGCACCAGGGTGGCTCAGTTGGTTAAGCATCTGACTTTAGCTCAGGTTATGATCTCTCCCTAGTGAGTTCAAGTCCCATGTCAGGGTCTGTGCTGACAGCTCAGAGCCTGGAGCCTGCTTCAGATTCTGTGTCTCCCTCTCTCTCTGCTCCCCAGCCCCTGCTCCTGCTCTGTCTCTCTCTCAACATAAATAAACATAATAAAAAATTATAAACATGAGTTAGAACAGAAACATCATATATAGAGCATATTTGAGGCACTTTTAAGTATTGGGATATAAAATCAAATATATTTAAAATTACTCTTTTCTTATAAATTTACCAAGTTGATTATCTTGTATTTAAAAAGAACATAATTTGAGAAACAGGACCCTACTTTTGGGTTGTAGAACAAGACAAACACAAAAAACCTGTTTTTAGGGGTGCCTGGGTGACGCAGTCGGTTGAGCGTCCGACTTCAGCCAGGTCACGATCTCGCGGTCCGTGAGTTTGAGCCCTGCCAGGCTCTGGGCTGATGGCTCGGAGCCTGGAGCCTGTTTCCGATTCTGTGTCTCCCTCTCTCTCTGCCCCTCCCCCGTTCATGCTCTGTCTCTCTCTGTCCCCCAAAAAATAAATAAATGTTGAAAACAAAAATTAAAAAAAAAAACCTGTTTTTATACACACACACACCTCTGTATGCATATATATGGATATATATGTATATACATATGGATATATATGTATATATGTATATAGCATATATATGGCTATAAATATGTATGTGTATATATTATATATACATATATATAATAGGAAAATAATGTGTATGCATGTATACATGTATATATACACATATATATTCATATTTCATTCATAGGTAAGTTCTATTTGTCTCATGAAATCTAATGATGCTTTTCTCTTAAAATTTTCCCCTTAAACACATCTGATTCTTTTTAAGTTCTAGGCAAAGGCTTATAAAACACTGTGTTGTTTAACATTTTCCACATTTTACATTAAGTGCTTGATTGCTTGGAAAACGTTGTAAAATAGAGTCATTGTAGAGTTAATATAAAAGTTGTTGTGAAAAAACTTTTAACGTTTATTTATTTTTGAGACAGAGAGAGACAGAGCATGAACAGGGGAGGGGCAGAGAGAGAGGGAGACACAGAATCGGAAACAGGCTCCAGGCTCTGAGCCATCAGTCCAGAGCCTGACGCGGGGCTGGAACTCACGGACCGCGAGATCGTGACCTGGCTGAAGTCGGAAGCTTAACCGACTGCGCCACCCAGGCGCCCCGTGAAAAAACTTTTAAAATGCATCTCCTTTTTAAACTATATATTTTGTAATGCCAAATTTTCTTCATATACCTCAACCAAAACAAAATATTAAAACAGCCAATGCAGAAGATTTGACAATCCAGTTGTCTTTATTAAAACATACATTAAAGAAATTTACATTAATGTGAATAAAAACTATACACAATTCTTTTCACTTAATTATTTTTTATTTTGGAAAATGTAATTATTTTATAAGTATATATTTTTATTCTTACATCAATGGTACTATTGTTATTTCAAATGAATTATTAAATACATTTTCTGTTTTAATTTATGGTATAATAAGTATTGATAGATTAGAACATTATTTTATTTCTTTGGGCATATATCTTTATTTTTTGAAAAAAAAAGGAAGGTTGGACTAGATTTTTTTTTTTCTCAAAGTGTAGCCTGAATTGGTCTATAATAGATTTACTTGAAATACTTGTTAAAATATAGATACTGAGATTTGCCTCAGACTCACCCAGTCAGAATCTATGAAAGAGAAGTCTTTCATAGGACGTACCTCGGGGACTTTTCAGATTTCATTAAAATTTGAGTGCTATCAGGGCGCCTGGGTGGCTCAGTAGGTTAAGCATCTGACTTCAGCTCGGCTCATGATCTCACAGTTCATGATTCAAGCCTGGCATCAGGCCCTGTGCTGACAGGTCAGAGCCTGGAGCCTGCTTCATGTTCTGTGTCTCCCCCTCTCTCTGCTCCTCCCCTGCTTGCACTAAATAAATAAGTAAGTAAATAAATAAATAAATATTAAAAAAATTTTTGAGTGCTATCAGATGACCTCTGTTGACTTTGCTTCACCCCCAGCTCCAGATGGGTAAACACCAGAATCTCTGAACCCCCCACTATTGCAAGGGCAAGCTGGATGCCTAGATTACCTGGGCCCCCATACTATTTATACAATGTCTCCTCTTCAGGGTTGTCACACAAAATAGGGTACACCCAGGTAAATTTGAACTTCAGATAAACAGTGAATTGTTTTCATAAAAAAATGCTCCAAACTCTACTTAGGAGATATATATATATATATATATATATATATATATATACACACACACACACATTAGTCACTGTTTATCTAAATATTGTGTGGAACATATTTGTCCTATTTTCTGTTTGTGTGCCTTGTTTTGCTAAATATGTCAGGCCTATCAATTTTCCACCATTGCTTCCAGGTGGTAGTATCCATAAATAGATAAAGTGAGACAATATGGGAACATCTCACCCACAAGATTTAGTAAGTGCATAGACTTAAGGTCAGGTGGGAAATGGCTGAACTGAGAAACAATCTTATAATGACAGATAAGACTTTATCCGTGATCTCACACCCTTACAAGGCAAACCCCGTTAAACTTTCCCCAGAATTTCTTTCAGAAAGAATCTCCATGGAGTTCGTGTGGCTCTGCTTCCAACTGCTGTTTACTTCATTTGACTGTAGTATTTCTCATTTTGAAGTCATTAGCACCTTGGGAGCAACCTCATTGCCTGAACAGTTTAATCTCCAGTGAAGCCCCCTTCCATTATGTCAAAATTCACCTCTGCTTTTATCGGTCTTTACACATGTTGTTTAAGAATGTAAACACTCTATGGCTCCCTTGTGTTTTGTCTGTCTCTTCAGCTCCGAGTGAACTCTGCTCACACTGGTATGTGTTCCAGGCTCTTGCCTTCTTTCTATTAGCCAATATCCTCTCCTCTTCCAATAATATAGATTTCCAACTGAACAATATCGCCCACTCAACAATCTCTATAACCTTTTCTGATTTTAATGATTTCTGATTCGACTTGCTACACGTAAAGAACAAAAAAACAAAACTGTTCCTAAGTTTCTTTGTCAAAGAAGAAGGATTCTGTTTTTAAGAGAATTGCTGAGGATAAGATACAAAATGTATTAACATCAACTTTCCAGTAATATTTGAGTTTTCGGGGGACTTGAGTGGCTCAGTTGGTTAAACGTCTGACTCTCATTTTGGCTCAGGTCATGATCTCACAGCTTCTGGGATCAAGCCCTACATCAGGCTCTGTGCTGATGGTGTGGAGCCTACCTGGGATTCTGTCTGGCTGTTTCTGCCCCTTCCCTGCTTGCTCTCAAAATAAATAAAAATAAACTTGAAAAAAATTGCATTTTCTACTGACATTGGCTACGAATGAGCAACCCATAAAAACAGTCTTTCATTTTATTTCTTCTTCAGTGAGTAGAGGGCGGTTCTGATTTTCCTCATATCTGTGCCGTAAAGTGTAGAACACCTAATCAAGATGATGCCTCAAAACTTATGTAAACATTGTCATTGTAGATTTTTTTCCTTTTCTTTTGTTCTTTTCCTTTTTTTTTTTATTTTATTTTATTTTTTTTTTAAATTTTTTTTTTTCAACGTTTATTTATTTTTGGGACAGAGAGAGACAGAGCATGAACGGGGGAGGGGCAGAGAGAGAGGGAGACACAGAATTGGAAACAGCCTCCAGGCTCCAAGCCATCCGCCCAGAGCCCGACGCGGGGCTGGAACTCACAGACCGCGAGATCGTGACCTGGCTTAGTCGGACGCTTAACCGACTGCGCCACCCAGGCGCCCCTCCTTTTTTTTTTTTTTAAATTAAAAATAGTGATGAAATTAATGCTAGCATTTTTTCCTATGAATTTTTGGGACTGGGGTTCCTATATCAGAAGATCTGAACATTGAGCTATCAAAAGATTATACCAATTCCCATTGCCATCAAAATAATCATGGCATCATCATTATCAGGATTTTTTTAAATGTTTATTTATTTTTGAGACAGAGAGAGTCAGATCGCGAGTTGGGAGGGGTGGTCGGAGAGAGAGGGAGACACAGAATCTGAAGCAGGCTCTAGGATCTGAGCTATCAGCACAGAACCCAAGGTGGGGCTGGAACCCATGAACTATGAGATCATGACCTGAGCCGAAGTTGGATGTTTAACTTACTGAGCCACCCAGGTGCCCCAGGAGTGTTTTTAATTAAACTAAAAACTTGATATTAAAAATAACTGTACAATATTATTTATTTTTATTAAGGGTCTTTCTTTTATTTCTAGTGTTACTAGGAAGGCCAGACCTTTTCTAAAATTCTATGTGGTATTTGTTTTTTATAACTTATTACCTATATCTGTTATCTATTTTCATCCTTTAAAAAATAGTTTAAATTATACACTACCAAGTTTTTTTAATGGAGGTAGAGAAATGATACAGTTCAGTGGAACCAAGAGAGTGTGGGGTTGAGAGCAATAGGCGAAGGGGCTCAGGGAAATCACAGGGCAATATGGACGTTGGTGGTCTCTTGAGTGATGGCAGTGGCTGCCGGGGAATTTGCCAGATGGGGCAGATGAGCACAACAATGGAGAGGGGAAGACAGTAAAGTAACAATTCCCACATTAAACACGTGTCTCTTTAGGTAACTTAGACATTCAGTTCTTGCTGTTTATGATTTTTTTTTTAATTGGATCATTTAAGAAAGGTTTTGAACTGTCAAACCTGTCTTTGTCTAAGTTTTTTCAGACTGTCTCCTTAAAAGATCCTTGGTAGAAGGGGCACCTGAATGACTCAGTTGGTTCACTGTCTGACTCTTGATTTTGGCTCAGGTCAGGATCTCAGGGTCCTGGGATCAAGCCCTGCATTGGGCTCCACACTGAAAGTGGAACATGCTTGAGATTCTCTCTCCCCTGCTCACGAGCTCTCTCCCTTAAAAAACAAAGAAACCAACAAACAAAGGAACAAAGAAACAAACAAAAAAACTTGGTAGAAAGAAAGGAACGTGAAAAACCTACACCTAAATTTGATGCAGTAGGACATGACTTTTAGCCTGAGAATGTGAACAATCACCTTTGCCTCAAGGGGGGAAATCAACAAACAAACGAAAAAATAGATGAATAGACAAAGAAACATTCTAGGAGTCCTTTGGTGGTGGCTGGCGGTGGTTGTGGATCCCCTAGGAAATAAAAACACAGACAATTGGAGATGTTTACTTCCTCCTGGTGCCTCTTCCTTTTCCCCTCTCTTTAGTTTTATTGCCATCAACTTGAAGACTCAAAAGGTAAGAAACAAGTAAAATTTATTTCAGATGATTATCAAAAACTGGTTGATCTCTGTTCTCTGTGCCAAGATAGAAACCTGAAGCCTGAACAGTTCACAGGTGAACCTAAGGAAATGATGGCAGTTTACTATTTTGAACAGAAAAAGAATAGAATGAGTTAAGCACCAAAAGGATATGAATATTTCACAAATTTGCATGTGATCCTAGCGCAGGGGCCGTGCTAATCTTCTCTGTACCGCTCCAATTTTAGCATACGTGCTGCCGAAGCGAGCACAGGAATATATATATTTCAAAAAGGACTATATTAACACCCCAAGCATCACCTAATAATCAATTCACATATGCTTGATTCATGCTCACAATTTGTTTGTGTATTCATAAACTCATTCTGTATTCCTGCGTGTGGAAAGTGGGAGGCACGAAGCAGACTTCCTTTCTTCTGACTTTTAACCAAGCATGAGAAACAAAGTGCAAGAACTGCACTTGCCAAAATCTCCTGATGCTTGGAGAAAAAAAAAATAATTAAAAGACATAAATTAATTTAAAATGTGGGGGGAACTGTTTGCGAAATAGGGTACAAAACTTTATTTAAAAGCTATTTCTACTCGTCACATTTTCTCTGCATACTAGAATAGAGTTATGGTTGCAGTAATGGTTTGCTTACGGGCAAGCAATTAAGCACCTGTAGTCACTCCACAGGATGTAGATTTCGCATGAATAGCTATTTTATAAATAAACAAATAGAAACTCATATATGTAATGGCAAAGGCAAACACCGCTTGGATTTTAAATTTTAAAAGGACCGTTCCGCACTTTTTTGGGGAAATCATTTGTTTCCAAATATAAATTGGATTCGACTTAGCCTTTTCATTTTCCACATGAATAATTAATAATGTCGTCATTATCCTGACAGTCCCTCTCTAGCAATTTAACCATAATAAGGCTGTAACGATTCACTGCATTAAGGTCGATATAAGCAAGATATGAGCAATGCATATGATGAATATAAGCGTGAGATTTCTCAGATGTAGGTGGAAGTTGATTTTTGATATTCCATCCCCTCTTCTTAGGATTGGTTGTCTGTCCTGGGAGAACAGGATTCCTGCCCCAGGCCTCCTCATCTGTTCTCTGGATCTTGAGATGCTTCCTGTTTTAGCATGTCCTCTGTGGCATATGGAGCACCTTGTAATTTATTCAAATTCAGAAACAACTGATAGAGAATCTCGGCTTTGCCAGGTACCACCTAAGTGACCCTCCTACATTAGCTGTCTAACTTTTCTAAGCCTGAATATCTTCATGTGAAAAAATAGGGGAGAGATATACTAATCACCTCATAGGCGAGCCTGAAGAATCTTCACTCAGATGGTGGGGCGGGTAATGGTTCTCACAAGCAGGATAGGATGTCTTCTCTGAGATCTGGCTACCAGTTAATAGTAAGCCACCCTTACACTGGCCTGAGAGGGCTGCTCCTTCCCTCTCTGTGCCCTGGACCAAAAGTACCCGGACCTCAGCTTTCTTCAGCAGAGATGGGCAACTGGGCTGGATCTGACAAATGTTTTCACCAAAACCTGTGTGTGACAAAGGAAATTAGTTAATGGGGTTTACCTGATACCGTCTTCTAAGACTTAAGAAGAGCCAGATGATGCTAGGAGGGAAGATTGTATAAAATAAACTAGTGAGAGACAGGATTTCTTTAATTTCATGAATTTAGAAAAAATATGACATAACATACAGTTTAAAGCATGTGGAGGTATCCACGTTGTTTTATTTGGACAGTTCTCAGTTCTCAAATGTTATGCAAATAATTTATTAAAATAAGACTTAACCTTAACAGGTAAAATTGTGGACAGTCAAAGCCTAGACTTTGGCAGCAGGTGTATCTGCTTTTGAAAATCAGATTCACTGTTGACTTTGAAACTTTAGGGAAGCTGTTTATCCTCTCAAAGATCACTGTCCTCATCCGTACAAGAATGATAATTATAGTTGCCTTAGGGTCAGCAACCAGTCACTTAGCAGATTATCTGCATAGGAGTAAAGTCACAATAAATTTTAGGTATCATATTGAGACGGGTAGGATATGAAATTAAGAGCATGGGATCTTACTTCTTCCAGAAGCCTGAGTTGTAGTTTTGAAAATCCAAATTATGCCTAAACATTTTAACAAAACACAACTCTATCGCTTAACTTTTCTTTGATTGCACTGTGTGCAATAATACTAGAAAAAAATGAACCGTTTTATTCAGAAAACAAACCAATGACTTTAACAACTTTCTGAGATTTACCTCCTACACATGGATTTTTCTGTGCTGTTCCTTACCTAAGGGCTGCTTTGAGCCAGCTTTCAGTAAGAATCTGAGCACACCTCCTTCCCACAAATAACAATTCAACTAATGTCAACACAGCACTGGTTGTTTTTGTTGATTCCCAAAGGAATTCAACAAAAGCAGGAAAGATTAATGAGGGAAGCTGAGGCTCATATTATATAGCACGTGCACTCAAAAAACTTGGCAAGTTTAAAGTCAAATTAGGAATTGACATTAAACCTTGAAAAGTTGGTTGTAAAGAATAGGATAGCAACTAAAATTTACAGCAGAATAAAATGTTAGAGTCCTAATAAATGTTCAAGGAGAATATATACTCTAAAAGAGTAGATTCATTCCAAGGTTATCTTAGATTTCATAGAAACATTTCTATAAGTCTCTACATAAAAAAAGTGGAGAAAGAGAAGGGTATTTAACAACTCACAGAAAAAAAAAGATATGTCTCTTAAATTACTATAAAACTACCTATAATTTTTGTCAATTATGATATATTCTTATTATGAGATTCTGAGAGTCATTGTAGTACAGATGGAATTGTGAAATGTATTAAGAAACAGCAAATAACAAACTGCATCCAAAACAGAAGCACCTGCTCAAGAAGAGACCTTCCTTTTTTCTACTAGTTCGTTTCCCGCCAGTTCCCACGACATTTAATAAATCCCAGAACTACACCCACCTCATCTACAGGTTATTAGCTATAAAATGGTTAGATGGGAATGACATTATGTAGATGAAACAAGAGTATATGTTTGATAACAATGCACACTTGATATTTCAATAACATCAATAATTTCATTAAAGTAAAAGAACATTTTATTCAGACTGTCATAACAGTTCAGAAAGTTGCTCTAACGTCACCTCCACCTCCCGAATTCTAGAGCAATTTATCCTGTCCTATGGTTAAAGCTAGAGTGGATCATAAATATGGTACCACAAATTTAAAAGTGTGTTCAATTCCCACAATATTTGGGAATAAAGTAGCTGCCTCTGGTATTTTTCAGAGCATACTGCATGAAAGCTTGCAATACTCCTGCAACATGCAGATCTTTTAAAATAGAAATCAGAATGAGAAGAGTTATAGAAATTGACTTGACTTTGGGCATGAGAGTGATTATTGCATAAAGAAATTAACAGCTTTCTTCAAGTAGTGGTAAATGTCTTGACTCAAGGATGTGACCTTTCAGCACAGACAGACAGACAGACGGGGACAAACTTAAGCACATCAGCAAAGCACTGAGCAGGGCAGAGAAGGGCATCAGGCTGGACACATTTCAGCTGTACCTGGCTAGCGATGAAAAGATGTGGAGTTTAATGGAGTATTCCATTTACTCATAAGCATGCGTGTAGAATTTGCTATGTGGCAGGCACGAATTCAAGCCCACTAAAAATACTAGCTAGAGGGGCACCTGCATGGGTCAGTCGGCTAAGCATCAACTCTTGGTTCGGCTCAGGTCATCATCTCATGGTTCCTGATTTCGAGCCCCGCGTCGGGCTTTGCAGTGTGGAGCCTATTTCAGATTCTCTCTCTCTCTTCCTCTCTCTGTCCTTGGCTTGCTTGTGCTCTCTCCCTCTTCTCTCTCTCAACAATAAATAAACATTAAAATATATATATTAACTCTAATTGTCCTCCTAACAACCTATGAGATAGGAACTATATTTACCCATGTTTTGCAGATGGGGAAACTGAGGTACAGAGTGGTCAAGCATCTTGCCTAAGGACTCAGAGACAGCAAACGGTGTGCTCAGGATTGGGAGTCAGGCGCTATACCTCCAGGTCAGTGCTATGTTGTCAACCACGATGATAAGTACTTGCAAAAAGTTCAAAGGACTGTTTACCTCCATTTCAGCAAAGGCTTCAATTGTAAGAGAAGAAAAGAAAAAAAAAAGGAAAACAGTACAAGGGCCCCCATATTCCAAAGAAAGTCCCTTTGCAAAAATTCTAAATCCATCAGGGTTTATTAGGTTATGCTGTGGTGAAGACTGACCGCCGCCCCCCACACCCCCCAGGGGCTCAACCACAGAGGAATGTTTCTTGCTCCAGCCAGAGGGTATCTAATGTTGGCTGGGTCTTCTCCTTCAGCATCTCTACTCTGAGACCCAGGCTGGGGGCAAGGCCTTTATCCAGAACACTGTCAGCTCTCATGTCAGAGAGAAAGCAAGCCCCGGTAGGTTTTACATCTGTGTTTTGGGTGCCTACATGTAGCAGTGGTCATTTCTACTTCCCATTTATTGGCCACAGCAAGGTGCATGGTCCTGCCAGCTGACAGAGGAATTCAAAGGACAATCCTACCATGTGTGTGGAAAGATATGGAGGGAGGGAACCACTCGAGAGAGTTGGAGAACAAGAATATCCTGCAAACAGCAGTTATTACCACTACTAACAGGGTAGCTTAAAACTCCTTTTTAAATACTTGACGTCTCACCTACACAACAACTTCAAAGTCTCCAAGTATAATGGTCAGGGTCGTTGAAGCTGGTGAGAGAATATCCTTAGAAAACATCGTTGGAGTGTCTGTGCACTTTCTTTACCCCTTTTCCATTGAAAGAGGAGGGACATGCTCACCTTCCTCGCCTCCGCTCTAAGGGAACAATTGCAGAGGTTAGTTTGTGTGCTCTGGAATTTGGGGACCCACTGAATTGATGTCTGAGTCACAGCTGAGCAATCATGTGACAGGCTGACCGCAGATCCATTCTGCACAGTAGATAACATGCGCTTCCAGTATGGGTCAAGGTGAAAGTTTCCTGTGGAATAGAGAGGAAGGAGAGATTGAGAGAGACAGAGAGAAAGAGAGGGGCACAGAGCAAGACAGAAAACTGAGAAAGAGACAAAATGAAACAGAGAGAAAGACACAGAAAGGGCAGTGCAGGAACGAGTGAGTCTTTGTAGGAGTCTTTGCACACGAGAGCTTCCTGAAGGGGCAGCGGGACCCCCTGAAAACAGGGCTGTGTGGGAGTGGTCTGAGAACCAAGATTACCAGGGTAAGCCCTATGCAGCCAGCCAGAGCGTGGCTCCCCATAAATGGGACGAGCTCCGCATAAATGGGAGGGGTTCTATGGAAACCGGAAAGCACCTCACAAAAAAAAGAGTCAGCCTTAAACTCTACCTAGACCATTTTCCTGTTTTCATCTTCTCTTGCATACACCTCTCCCCTCCTACCACGGAGGGGTCAGAACACAGCCAGAGATCAGGAGTGAGGGGTGTGTGTGTGTGTGTGCGCGCGCACGCACACGTGCTCTCTCTCTCTCTCTCTCTCAAAATAAATACCCCACTAAAAAAATTAAAAAAAATAAAAAGAATTGTTTTATGGCCCTAAGCCTGGCATACTGATCACAGAACTGAGGTTGTTAGCAACGAAAGAAACTGGGAAACATTTATACTAACTGAGAATGAACAGATAACCTATGGGACAGCCTGTGACCTCACTCACTACCAGAGGAGGAGCAAGCACCACAGTCAAAGTTAGCATTGCTCCCTGATAGACTCTAGAACTTGCCACCTTTAAAGTCCCAGCTGTAGAGAATGCTCATGGCCTAGTATAAGTTTTATTCTTCTCAAATAATCCTTTGGTTATCTTTATATTAAATAGCAGAGCTCAATATCCTGACTATATGGACCCTAATTCTGTTGTTGTTGTTGTTGTTGTTGTTGTTGTTATTCTTTTTAATGTATATTTATTTATTTTGAGAGAGAAGGAGAGAGTGAGAGCGAGTGAGCATGAGCAGGGGAGGGGCAGAGAGAGGGAGAGACAGAATTCTAAGCAGGCTCCATGCCACCAGCTCGGAGCACAACGTGGGGCTCGAACCCGTCATGATCTGAGCCAAAATCGAGAGCTGGATGCTTAACCGACTGAGCTCCCCAGCTCCCCAACCGCAACTCTTTATAGATCTTACATTTCTATTCCACAGAGTAGACCTGCCCATACACTGACCCCCTCAGAATCGCCTTGAAAAACTATATATTTCTCAGTGTATAAAGTATACTTGTAATTGAACACACACATACCTGCACATTGATTGTTTTATTTATCTTATTTTTTTTTATTTTGAAATAATACCAAACTTACAGAATATGTGTAAGCACAGCAAAGTCCTTTTTCTTCCTGAACCAGGTGTGAGGTAGATGCTGACATGATGCCCGCCACTCTCAAATATTTTGGTGTGTATTTCCAAGCAAACAAAGACATTAGCCTACAAAACCAAAAAATCAATCAAAATCAGGAGATCAGCTTCAGTATGTAGGGTGGTAAGTAATGGAAATTTGCGTGGGTAATGTGGATGGACTTCATTCAATCAGCTGAAAGGCCTTAACAACAAAATAGAAGTTTTCCAGAAAAAGTGGGAATTTGGCCTCAGAACCACAGGACCATAAAAGAGAAGCCTTGCTTGAATTGCCAGCCTTCCAGGCTTCTCTACATATTTCAGAGTGCAGAACCCCCAAATCACCTGCAAATTCCTTAAAATCAATAAACCTGTCTCTAATATAAAATACATAATGTAAATTTTATATCTCTATCTCTGTATCATTTATCTCTATATCTATATCTATGTCTAAAATATCTCCAAGTCCTTTTAGTCTGCCTTAATCAGAAACTGTATCTCAGGCTACTTTGTCCTTCCTGACCTCGATAGTTTTGGAGATGACAGGCCAGTGTTTTTGGTGAACGTCTCTCAATCTGAGTTTGTTATTTCAGCAGAAACTGGTTTAAATTGTGATCTTTATTAGGATTATCTCTGCCATGATTCTCTGTTTTTCTCCTGGCATCTAACCATGGCAGACAATATTGATTTGTCTCATTTTTTTATACAGTTACCTGCATCACTTGATTAAAAAAGTATCTGGCAGTCATCTCCATTGAAAAACTGCTTGTTTTCTCTTTGTAACTAATAAGCAATTGCTGACAGGTAATTTGAGACTATGTGAATATCCCATTCCTCATCAAAATTCCTGTCATCTATGTATCTATGTACCTACCTGTTCATTCACGCATCTACCCATCCATCCATATCAGTTGTGTGTTCATGGATTTCTATTTATTCAATAGAAAAGAATAGATTAGAATCTATTCCTGTTCTAATAGATTCTATTAGAATAGAATCTATTCCTATTCTAATAGATTAGAATCTTTTCCTATCTTTATTTTCATGCTTAAATTGTCTCAGAGTTGACCAGGAGGATCCTTTCAAGTTCTCTTCTTTGGCCTTTTGGTACTAGTCATCTTTTATCTAGTACTTCCTTAAATTCTGACAAGATGTTTCAGATTAATTTGTATTTTTCCTGTTTCAGCCATGGAATCCATTTTTCTATGGAGTTCTAGACCTTGTAGGTAATAGTGATATTTCAAAACCAAGATTTTGGTGTTAAGTGTAAATAACACAGTAAAAAAATTTTTTTAAAATATGACTTGCGTAGATAGGTAAAATGATAAATTATAATCATAACATCTAAGTTTGCTTAGAAATTTAGAGAAAAGTGAGCAAACAATTGAAGAAGTATATTAATTCCAGTCAGCTTAAATTTCATAAATCCTTTATTTGTTCTTCTTAGGATACTGTAATTCCTGGTCAAGATGGTGTACTTGAAAGAAGTCTTAAGGAAAAGTATCACTAGTTAAATGGACCCCACTAGTTCTATGGCCTTCTAGAAAGACGGTGCTCCTCTCTGGGACTGACTTTTAATACTTGTAGAGGAAAGGGGTTAGACTTGGTGATCTCAAAGTCCTTTTCCATCGTTAACATTCTTTGATTTGAGGATTAAATAAGAAGCAATTTATTTTCCTCCTCTAGACTTTTTTTTTTTTTTTTTGCCAATAGGTACATTGCCCAGTAACAATGCATTCCTTGTCTTACTAACTAAAAGATCCATTAAAGAAAGCGTTGTGACCCAGAGCACAGGCCACCTTATATTTCCACGAGAAAGCTTTTAAGCATTAAATTTCTACATGTATTATTTACTTTAACTTCCCATCTCTCATGGAACCAGACATGCCCTCTGTATCCTAAATTCTCCATCACCCCTGAGAACACTTTTATGTGGTTAGATTTAACTTTTTAATGTAAGGAAAAAAGGTGGTTTTTTTTTTTTTTTTTTTTTTGCTTTTTAATCCTGGGATTGTTTTACAGTTTTGGTTTCTTTGTGACCTGATAAGCAGATTTCTCCAAATTGCAGATCTGGTCACATTATTCATAGTAAGGAGATCATCAATTATTTTTAAGATTAAGCCTCAAAGAGGCTTGATTTTTTGCACCAGTGTAATGGAAATCAGAAGCAAAGGGAAATCAAATTGTCCTTGAGAGGAAAAATATTTGTGGCATAGATTTTGGATGCAGAAAATAGAGTCTTCTTCAGGGTAAGAAGTATCTACCTTGCTTTAGATTGGGATTTTCAAACTAATCAACTGCTGTCTGTGGACAGGATGAAAGAATAGGAAGGAAGAAAGGAGAATTTGCCATTCCTATCTGAGCAGGGTCCCTCATGGAGTCAAACATGACACAATAGGAGCACAGATAATGCAATGGGGAGATAGTCCAATGGCCCCCATGACATCAGAGGAGGTTAGAAGCTGTTGCTCAACTTTTGCATGGCCTTAGACAGCTTCAGGCATCAGACCTGTAGTCCTTCCACTTAGAACGATATTTTGTTTTGCTTTCAAAGCATTTATTTTCGGTCCATTAGTTAACTTGATTTAAGTCTGAATACGTCTTTCAGGGGCAGAAGCCCTGGGCATCTTCACCATGTGAGCGCTGCAGAATCTGAGGGGACTTGAGCAGTCACAAGGACACAATTGGCACTGTTAAGTCTCCTCCACTGCAGCTTGGAATCTGGGAAATGTGTGAAACTAAACATAATGTAATGGGGTCAGGCTTTCAAAATACTGTCTGTATTTATGAGAACACAGTGATGTTTCGTATTATAAGGTGAAAAAATGTTTTTCTTCCTTCTTTCCTGCTCTAACTCTTCTATTGCCAATGTGAATGCAAACTCTTTGATATATTTAATGGAACAAAAGGCAGTAGGAGTCTGATCTCTGGAGACCCCCAAAGCCAGATGAGATAATTAACTGCCCTGAATGCTTTAAGAATGTTGAAGTATATTTTATCCAATGATGGCTTTGATGACCCAGTATATCCGTTCTGACCTCTAAGTGGATGTATTTGATTTCTGTGTGTGTGTGTGTGTGTGTGTGTGTGTGTGTGTGTTGTGTGCGTAAACAAATGGAAATCTTATAATTTATTAGTGTCAGCCATTGATATAAAAGATATTTACATATTTTAAAATTTTAATTATTTTTTTATTTTTATCTTTTTCATAATCTCTACATCCAACCTGGGGCTTGAAGTCACAACCCAAGATCAAGAGTTGCATGTTTCACTGACTGAGATGTCCAGGTGCCCCAAGATAGTTATGATTTTTTACCTATAAGATATTGTGAACACACTCATCGTCAAATATAAAGTTACTAAGTTAGGATATACTTGAGTGTTTCTCTACTTCAGTAAAACCAAGAAGCTTTTTAAAAGAAGAGCTACTGGGGCGCCTGGGTGGCGCAGTCGGTTAAGTGTCTGACTTCAGCCAGGTCACGATCTCACCGTCTGTGAGTTAGAGCCCCGCGTCAGGCTCTGGGCTGATGGCTCAGAGCCTGGAGCCTGTTTCTGATTCTGTGTCTCCCTCTGTCTCTGCCCCTCCCCCGTTCATGCTCTGTCTCTCTCTGTCCCAAAAATAAATAAACGTTGAAAAAAAATTAAAAAAAAAAAATAAATAAATAAAAGAAGAGCTACTAAGCCCTAGTCCCAACTTGAAATCATTACAGTCAAAATCTATTTATATTTCCTGGGATATTTGGGTTTCTCTCTCTCTCTCTCTCTCTCTCTCTCTCTCTTTCTCTCTGTCTCTCTCTCTGTCTCTCTCTTTCCCCCATCTCTCTCTCTCTCTTATGTTCTCTTAATTCTGATGTTAATTCCATACTGGACAGAATCACACATAAACAATTTCCTGGAAAGAAACACAAAATCATTTTAAAAGACACAAATTTACGTCAACAGAAAGAAAAACTTACCGCTCATACAACTTCACATGGGAAGTTTGAGGTAAAGCTAGTCCTAAGCAAGCAGAATAAGAGACAGAAGCTCAACCCAGATTTCTCTCTTTTTCTCCCTCTTGTTTTTCCCTGTGGTTTGGCTCAATTTTTTCCCTCTGTAAATAGGTTACTTTCTTTTTCGCAGATTCTATGCTGAAACCCCAAAACTGAGAGTCACCACACACATCCTGAAACTTGATATTATCAATCAGCAAGAGAATTATCATAATTGTGTATGGCATCTCTCTGAAGCTGTGTGCTTGCTGAATTCAGAAGCCTGGAGACCTACCTAGTGCTGTCACCATGAGCTCAGAAGCAGAGTTTTTAGGAGAACATGACATGTGTCTTCAGGAGTTTGGTATACGAACCAAAGCAGTGGCTTCGGTATGTGAACCAGAGAAGAAGGCCAGAGGCTGGCTGGTGTAGCTTGTGCTGGAAAGGAAAAGAAATGAGGAGAGTGTATTCTTCACTCCCACAGTATCACAGGGGAGAGATAACATTATCTTCCTGTCTTTGAAGAAATAGGCTGGACAAGGTTTCTGGTACCTCACCTTAGACAGCTGCTTGACCTGTACTATGCCAAGGCCTGAACACAACCCACACTCATGCCCCAAGAGAATATTTCTGGGAAAGAAGGTGTTGCCAGCCTGGAGAAGATAACAATGACACAAATTAAAAAAAAAAAAAAAGAAAAATATATATATATATATATATATATATATATATATATATATATTAACATGGAATAACTTCCAAATAGGACTCAGGCAGATTCATTAAACTTTCAGTAAGTCATGGAGTTATGGTCTGCCTACAATATCGTCGGGGCAGGGGGTGGCAATGAATATGAATTAGGCAGAGGATCTTTGAAGACAGTGATCAAAATATAAATAAATTAGACACCTTGTTGTGTGCATTCCAGCATGGTGAAAAACACTTGGACTGACAGTCCAAAACACTGGCTTTATAAACACATGGATGACACCCCTACCCAAAGCTGTGATGTTTAATCTCTGATGGCTACCAGCAGAGAAGATATTGGCTCTTCCTTTAACTTCAACTAAGAAAATCCTTGAACCAGACTCTGATTTGTTCACTTTCACCCAAAAGTCCACTTCAGTGCATGGCGTCTTAAGTATGGATGAGCACCTCCCTACTGTCACATACTTGAAACTCCTTAAAGTGAAGAGATTGCTAATCCCCAAAGGAGGAAAAGTTCTGAGCAGATAAAATACTAAGTGCCCTTGCCCCAGGGCCTGAAAGAGAAGACTACATCTTTTATAAAGAAGGGATCTTACTATATAACACTCCTCTGTTCAAAATCTTTCTTTTATTTTGTAGTTCAGTTGTACTTTCCTCTAGCCTTTCTTCAAATCTTTTCTTTCAAAACATTTTGCTTGTATACATGAGACATTTATTGAAACAAGTTGAATTATTAAATTAGATTAAAAAAGACATATCAAGGAAACCATACACATTTGACCGTTGGGCAATGCGGGGGTTAGGGACCCTGACCCCTGTGTACTCAAAAATCTATTAACTCTTGACTCTCCAAAAACTTAACTACTAGTATCCTACTGTTGATCAGAAAACTTACCCAAAACATAAACAGTTAATTAACACATATTTTATATGTTGTATGCATTATATACCATATTCTTATCATAAAGTAAGCTAGAGAAAAGAAAAGAAAATAACCTTAAGAAAACCACAAGGGGGGCACCTGGGTGGCTCAGTCGGTTAAGCGGCCGACTTCGGCTCAGGTCATGATCTCACGGTCCATGAGTTCGAGCCCCGCGTCGGGCTCTGTGCTGACAGCTCAGAGCCTGGAGCCTGTTTCAGATTCTGTGTCTCCCTCTCTCTGACCCTCCCCCGTTCATGCTCTGTCTTTCTCTGTCTCAAAAGGAAATAAACGTTAAAAAAAAAAAAGAAAAGAAAAGAAAACCACAAGGAAAATACATTTATACTACTATATTGTACTTATCAAGAAAAAAATCTTCATATAAGTAACCTGCACTGTGTTGTTAAAGTACTAACTGTGTTTTCTTTTTCTTTAGGACTTTTCTTAATCCATAAGATTGTACCTGTAATTAGTACGAATCTCTCTAATTTTTCTTGGAACACTTTTTTTCCTAGAACATTTGTTTCCCATTAAATCTGTGGAGCCATGACATAGATTATGCATACTGACAATAGGTGTGGGTATGTAGATACACATATATTTAGATGCTTATGAATACCTATTTATTCACATACAAAAATATATATAGCACGACATCTATGTAACAGGCAAGCAGAGGAGTTCGACTTCACGGTTGCTATAGGCTATGTACCATAGAGTTACATTTTTAGATTTTCTATTTTCCATCTGCTGATTTCAGATAGAGAAATTTTTGTGCTTTCAGAAACAGAGTTGTTGGAAATGTTTTGCTTTCTTCTTTGTACTATTTATTCTGTATTATTTTACTTTAAGTATTTGATTTGTCATTAATTTCTTATGGATCAAGTGTTATGTTGAAAAATGCCCTTGGTAATTGGATTCTCTCGTAATTTATCCAAGTCAGTATGAAATCAGACATTAAGGACCATGTGGGGGTCATCGGCAAAAAGAACTATTTCCTCAATTCCAGTTCCCAATGCAATGCTAACATTGGAAGTAACCATTATGGTTTCTATTTTACTTCATGCTAGGCACATCAATTCCTATTGGGAAGACTTTCTTGATGTCATTTGACTGGTCTATGCTCACTTCCAAGGACCACACACTCTTCTAATAAAAGCTCCTCTGTTACCACCAAGTCCTACCTTCATGAAAGCAGTTCTTGAGTGTTCATCTCTCTATACCATTATTCTCCAAGGGACTGGGTTAAAGAGAATGACTTTCTCAATTGCCACCTTGTCCTAACACATCATTCCAGGGAACATTTCTACTTTCCTAACTCACACATTTTTGAAACTATATTATGTGCATTGTAATGATTCATAGTCAGCTGAATTTAATCAGTGTAGACTCTGCAACTGTCTCACCTTGCGATATATATACTTTGATAGACACTGACAGTGTGGCATAAATTCCTAGAATGTGGGGAAGCATAGATTTAAAAAAAAAAAAAACTTTTATCTGTTTTGATGTCATTCCTATCATGCTTCCGTGTGCAGAGAGGTCCTTCATAAATGCGAATATTTCTGAGCTCAGCTTCAGCCCTTTCAGTTTTCAGAAGAGAAACTAAGGACAGTAGATGTTATTTGCTTTTTCAAAACTTAGGCAACCACCTGCTGGCAGAGGAAAGATGAGGGCAGAGATAGTTTCATTTTCATCCAAAACTCTTTTCCCCCTCACTAAACCACGCTGCCTCTTCGTTTTCTAGAGTCCTACTTAATTCTGAACATATCCAGTGGAGGAGAAAATGAGGCAATTTGTCGCTTGCCTTCTCTAGATTTATAACATAAACATCTAGATGCTGTGGTTGAATCTGTAAGGTGGATAAGACTTCCAGGGGACACAACTCCATGAATGTGCATTGAATAAATTACAGAGAAGGAATGCTTATTTCATTAAACACCTGAAGTTATTTCCTTAATTGAAGCACTCTCTTGGCAGTGTGTTCTCCAGACAGCCAGCGGATCTGTGAGACTTTCACTGTGCTGTTTCTCAGAGGACAGTCATAACCCAGCACAGGAGACTTCCAAAGTAATACAGAGGCACTGAGCATGATCACTCTTGGACCTACTGAGTCTACCCGGTTATGTTTCCGACCCTTGGCCTCTGTTGTCTTCACGTTCCATTCTTCTATTTCCTTAGTCATGCCATGCTTTACCCCACTCCCAGTTGACTTCCCGTCATAGATTCTCTTCTTCAGGGACTCAAATCATTTCTTTTCCCCATTTTCCTTAGTTTTGTTCCTTAATGCCTCATCACTTGGCTCAACTATAAATATCTTTAGATTGTGAACTCCCTGAAAGCAGAGACCAAGATCCCCGTTTCTGGTGCCAGTGTAGAGTCTGGCTCCTCATGGAAGCTTAATAACTACTCTTTAGGTTGATTAATAGTTAACATGTCATGAAAATTAAGATATTTTGATATTTAAAAATGATCCAGAAGGAACATGCTAATGACTTTGCTCTAAAGCATTGGTCTCTGGGGACAAACAAGGATCTCAATTTCCTTGTACCATTGTGAAGGATAAAGATGGTTTTTAATGTGGAGAAATTTGACTATAATTTCTCCAATTGTACCATGAAGGTAGGCTCCCAAGGTCCTAATATAAAGCTGGTTCCAGTATTAAGAAACCCAGAAATAATATCATTGACCAAGGTGCCTAGGGAGGGTGCTATACGTGATCCATTTCTCAAGGCATTGAAATTTATTTTTCCTCTCAGTTTCTTTACTAAGAACAGAATCTTTGGATGCAAAGGAAAGGAACATAGAGACCATTTACTCCTAATGATCCCTACCTGGTTCTTAAAATCCATGGGGCCTGTAAAACGAAGCAGTATTTCAAAAACCCGGATAATGATATAAGCTAATAAGATGCCTTTACTTTTGCCTGAAATTGTAGCACTCCATGTGAGTAATAGTCCTTATACTAGCAATTTTGCTATTAGCAAATAGTTCTGATGGATAGCCATATGTTTTTTTATTTAAAATAAAACTTAAATGTATAACTTATAACCCAATAAATAAATTAATACATAGAACTCAATATCTTTCCCCTCCAATTTTCATACCTATTGGGCAGGAGATGGGAATAATATATATGATTGTGGTGGAGGAAACTTTTGGAAAACAAAGGTAGTTCACATTATTCAATTCCTTGATGAGACAGTAGTATCTGGAATTATTAAATGACTGGTCTTGTGTGCCAAAGTAGTGATCGGCAGCATTTGGATTTCCTTCTCCAGGACATTGCTCTTCCTCATTCCCATATCTACCTCTATATTATTCAAGAAACGTGATGTGAATTATTTCTCATAGATACTCAACCTTGACATACTTATAAAACATTCCATAGACCTTCTGGAGTTATCGCCTACAAGCCATACTTGCTTGCACCTTGAGGGCTTGAAATACATCTACAAATCCCTATAGGGTGTATTCTTTGTTGCTTTGTGACCCAGTGATGACTTATTACTTGAATACTCAGAAGAGCCTACAGAGACAAATGGCTCAGAGCTTCTCAGGCTCTACAGTGTATGCTAGACCAGATAAAATGTGTTTGTGATACAGGTTAAACCTTAACAGTCTCCCTGCAGGGTTACACTCTGCTGTTTCCACTAAAGGGAAAGAGGAGATTTTAGATATAAATGCGCATTAAGAGTTGAAAAGACTTTTAGTGAACAAGAGCAGAACAGGTTTAGTGATATAACAAAACCCAGCCAACAGCAGCTTCAGAGAGGTGCACACTGGGTGTTTCAGGCTCAGAGAACTATACAAATGTAATGCTTGATTTTCAAATGCAAGGTCACTCTGAAAGTTACTCTACAATAAGCTAAAACCATATTTGACTTCATAGTTTTGGTGATTACTGAAAATTATCTCTCAACGTATTTGTATGGTATTTGTTGTTTTTCTCAAAAGATTTAAAAATTCCAAAAGAATCAACACAGTTTATTTATTTTATTGCTCAAATATTCAGCTCATGCATTACCTCTTCTCTGAACATCTTCTCACACACCCTTCCACCTCATTGGTCGTGAAATAGTCATAGTCCCCAAAACATTTATTGTATTTATACATTTAGTCAGAGGCAATCAACTGGACAATACCCTGCATCCTCCTAAATTAGAAATTATTTTTGGTTATTGGCCAGATTTCTAGTGCCTACACACAGTTTCTGGCCAGAGGCAGGGGCTCAGTGAAGTTATTTGAATTATTGTCTATAATATAAAGGCAATATTGTGTAGTACAAAAGTTGTTGAAATTAAAATCAATGATTTGTTAAAAGACTCTTGGGGCGCCTGGGTGGCGCAGTCGGTTAAGCGTCCGACTTCAGCCAGGTCACGATCTCGCGGTCCGTGAGTTCGAGCCCCGCGTCGGGCTCTGGGCTGATGGCTCAGAGCCTGGAGCCTGTTTCTGATTCTGTGTCTCCCTCTCTCTCTGCCCCTCCCCCATTCATGCTCTGTCTCTCTCTGTCCCAAAAATAAATAAACATTGAAAAAAATGAAAAAAAAAAAAGACTCTTAAAAACTGAGAACAAACTGAGGGTTGATGGGGGGGTGGGAGGGAGGGGAGGGGAGGGGGGGGGGTGGGTATTGAGGAAGGCAACTGTTGGGATGAGCACTGGGTGTTGTATGGAAACCAAGTTGACAATAAATTTCATATTAAAAAAAATAAATAAACTTTAAAAAGTGTAAAAAATAAAATAAAATAAAATGAATGATTTGTTAAGGGGAGTCATTGAACCTACCACCTTCTCAAGTAGATGCAACTTTGTAGCGAGATGTCTGTCTGCATTAGAAAATCCTAAGGTGGTTAAAACCAGCCTTGTTTTATGAATAGAATTATGTGTCCCCTAAATTTATATGTCAAAGTCCTAGCCCTCAGGTACGTCAGAATGTGACTTTCTTTGGAAATAGGGTTATTCAAGATATGATTAGTTAATTTGAGAGCATCAAGGTGGGTCTTAACCTAATATGTCTGGAGACCTCACAAAAAGGGGAAATTTGGAGGCAAGCATGCACACAGAGAGAATGTCATGTGGAAGCTGAAGGCAGAGAGCAGGGTTATGCTTCTATAAGCATAGAAATGCAAAAATTTCCAACAGACTGCCAGAAGCTAGAGGAAAGACATGGGACAGGTGTTTTGTTGTTGTTTTTCCACAACTCTCACAAGGAACCAACTCTACAGCTGTCTTGATCTTAGACTTCTGGTTTCCAGAACAGTGAGACAATATACTTCTGTTGTTCTAAGTCACCTTGCTTGTGGCACTTTCTGGCACTTAGAAAAACTAATACACTTGCCGATGCAAGTTTTGAATTTAAAATATAATCATTCAAGTGGCATTTCTCTATACATCTTGAGAATACATAAGTTAATTGTGCCTGAATAGCCTCAATGTCCAATGGGAAGCCCAGGCACTAAATGCTTCAATTTCCTTAACATAAGTCAGTATAATGCCTATTTGATATATGGAAGATCTATTGATTATATCCACAGTTTAGTCCCCTAAAATGGCAGAACTATCAGAGCAAGATATTGTCTTTCCATCTGCTTAGATGTGCTGATGAAAGGGTAGTCCCTCCTGACTGGAAGGACCCAGTCTCTTTGGGACCCACTTATTTGAGATTCACGCCATCAATCATTTTCTGCCCTCTCCACTTACTGAATTCCTTTTTGGCTAAACATCATTTCTTTTCTTTAATATTCTTTCTAGAGAGAGGATACAAAGCAGCATAAAAGCTTTCTTGAACTTTACCCTTACACTGCAACACACTTCTCTTTGTAAAGAAATATGCCTCTGCTGTCACTTCTGGACCTAGAAACTCAGAACTTCATCTTAACCAAACAGATGTTGTAAGGGATTGTGGTTCTGGCTATCTTTGCCGCAAATAAGCTGCATGACCTGCATAAGCCACTTAAGTTCTAAGGGTCATAAGTTCTTCAGCTGTAAAATATATAGAAAAAAGGTTGGGACACAATACCTCTAAGTCATTTCTATCCCCAGCTGTTAAAAATGTCTACATGAGCAATTTATTCATTCATCCATTCAACAATTGAATAGTGAACACCTGCTATATGATGCAGGCTGCAGGGCCCTGCTTTTATGGAGTTTGTTTTCCAGTGGAAATGACAAACAATAAACTCAAAAATTAATCCACCTATGTAAGCCTATTAGACAAACTTGAACTGTATATTTATACTTAGAATACAATCATGATGTATTATAATTCGTATACTATATTTTAGATGGTATAATATATCATAGTTGATATAATACATTACAATTGAAATATATTACAATTGATATATTGCAATTAATATACTGTAACATAACACAATGTGCAGGAATGCAGATTGGGGAGGACCCCTTCTTTGTCTTGGGTGGACAGCAAGCACTCGCTGAGTGGGTGATATGGCAGCGGAGACAGAATGAAAAGATGGAACTTGTGTGGGGTAATTTCAAACTCAAGGTGCAGGGAATTCAAAGATCCTAAGGCAGGAAGCTGCTTAGTGGAGAGAGGAGTCTAAAAGTAGTTGATGTCGCTAGCAACCAAGGAGGACACAGGTTAAAGAGAGGGTTGGAGGGAGGAATGGCTGGGCCACATAAGGCCATGCAGGCTTTGCACAAGGGTATGAGTTCTGCTTTGAAATCTAGCAGCAGGCTTTTAGGGGATCTTAAATTGGAGAGTGATATGACCTTATTTATTTCAGTGGTCGTAATCAATGCCTCCTTCACCAAGGCAAAAGATTTCTTCAAGAGACATTATGGACTTTGTTTTTGTTTCACAGGGTTCCTTCTTTCTCTTTTGTAGTCTTTCCCTTTCTCTTTTATTTTGTTTCTTTATTTCCCTCTCTTACTTTATTGGTTTCGAAATTTCTTTCCGTTCCTTCCCTGCTCCAATCGTTTTCACCTTCATCAAGCAGCGCCTGAGATATATTATGGCAAAGATTATTTTAACCGAGCAGAAGAAAGCTGCAGACCCCACTAGGGGTCACCTCTGACCCACTGATGAGTCCTTGATCCTGCAATTTTGCCTTGGGTTTATAGTCAACTCAGGAGACACTTATTCTCCAGTCTCTACCTTTTTTTTTTTTTTAACCTTTATGATCCCCCAAGGATCCAACTCAAAGGCATTGTGGTCCACATCCTCCCTTGGACCCAAGCCACCCCAGGAGCCAGGCAGGCTATCAAAACAGGCCTGCCCCAGATGATTCCCTTTGTTCAGAATAGATTGGTGCTCTTGAGCTGGGACCTTGGCTCACTGACAAAAGTGGCATCATTCTGCAAAGTGGAATGTCACCGGAAAGGCTGTGATTGTATGAGGAATGCTCGGACTATCTGTCTGCCTCTTGCCAGTGGGCTGCCTGAGGGTCCAGCAGCCAGGCTTCCTGGAGCTTCCTTCAATTGTCTTTACACACACAGAATTTAGTACCCACTTAAAGACATACAGCCCTGCCCTCAGCCTTCTGCTGAAGAAGGAATCTTTCTGTGATTTATTTCCAACCTGGTTGCTTTTGAACTGACAGTTTTATTAATTGGAGAAATTTCATTATTTTATAAGGCCAGTTGAGGCGTCAAGGACAAGTGGGTCCCCGAGGTACTCTTCCTTTTGTACATTTATCTGCATATATTAAGACATGTCCATTCACACAGTCTATGTGCACACATATTATCTGTCCTATCTGAAGAGAAGAGGTGAAGCTCATCTTATTTTTTTCACAAGTTGATGGCAGATTCCTCGAGAAGATAAAGAAATTATCACGTTTGCGTCTGCTAGATGAATTAATGAATTTGGCAATCTGAAATTTTTTCTTTTCTACTTTTTTCCCCCCCTCGCACACAAAGGCTTTTGGAAAGCCTTGGCCAAATTATCATTGTTTGAATTGCTTGGCCCAAATGGGCATGTGTCTACTTAAAATTTATCTTCCATTTTATACTGTTACAGTGTAACATTCACTTTCCCTATACTTTCCCTACATTCCACATTCCTATTCATCTCACTTTATGAATAAGAATTTTAAGTCTAGCCAGGATTAGAGACTTTTCCAAAAGTTACATGTCTAGCATGTAACAGATCAAGGACTAGGCCTGAGAGCTCATGCATTTAGTTCAAAGTCAGTGCCCTTTACACTGCAATAAAGTCTGCAAGCTTTTGTCAGTAAATGGCCAGAGAGTAAATATTTTAGGCTTTGCAATTCATATGTTCTGTGTCACCATTACTCCATTTTGCTGTTGTAGAACAAAAACAGCCACAGAGGATACATAAAGAAATGAATATTGCTGTGTTCTAAGGAAATTGTATTTATGAACATCCAAGTCAGAGTGTCCTTTAATTCTCATTTGTCATGAAGCACTATTTTCCTTTTATTTTAGCCCCTTAAATATGTAAAAAACCATTCTTAGTTCACTCATCCTAACAAAATAGACAGCGAGTGGGATTTGACCCATGACTTGTAGTTTGTAGAACCATCTATGAATGGAATTATGAGCCAGACAGCTGAGCCTTGAATTCCGTTTTGGCCCCTCATGGGATGGGCAATAGAAGGTCTCCAGAGTGATTCTCATCATAATAAATCATCAGCTGAATTTCAGGCACCAGTCATCAGGCATTAATTTCAATCAAGATTTCTCTTAAAGGAAAACAAAGTGAAAATAATAACTGAATAGATACAACTTCATAAGGGTAGCTCATATTTTTAAAAACATGTAATGAAGAATATGACTTGCTTTCCTATTGAAAAGTATTATTTATAGAGTCTATGAACTTTTGGAGAATTCTTAGGAAAAAATCAAGGAGAATATGAAAGTTTTTATATTCATTCTTATTCTATTATAGCCCAGTGCAGTTTAACTATAATAAACCAATTAATTGGTTTTCGTGGGTACGGATGGCTCCTCAGGAAAGCAAACCTCCCCTTTTTCTGATTATTTCAGATGGAAAGAGTTTGCTGATAGCTGTTCAAGATAAAACAATATACAATTGCACAGTGCAGATGCTGAAGCTAAAAGACAGAAATGAGAAAATATCAACAATCAATTCTGTAAAATAAATGTTCAGGTCATATTTGCTAACAATTATGTAAGAGGTTAAAAATCAGGGGCGCCTGGGTGGCGCAGTCGGTTGAGCGTCCGACTTCAGCCAGGTCACGATCTCGCGGTCCG
>NW_024412396.1:57355613-57447541 GCF_014898765.1 Herpailurus yagouaroundi
AAAAAAAAATGAAAAAAAAATGAAAAAAAAATGAAAAAAAAAAAAATAAAATAAAATAAAATAAAAATCAGACAAATTCCTCCCAGATTAGCAGTCGGCTGATGCTGGAAGAAAAATCTCTCATTTCCAAATCTGGTCCCTAAATAAAGAGCAACCTTGGGCCTTTATTCAAATTAAATTGAAAACCAGGAAAACAGAAAATACCCCGTTGACATTTCATCTTATTCCTTGTTGAGATAACAATTCTGGAACTTGGTTTCTGTATTCATGTTTATATTTAACACAGAGTAAACACTTAAAATATAATACTCTATAAAATACATCTATAAAATATAGATGCTCTTCTGGGTTAAGAGCAGTTCTATTTTGGAGGTTGATGGTGGGATTCACCCACATATTTGGCTGGATATTGAGGGATAAGGAGGTGAGGAAAACCACTGGCTCTTTTTATTCCCGGTCCTCAAATTTCTACATTTACAGGGAACTGGAATGTTCCATCTTCTTTTCTGTCAATCCCAATTCTGTCCACCTTCAAGGCCTTCCTCGACTCTTGACTCCCCCAGTGATATTTCCCTAATTATATCTGCTGGCCATTCTATTTTATTTTCAAACAGTGTAGCATTTATTTAAGTACCACAAAGATCCATGTTGATAGATGTATTTCAGTATTTTTTTTTTTTTGAAAAAAGACATAAACTAAGGACCAGGCTTCATCCCCTTAGAGTACATTTCTTGAGCTGTTCCCACAGTAGGTAACTGTTGGTCGACTGATTCCTTCTTTTCCAAACCCTGAACTAAAGAAAACCCTAACAGTCACATTCTCATTGCTCTCAGTGGAGAACAATCCTCCTTGACCTCACTAGCAACCCTCTCAGAGCTGACTCATGGGATTGGGACTTTCAGATTTCCCATTGCAGAACTGAAAATATGATTAGTACTAAGCACTACTGATAAGTGGAAGGGACATGCACCTGCTACCTTGAGTAAGGAAATATGTGATGATTCATATGGAAAATGTCCAACTTGCATTCCTCAGGCAGCGTTGTCTTCTTTTTCTTTCTCAGGCTGTGAACATTTTCTTAAGCCCTGACTCATTTTTGAAAACTAGCACCATTTAAGTCAAAAGTCATCGGCAGTCAGAGACTGCCTCTATAACATCAGCTCAGTGGCAACTCAGAACAGATTGGCAAATTGACATCTTCCAACCTGCTCAACTCTTACTTCAAGATGTAGTATTGCTCCTTTACATCTTCGAGGTGAAGATTACAATAATTGCTCTATCTGCCCAGAGTTTTATGTCTCATGCTTCTTAAAGGTTATAACCTATTTTACTTAAGCTACAGAGAATGTCAGCAAAAATTAGAAAAGTATGTCAACAAAACTTAGAATGAAGATGTGGATACATATAAGAGTGAGTAGTTACATTTAATGAGTGCTAATTTTATGCTAGATGTTATACTAAGCAATTTGTTTCTCTCAACACCTCTGAAAGGTAGGTACTATTACCATATTCTCCTTTATAAATATGGATTGAGTAAACAGAAGTTCAGGCGGACATTAAGTTGACCATGGTGAGATAGGCTCTAAGGAGCAAAGAATGGATTTACACTTCAATGATAGAGTCTATAGCCTGTGTAATCAAGTCATAGACAAAAGCCATGAAAATATTCAGATATGAGTGATTAAGATATTACAAGTGGGCCATAAAAATGTAATATAAATTGGACAATGGTTCTTTGCCTGGAAAGAGGGCTTTTCACACGGGATCAAATATGCAAGAAATGAATCTTATATTACTGTGTGATTTTATATTCATTCAAAGCATGTTCATTGAGCATATACTATTGCCCAGTACAGATAGTCAACAGCGAACAAACCATACATGAGTCCTGCCTCAAGGAACTTTTAGTTTACTTTCATGAAGATTTCCCTAATGTTTCAAATTTGTATGCTCTGGGATATCATAGAATCTTAGACTTGGAAGAAAACTTAAAGATCATTATCCCCTGCTCTTTTTCTCTCTTTTTCACACTGGCTAATTTGTAGGCTCAGCAACACCATTGAATCCCAAAGCAGAAAATACATTGATAATTCAATCCAATTCAATATCTTTCTATGTTCCAGACACTGTGCTGGGAATCTAAATCTCTTGACTTGTAAAACTCATGTCTCCTTTCTACTATCCACACAGGCTTAGTTTAAACCATAAGGGTCCACCATTCACTACTGTTTTCCCATATTGCTTCACATGTATAGCCCACCCTACTTAATGACCTTGAATTCTTATCCATGAATTCTCTGTCCCAGAACACTTCTGTTCTGCTTTTCATTCCAAATTTTTCTCCCATTAAACTATTTTGTCTTAGTTTTGACTTTTATGAGAAGCAGATCTGGAGATATGAATTCAAGTACAGATATTTTTGTTTGTTTTATAGTGAAAAATAAGGAAACACTGGCAGAAACATTGGGAAGTGAGCTGGGAAAGCTAATGATCAATAAAGCACTCATTAATAAACAGTCACCACTGTGGGCATGTAGAGAAACTAGAGGCAAAAAGGGACTGAGGAAAAATGGCCTTTATGCTGCCTGCCAGCTCTAGGATTCTATATCATACAGGACATGGCCCTAAAACCTTACTGAAAGGTTTAGGAAAATGAAATGAAAGTTTTATGAAGACAGCACCTGTGTATACTGTGTTTATCATTATCTAATATCTCAGAATTTCTAGGAGTCCATGGAAAACACAAGTCTCTGAGCTATCACTCCCAAGAAGTGAGGGACAAATGACCCAGCACCTGTTGCTTGTTGGTTGAGTGCTGCTCCCTAAGGATGTTGAATTTTCAATGCCTATGGAGATTTTCTGCTCTCAAAGCAACAAAGTAGGATCTAGAAGCCTTAAAGAGCCCATGAAATAAAGAAGGAAGGAAGGAAGGAAAGAAAGAAAGAAAGAAAGAAAGAAAGAAAGAAAGAAAGAAAGAAAGAAAGAAAGAAAAAAGGAAGGTAGGAAGGAAGAGGGGGGAAAGGAAAGAAGGAAGGGAGGGAGGGAGTGAGGAAAGAAGGGAAGGAGGGAAAAGGAAGGAAGGAAGAAAGGAAGGAGGGATGGAAAGAAGGAAAGAAGGAAGGAAGGAAGGAAGGAAGGAAGGGAGGGAGGAGGGAAGGGAGGGAGGGACAGCACATGAAAGTCTAGCCTATGTTACTGAAGTGATAAGGGCAAGTAAATTTGGGTGGGGATGGAAAGCATCCTCTCTAGTTCCTAGCATGAGGGCTGACATCTAAATCTTATTCTCATTGAATTCCTTCTCTGGACACTAGAGACTCTCCCTTCACCTAACCACTGCTTGAATCTTGACCACAGATTGCCATGCCTTTGAGCATTCCACTTACCTACCAGGAGAAACTTCACCAATGTTAATTTCTATTTCTGCCTCTTCCACTAGTTTGAGTATATGTCCCTTATATCAGTCAGGGTTCAACCAGAGAAAGAGAACCCATAGAAAGTATATATTTATAGTTTTATTGCCAGGAAATGGCTATGTAACAGTGGGGACTAACTATGTAAATCTGAAATCTGTAAGACAGGACTTACAGTCTGGAACTCTTGGAATGAGCTGAAATTTCAGCCTATAGGAGAATTTGTTCTGGAAAGTCTCACTTTTGTACTAAGTTTTCCAACTGATTGAATCAGTCCCCAAACCCCTGTTTATCTAAAGTAATCTCTCTTACTTAAAGGCAACCAATTATGGGCTTTAATCACATCTATAGAAAAACTTCACAGAAACACCTAGATTACTATATGATTGACTATCTGGGGACTATAGCCCAGCCAAGTTGATACTTAAAGCTGACACAATCCCATCTAAGACATAACTCATAAAATGTGGCAATTTTCAAGCCTAAGTCTCCATAGAATGCGAACATTTCTACCCCATTTTTTGGTAAAAAGGATGATTTACAGACTTCAGTGAAATAATACCCCAGATTAAAAATGTATTACCAAGAAGGTTATAACTTTCAAGCTGCAGCATGGAGTAGCCTAAACATTGGAATCAGGTTTGAATTCTGACTGACACATGCATCCTTAAGATTTTGGGTAAATTCTCATACCTCAGATTTCTCATCTGTAAAAAGAGAAGCTAATAATTATAATTGGATGCACCATATAATGTGGCCGGGAAATTTCAGTAAGACAGAAAACTCCAGTTTTTCTGAGATAGTCCCAGTGTATTTTCAGGACAATTATTAATAACACCCTTTTTAGTCTCCAAAGTGACCTACTTTGGAGAAGAAATAAAATAGTCATCTTATTTATATAGCACTCTGAAAACTTTGGTTATTTTAATGGCAGCTCTTTTCCATTGGGTAGCTATCATGTCTGATTTATTCTATATAACTCCAAAGGACAGACAGAACACTAAGTTTGAAAGTTACAAAATGTCATTCTTAAGCTCAACAAAGGAACGTATCTTCTAATTTTCCAACATCTTCTTATGTTAGTTCTTCAAATGCTTACAACTCTTCGAGTTTTAGCTTTGCCAAAAAAAATATCCTGAACGTCTTTGGTCTTTTTCTATGTGATGTGGCTTCCAGTGCCTAGATATTCCTGGTAATTCTCTTTGGAGCCATCCACAGATTGTCAGCGTTACTCTTAAAATGTGGTGCCAATATTTTAAGTCCAAGGATTGCCAGTCAGTTCAGACCACATTCAATGGGATTGTCGGCACCCTTTAAATTACCCGTGAATTATTTGATCGTGTCAGTGTAAATAGCAAAGCATGATTGTGTTGGCCACACTGAGCTTTGCAGTCAACTAAACTTCTGGGTCTTTTTAAGTTGAAATGTTAAATTGGTCAGCTCAATTTTCTACTCACACAGCCTCAACAAGTCCCAAACTTAACAAAATTGTCCCTTCTACAGAGTGACTCGATTTAATAGCCACTTATGGATGCTAACCTGTGCTCATTGCAGTCATTAATTGAAATTTTGAAGAAGGAAGCGTCAAATACTATAGTCTCCCTCTAGTCCTCTAGTTTATCATTGATCTGCTAATCAATATGTTTTATACACAGCTGTTCAATCACCTGTTAAAACGGTCATCCGTATTTTGACAACTTTTAAAGCTATCTTTTTTTAAAGTTTATTTATTTATTTATTTATTTATTTATTTATTTATTTGGAGAGAGAGAGGAGGGGGGAGGCGGAAAGAGAGATGGAGAGAGGGAATCCAGAGAAGGCTCCATACTTTCAGTGAGGAGCCCGATGCAGGGCTTAAACTCACTCATGAACTGTGAGATCATGACCTGAGCTGAAAGCAAGAGTTCAGTGCTTAACCCATTGAGCCACCTAGGCACCCCCATATTTTGACAAATTTTAAACAAGGATATCATAATTCAAATATATGGTCAAAATAGACATAGACTTTACCTATGACATGTACTTAATCTGCCATCAATTATGGATAAAGAAGCATACAATTTTGAAGTAGACAAACTTGGGCTCTAATCTGAATCTACGCACATAATATACATGTGACCTGGGACATGTCATTTAATCTAAATCTCATGAGTCTCTTTTTAAAAATATGAATGTAATTATATATTAGATAGCACATGGAAAGACCCTAGCACAATGCCTAATACATGGTTGGCAATAAATAGGTAGTAACTATTATTACTATTAATAATTACTATTATTACCACTTTTGGAGCCTGGAAGCAAGCATAGAACTAAGCTCTTGCTCATTTTGTAGAATAAACAATTGAATTCAGGAGAAGTGAAGACATTCATCTAAGGAATAAAATTGCTGGGATTTGTTGTGGCTGTTTACCAAGAGACAATGAAAATTTTGTTCACTCTCTTCACTTCCTTGCCACCATTTATTCTTCCATGGTCTGAAATATGTATGTCATCTTCAAGACTCTTCTAAAATTTTTTCTTTTAAAATATTTCCCCTAACTTGCTGGTGAGAGATCCAAAGGCCTCCTCTATGTCTTTTGACAATTTGATTTCTTAACTGCGTTTGACATTGCTGAAACCCTCCCACTGTTAAAAACTTTCTTTTTTTTTTGATGTCCTTGACAGGAGACTTTCCTAGCTCACCATTTCATCCTTGTCTGTTTCAATTCCTTCCGTTGGTTTTGCTTCCTTTAAGAAATGTGAATCTTCTTTCTTCAACCATCAGTCTCATCACAAGTTATCTCATTTATTTCCACAGTCCCAGCAACAACTTTATGTTAGTTATTCATAAATGCATTACTCTAACCCTGATTTCTTATGGTATAGATATTGTTTCCTACAAATGCATGAACTTTTCTGACATTTCCAAGCTACCTTTCCATTAGGCAGGCCTACAGCATTACTTCTGGACTTGGGCTGCATGTTTTAGTGACACATTTCACCTCTGTACCAAAGCATAACCAAGAAATTAGGATTCTCCAAATTGTCTCTTTCCCTGGAAAAGGAATTTTGGAGCCCTTGTGAGCTAAATGTTGAAGCTGTATGACACTGGAGTTTTATCAGCCAAAGACCTTGAGCCATTATCCAGAGAAGAGTCTCTCACTGACCTATATTGGCTATGCGATATGAATGATTACTAAATATTTATTTTGTTAAGCCACTGAAATTGGGGGACTATTGTTCTTTTTCTTTTTTTTCTCGTTCTTTCTTTCTTTCCTTTTTTTTTTATTGGAATATAGCATAAATGAGCCAATTATAAGTTAAATATATTGTAGTTTATTACCTTTGTTTCATCAATATGCTAGAGGTTTCAATGTCAATAATCATCAAAAGTGACCATGTTCAAAAGAGATCTGCTCAAATATATTTTCATTTGAACGTTTCTAATGATTTAGCATGTTCTCTCCTTTCTGCAAAATATCTCAGTGATGCACTGAGTTTCCCCTTGCCTTTTCCATCAGTGCATGCAGACGGTAATTAGCTCAGTCCACTATGTCCAATATTTCCCCATTCCAAACTACATGTTCTCAAAATATTTTCCCTTACTCATAGTCTATAGTCTATGTCATAGTCATAGTCATGAAAGGCCTCTCAGTCTATTGCAATACTGTAAGCCCTGGATAGATTTTTCTTCTTTTTTGTGATTCAAGTGCCTGACTTAAGTTTTGATTGCCAGGCATCCATTTCAAAGAGGCATTCTAATAAACACCTTGCCAGCCAGCAACCTTCCCCTATGGAGTCTCCTTTGTTTTAGAGATCATGGTTGATTTAGATAACTGACCATCTGTACCACTTGTCTTTTCTCTTCCCCAGGTTTTAAATTCCCTCTTGTGTTTTACCAATGTGTTTTATCGGTTTATTTACCAATAAAGAGTGAGCCTGTGAAACACTAGGACCACATCCTCAAACTTAGTAAAAACAGAACCCCAGATCTTTTTCCCTTTTGCACCTGCTTCCCTCTTTCTCTCTGTCTCTCTCTCTCTCTCTCTCTCTCTCCTCACAACCTCACTGTGTGGCCTTTTGTGTGCTATGTAATTTCCAAGTCTTGTAAGTAACAAACACTCATTTTTTCAGTTTCCTGATAATTGTTGCTGAAGGGCATCTTGCAGTTATAATAAGAACCACAAGGATCCATCCAGTCATTGGTTTGGAAGGAGGAAGTGTCTATGGGAAGTGTCCCCAGGCATTTCTAGCCAAGAGCATTACTATTCACAGGCTGAGATGCACACAACAACCCCTCCTGCCCTTTTATGTTTTATTGCATAAAACTCTACTTACATATACTGTGATTTAATATGTGAAAATTAATAAAAGGAAACCTCTTTTAAAATTGAAGTTGGGAGGCCAGCAGGGGGAGCTCTCCTCCGCTTGTCCACTCTTCAATCACAGACCGCTTACCTTGGAAGAGACATACATTGTAAATGGATATTACTTTAGCTACTTTACTACCCCAGCAAGAAGTGTTTTTCTCCTCCCCCAGCAACAGCCCAGCCAATGAGAGACTACCACAATTCGACCAATGAAAAGCCACTCAATTTCAAACTGCCAGTTTACTCCAATGGAGTTTTTGTTTACAACAGCATTCCCAATGTCCCCCTTACCTCTGTAAGAGAATGTGCCTCTTTTTTGTTCTCCGGAACTTTCTATGGTTTTGCCATAGCTTGCTAATCCTAAATTCCAATTCTGCTGTATCTGAGTAAACCCGTTTTTACTGGTTAAATAACGGACAGTTTTATTTTTAAGGTTAACAAATCATATTGGACATTTTTACATTTACAAATCATTATGATCTTTAAACCTCAATGCATTTTTTATAATATTTCATTTTACCTAAAATAATTTTTTAATATTTATGTGGAAAAATCTTCCTGGTCCTTCAATGCCAAGGCAAATTCTGGATGAAGATTCAAGGAACCAAGATTCCCAAATAATTCTGATTGAGGATATTGGAGATGATTTCACACAAGTGATACTTATATAATCCTTATTGTAATCAATGTAACTTCTATCATAGCACATTTTGTTTATCGATCTGTGATGGTTAATTTTATGTGTCAACGGGTTCCCAGATATGTGGCTAAACAATATTTCTGGAAGTATTTTGAGGATGTTTCCAGATGAAATAAGCATTTGAACTTGTGGACTCAGTCAAGCAATTTGTTCTTTACTCTGTGGATAAGCATCCACCAATCATCCTGCCTAATTACTTGATCTAGGAGATCTATCTTTTCCTGCCCTTCTCGCTCCTGTTCTCAGGAATTTAAGACCCAAACTGGAATTTAACCATCATTTTCTCTGGTTCTCAGGCCTCTAGACTTGGGCTAAATGACACCACCTGCTTTCCTGGGTCTCTGAGTTGCAGACGGTGGACTGTGGGACTACTCAGTCTCCGTAATTTTATGATCCAATTCTTTATAATACATTATATATATATATATATATATATATATATATATATATATACACATATATACATATACATATATATATATATATATATATGATGAACTCCAGATGAATATTAGTGACTAATAGAAACTATCTATTTATGTAGCATTATCCAAGAACACTGGGAGATCATTGAGGGAAAAATCTTTTTTATCTTCATCTTTATATCTCTTTTACTTACACTGCACCTAAGACAATGCCTTGAAATGAATGTTTTATAGCTGTTATTTGAACTGAAGCGTGAATCTCTGTGATCCTATCCACATCTCTATTTTCTTTGCCAACTGCTCCCCAAACATCTACTTAATGAGTCTTTCAAGAATCCTTGAAATACTGACAAGATTACTGGTTTATGAGGTTCAAAATTAATCTCTTAGTACTTTATTAAAATTTGACATATTTGCTTATCTCTGGTATTTGATAATGCCTTGAAATATTGACAGTGTATCAGTAATCCTAGCTGCAAATTATTTTAGTACGTACTTGGCCCTTGAAATTTGAACTCATTAAAGGTACCTGTTGCTTTCTTACAAACATCTCTCTAATCCTGGGATTTATTTCCTCTTAAGTATTTGATTTACCTTTCTCATTATGAGGACCATTTTCCTTAAAGGAAAAGAGGATGAAAACATCAGAGATAAGTGGTGCTGCCTTCTCTATACAATCTTCTTATTCTTTTTATGCCCTAAAAGCAATGTTTCCCTGCATATCTTTATTTTACCTCTCTTTCTCTTTCTCCTGTCTTCAAACTACTTATACAGATTCATTTGTCTATAAAGAACTTAGATTTCTAGCCCAGCAATTTTTATCTGCAAGGCATTACACTATAAGTTTCCATCCTCCCTCAACACAGAGAATCTTCCTTCTGTTTCCTTTATATACCTTCATCTATAGCTTCCCTCTTAAGTGTTTGGTTGCCTCGAAGACAATGTTTATAACTTTCCTGTATAAACCAATGGTATGATAGCACTTACTTTTTCCTGGTTTTAATGTATTTAAGTTGGTGCTTACTATCCAAACATGACATGTTTATAATTTGATTTTATACATTGCAAAGACACCTTTGGAAATAGTGTTACATAAATAAGAGTTGGCATGGGAAGGATCCTTTCAGGGAAACATTTCTACTCAGATTTTAGTGATGCATTTTAATTGCGAATTATAAAAAAATGTGAAGAAATGAAAAGACATAGCCAATATTAACAATGTGGTATATATTTTCCAGACGTTTTATGTGAGTAAATGTGTGGACATCTTTCCGTTATTTACATAAATATACATACATATTTTATACTAGTCGGATTGTGTATAATCTATATATTGCTGTGTGGAGTGCTTTCACTTAATAACATAATATATTGCAAGTATTATGCAGTATCTATATCTTCCACTTTGACAATTAAGTTTATTTAAAATTTTTAATGTTCATTTATTTATTTTGAGAGAGAGAGAGAGAGAGAGAGAACAGGAGAGGGGCAGAGAGAAAGGAAGACAGAGAATACCAAGCAGGCTCTGAACTGTCAGCACAGAGACCGACATAGGGTTTGAACTCACGGAACCGTGAGATCATGACCTGAGCAGGGATCGAGAGTCAGATGCTTCACTGACTGAGCCACTCAGGTGCCCCTGGTGTACAATTCCATAAATTTTAACACATGCATAGGTTTACATAAAGCCACAATACTCGGGACACAGACCAGTGCCATTACCTACAAGTTTCGTTCATACTACTTATTTTAGTCATATCCTATCCTCATGCCTGACTCCTGTCAAATACTGATATATTCTGTACCCACTATAGCTTTGTATTATCAAGAACATAATTCAAATGAGAACACCCAGAACTTTGAGAGTGGCTTAGTTCCCGTGGCATAATGCCTTTGAGTTTTATCCAAGTTATTGTGTCAATTGTTTGCTCACTTTTATGACTGATTAGTTCTTTTGAAAGTCTATGTAAAGTTTAGAATCGGTTTGTTTTTATTGAAGAAAAAAATACATATGTATTTTCTTTTGGTATTTTACTTAAAATTGAGTTAAATGTATATATCAATCTAAGGAGAATTGACTTCTTTTACTCTGTTGAATTTTCCAAAACATTAGTAGAGTATTTCTCCCCATGTATTTAGGTCTTCTTTGGCCAGTCAGTATTCAGTCTGATATGTGGACAATTGTCTATCTGCTTATTCAATCTTCTCTGTTGCATATGCTAATTAGGCTAGCATTATCAGACACAGATTTTGTTGTTGTTGTTGTTGTTTGTTTGTTTGTTTTTACATAATCTCTACTCCCAACATGGGGCTCAAACTCACAACCTTGAGATCAAAAGTCACATGCCCCACTATTGCAGGTGTTTAGAGACTAGGTTACAAGAAGGTTCTTCTGAGCTCCTCCTTTCCAGGATCTTTCTGGGACTTACCAGTTCCCTAGGGATCCTCTTTTTAGACCTTCAGGTTACAACAGCAGGGCCTCCAGTTGTACCACAGTGCTGTTCTCTTCTGCAAAAGGTCTCAGTCTAGGACCAAGTAGCAAGAAGACAGAGAAAGAAATAAAGCCACAAGGATTCCCTGACTCCTTAGGAATCAAAAGTCTCCAGATCAGAGTAGAAGGTTTCCCTGCTCAGAGGTTTTGTTCTACCCAGTGGACCTTTTACAAATCACCAAGGGATTGGTTGATGTGAGAGAGTGAATTGGAAAAGATATGAGAGAAAATGGAAAACAAAACCAACAAATAAAAACAGAAACAAGGGATTCACATACTCTCTTGGATCCTTAGAAGTTCCTTTTCCTGCAACTAGAGCCAGAACCAGAGGGCTTTCCCTAGAGCTCTGTCTGCACCTGGGTTTCAAGTTGCCTGTGTTCAGCCTGGAGGATGTGGTGGGGGAGGGGGTGGAGAAGGTGAACCCCACACCATTTGGACGGCACCTGAATTCTGGTCTTCTTTAACATTAGCCTGTTACTGTTTACATTTTAGATTTCTTAAATCACCCCTCCATGCTTCCCGTACAAATTTTATGTTGTGTCAAAGGGAAGGAATAGGATAGAGTGTGCTCACTCCATCTTACCAGATACCAGAACTCCCCGTTCTATATTTCTCATAATTGAGTAATATTGTACTATGTGGATTTTATGTATTTGCATACTGAGTCTCAAACTGGTAGCAATTAAAATTATTTATAGAATTTTGTTATTCTAAACATTCCTATAGGGAAGTGAAACCCATCTTTGTGTAATTATGTGTTTATTGCACAGTTATTAGGACAAATCACTAGAAGCAGACTTTCTGACTCTAAGTGTATTCCTGTTTAATTGTACATAGTCATTGCCAAACTGTCAGCCAGACAGGTTGAACGCATTGATTCTTATATCAAGCCTACCTATTTACTGCCTCTGCCTACTGTGGGCACTAGTATTTATTTTAACATTTTTGACCTTTATAGGAAAGAAATATCAGTTTTTATTTTCAAAACTTTGATCATGAATATTAAAGCTTTTTTATTTTATGTGATGTTTTATGTATGTGAACTAGCTATGGTCTTTTCTGTTAAGCATTAGTATATTGGCTTTTTCTTACCGATGTATAATAATGAGTTGCTTTCAATTACTGACAAAATACACATTTAATCTTTGTCGGCCACATCTGTTGTAAATTTTTCCCCCAAATTATATCCGTTTTGAAAATGATTTGCAAACTCCATAAAAATATGATAGACATGTTAGCTAAATAACTTTTTTAAATATTCAAATTTTAATTAAAGAAATGCAAAATAAGAATTTCACAATTCCTGACCTAAGTATTATTCTAGGAAATTATACCGTATCAATTATGTGAGTATCTTTCAAATTTCATTCTACTGTGTTTATTATTTTTGACTTTACATGTAAATCTTAATACAGCCAGAACATCATTATATATGGCATGTTATAATCATCTGAATTTAGAACAGCTTTAAAAATAAAATATACGTACATGTCGACACCAGCATCTAAATTATTCTGGAAAGACAATGTTTGGTTGCATGAAATTTTTGTTGGTAACTAATATTATAATTCAGATTTCCTTCTTTCAATCGTATAAAAATAGTAATTTTTAGGAGGAGGGTTTTAAATATAGAAGTATCTTCCCAATATTAGATTAAACTTATGTGCCACATAAATTATTATTTCTGAGTTTGACACTACATATAAACTAACTAGAATTTATTTTATTTTGTTGAAGTTAATTAATTAATTAATTAATTTTTATATTTTTTAAATGTGTTAGTTTTTTAAATCAGTGCTCTATGAACATACCAAAAAAAAAGGAGAAATGCCAAAATATATGTTGTAATACAAGCGCAGATATACACTGTATATATGTTTATAAATATAATCAAGCTCGTTGATTACCACATTTAGATCCTCTATGTCTTTTTTTCTATTAGTCTTGTCCAATTCTTAAAGAGATTTATGAAAATCTCCCATCTGAATATTCTTTTACGAGACTCCCCTGACATTTCTAACAGCTTTCCTTCACAAAGTTAACTGTCATAGTGACTGACGCATAATTTATTTATTTTTAGACTGAGAGAGAGCATGAGTGTGCAGCGGAGAGAGAGGAAGAGAGAGAGTCCCAAGCAGGATCCGGGCTTTGGGTGCTGAGCCCCCCATGGGACTTGAGATCATGAGTTGAGAGAAAATCGAGAGCTGGATGCTTAACCAACTGAACCACCCAGGGCGCCCCAACTAACTAGAATTTAATAAAAATTAAAAATAAATAAATAAATAAAATAGGGGAGGCACCCAGGTGCCCCAAATAACTAGAATTTACATAAAAAGTTTAAAAAAATGAAAGTAGGGGTGCCTGAGTGGCTCAGTCGGTGAAGCGTCCAACTCGTGATTCGGCTCTGGTCATGAGATCAAGCCCCACGTGGGGCTCTGTGTTGAAAGCACAGGGCCTGCTTGGGATTCTCCTCTCCTTCTTTCTCTGCCACATGCTTGTCCTCTCTTTCACTCTCAAAATAAATAAATAAACTTAAAAAAAGAAAAACAAAACCTAAAAAAGCTCCTGAGTTTGAATTTGCCATATTGTACGCGGAATTCTGCATCTTTATTCCTAAGTGATATCTACCGATGACTGTAGTCTCCGATTGTGCTGTGAGCTCTCTCGGTGTCTTGGAAGTAAAGCAGTGCATGTCCCAAAGCAAAAGAACTGATCCCATTGAGAGCAGAGTGGATTGGGCCCTTGTCTGTCACTCTTTTATTCGGAGCTGCTTTGCACATCCAGTACATGATAAAGTACTGAATGAGATATAGCAACGTGCCTAATTGCAAAACGTGAATAAAACATAATGTGAGTAGCCGTGGAAGTTAAACACCGGTGTGGAGTGAGGTTGTGAGGGTCTGAGAAGGTGGGGAAGAAAGGCAGAAGTACTTCTGTAATTCTGATGTAAGGTAAGGATTATTGATTTTTGTTGTTCTAGGAAACAATTACAGATATACACATTTACCATACATACATCTATACAACTGGTAAACCTAGATTCAAACCAAGTATTCTGATGCCAATTGGAGTTCTCTGTCTACTCTATTACATAATTTCACTATGTCTACCAGTATTAATGGTGAAATTTGTGTCTGTACAAGAGTGCATATGTTAGTTTGCATGTCAGGGAGGAGGTACATATGTAACAAAGAGCTATACTTAACCATAGAAGAGTTAAAGAATTGGTGGAATTGACAGTTGCAAATGTAAGGATAATTTTAAAGCAAACATACTTTTTACCCTCCTGGTGCTCTTCTTAAATGCCTAGGAAAAAACCTAGAAAATTGAGCAGTATTATTTAATCCTATGGATAGCCTTGACAACCTAGCAATTGGTTATTACCACCAGGAAAGAATCCTGAAGAAGTCTTCCAAACTTATAATTAATATGTAACGTATAATGTGAAATGGTCACAAAATTGTTCTGGGCCAAGACAGAGTTGTGATCTTCATTTTGATATCATTTTCATACTAAAAATATCCTTCTCTCCATTAGCTCACTTCCCTGGCATTCAGATCCTTCTAATGGGTGCCACATTTCTACATGCCTCAGACTGCAAGTGGGCTCCACGCACTTTGGCAGCGGGGACAATTTCTGGTTTTGGTTCTACTTTATAACGTTTGTATGGCAGCAAGCAATTGCTTTCTTCCAGTAATGCTATAAAGTGTGCAATAGTTCACCTAATTGCACAATTAGGCACACTGAAGTTGGCGGTTTATTTCTTGACATACACTTTCCCCAAACTACCACAGTAAACTATAGAGAAAAATACCAGTTGAGCTTTGGGTCTGGAAATTCAACTGCCAAATGCCAAGGCTTTTATGCCAGGACATTCAGCCAGTCCAAGCTCAGCTTGGCTTTGCAGCCTGGTCTGGGGAGGGGATCGCGAGATGTACTCAATGTATTTTCAGCTGAGCCTTCTTGTTTTCCCAATGTATTCTCAGGCTGATCAGACTTAATATTGAAAAATATCCATAAGCTGGTCTTTAAAGTGATACAGAAAATAAAAACTAAAAGGGATTTTCCCTTTGGAATTCCCTACGTCAAGGGAGATTTTCATATGGTATTGTTGACTGTTGTTCTATCATGACAGAAAATAAATGCACATAAAAGAGTAACAAATTAGTAAATATCACCAGGGAGAAATTTATCTGGAGCCTCTCATCACAGAGTTATTATTCTTCTGGAGTCAAAGATGTTGCACTTCGCTTTCATATTCTGGCATTACTGATCACATAGCCTCCAGCTTCAACTAAAACCAGGCTTTGACTAAAATAACAGTGGCATTACCTGTAATGCTGGAATAAAAAAAATGTTTTTTCACAGAAAATATTCTGTAGCAGGCCATGGCAATTATTACTATGTTTATTTTACCCTTGAGAAAAATGTAACGAAATTAACCAGAGTAATGTCTTGGAAATTACTCATATCTGAGTGCTGCTTTGTTCCGGATGTTCTCTGCAGCCTTCAATAACTTCTTCCATTAATAGTTGGGTTGAGACTGACTTCGAAGAAAAGTCAAATTTCAATCTTGCACACTGAATTCAAAACCATATTGAAAACAAATGTGACCATTTGCTAGAATAACAACCTGCTGTTATTTTTTCCATATGCATTTTCCTCTCTAATTTTCCCCTATTCTTCTATCCTTAAAGCCTGAAGTTCACCATGTCTGACTTTATTAAGTGTATAAAAAGACTGCTTAGGTTTTGTGAAATGAAAACTTAGGACACTGCACAGGTGGCTGAGAAGACGCCAGAAACATAACAATGTAGGGCTGTCCAAGAATCAGGAAGATTGACTTCTGTGAGGTGAAAGCTCTATGAAATATCATTATATTTCTTTCAGAAACATAATGAGGCATCTGTGGTGTGTAAAAAATATCTCTTTCCCTCTGATCATTTTGCATATCAGCAGAGGTGACTGTAAAATTATGAAGAGGACATTTTAGCACTGATGGCCCACTCTTCAGTATTGACCTTCCAATGTCCACAATTTTTCTTCTCAGAGCCCTCACTATCTGACCCCAAGTTCAACAGAAGTGTCCTTGTTTTCACATGGCTTTGAATCTTAAGTGAGGTGTAAACCAGTCTTTGCAAACATGTTCGCTGACCCTTAAGATGTGTGCATAATAACATATTACTCTTAACGTCGTGAAAATCCTCTCAGAGCCCAGGGAGTGAACGCTGAGTCATTCATATAAAACAGGCTTCACCAGGCTGTGGTTACAAATAACGTCCCTTTTACATTTTCTGAAGGATCACATTTTGGCCACTGAGGCTTCAGCTCTTAAAAGACTAGAAATTAGGATCCTCCGGAAGATCTTACAATTCTCTTTAGGATGTTCCTCACTTGCTCTCTCAAACTGGCCAATCACCTGAAATACATCTTTGGCATCCAACCTATTCTTCATTTCCTGACTCTCGCTTGCTCCATCCACTGCTCTAAAGGTACCACCCCCGGTGCCTCCACCAAGATCTGTCTTAGCCTGGCAAAACATTTTTTATTTCAGGCAAGCGTAGGGAAAGAGCCTCCTCTCCAATTCTGCGCTGTATTTTGTTACCTACGACTTGAAGCAGGTCAAATCATCCCCAGAGAGATTCAAAGTCCTTCTGAAACAGTTCTATAAAGGGCTTCAACTCCCAATCCTAGAAGGCCAATGGAAAACACTCTCAACATAAACATAATGTGGAATAAGAAATGTTTCCAAGGTCCCCCCAAATACCATTTATTACATTACAATCACTCAAAGCAAGACTACATAATCTCATGGAAGGAAATGTAATTATTTTACTTATGTAGAAAATATAGAGTAGACTGGAAGTAAAAACCAAGCTCGTGAGTGGGGTGCCTTCTGGGAAGTGAGGGAAAAGAATATATAGGCAAATAGGACAATTACTTCATCTCTAATGTTTGATTTCTTAAAACACCACCAGTAAGGGCACCTCTCAATGAGTATGTCCAAACCTATGAATAGTTCATTCAAATTCTGTTTGCAGGAAAGCAGTATGACTTAGTGGGCCAGGAAGATGAAGCACCTGGGGTTCAATGTCACCTTGAGTATTCAGCAGCTATATGACTTTGAATTAAGAGTTCAATCTCTCTGTGACTAAAAATGTAAAATGGAGACAATAATAACACCTGCTGTATAGGTACCATATGCCCACCAAGCATATATCGTTAAAAAAATAGGGAAATAACAGAAATCTTTTGTGCTGGAATGCATTTTGAGGTATTGGTAAAATAGTTTGCTTGTAAGATGCATGGATCAATGGAGTTCTCTCAAGAGAATGTAGTGGATTTTAGCTAGATGTAACTTCTGTGCTCTGATGGTGAAATATGTGACTTGAAATTGAACTTCTCAAGTGATCATATCCAGAAAGAAACTCAAAAGTCTTGCTAGAGAAGTTTTTCAGTCTTAACAAGAATCAGGGGATGCTGCAAATATGATATGCATATATCATTCTTACGAAATTTTCTTTTTAATCATGCCCATTTAAGAGTATGTTTTCCTGCTTCTTTTTTGTCTGAGCTGACTCCAAATGCTGAACTATCAGGTCTTACCTATTGCCACCAAGCTCACTCATCTTTTCTTTTCATTGTCAGAAAAACAAACACATATTTTCACAAAAGGACGGTCTAATTTGGGAACATGATTTACAGTCTCATGGTATACAAATTTGGATGGACACCACTGGGTCAAAAAGCATAGGCAGTAGATAACTAAAATGCTAGAAACATACTAATTAAAAGCAAGCCTATCATTTGGGAAAGCTGGATGAACTTGGATGCATCACATATCATCCATATTTGGGATTGTGGAGGTTTCTCAGTGTATCAATCATTTAGAGTAGTGTTATCAGGAAGCCCATTAGTCAGCTTAAGACACCTAATCAGTAATTTACTACTAATGTAAAACACCTGTGTTGTCATTTCCAACAACTCAAATGAACTGAAATGTTAAATATGGATTGATCTCAATGGGAGCAAGCATGGGGTGGGGGCTGGGGAGAGAAGAAAAAAAGAAGAGACCACTAGGAGTTAGGTAGTAAAGCGTACAAAATAAGGGAGATTAATTGCAACCTGGTACTGAAGAGAAAATTGACAAGGAATAGAATACTTATTAAAAACCGGTTGAAAATATTATGTAGAAACAGCATATGCAAGTTGGTATAAGAAATATGACAGTGTGCAATGTGAAACTCCATAGATATTAAGCCTCAAGTGTGAATTCTTAGTCACTTAGGAAAACAGCAAAACTCAGGGTCTCTAGAATGGGGCCTTCAAATATGGAAGCAAAATGGCCCCCAAGAGTTATTAAATAAGCACAGATTGGGTTCTTTTAAACATATGCAGAAATCCTTAGGGGAAGAAATATTTCCCACCCCAAAGCTATGAAATGAGAAGGATAGTAAATTCTGGCCAAGTTAATTGGCTAACCTTTTGAAGAGAGAATGTGTCAACAAAAATGCGGTGGATGTGTGTAGATGTGAAAAATATTGAACCATTGAGGAATAATTTGGCAGCTTTTATCATCACTTTCCAAAGGATATATTTCCACCCATGAGAAGGACATTCGGTAGGCTGGGGACTGTGTGAACCATTTCATAAACCTCTCCAAAGGATTTTTTTTGTTTGTGTGTCTGTTTCTTTTGGCTACAAGGTGGACAGTGCTTTGGATGACAGTTTATTGTAAAGATATAGTTAATGAAAATACCTATTTTAAGACAAAATAGTTCTATGTTCCTTCTTCTATATTCAGTATTGGCAAAATAAATCAGAAATTACTAAAAAGTGTAATGAAATTAATGCCATCTATGCATTCCACCATCCAGAGATAATTATTGCTAACATTTGGGTTATCTTTTCAGCTTTTTATTATGTATGTGTGCTTACTATCATATATAATTTAACTAACAAAGCAATGTTATATGTGGTTATATGCCATGCTTTTATGACTTAACTCTAAATACTTCCTAAATGTGTAATTTTTCCTAAAATGTTACAAAAATAGAGAAAGTATATTGAGCTTCCATTTTCTGATCCCAAAGCTTCAACAATTATCAGCCTAATCATGTTTTACCCATATCCCACCTGTTCACCTCCATCCTCAGTCTTGAATCATTGTAAATAAGTTCCAGACATTACAGTTGACCCTTGAACACTACAGGGGTTAGAACAGCTGATACTCCTGCCCCACCCCTGCACTTTGGAAAATCCATGTATAACTTTTGGATCCTCCCAAATTTAACTAATTGCCTGCTGTTTACCAGGAGCCTTACCAATGACATAAACAGTTAACACATATTTTATATATTATATGTATTTTATACTGTACTTTACCCTAAAATAATCTAGAGAAAAGAAAACACTAGTAAGAAAATCATAAGGAAGAGAAAATACATTTACAATAGTGTACCTTATTTATTTAAAAAATTCACATATAAAATGGACCTGCACAGTTCAAACTCTTACTGTTCAAGGGTTAGTATATATTAATTTATGTGCAAATATATCTAAAGATATGGGTTCCTTTTTAAGGAGGCCTGGGTGGCTCAGTCATGTAAACATCTGTCTCTTGATTTCGGCTCAGGTCATGATCTCAAGGCTCATGAGATTGAGTCCTTGTCAGGCTCTATGTTCTCAGCATGGAGCCTTCTTGAGATTCTCTCTCTCTCCCTCTTTCTCTGCCCCTCCCCTGCTTGCTCTCTCTCTCTTTCTGTCAAAATTAGTAAACTTTAATAAAAAAGATATGGATTCCTTTTTAAAGACATAACAATACTATTATCTCATTGAACAAGTTAATTAAAATTCTATAATGTAATCAGATATCATCCAGTGTTTAAACATATCTGCTTAATGTATCAATGTTTTCTCTTTGTTCTTTATTTGCATCATAATCCATATAAATTCCGTATTGGATAATACATCTGTTATTTTTAATCCATTGGTTCCTACCTTCTCATTCCTTTTTTTCTTGCTTTGCAATTTATTCGTAAGAAAGAGGGAATTTGCTGATTACATTACTGTCGTGCCATTCAATGTGTCATTCTGACCTTATATTTCTGACCAATTAGAATTCAAATCTAGAGAAACAGGTTCAGATTCAGTTGCATAGTATTTCACTGTATAAAAAGTTTGCCTACATTTATGTTGATATTTTACATTTTTTAGTATATTTATTTACTTTTACAGTAAGCGAGAGAGAGAGAGAGACAGACAGAGAGAGAGATAATCCAAAGCAGTTTCCATGCTATGATTCTATGATCACGAGCCCAATATGGGGCTCAGTCTCATGAAACAGAAGATCATGATCTGAGCCAATGCCAAAAGTCAGATGTTTAACTGACTGAGCCAATCAGGCACCCCAGATGTTTTAAATATTTTATATTTTTCTGTTACATAGACAAAACTATAATGAACTCCTTTATGCATATATCTTTGCACATTTGTCTGATAACTTACTTAAGATGCATTGTTAAAAGTGTTATTGTAGAACCAGAAGGCATAAACCTTTGAAACATTTGTTGGTGCATATCATCAAATTGAGATTCAGGAAAATTATGGTACTTTTGAATCACATTTGACATATCTGAATGTGGATTTCCTCACATTATTTCGAAAAATATTTATGGCTTTTGTATGTTATCTTCAAGCTGACAGTATCTTTTTATTCTATTAACTTGCATTTTTGTTACGGGTGAGTTTGATGAACTTCCATTACAATTATAAAGTAATGGAAAAGCGAATATCTTGGTAGGTTGATTCCTGTATCTGTCTTTTGTATAATGATAAACGAATTGATCATTGGCTGCCTGATGACGTCTGACACGCTAAAATGGGAGTAGAGGGTTGGTTTCTATAGATTTAAAACCAGGTGAACAGTGACTGGATTACTTTATATTTACTCATAGGATTGGTATCGTTGATCTTTTTTCTTACTTTAACATTAACACCTTTGGAATCAAACAAATGTTTGGTAATGTAAAGATAATATGAAATGTATTTAATTCCATACAATCAAAGTGATATCAAGAAAATACAAAGCTTAGAATTTTTTCTGGACCTATCTTTATAGTGGTTTTTTTTTTTTCATTCTTATTAAGCAGAGACCTTAGAGCCTTTTGATTTTTCAGCGTTCTTGATAGTTGTTCAAATGCTTCCATTGGAATACAATTTTTTATATAGCATGGTGCTTTGTGCCTGTGAGAGACTGTTTTTCTGCATAAAATTCTCATGCAGCTGGAGTGGTCTTGAGTACAGTTTTAGAAGGTGATCATTCTCATTCATATAGAAAAGTTTTGCCAGCAGAATATCTTCCCTTGTTGAATTTCATATTCCTTGGCAGCCTGTAGGGATGTCGTCAGGATAATATATTAGCTATTTCATATTTATCACCTTGGGAGTTTTGCTATTCTTTCGGTATTTTTCTGACAAATTAGCAGTTAACATGAGACGGTGGTACAAACACCAGGACATTTTTCTCTCTTTATTTCCATAATAACTTCGGAATCCACTGAAGAATTACTTTTGAAAATAAATTGTTGTTTCTCCTTCACGAATCCACAGGTTCGGTATTTATCAAGTAAGCTTTGTGCTGGGGTAAAAGTCACATATAGGAGAAAACTCGGTGCAAAAAGATACACATATGCTGATACGTCTACCCAAGAAGTCGTCATATATTTTGTGTGTGTCGTAAGAACAGTGCGCTGTTAGTGTTGTGCTTTGTAGGCAAAACAATGATAGTAACTGTTGTAGCTTGACTTGTGTCCCCCCGCCCAAATAAAGATATATTAAAATCCTAATCCCCAGCACTTGTGCTTGTGACCTCGGTTGGCAGTAGATACTTTGCAGATCTAACAGCTAAAATGAGAACATTCTCGTGTACTCTCATCCAATACGACTGTTATTCTTAGGAAAATAGGAAAATTTGGACACCGATGGAAACACGCGGGAAAACTTCATGTGAAGGTAACATCACATAAGCCAAAGAATATGCATATAGGTGAACTTTGCTTCCCATGTCATTGTCAACTGGTTGCAGTCTTGTCTCCAAAAACAGACTGACTCAAAAATACACTACCAAAGGAGTAATATTTTTCTGGGGAAATCACTATAAGGTAACTTGATAAATCACCTGAAACATATTTCTCAAGAAATAAAACTCACAGAATACCTATGAGTTTCCAACTAAACAAGCAAGTAAAAACATTAGTATTCAGTTATATTGTTATCAGAAACTTGAAACCTACCTTTTATTCTGAATAGAAAAGCAGAAAATAAGCAAGTCACTCATGGAGCATGAACAGGCATTCTGTTATAAATTTACCTCATATTTGGAAAACCTGGCTTATTCTTTCCAAGAAGCTACTTACTTCTATTTTTATGTTAATTCACATAGAGACCTCTGGTATCATAGTAGAATACTGTACTCTTCACATTTTTTTTTTATTTATTAAGGCTAATAAGGGTTCTCTTAAGGGTTCCCTCACCGAGCTATCTGTCCTTTCTATATTTTATTATCACTGCTATGCATGGATTCAATTAACAGTAGATAATAGGTCCATAAAATAGTGTGGAGACAGCTGTGTATTTCAGCCTTTTATTTTCTCTAATAAAGCTTTCACACTTGAACTTTTCATTTTTCTGCATTAACAAATAAGTAAAATATAAGAATGAACTGTCTTTCCATGACACTGGAACAGGATGGAGGATAATTTTAGAAAGAAATAGAAAGCAAAAATCTCAAATGCTAGACAACTTACGACGATTGTCACCCCATTATAAAAACGGAGCTTCACATAGCTGCCTGTTGCTGGCTTCTTCATTTCTAACTAGCCTTCGAGGAGACGGGAGGTCCTTCAGTGTTTGGCAGGAAGTACCAGAAAGTGTTTAATCTTGAACCCTGCATAGTGATGTCCCGGAAGTTCCAGAACAGCGTCTGGCAGCCAGGGATCATGAGAGAGTTGCCAAGGAGACTCGCCAGCGTTGCGAGTTGGTCAGTGATGGTGACCGAGGGACTCGGCTCCCACAAGCAGCTGTCATCAACACAGAGAAACCAAAAGCCACCCCTTCCCCCCAATCGCTTATCACAAATGTCTTTCAAGTCCAGTGACATATTCTGCCGCAGGATTTACAACGACAGGGCGGTTCTGTGTATTGATGGCACGCCATTCCTTTTCTTGGAAACCAGAAGTTAGTTCTCTGCCACTGCTAAGCTCTCCGAAGACCAAAGCTCTGGTCTTCAACGTCTTCTTATTGCTTTCCTATCTGTTCATATCGTGAGTGTTCATGGTTAACAGTAGTGAGTGGTGATAAATCATAAGGAAATGATCCCGTCTCTAGTGTTTCTTTATATGACCATAAACCTCCATTCATAAGAGCCAATCATTCATTAAGTGCCTTCTCCCTGTCTTTTCTGCCGTATTTGTGGTACTGCTTTTGTTTTCAACTTTTCAGTTTTTACTGTGAACTTCATTGCTAGCTCTTAGGGAAACAAATAGAAATGAAACAAAAGTAATCCTTTGACGGGATGAGGAAGATGATTAAAATCTGATTTATATTATTTATATATATATATATATTCAAGGTCCTTGCCCCTACAGTAGCATCATTCATTGCCACAGATAACTGAGAGTTGATTCTTCATGGATTAGTGCTGGCCAGACCCCAGGAAAGATTAGTTCCACTAGCTTAACATGTTTTTGTTTTTGTTTTTGTTTTTGTTTTTTCTTTGTGGAGCCAACCTGAACATCACAGGCAAAGTCAGGGAGTTCCTACAGCCCTCGGATGCATCCTTCCTGTACAGAAATGTCAGGATAGCTTCCTGAATGAAATAGGCAAATTCTAAATCTTCTTGGAGGCAAAGGTAAGTACATATTGAACCCTGGGGGAACTTCAAATGAAAACCAAGTTAGGGGTTTCACTTGGAGTTCCTGCAAATAGTTTAATTAAGCTACCTGCTTCATTAAGAATTATTTGAATCGGGCGCCTGGGTGGCTCAGTCTGTTAAGCGACCAACTTCAGCTCAGGTCGTGATCTCGTGGTTTATGGGTTAGAACCCCACATCGGGCTCTGTGCTGACAGCTCAGAGCCTGGAGCCCGCTTCGGATTCTGTGTCTCTCTCTCTCTGCCTCTCTCTCTTTCTCAAAAATAAATAAATATTAAAAATTAAAAAATAATAATAATGTTCTGTATGTAGAGACCATCTGAGCGTCCTCAACAGGATACAGGAGATATGAATGATGCCACATTCACATAATGGAAAATAATAAACAGAAGGGATTAAGTGCTTCCACATAATGATGCAAAGATAAAATATGGAATTAATTACAAAGCGAAGCACAGAGTGATCTGTATAATGTTTTTGTGCGAATAAATTTGAAGCATGATGGGTACAAACCTGAATATTTATGTGCTAGCATATGCATTAATTTACTTTTTAGTTCATCAGTTTTTCGCAGTGAGAAATGGGTCAAAAGAACCTGCTAACAATGATCAGCTTTGAAAAGGAGGAAAAGAAGGATTCTTTTTTTTTTTTTTTATTTTTTTTAAATTTTTTTTCAACGTTTTTATTTATTTTTGGGACAGAGAGAGACAGAGCATGAATGGGGAGGGGCAGAGAGAGAGGGAGACACAGAATCGGAAACAGGCTCCAGGCTCCGAGCCATCAGCCCAGAGCCCGATGCGGGGCTCGAACTCACGGACCGCGAGATTGTGACCTGGCTGAAGTCGGATGCTCAACCGACTGCGCCACCCAGGCGCCCCATAAGGATTCTTTTTTTTAATGCTATTTTTTTATTGATTTTGCAGTTAATACATGAGCATGAGTTTGTGTTCACTTTTTTGAAAAGCCATGTCCCTACTAATTACTTAGGTGACACCATGCAGACAGTTATTGGTAAGATTTCAGCTTTCTTAACCTCATTTGTAAAATAGCAACACATTAACAACAGCAAATTTTATAAAGTTATATGGAAAGAAATTTATTTCTCTGGAAATACAATTCAAGGTTCACCAGTGTTACGAAGTCCTTTTATATATAAGCAATACGAGTGGCGATGAAGACTGAATGGAATTCACCTCCACATTAGGTGTCAAACATTGTATTTCTGCTTAGATTCTGAATTGTTTTCTTAGGCTTTCAACGTATTGTAGAGAACAGTGATTACAATTCATAGTTCTAAAGAGGGTAACACTTTAGGAAATGAAACTCTGAGATAAACCACCAACAAAAAAAAAAAAAAAAAAAGAAAAAGAAAAAGAAAGAAAGAAAGGAAGAAAGAAGCATTAAAACTTAAGCCATGTGTATTATAAAAATTTCTTAGTGGAAGAATTAGTCATGTTAATCACTGTGTATAAACAACACGAAATTTGGCACTTTTGTTCAATGACTGCTTAGGACACTGCTTGGCAGTTGCTAGATTGTCAACAGATACTTGTTGAATGAATGATTAAGTGAATCAATGAGTTGTGTAAACATTGTCAAGAATAGTTTAGTGTCTTTCTTTGCCTTTGCAATTTAAGACAATGAAATTTCTTAATTGCATTCTTCATAAAACCCTTAACACTGAGAAGTGCAGCAGTGACCAAATAAAAATTAATTGCACGTAGTTATGTGAAATGTGCATTTGAAATTCAAGGGCTTGGTTATGTTAATTATCATAGAATTAATAACTACTCTGAGTTGAAAATCATGCTTTATTACAGATACATAGAATATAATTTGAGTGTGTCGTTTGAAAGGTAAAAAAAAAAACAAAAAACAAAAAACAAAAAACACCCTGGACTCAAGGATTTATGTTGATTCAGGGATTTAGTGCAGCAGATTAAATAATTGTGTATTGCCAGTAATATTTGCAACCCTTCCCCTTCATCCAGCCACCGCATATAGGCTGGAGAAAGCAGTTCAACTCCAGCACTCAAAATGATTAAGAAAAAAAAAATTGTAAGATTTATTTCTAAATCTGGGGCAGCATTCCAGCACCAAATCACTGGTTGTGGCTTCGAAATTATAACTGCCCAAATAATGACAGAGACAACAATGCCCATGAAACTAGTAAGAATGTATACCAAACACCATTTGAGAGCATATACAAGGATGCAGGAAGCATGAACTATATAGATAATTGTACAGACAATTGAATTGCTGAAACAGATAAACCAACGTTTCCAGTAACTTCTATTTCCTTGAAAAGACAAGGGCAAATCTAGAAGAGAGCACCCAAAGTCTAATGTAAAAACAGGGAAATTCCAGATGTGTTAGATACGTTGCACGCTCAAAAATACCACCTAATGCATTTCTACAATTTAAGTCTTTGCTGTCTGGCATTCTAGACACCCGATATTTACCAAAGCCCTGTATTCTTATTTGCCTGCTGAGAAAAATATCAACCTCTTTTAGGAAGCAGTTTATCCAAATTGATTGGGCAGGAAAAATGAGGTGTGCTTCTTGGAGAAACTGAACAAACCATGAAGCACAGCTGTTTTCTCTCTGCTGAGACAAATGGTCCCTGGTGTGCTCATTCCTCAGGACCCCATGATGTGTAATTCCAGAACCTTGCTTCGTCCACATCCAAGGAAAGACTTTCTGTGAAGGCTTTTAATTTCTACGGAGAGTGGCTGGCTTTCTGGAAAGTCAGACATTTTGAGTTGTATTATTTTAGCTGTTAAGTATTTGTTGAGCGCTGTGTATGCCCAGCATGGGGACCAGAAGAGGCAGCTACATCATCAATGGCTGTCTGGGATCCCAAAGTGTAATAGTCCTGAGGGAACCATGCCATTTCCTTCTCTAAAAATCAAAAAGATTATTCACATTTTTTTAAAATTTTAAATACACCCCAAAGTTAAGAAAACAACTGAAGGATTTTTTTTTTTTTTTTTTTTTTGTGTTTACATGTGTAAAATTTAAATTTGAACAATGGCACTTACACACTGCATAAAGAGGTTCTGGACCTCTTTAAAGTGTGTGCAGTAAGAAAAAAAATAACAGAAAAGTGACAATTACAAATATATGAAGCTTCTAGAGTAAATGCTTTTTCAACTGTACCTGGTGAAGACCCACTTCTAAAAAATATTCTAATTCATTATGGATATTTTTGTAGAATACAACAAAACGGATTGTTAGCAAAATGAAACGTAAAAATATATATACACAATACATGTCCACCAATCGTTCGCTTGAATGTCACGGCGATGTAAAATTGCTGTAAGGTTTTCAAAACACTCTTCATTTCTGTGTTTGTATTATAAGAGACATGGAATAAACATTCCATAAATGGACAGTGATCTCCGAACCAGATTTTGAGCAGTTCTTCTTTATGTTGATGTAAGAATCTTTGAGGTCTTATGTATAATCACATCTCTTAAAGCTCACCTTGAACATTTGTAAAAATATGGTTTCAACAGGTGATCTTTTCGACCACTAAGATTCTGTGACTACTACTTTAGTCACTAGAATTAAAGGGACATTTAAAACAGAGCTAATGAAAATAATATTCGATGTTCGACACCAACGAAAAGTATTTTACTACTAACAATAACTTACACTCCATCACTCAAGTCTAAAGACAATCTAACGAAACTGTTTTTCTAAAGGCTTCTAAAAACACCAAACTACATAGATGTTGCCCAAATGCACAAAGTCTGATACTATCAGTTTCATGTGTAACTGAAATTAACATTATTGCTTTCTTTTGAGGTTTGCATTTAACTGCAAACTGATCTGGTTACTACAAAATTTTTGCCTAGTCATTCTCTGTCTCCAGACATCGTAATATTTAATGTTTTGTTGCTATGAACGACACATTAAATTGCTGAGGCCAGAGAATTTAGATTTACATTTGAACACATTGTCTTAAAGTAACTCCATTCCAGTGTTTGAGGGGTTAGAGAAAAACCAGCTTCTCTTTTAAGGTTATGAAAGTTCAAATACAAAAAATGAGTAGATCAAAGAAAAGAGCCTACATTGAGAGGTAAACAGTCAGTTACCTGCAAACGGTTACCGACAGCTACACTCGGTTTAAGCAGTAGCCCCCACTATGTGGGCACCAACTGATGCTTCCAGCTACAAAACAATAATGTAAATTATTATAAATGTTATTATTGTATATTATATATAAGAATCATTATTATTATCCACAGATCGTTATAGCCAGATGTGATGCATTTGCAGATCTATAGATTTTTCTAAAAGTCCTGATTCATATGAATAAAAATTCTAGTATAGAAGCCCAAATGTAACCAGACCAATATGTTTATTTTGTTCTATATGTTAAAGACATGAGTGATGACTCTTTTGGCAAGGCAGAAGTTTCAAAGCATACATCTAAAGATTACAAACTGACTTAAGAAAGAGAGGAGAAAAATATTCAAGGAGTACCTTAACTCATAATTGCCCGTGGATACCAAGTGAAGTAAAACGCAAAATAGCTGATAGCTGTTGTTTTTCCACAAGCAGTTTAAAAATGAAGCTATTCATCCTGAAAGGTACCGTGTAAATTGCATTCTCTTTAAGGTCAGTGCTCGCCACAGGATACTGGGTACTTTAAGATGTAAAGACTGCTATCAGCCATTCCTAAATGGTCTAATGTTCTAAAATGACTGTTCCAGTTGTAAAGATACACAAAAGATGATGATGATGATGATGATGATGCCACTTGTGTGTTTGAATAGTAGAAATTAGAGTTGCTAAAAAAAGATATGGAAAACAGCAATGAATGTGTGTGAGGTTTAATACAAACTTGTAATCCCTGGCTGATTAATTGTAATATGATCATAGAAACCAGCAAATGGTGAAGAGATTGACATGGCAACGTACAAAATTGATCAGAAAATCTCCACACCCTACAGAAGTCACGTGCCATGTCCTTAGCCTGGAGAACGACGAACAGATTCAATTCAAGCTCATAAACCGTAGCAGGCTCAAGAGGAAACAGAAAGGAAACACCCGCATGACTGTACCGGATTGGAGAGGACTTGCAAAACGTCATCTGGATGTGATTCTTTTCTCACTATATTTTCAGCTGCACTAATTTCAAACTTAGAGGATGTGGTTATGTCACTTGCAATGAAACAGATCTGCCCGTCCCTAGTACCAGTCAATGACCTGACCTGCAGGGCATGGGAACCAGGCTGGCTCATCACACCCTGCCGTGGTAAGACAAAATAAAGGAAGTGAGTTAGATAAAAGAGAAAATACGCACATGCTGCCCTTCTGAGGAGTCCTGCCTCCACCGTTTTGGGAGGGCACATTAGATATGGAGAACATTTTGGAAGTTTCCTGTTGATGTTAATTAGGGACCATTACCTGTGGAAGCATAAACACACATGCAGATTGCCACCACTAAGAAGGCGGGTGAGTTTCTGTCCAGTTCAAGTATTTTATTTACCAGCAAATCGAGCATGCTTGGTAATACACCACATTACTAAGTACAGAATTAATCTGGCCTGTCTTGGTTCCCAAACGATAGCCATTTCAGTTTGATGCCGTTGTGTAAATTCAGACATTTCAATTATCCTCAGTATCCTAACAACACTGATGGCATAACACCAACTGCACATGGGAAGGAAATGATCTGTCACAATTAATATCAAATATATAGTTCTTTTAGATGAAGCATTTCTCCATGTTAGTGTAGTAAGAGACATCTTTTTCAGAGTAATAGGTGAGCTTATCTGCCGCTAGAAACCAAATATTAGTAGGTAGGCGGGAGAAAGCTTCTGGATTTGTTATATTCTACTGCAACCTTTGAGAGCTGCTAAGAGTATTCTGCAAAACATTTCCAGAAGTTCTGACCTCATTCTCTTTATCTGGGCCCTGTCTTGTAAATGCATGTCTCCATGAGAAGTGAGGCACAGTTCTGCTGCACACTGGCATTGTACCTGGGCCCTGCCAAGGGCTGATGGTCGTTAACAGTATGATAGGAATAAGACAGATTATCTCCTGCCAAGTGTGCAAAGACTCCTGGGATCTTGGCTTGCATTTGTGTTCTTCCCTCTTGGAAATGATTTCTAGAATATTCAGCAGGGTTAATCATTTCTTTTGAGACAAAACTTATAACCTGGGCTTGAATCTGGAAGATATTTGCTATCAAAGTCTGTTTCTCCTGTGCCACTTTAAGTATGTTTCTTAAACCTCTCAAGCAAGGTAACTCAATTATCCACACCTTTATACCAGTGTGACATGCAGAGCATATAGAAATAATTTTTATTTTATTTTATTTTATTTTAATTTTTTTTTCAACGTTTATTTATTTTTGGGACAGAGAGAGACAGAGCATGAACGGGGGAGGGGCAGAGAGAGAGGGAGACACAGAATCGGAAACAGGCTCCAGGCTCTGAGCCATCAGCCCAGAGCCCGACGCGGGGCTCGAACTCACGGACCGCGAGATCGTGACCTGGCTGAAGTCGGACGCTTAACCGACTGCGCCACCCAGGCGCCCCTAGAAATAATTTTTAGAATGAGACAGTGGTGCTTCAAGAGACATGGTCATCATAGAGACAATTTGCTGTGCTCACATGGATGGTCACAGCAAGACAAAAAAAAACACAAACAAATAAACAAACAAAAATCCCAAATTAAACACTTCAACATTGTTTTTGTGTGTGTGTGTGTGTGTGTATTTTGAGAGAGAGACAGAGAGAGAGAGAGCGAGAGAGAGAGAGAGAGAATTCCAAGCAGGTTCCACACCACCAGTGCAAAGCCCAACACAGGGCTCGAACTCACCAACCATGAGATCATGGCCCAAGCCAAATCAGAGGTCGTTCGCTCAACCGACTGAGCCACCCAGGCGCCCTTCAATAGTATGTTCGATAGCAAGTGAGATTTGATTATTCCTAACTGTACTGGAACATACAGTTCAAATACAACCTCCTGGCAATTGTTGGGCCTAATGTCAGCCTGTATGCTCACACGGGATTGCAGCACAGACGTGTAACCCAGTCGATGTCAAAGAGAGGAAGCTCCTGCAAGGATTAGCACTGACTCAAAGAAGGATGAATCAAATGGCAAATCCTTCCCTCCACCTCCCCCCCACCTCCGCCCCTAGCTCTCTCTCCTCTGAAGAATGTGTTACAGATGCAAAAGGTACATTCACAAGTCATTGTACCTTGAAAGCAGGTTTTTGAAAACAGTGGCCAATAAGGTGTTTCACCAAAATAAAGTTTACATTTTTGTTCTATATTTTCCTTCCTTCTTTTGTTTTCCTCTTTACCTTACTTGATTTATTTCTTAGGAATTTCATAGTTTCAGCCAGAAGACAAGATACTTAGTCTTGGACTTCCCTGAGGTGGACAAAGAATCCCAGTTTTCTAGGATTCATGTAGCACCAGGCAAGTTAATAGGAAAAAGGTAGGAGAAAAGAGGAAATTTTAAGGGTACCCAGCATCCAAGGGACCGTGGGGAACATTGGCACATGTGCAAACACACACGTATTTCCTAGAATATATTCAGTAGAATGTAAAAGTAGGAAATTGTTATTTTCTTATCATCTATATAGAAAAAAAGTACTTTAAATATGTAAACAAATCCTGGTCTTTTAAATGAATACAGCAGAAAGCAAAATAAAACAGACTCGAGTATGTTTTTAGATATAATTAAGCCTTTTAAGTATACATAGTGATCAATTCTCTATTCTTAGTCCAACTAATGGTACAAAAGAAAATCTCATACCATCCGATTGTTCATTTGCAATTTACATCAACACAGAGACATTAACTCGAAACAGGGATCAGGTCCATAAGCTGCTGATCAAAAGAGGACTAATGACTCAGGTCTGGAGGCTCATGTTTGTGGTCTGTGATTCTCTCAGCGTATTGAAAAGAGAACGTCTGAGAGATGTATCAAACCAATGCCAATGAGCTGACAGTTTGATTGTGTTTGAAAGGAGAGTATTTGAAGCAGGAGAAACTCCCTGGTTCACGGCCAGTTTCTTCCATAAATACAGACACACACCAGGCACCAGACTCTAGTCTTATGCACATCAGTCCAGAGGAAGGCTGGCTGCTGGTGGTGCAATCAAGGAGGATTGGCTTAGAAGTTCTCCTCTGTTTAATCTAAGCCGACTTCCTGTATCGAGAAGGACAGGGTGCATTTAGCTGTCTGTACCTTTATCAGCAATTGTTCCCCTTGGATGCTTTGATTTGGAATGCATGCATTTCCACTATCTGATGATCCCCCAGTTAACAATGTATTCCAGATTGAATTCATCTTGTACGTTTTTGTCCTTATTGTACTCATTCGGCACCAGAGTTTGCTATAATTAGCTACCAAAATAAAACGTTTGCTCAAGTTGACTCTTTAAAAGCATGTTGATCTTAAATGTCTAGAATTCAGTGTTATTTTATTCTGTTCAAAACACTCCTTGCCTCTCGCCTCTCTTCTCCCAGTTGATGAGGAAGTAAATAGTTAGGAAACGTTTACAACAGGCAAAGTCTACAACTAGTGTTCCAAAAACGCACCGTGATTCCGCAGATGACCATGGCATGTTTGCAGAGACCCTCACATAAAAGCTCAGGTTGGATAACGATGCCCAGAGAGATATGGGTAAAGGAAGGAAAGAACAAGAGAACAAGTAATTTGATGGAGGCAAAAAAGTGAGAGCAGCACTTCCATTTAGTGGAAATTTCTTGTCCTTGTAAATGTTTCATCTTTCTCCTATCAGTGGATATCAAGACAGAAATACGACAAACATTTGCATCATGGGTAAATTGAGAGCTAATTTGAGGAGGAATGTCATTTAATTTGGATATCCCTTGCATCCAGAAGACAAACTTTTTTTTCCATGTACTGATATTTAAAATTAGAGGTTCCAGGGGCACTTGGATGGCTCAGTCAGTTAAGCGTCTGACTTCAGCTCAGGTCATGATCTCACAGCTAGTGGGTTTGAGCCCTGCATCGGGCTCTGTGCTGACAGCTCAGAGCCCTGAACCTGCTTCAGATTCTGTGCCTCCCTCTCACTCTTTGCTCCTCCCCTGCTCATCTTCTCTCTCTCTCTCTCTCTCTCTCTCTCTGCCTCAAAAATAAATTAAAACAAAAATAAACAAAATCAGGGGTTACAAAGGGGAATCAAAGAAAACCTCAACTTGTTTTTCTCCTGGGCAAGTCCACTATTTTAAATGACAGCATCTGATGTCATGTTCAACTCATCTGAAGTCATCTTCAACTCAGCAAAAAGTCAGCACCCAAACACGTTTGGGGGAAGCATGGGGAGAACGTATATACCGGGGCGTGTGACTTTGCACACCGCTTAAAACCAAAGAAGTCATTCCTCCCACTTCTTTGTAAACGCACAAAATCACATGCAACTCTCCCTTGAAGAGACCAAGAGTCCTTGTCCCTCTCATCGTGGGCTGTCGGCGGTGTCTCTCTGCACTCAGCCTCCTGACAAACCACTTTTGTTTTGGAACATTCAGCAGGTTTACGATTGACCTCAGTGATCTTTCTCTCTTCTCCCTTTCTTCATGACTGGTTGGGAAGAATGATGCTTCTGTAGATGGCACGCCAGCAGGGACTCGACAACACCTGTGTTTATTCAACAAACGGATGCCTTGCAGATTCTCGTTTCTTCAGCATAAACGTATCTGAAAGAGGTTAATGGTGCCCAGTAGCACTATTATAATTAAGATTCTGTCAGTATTTTCATAACAAACTGAAGATCTTCAAAAACAATCTGGAAATGGTTTGTGAACAATTTAGAGCCTAGGACTAGAGATTACTTTTTAAGGCACAAACACAGGCAGAACAAATACTTTTGGTCTAATTTGTGTTTCTTGGGATAACTGATAATAATCATTTTTATATGTTCTATTTCTTTAAAAGTCTGCTTTTTTTTTCCTTTTTAAATGTCAGGTAAGGTATCTTTCTTATGTACATGTAATTAATGAGAATTGATCTATATCTCTATAAAGCAATAGATTCTTATGGTACATTCTCTCCAAACATTCTCAAAGGTGAGTAGTTAGGTAACAGGGTGTTAAGTGGGATTTTCTGTTGTCTTAGAATTTCAGCTGATGCTCAAAGCTGAAATCAATTGTTTTAAAGTACAGCATTTAAAAAAGAGTGGCCAGACACATTTATAGATATAGAAACTATTGAAAAGAGCATAAACATCTCGACACATTTTTTTTAGAGAGAGAGTGGGAGAAGGGCAGAGAGAGAGAGAGAGAGAGAGAGAGAGAGAGAGAATCTTAAGCAGGCTCCACGCTCAGCATGGAGCCCAAAGCAGGGCTCAATCCCATGACCCTGAGATCATGACCTGAGCTGAGATCAAGAATTACTCAACCAACTGAGCCACCAAAGCGCCCCTCTGACACTCTTGTCTAACACCCACTTGTAACCTGTATTTACAGGTTAGAGATTCATCAGGACAAATGCAGGTTATTTCAAAGGATGTTGAGTTTATATGACAGGGAGTGGGGTGGCTTTTCTCTTCCCAAATGAAGTGAGGAGGGTTTCAATGACTCCACCGAAAGACAGCAGGGCAGCTTGCCTGGTGGGGGTGGGGCGGGGCAACCAGAAATGTTCTCTCCAGCTATGTGCTTGCCTAATGTTGACACATGCAGTTACTCGTTTTGCAAGTTGCTCCCTGGAATCTGAGGGCTATAGAAAAGGTCTGTACCTCCATATGAAAATACCTATTCTTTTCACAATTCCTTGAAAACATTATATACAATCAATACATCACAGTACTAGCTGAAAGCACGTTTCATTTATTTATTTATTGGAATTTTTAATCCCTTCTCACAATTTTGATACGAAAGAGCATGAGCAGTCACCACCTAGTGTGGCAAAGTTGCCAGGCAAGAAGAAGGAATAAATAGACCCCGAATCACATTCCCTTACACATTAAGATCACAAGTTAATACAATTCTAATATCCCAAAGTGGCAAGAAAGTGTTGGAATCTGCCTTCGATGCTACCAAGCACTGAGAAAAAATATCCAACAAATAAGCTTGAAATCAGAGATGGAAAAACAAGTACCTTTTCGATAAACTTGTACTAACAAATACTTTGTGTAGCTTAAAAATAAGTATGAATATTTATTTATGTATTTATGTATTTATTTATTTATTGCAAATCAGTACTTTTAAAAAGACACAAGTTCACAAATGGCACTCAGCTTTCTGGATTTTGAAGCCTCATCACACTTGTTCAGAAACTGTCAGGAGGGATCATCTCGGAATTATCAACTTGGATTTATAAGAAAGGACGGTACAGTGGAAATTGATAATGAAATGAGACGCACCTGAATTTAAGTTTCTGCTCTAGCATTCACTATATATTTGTGGCTCTGTGACTTAATTCTCTGCATTTCTAGTTAGTCAATTTAAAATGAAAAATAATAAATATTGGTTCATAAAATTGTTAAACAGGTAATTAAATAACTTATAGAAAGTTAATAATATCTCTCTCGCGATAGTTTGATGCAACTTTTTTCCCTTTCTTCTTGTTTTTTCTTCCTTCATTCTTCTCTTTCTCACTCTCTCTTTTCTCCCTTCCTTTCTTTCTTTTTCTTTTCTTTCTTTCTTTCTTTCTTTCTTTCTTTTCTTTCTTTCTTCTTTCCTTCTTTATCTTTTTTGTTTCTACTTTTTATTTCCTTCCTTTGTGGTTTTACCTTTAGTTTTCAGCAATTGTGAGCTCTTCTCTCTCCCATTCCTCTGGCTCTTTTGTCCCTATATTACCTACATTTGAGTAACTTCAGCAAATAACTACCCACTAAGCCCTTCCTGAAACAATGAGAATAAATCTGTCTGGAGTCAGAAGGGACTGTACACAGTTCAAATTACCTAGACCAAGAAATTCTCATTTTTCTGAATCCACCAAGACAATGTGGTCTGATTGAAGTCCTTAGGACTTTCTTTGTTCCAGTTATGAAACTTACACCCTAGATCCAAGCGTAGTGAATACATTCCTCCCTTAACGATAAGCCTGTCTTTCTTTCACTTGAGAATCGTCAGATTAACACATTTTTCTCTTAAGATTGGACCTTTCCTTGCTCTGGTCAATCTCTTCCTTGGGAATAAGAATACCTACGTGAACCTTGTGCCACCCAGTGGTGAAAAGTGTTACCCTTTCCTGGATGTTGGCCATGCCTTGGAGCTTGGAGGCGGTGAGACAGCACAGGCCAGTTTGCTGTTATGGGCTCCAGTGTTTATTGGAGACCTCGGTTCCATCTTCACCCAGTTCTCATTTTCTTAATGACTGCCAATCTTACAGACCTATAGTGACGGGAATCCCAACCTTAGACAGAGACAATTGTCTTGTATAGATATCTCTACCAGCTCTTACTACTGAAAAATTGTCAATCCCTGTAATAAATCCTGTTCTTATATCACTTATAAGGGCTCTGTTTTGTTTTGTTTTGTTTTGTGTGTGTGTTTTAATGAAACTCTGAATGATACACAAATTCAGTGCATCTTTTTACATTAATTCTTAAATATTTTATCTTTCTCTTGCTATGGTGAATGGGCTTCATTTCTCTTTTTAGATAATCATGTTTTTAATTCTAATCCTAAAGCTCTGCCTTTGAAACTTTTCTAATGAAGGATTCATAGAAGAGAAAGAAAGTGAAAATTTTAGCAATGAAACATTTGTGAGCTATAGGCAAGATCATAAAGCCTTAGGGGTTTGAAGTCTTCCTTTGAAGTTTAAATTTATCTTAACTTTTCATTCTATCTCATAGCATACCCATATATGTTTAAAATTTTAAATGCTTTCTGCTTTCCAAGTCTTTAAATAAAATAAAATTTCTGGGAAAGATCTATGCCTATTCTGTGGTTTCTGGTACTTGCTGGCGGATGTGCTAAGCTCCAAATATGTTACAGATAAAATTTGTAGTAACAACATTTCTTTAAAATGATTTTGTGATTAGTCCAAGGCTCTCTGAACTCTATTGTCACAGTATTTCTAAGGAAAAATATAATCCTGTAGTTATAATGACTCATAAAATAATCCCAGATCCTTTCTCTGTCACTGTGCAGACATAGATACAGGGTTTTCAAATCAATGTACCTTAGAGTGTTAAAGAATTTTTGTAGACTTCGTTTTCCAAAATCACTTCAACTTTTTCTATAAAGCTACTAGATTCTAAGGCAATTCTGAAATTGCAATACATTAGTCACTTGCATGAATAATATGATTTGCACATAGAAACACCACCAAAGCTAAGAGTGTATTTTACAGAGCACTGAAGGCTCACCCTGGTACTTAGTGAAAGAGAAAATGTGATTTCAAAACAGAACAAATAAACACCTAGACTTAAGAGTTATTCTCTTAAATTATTCTCTAACAAGGAAGTTTTCAAAGATCCATGAATGGTTCACATAGCTGTTAGCTATCAATATTGCTGCAACCTTGAAATCTCAAGAAAACAAACATTTTGTTGCTTTTTTGAAAGTGATTGCTATTGCACACCGGAGAAGCCAGTCTAGGAATAAAAAAATATATGGTGTTGGAAAGGTTCAGACATATGTTAACCAAAAATTTCCCATCTATGATAATAAAATGCTTTTAATCTGTTATTAAATCTTTTTTTTTTTTTCCTGACTAAATAACTACATGGCTTAATAGCCAGGTCAAATATTAAACTCTGCCATCTAATATGTCTATAGACTGCATCTTCATATCCATAGGTAATGGAAATATATGCCTTAAAACTGTGAACATTCTTTTGGAGAGATAGTAATTAAGATTGTTAGAAATGCGGTGCAAAGAGAAAGAAAGAAAGAAAGAAAGAAAGAAAGAAAGAAAGGAGGAAAATAATACATTTTGGTTAACCAAAATGGCCAGAAGGCAATGGGCTCAAAAGCCAAGCTTTATCAAGGGGACAAAAAGAATTTATCACATGCTTTTAATTTACATTAAACAATTCAAAGGCAAAGGTTCTTCTCTGAGAAAATCCTGCAGTTACTTTGCTAGTTAGGGCACTGAGCCTGAATAAAAAAAAGGCCTTACCCTCATCACATCTGAGAGATGTTGAGGAAAAGAAAAAGAAAAAAAAAAGATTGAAGAAAAGAGGCAATTGGAAGAAATAGATAATGGTCCTTGAATCCCCAACCTGGAGGTCTAACTTCCTAAAACATCATGGAGGAGGTTATTGGGTAAATTGAGAGAATTCTTCGGGACAGTAGAACTTTTTTTTTTTTCTAATTTTGGTTCTATCTCTGGGAGGAACCAGTATTGGGGTTTCTTGGAGATCACATAAGAGGCAACCGAAGAGCTACGAAAACAAAGCAGCTTAGCCGGACAGACAGAAATCTTATTTTCACCCGCCAAGTTCAATAATTTTCTTTGTGAAAGAACCCTGAGTTGAAAGCCAAGAGGTCAAACATAGGGACTTCTATGGTAAGTGTGTGCTGACCTTACAAGATATACTGTCGGATGAATAGGAAGAAAGATGAAGGACACAAGCACAATAGTCAGAGAGGTTGGTAAAATCAAGGACAACCGATGGAGACCAAACTAGAAGGAAGGATCTACTGGATTCTAGCAAAGCGAAGAAATAATATACGTGAATTAATAGAAGATATCAACAACAGAAAGCAGAGGGATGCCTGGTGTTGGCCATCCTTACATCACCAGACACCATCCAGCATGAATACAGGGATAAGGATGATCACATGTGTCCTGCCCCTTACCCACCAAAGCCATGAGTTTCCACAAGACACCCTTCCCCCACAACTCTGCTGTCAACTGATGGTGGAATTATGAGAACAACCTGCAAAACAAACAAGAAAAAAAAATTACAACTCAAAGCGACATGATTAAACCTAAATATATGGTATAAAATATTAGATACAAATACATTTTATCCAGATTGAACTGATTTGGTTGCTGTTGCTTTTGTTTCTACTATCGAGTAGTCTCAGTGGTCACAAAGGAGCCCTCCCGGCACGTCCAAAAAAGTAAAGAATGTCAGATTCTATGAATAATGGCATATGGTGGAAATAAATTTTAAAACTAAAAATTATGATTATTGTGATAATAAATTATGGTCACATACTATATTAAATATTTTGGGATATCATATTTAAATTATGGGAATATGCTCAGATATTTTAACATCAATTAAATGTTATTTAAATGTGACTTCTCTATTATTTTGTAGAGTGGTTCAATTTCTGAAATCAATGTGAAAATAACAGTGGGCTAAAATAGATAGCCTGTTTGGTAATCTCCTTGCTGTCATCAAGCCTGATGGGGCAGCACTGGTAGGAGGTTTTAGATTCTGACTTATTGCTTGCCATCCTGAGAACAGGCCTCCATTAATAGTATAAGACCAGATCCTGCCATTGGAGCTACATTCCATCCACTGAGAAAAGGATGAGAAGTGAAAATCACATGTCTCTCCTTGAAGAACATAATCCAGGAGTTGGACACATTCCTCTTCTCATCCTATTGGCCAGAAATTAGTCAAATAGCTCCTCAGCTGAAAGAAAAGCATAGAAATAGATTCTTTACCCGAGCAACCATGAGCTAAGATAAAACTGGAACATCTCACTACTACTGGGAAAAAGGAGAGGATGAGTATTTGAGGATAATCCGCAGTTTCTGCTGTGCTTGCTTATAAATAAATATAGCCAATATATATTACATTTTGTAATGCATGCATTGCAACGCATATCAATCGATAATATCTATAAACTGGGCTAACATTTTTGAAGTTCTTTTTAATTTGTTAAGTGATCTGCTCTCTTTCCAACAAAAGTCCTCATACAGAGCACAATCGTGCCACCTCTCTAGTTTCAAAGAGAGAACCAAATGTCAGGTGAAAAATGATAGTGGAGTGTAGATTATAGTATGTCCTTTCTGGATTAATTATTGATTATAATGTGTCTCGAGGCAGAGCAGATCTCACTCATTTTTATGTGTTTGTAAAAGTAGGTTTGGTGTACTTTTGGAAATAGTATAACTGGACCCATATAACAACAGTGGAGACTAAGTCATAGAAGCTCACAAGTGAATATTTCTTACTTCTCTAAATTCCAGTGAGACAGTGGAAAAGATTGTTTTCTGGAAAAAAATAAATTGATGACCGTTTGGGTAGTCTTCAGAAATGAAGGTATGAGTTGTGACTTTGAAGCTAGTGTCTGAGATGCATAGCTGACTTCTGAGATACTAGAGAGATGGACTTAGAAATTAACCACTTGGGTGTTAGATTACTTGCTAAAAATGAGCTTGCTGGGTGCTGGCCGTACTTACTGGAGGGCACGTACCATTAGGTCTCATGCACACCATTGGTCAAGAAGTACCCATTGGCCTCCAAGCCATAGACACAAGAAGAAACACACCCAGAACAAAAAGATAAGCTCCTTATTCTTGTCATTCTCCTCCAGTATCCTCTACTGGAAGACCTACCATTTTTCCAGCTGTCACAGGAGAAAGGTTTACAGAGTCCTGTTCTGCTATCACAAAGTAGGGCTAAGGAAGGTGGATTTGAACTGAGAAGCATTAATTTTATAACTAGCACAGATGCTATGGTCCTTCTTGTTTTGAAGAAAAAGACATACTTTCTAATTAGCTGGAGGAAGTGACAGAAAAAAAATATTCTTAAAGTGTGTTAAAAATTTAAGTGTAAGACTTCGGATTTCAGCTCTGAATTTTAAAGAGTTTAGAGGCTGTCACTCCCGTACTTACAAGAAGAAAAATCTGGAAAAACTGAAAATCAGGACATATCACAGACCCTCAGAGAACTGAGGTTTCAGAACAAACCACTACCCCCAAAATCTGAAAAGACAAACATACCCAAAGAGAAATGGTCAGCATCTGTTTCCCTGGAACAGAAGCCATTGAAGTCACCAACTAGCAGGAAACTCAAGTGATGGTTTGGATTACTTTCTGGGGTCAGAATGAGGACTGATATGTTATAGAGATGTTCTTGGGAACTACAGTCTTCATTGGGTGGGGGGTATATTTTCTCAGTATTACCTTAGGAAGCCCCCTAGGCTGTTATGATGAAAATCCAGAAATGTTCTCCCCATGAAATCAGCAGGGGGAGGGGGAGATGGTTAGAGTTAACATCGTGAAATATACCTAGAACTTCCTTTATAATAAAGTCCTACTCTCCAGGGGAAAGGCAGCCAGAGCTAGGAGAAGGGCAGTGTAAACAGATAGATGGAAATTAGAAAGAATAAAAAAGAAATTCTTGAAATTAATAAAACTCGAGCAGGCTGATCCTTAGTCAACACAGCTTCAATGAGCTTGAAGATAGTTCAGGAGAAACTTTCAAAACGTAAGTGCAAAGGGAAAAAAAAATGGGGGAAAAATCCAGAGGAGAACCTTGAGGAACTGTGGAACAATTTCAAAAGGCATAATATACACATATTTGGGATGCCAGAAGGAGGAAAAAGAGAGAACAGATCTGAAGAAATATTAATTTAATTATGACCAACGAATGACAGATACCAAACTACCGATCCAGGGAATTCAGAGAACACTACCAGGTTCAAAGCCAAAAAGAACCATAACTCAGCATGTGATATTCAAACTGCAGAAAATCAAAGATAAAGAATGTCCTGAAAAACATCACAGGAATATAACAAGTACTTATGGGGAAACAAGAATAATTATAGCAACCTTGCCATCAGAAACTATGGAATGAAAAAGATGATGAAATAAAATATTTAAAGAATTAAGAAAGAAAAAACACCAGACTTCTTTTTAAAATTTTTTTTTTAACATTTATTTACTTTTGAGAGGCAGAGAGAGACAGAGTATGAGCAGGGCAGGGGCAGAGAGAGAGGGAGACAGAGAATTCGGAAGCAGGCTGCAGGTTCCGAGCTGTCAGCACAGAGCCCAACGCGGGTCCGAACTCATAAACCGCGAGATCGTGACCTGAGCCGAAGTCAGATGCTTAACGGACTGAGCCACCCAGGTGCCCCCCAAAACGCCAGACTTCTATATCTGATGAAATTATTTCTTAAAAGTGAAGGAGGAGTAGACAAAGTAGACTTTCTCGACAAACAAGCTTGAAGAAATTCATCATCAGTAGACCTGACCTGTAGGAAAGGTTGGAAAGAAGTTTTTTTAGAAGAAGAAAAATGATAGAGGTCAGAAACATGGATCTGAGTAAAGGAAGATAAAACATCAGAGAAGGAATAAATGAATAAAAATATATTTTTTCTATTCTTAATTCATTAAAAAATAATTGTTTAAAGCAATGTTAATAACAAGGTATTGGGTCGTAGTAGCATATGGATGAGTGAAATGAATGTCAGCAATGTCACAAGAGAGGAAAAAGGGATGGGGAATATTCTATTATAAGGTACCTACGCCAAACATAAAGCAAAATAGTATTATTAAAAGGCAGGCAAAAAATACAAATAAATAAAAATTTTAAAAAAGAAGGCAGGCACAGATCAGTTAAAAATATATATTGTAAACTCTAAGGCAACCACTGAAACCACTAAAAAATGGGTATAGTTGGTACACTGGAGAGAGGAGACAAAGTGGAATCATAAATTCTCATTTAAAGTGAAAATTAGAGAATGCAGAAAAAGAAGGGAAAAAAGTGATAAAGAACTGTGATGAGTAGAAAACCATTATAAACATGGCAAATAATAATACTACATCAGTAATCATTTTAAATGTGAATGGTATAAATGGATGAATTAAAAGATGGAGACTGGTAGACTGGATTAAAAATACCCTCAACTCTATGTAGTTCTGAAGAAGTTTACTTTAAATATAAATCCAAATACGTTAAAATTACAGGAGTGGAGAAAGAAGCATTTTAATACTAACCAAATAAAATAGATGTAGCTCTGTTAATTTCAAACAAAGCTGACTTCAGAGAAAGAAATATTTTGGGGGATAGAGAGGAGTGTATAAACATGCTAAACAAACAGAACAAAGGGTTAACCTTAATGGATGTGTATTGAGAAAATGAGTTAGGAGATCAGGGTATCCCAGGAGAGAGTGCAGACTGTGACAAAATGATGAAATCGCCTTACAAATATACAAAACAACCTAATTGAAAGCTATGTAGGAAAAAGTCCCTTACCTTCATAACTGGAAATGAATAGAGTCTGTAAGACCGAAGGCCAGAGAACTTGAGCCATACTGTAATTGACAAATTTGCTTCCCACCAGGTCAGGGATAACAACTCTGAAACCACTATGCATGCATGCAAGAACTGAACAATCAAGTGAACAGATGACACGTGGTAGGAGACACATTGCTCCCTGCTGGAGTGAGAATTTGTAGATAAGCAAGGGGAGAAGCTAGAATGATCCACATGATAAGAGATTACAGTTGGAGACTGTATGTGTACAGGCACGTATTAGTGTCGTCAGGTGTATTTCCCTACTTTCTCATCTGAGAAGCCCTGGGGGCAAAGACACAAACATACCTAGTACCTAGAGCTTGGTCCTAATACCATTTTTTAAGACATAGAAGTAGAGATTCTTGCAGAAATGGCTGATTCTAGGATTCGGGTAGGAAATATACAAGAGGAGAAAGCACTTTTTTACATGGCCACAACCAAGGGGGATCTCAAAAGGACACAAGCTCCAAATGACAAAACTTCCAATGACCGAAGTTGGGAAAATTTGGCAAGCAGAATAAAGTCATATTGGGTTATGCACCAAAGTATATAATAATTACCTACAGGCTGCTGTAAATAAATATTTGAATAAATAAATGAAATCGGGAGAAAAGAAAAATCTTACAGGTAGAATTGGAATAATTTATGTAGATAATCCTCCTTCAAGGAGGCAGACCGTAACTCCCTACTTCTATGTATGTGCTGTGCATAGTGACTTCCTTACAATGAAGTCAGTTTGGAAAGAGAGGAAAAGGGAGTCACTTACTGTGGAGAAACCTAACGAACTCTGCCTCAACCAGGTGACCAAGATTCACAGCAGTGATAAGTTTTGTTGATAGTGTATGCCATTGACCTACCCTTGCTGTGATGTGCTGAGAATGGCCTTTTGCCATAGTGGCCTTTCTCCCATAAACTTATAATCTCAATATAATAATGAGAGATGAGAGAAACATCAGGCAAATCCCAAATGTGGGGCCATCTATAAGATACCTAACCAGTCAGTATTCCTTAAAACAGTCAAGGTCAGCAAAGGCAAAGAAATTCCAAAAAGCTGTCACGGTCACAAGGAACTTAAGGAGCTCTAATGATTAAATGTGATGTGGTGTCCTGAATTAGATTCCGGAATAGAGAAACACATTAGGTAAAAACTAAGAATATTTGCATAAGGTAAGGTGTTTAGTTAATAATTATGTGTCAATAATGGTTCATTGATCATTATCAACTAACCTTAATAAAGTCAGTAACAGAGGAAACTGAATGGGGATGAAATGGGAACGCTCTGTACTATTTTCATGTATTTCTGTAAATCTAAATCTACTCCAGAATAAAAGCTCATTCAGTAACGAAGACACTCCACATAAAGTCTTAACATGTCGTAATAGGATGTATAAATTCTAAAATGTGAAGAATAGAATCAGGGAAATATTGAACACAGAAAAATAGATGAAACTAAAAAGATAGAAATAAAAATAAAATTTAAAGGGGATGACTGAAGTTATCCTCAGAAATGGGTTTATAGCCCTAGAGGTAATTTCATGAAACAATAAAACATTGTATAAAAATAAGTAGTAGCAGTCAATGCAGGTGAGAGTATGTGCAAATGTCCACTAATAAAGCGCTATAATAAATATAAAATAACAAATATAATATAAAATAATATAAGCCGGCTATAAGTTGCCCTAATATTGCAAATTCACGTACTAATAATGTCTGTTTTTAAGAAAATGTGAATGTATTTTGGCTCTCGAATTTTATTTTAAGGGTATGTGGTACATAAAATGTTATTAATATATAATAATTTGTGAACAGAAATACATAATGCAGAATTTCAATAACAAAAATATTGTAGACAAGTTAAAGTCCTCTAATGTTGAACTTAGTTGTGGTGCTTTCAGACTTAGTGATATTAAATAGCAAGAATAAAATAAGCTAGTCTTACACTTATTAATGTGTAAACGTTTTTCTGACATGTTGTAAAATATGATTTAGGGTAAACTTTTGCAATGATAACTTTTTCTGGCTAAGAACAAAAGAGAAGAGAGAGAGGAGGAGGAGAAGAATAAGTTTTTAGAATCATTACTATGCACAATCAAAGGAGATATATTTATAACAGTTATTCTAGAGGAGAATTTGACAATATACAACAGTGAGATACAGAAGGTCATATATTCAATCAAGTCTTCTCGCAATACCTACTAAACAAATAATCACGAATGATTACAAGCATTAATTATAGTGTATTTGATGGAATTTTGAATGTAATAGCAAAAGCTAAAATAAAATATGCAAATAAACCTTACAGATTTAGTTAAATAAACCACACCAGTAATGGAAATAGAACACCATGTAGAAATTCTGAATTATAGAACAGCAAATAAAGGTATAGATAAAGTTATAGTGTACTAATTTTTTTAAATATCAGGTTATGAGACAATCTGTATTATATTATCATGTATATTATATACATACACATGCCATCATAGAAATACGCTTAAAGCTATTTCTGTCTCTGTCTCCCTCTCTCTGTTCATTCACATAAAAGACATGCCTATAAAAAATTCAAACTGCTAATTTCTTATTTAGGGTGAATTAAATTAAGAGCCATGTGATTTTTCCACATTTAGTTTCAAACCCTTTCCAACAACTAAATATTTCCTTCACGATAAGGAAAAAAAAGTAAATGTGTGAAATAATGACCTCACTAGGTCACATGAAACACACAAAATGTTGTACACAATGAAAACAAACAGCTCAGTGTGCAGCCCAGGAATTCAGCCCTGCAACAGTACAAATGAGACTAATTTTACTCTGGGTGCTCTCAAATCTCCACCCGTTAGCAAGCCCTTTAAACACAAAATACTCCCTTCTTTACTGCTAACCAAGAATTGCTGAGCTGTGTTAGAGAGTCATGTAACTAGGCTAACTGGATCCCCTGGAAATGCCTTCTCTCTCCACTCAGCGCTTCTCGGTAACCCTTTTATTCACTCCCGGCTGAATCCCTGTACAATTTCCCAGAGGAGCTATTCCAAAGCATACTCGATTTACTCCAGCCCCTGAATTCACCCTGCCTCCCCCACTCTCATCAGATGACGCTCTCATATGTTTCGCTCAGATGAAGCCTGGCAGGTTTGAACTTCCTAACCCGCTGCAGCCACTTCTTGGGAACAAAGCGATGCCCTGAGAGCAAACAAATAAGAGTAATAAATTCAATGGCTAATGTATTAAATTCATGTCTACTATATCCACCTCTCACTTCTATTTTCCCACTGACAATATTTCATCTTTTCCTGCTTTTCTCTTCTTGATTTGTATTAAAAACTCTTAACAGAAAACCCTCAAATATAAAGAAAGTTACTGCAGGAAATTCCTTGAAAATTAACAAGGAGCCAAAGCAAAGGAATCATTAGGAAAAAGTACAGAAGTGGCTTACAAGATGTATGTTTGCTTCAGAGAGGACAGACATTTGTCCAAATATTGCTTTCGTCAGAGATGATGATGGTGATGATGATGATGGTGATGATGATGATGAGTAGGATTTCCAGAGAGCTCTGCATTTTAATTATTTTAATCCTTTCAACACCACAAGGAGATGGCATTATTATTACTCTCATAGGATCAAAGAAGAATCTGAGATTTTATTTATTTGCTCAAGGTAATAAGGTTATCAAGTAATAAAGTGAAGATTCTAACACAATTCTGTCTAACACAAAAGTTCATATTCTTATCACTGTTCTCTACTGCCTCATTAATCACATATTCGCACTAAAATCTCCCTAGGACATTACCTACAGGTAGTAAATTCAAGTCATGAAATCTTACCTGTACTAGCTGAGGAAGACGTTTTCACTGAATGACATAACAGTGGAAAACATAGCAGTGGAGTGACGATGAGGGAAACTTAACCAGGAAATAAGGTAAGTGTTTGCAAGGGTTCATTAGAAGAAGAACAAAAGAGGACCGGAAAGAAGGAAAGAAACAAGTTTATAAACAATTTAACAAATGCAGTGGGAATGCATTTCGGTGCAGGGTATTTTCTACGCCCTCGCTACTTTCTGCATTGATCCTTTTCCTCACGCTCAGTATTACTCTTATGCTTACAAATCTGGAATTTCTATTATCCATTACCCAGAGTTCTGGGTAATATCATCCTTGTGTATATTGTAAATCATCAATCTTAATATATGCTATAAAGTGTATTTGTCTATATGTTCTTAAGAAATCAAAGCCAGGAATCTGGGTCTAAATGGGTTATGTATTTGTTATTAAGTGCAGATTTAAAGTCTGTTCAATGATGTTTGACATATGTCAGTGCTTTCACTGTTGAACATGCTGTCAGTTAGCTTAAAAATCCCATGGACTCCTGCTTATGGCTTCCTCTTATAAATGCCCATTTATTTCCCCAACAGATTGCTCTCCTTAACCTGTACATACTATGTTTTGTTTTATATATATGCATCTTTAGTCATGTTTCCTGAATTAAAATGATAAATGCCAGACTTTTTGCTTGCTTTCCGTGAACCTCCTATAAATTTCCATTTATTCACTTTGATGTTTGGTGAATTCCCTGAATTCCTTTCATCTGTTGTGTAAAATGATCAACAGGGTATTGGGGTAAGATTCACAAGACCTGAGTTGTTCAGTAAAACTTTGCCACCAAATAGTTGTATTTTCTTTTGTCAATTACTTCATTTCTCTGGGACTCTGGGATTCAATTTCCTTAATGTCAGAAGAGCATATTATACTGGATGAGTTGGAACGATTAGATTCCCCAGTTTTTTTGTTTTTTTTTTTGTAAAGGCCACATACCAAAATATTTTATTCTATTTTATTTTATTTTATTTTATTTTATTTTATTTTACTTTACTTTTTAATTTTTAAGAAAAGAAGTCTAGAATCAGAATCAAGATCCAGTTCAGGCATTTTCTCTCCAAGAAAATCCCGTTGGGGCTTTGTCTTCTTACCCTGTGTTTCCAAATCTCCCTAGCCTTTAACAGGATTTTCAAACTATTTTTTTAGGGTGTTATCTCTTACACCTAAGTGCAAGTTTTTGAAAAGTGCACGGCCGCCGAACCCCATCTCCCCCACATATCCCCAACATTAAGCACAGTGTCTGTTTGCAGCAGATTATTTCTTTCTCTCCTGCCTACCTTCCCCTAGTGAAACTGTTTGGCTCTCAATCCAGGCAATTCTGGTAGGCTGTCATTCAAGGGATTTCACACACAGGATCCTTTTTAGCACAGACTCTTCCTCCTCATTGCTTGAACTTCAAGTAAAGATGCAGTTAGAAAGACGGCAGGACAGGCCAACCAGTAGAGATACTCCTAGAACCCAGAGTCTGTCTGCCTTACTGGCTTCCACCTCCTCAATCTTCGTCACTGACTTCTTCCTTTGATTCTGTGATGAATGGAGTGTTCTTATAATAAACCTGTCCTTTTTCTGAAATTAAACACACACCGGGGTTCTGTTACTTGTACTCAGAGAAATGTATTTGATTCTGTAGGTAGGGACAGATCTAGGTTTTCAGGAGCCTAAAGCTTGCATTATTTTAGAGTTTCATTTTAAGAAAAAAGAGTGTAAATTGAGAATATAAAATTAGGTAGAAAATTGTATATAGAAAGTGTATACACACACGACATATATGTGTATGTGTATAGTGTATATACACATATGGTGTGAATATATGCAAATTTCAAACTTGCAAATTTTAAAAGCTGACAAATACCACAAAAATCAGATATTCACATAGCTCAATTTTTTTTATTAATAACCTTTTCCTGATATGCCCCTTTAATATTTCTTTTCATAAACATTTTTGGTTATGTATTTATTAGATGTCTTCTTATGACAACAATTTTAGTATCATATCTCTCATATCTATAGTAAAAATAGAAAGATAATCCTGTTTTCTGGGGCACCTGGGTGACTCAGTTTAGCATCTGACTCTTGGTTTCAGCTTAGGTCATGATCTCAAGGTTCATGGGATTGAGCCCCACGTCGGGCTCTGTGCTGACATCATGGGATTCTCTCTCCCTCAAAATAAATAGATAAACTGAAAGAAAAAATAAAGGAAAAAAAAGGAAGGATAATCCAATTTTCATTAGTCGTGGTTGATTGAATTTTTCATTATTATAATTGCACATGTAGACCAGCAGCTTCACACCTTCTTAGTAATGTGGCTTAAGTTTTAGGATTGTCAGTTGGAGATCTAACTAATTTTTAATTAATCTAACTAATTCTAACTAATGTGTGTGTGTGTGTGTGTGTGTATAGTGACAAAACCTAAGTTTTCCATTTTCTGATACGTATCGCCAGTTTTGGATGACAGTCTGCATTGTACTTGTATGTTATGAATTCTATCATACTTTTTGTTGGCATTAGTTTTTTTGTAAAATCAGCAAAATAATTAAATCTTTTACCACATATGCATGTAATACTTTCCTTTTCATTACTAGATTAGTAACAGTAGATTAGTTAAAAAAACATTTATTACTTCTATTTGAATCTCGTCTCTTTCTCAAAACGTGTTCCTGCTGTTGGAATAATATAAAAATATTTGGTTACAATTTTCTTGTCAATATCAAAGTAGCATGTAAGACGTTTACCATTCATATTTATAATTTGTATGTCATGTCCCATTCACTTTATTTTAAAACTTTTCCAAGTAGGTACAAAATCTAAGAAGGTACACAACATATCTGTCCAAATAGAAGGTTCTGCAATTTCTTGCTTTACTACAATACTCCAAGATAACTTTCCACTTAAGAAGGTACATTAAACTTTTGCAAATATGCCTTTCCTGTTAAACAAAAGAAAATCAAATTTATCGGACACATTTTATATATGTCCCAAATTTTAATGTATTCTTTGAACATATTCTGGACTAAAATTTTGCACATCAGATCCTGGAAGACTTTTTCACAAGCTAGCTTCCAGTTCCACATATTTCGAACACTTATCTACCCCATCAGGCACACACTTGCCGTGCCAAGTGCGACAGGACACATTTCTCTGCGTTGTGATAAGCATGAGTCAGCACAGGTATGGCCAACAATAACTACAAATGAAACTTACCGTGAACCAAATAAACATCATCCCAGAACACTAGACTAAGTGTATCCTCAAACTCACCTTCTCCTTTACCAAATCCTAAAATTACCTCTGATCCCTCCAAGGGCACCCACCATGAGGGGAGATGTGACCTCAGGGAATCTAAAGTGGTAAAAGGTGAGGCCTTGATGTGTTGTGATGAAACTATCTTACCTTGGAACATTTTGCAAAAGCATGACGGTGTGAACACATTGGGATGGCTTCTCCCAGGGCCTTATAAATTGGAGTCTCTGAATCTTAAGCTTCCTGAACCTCAAGGGAATACTTGGTGTAAAGTTTCTATAAAAAACATCACTGCTGGGGCACCTGGGTGGCTCACTCGGTTGAGCCCAACTTTGGCCCAGGTTGTGGTCTCGCGGTCTGTGGGTTCAAGTCCCACATCAGGCTCTGTGCTGACAGTTCAGAGCCTGGAGCCCGCTTCAGATTCTGTGTCTCCCTCTCTCTCTGCCCCTGTCCTGCTCACATTCAGTCTTTCTCTGTCTCAAAAATAAATAAACATTAAAAAAAATTAAAACAAACAAACAAACATCACTGCTGTTTGCTGTTAAAGGGCAGAAAGAGTACACAGTGTACCAAGCATGTCTACAGCAGGAGAGAAAACCAGAGAGAAACTAACACATTGTACTTTTCATTACAGAGACTCCCTCTGGGGATTTGGGTCCCGTGGAGTCTTCTCTGACTACATCCTGGAGATGTCTGCTATAGGACCAGGCAATTCTGTAACATGGGGACTTGGATACAGCTCTGTCCTAAAAGCAGCAGAGGCCAGTCTCATTCTTCGGGAGAAGTTGTGAAAAAATAACAAAGCCCAGTGAATAAGATGTGCTCTTAAAGACAAGTAAGTGTATCAGTTAAACCTTCAGGCATCTTCTGCTGCTTAATCCATTTTCCTTTTCCTTGACATTGACAAGTTGAAGGATTAAGTGCCTAATTCCAATTGTTCTACAAGGCTTTGAAAAGATACCAGGGCACCAAATCAGAAAGCACTTTAAAAAAACAAAGCTCCTGATGCAAATGACAGTTGTATTAAAAAGCAAATGGTAAAGTCACTGTTTCTATTTTAGTCTTACCATAAATTGACTTGTATTTTAAACTCTGATGTTTTAATATTTTCACAGTATTTCCTACCACATCCCAACCACCTACCTGCTTACCCCTCTTTATAAATGGAGTTAATATTAGGCTTGAAATTAGACCACCTGAATGATCATATTTGCCATATCTGTAAATTAGAAATGTTTAAGTAACTGATTTTGGGAAACTGAAGAGTTCCACTCTTACCTTCTTTAAAAAAAAACAAATCATAACTCTAATAGTATAAATCTAATTATAGATTTGGGTGTATGTATGCACATATCTGCGTGAGAGAGAGAGGGAAACAGAGAGAGACAGAGAGAGAGATGGTTAAAGAAAATATCAAAACTCTAGCCAAGCTAGAAACACTGTAATATAGTTATGAATGAATGGAGAAATCTAGAAAACAATTCATAAATTAAACTTCTGCAGGACTCATGAGACACAGGATTTCTAAATTCTGCTCTTAAAGACAGTACCCTTTAAACTGCCTGGCCATACAGTGTGGGAATTTTTTCCAGTTGTAATACACAGGAAATAAATGTACGTTACCTTTCTTCCCCCCCTCCCTGCCCCAGAACATGGAAATAGAAGTGGACAAACAGTTTAAACTCTAAAATTTCAACAGTAAACCAAAATGTAACGCTACCCTTTAATTTATCTGCAAGTCTCTGAAACTCAGATCAGAGTCAAATTCAATGGGATGTTACATTGCTCAAGTATGTTAAGAGATACAAAACAAATTCCTGAAAATATCCATTCCATCTCCAGAGCATTTCCTCTGACACACAGGAGACTTTATTTTTCAGTCTCTCTCGGCTTTTCTACCCTATCAGTGCAGGCCTGTATTTACAACTCATGCACATGCACCTACAAATAATGGTATTTATGTGACTTAACTCACATCTTTAATTCCAGAAGTTTCCTGCTCATTTAAGCAGGATCCTGGAGGCAGAATTCATGGGGGATTAACACTCTAAAGCACGCTTTCACCATGAATCTCAAATCATTTTACACATTTTAATTCATTCCTGGAAAGCCACAGAGAGGAAGTCAACTGCCATGCCTGTTTTTCAGAAAGGTTCCCTTAAATAGAGAGAGATTCCAGTAGACTGGATATGTTTAATTCAAGCACACCAAATCAAACACGAAGCATTTTAAAAGGTGAAATGTTTGCATTTTAACCTAAAAAAATTACCTCTTTAAATGAGGTATCATAAAAACCCCAAACAACGTTATAATCAGCTATTTCAGATAAAGTGCACGCTTTCACAAATAAACATTCGCTTTAAATGACAGTGTTGGTTCAGGCTAAAACAAGAAAACCATAATGGAGACTAAATCTGTTTATGATTAAAATCTTAAATGTATATTTTCAATGTGGTTTAGAACATAAGGGTCAGCAAGATCCTTTCATTATATATATGAGAGAATAGAGCACATTGTAAATGTGAATAAAACGTAGTACATTTATTTTATTCTCTCTTGCGATACCGCAGAACATGTTTTCAAGTAAAACAAAACAAGAACGAATGTAGTATAGGGTATCTAATACATTGTGGGATTAAGCTATACACTTTTCCCAAGGGCATTAGAAATTTAAACACATGAGGGTGTAACCTTAGGAAAATGAGACTATGAATGTTAATATCCCAAATGGAGAACAGAGTGCTTTGGTTTGATAAGGGTGATGCCTTGTCAACTTCTAGTCATTAACCAAAGCCGCCGAAATCCAATTTATTTTGAAGATAAATGTTTTCAGGAAGTGAACCACTCCGAAGTGGTTTCTCTGCTTTCCCATAGTTCAAATGGTAAAAAAAAAAAGAAAATCTTTAATGAAGGCTGAAGGAAAATGATAGTTAAAAATAATTATATTTGAATGTATTTTCCATTATAATTAGAACATTTCAAAATGGAGAAAAAGAAATTAGGGCTTTTTTCCTGAGTAATGAAAAAGATACGTAAATAAGTAGGAAACACACACACACACACACACACACACACACACACACGTATGTGTGTATGTGTCTCACAATCAAGTCACAAAAAGATTTGTGGCATGGAAACAATTCAGTTCAGGTGATTATATGCCATGATTTTGGACTATCCTTAAATATGGTCACATGAGGTTATAAATACCATTAATTATCCTTCTCTGATCTGGAAAAATTTCAATAAAAATTTGAAAGATTATTTAAAATAAAATACATATAGGGGTGCCGGGGTGGCTCAGTTGGTTGTGTCTGACTTCTGCTCAGGTCATGATCTCACAGCTCATGGGTTCCAGCCCCACACTGGGCTCTGTGCTGACAGCTCAGAGCATGGATTCCGCTTCAGATTCTGTCTCTGTCTCTCTCTGCCCCTCCCCCACTTGTGCTCTGCCTCTCTTTGAAATATAAAATAAACATTACAAAAATGAAATGCATATATTAAAAATACAGCTTGTTGTGTGTGTGTATATATATATATGGATATATACACATACATACGTATATACGTATACAATGTCTTTTACTATATTTACATGAGTGTGCAACCATCCCCACAATCAATGTTCAGCCATCCTCATCTCCTGCAAAAGACCCTGTGCCCATTACTTTAAATTTAAGCGATTTATGTGTATTCCCACTTTTGATCTCTCAATTTGGACCATTTAGGTGTTCTAGGTGTGTATGTCTTATAATGGATTCTTCTTTTATGGAGCCTAAGAGGGTAGGATGTCACAATCCCCAGTTTAGTTTTCCACCGCTGCAGCCAAATGGCCTGTGTTTAAATCCTCGTTCCATTTTGTACAGGTTTGGCCTCTAGGGCAGATGACTCAACCTCTTAGTGCCTCAGCTTCCTCATCTATAGAATGGGGATGAAGGTAATAATAGTAACTCCATCACAGCACTATTGGAAGAACTAAATTAAATACAAAATATTCATGTATCATGAGCAGTTCTTAGTATAAAAGCTCGCCATTTTTATCAATGCAAGTAGTTTTAGATTCCGGTCTATCAGAAGAAAATCGTTGTGAGGGGCGCCTGGGTGGCTCAGTCGGTTGAGCGTCCGACTTTGGCTCAGGTCACGATCTCGCGGTCCCTGAGTTCGAGCCCCGCGTCGGGCTCTGGGCTGATGGCTCAGAGCCTGGAGCCTGTTTACGATTCTGTGTCTCCCTCTCTCTCTGCCCCTCCCCCGTTCATGCTCTGTCTCTCTCTGTCCCAAAAATAAATAAACGTTAAAAAAAAATTAAAAAAAAAGAAGAAAATCGTTGTGTATCAAATTTCAGCTATACTAGATAAAGCTGGAAGGAAGAGAGTCATCTGTTTCAACTTTATGAAATTTTTAATGTAAAAAATGATGACATTTTCTCAGTTGGGTACATGAAATCATTCAAAGTTCTTCTGAATTATGTAAATTATGCTACAAGTAGATAGTAATTGAAAAGATAAGAAAATCTCTTTTTTATGCCATTCAGTTTAGTTTCTTCACTCAGAATCGAACGAATGATAACTTAAAATCGGAAGTATCTCTTCACAATGCAGAGCAACGCTGTGTTTAGAGGATCAGTCAACATATATACTTAAAATGTTTTTTTTTTAATGTTTATTTATTTTTTGAGAGAGAGAGAGAGACAGAGTGTGAGCAGGAGAGGGGCAGAGAGAGGGAGACACAGAATCCGAAGCAGGCTCCAGGCTCCCAGCTGTCAGCGCAGAGCCCGACGTGGGGCTTGAACCCATGAACCATGAGATCATGATCTGAGCTGAAGTCAGACGCTTAACTGACTGAGCCACCCAGGCGCCCTGGTCAACATATATATTTAGTATGAACCGGCAGTGAGCAGGCTGGTCCTAAGGGAGTCGCTGGATTTATCCTCAGGTGGATCAAATTAACTTCATCCGGCAGGATGTCAGTCACTGTTGGAATGCCCTTGTTTGCGTACATAGTGTCACCTTTGGAAGCCAGAAGATGTCCCCGGGAGAGGTCCCACCCACAGCAGACATGACACTGTGCCCGGCTCCTCTCCGCACTTCACCACCAGCATGAACTCACTGAACTTTGGTTGAACTTTCCCGCTCAGTCGAGCACATTTTTAATGCAATCTATCCTATTTAAGCCTAATTTGTATTTCATTTCACAACCTTGCCATTTAACACAAGCTCATCAAGATGGATTTTAGGGCAGCAGCTAATCTAAAACTTACATGGCACTCATTTCCCTCAGCAAGGACATGCTTTCTGTTTCCAAAACACAGCCTTCAAGAGAAGCAAACAGGCCCACGTCGTCCTCTCACATATGTTTCTGAATCGCTGTCTACTCTTCCAGTGAAAACTACTAATATATTGTTTTTGCAATTTTTTCAACATTTTCCTTCGTAATGAGAATCATTTATTCTTTCAACAACACATAACTGAAAGAATATACTCAATATTGTTCATCTCTAAGAAATAGTGTTTTCATTTAAAGACTCACCAGTAGTGCATTTTTGCAGTCTTCGCTATGACAGATTATATGTGAAGGCAACTTTCTTGTCAAATAAGAGGGTAACACGCCTAAGAGATTTACAAATTTTTATTTTAAAAAAGGATTCTTCGCATACCAAAATACAGGCTTCCATTAACCCAATTGTAGAGAAGATAAATCTTAGCAGGGCAATTATTTCTTAAAGTTCAGATGGCCACACATAAATTCTTTTCTTGGATTCAGCACATTTTTTAGTTATCTGCTAAAAACATTAAATCCCTCAGTATAGAGCAACTTTTTGGGGGAGTCATGGGGAATGTTCTTTCTTTTTTCTTCAAATGTATTTCAAATTTATTGTGTTTGGATAGGACTTTTGGAATAGTTGCCACTTGTTTCCAAAGTGCTTCTGGAAATCTAACTCCTAATGAATTACAAATTGTATAGAATGCAAATATTCTATAAAGAATATAAAACTTTATTCTTGGATTTAAGCAGCATACTGTGAACAGAATTCTTAGGCTGAATCCATTTGCTGAATAAGTATTATGTGTAGTATATGCAAGGTACTATGGAAGATAGGATGATAAATAAGATAGGACCCTTTTCTTTATGAGTTTAAAGAACTTTAGGGCAGACAACAATAATCGTTGTTATCTAGTAAATATTTACTAAGCATTTGGCATTGTGGGTGGTAAACGTTAAGACATCCACTTGAGCACAAAACGGTTCTTGTACAAAGTAGATCTCAGTGCAGGTGAAATAATTTTATTGGGCACCTACTTGTGACAGGCACTATGAATGTTCATGATGCCAGTTGACAAGATCCTTGCTTTCATAGACTGGACGGTGATTAAGTGCTCCAAGAAAGGAATAAGCTAGCTTACATGTTATTAATTTCAGAGCAGAGCAAGAACATTTTATTCTTTGTAGATGAGGGCGCATTTGAAGAAAGACGTGGGTTTGGAAATGCAGACATGAGAAAGAAGAAAAGTAATACATCTAAATTACTTTCATCCTGAGGTCTAGAAAGAGGATGTTATTAAGGAGGACTTGTAAGAATGGGGAACTTTGGTCAAATTTAGGAGCTGATATTTCTTTTTTTTTTTATTTTTTTTTCAGCGTTTATTTTTATTTTTGGGACAGAGAGAGACAGAGCATGAACGGGGGAGGGGCAGAGACAGAGGGAGACACAGAATCGGAAGCAGGCTCCAGGCTCTGAGCCATCAGCCCAGAGCCCGACGCGGGGCTCGAACTCACGGACCGCGACGTCGTGACCTGGCTGAAGTCGGACGCTCAACCGACTGCGCCACCCAGGCACCCCTTGGGCTGATATTTCTTAGTCTTAAACTATGCTAAGCTACTAATTCCAGTCAGGTTCACCTAAAGAAGTATTAACACAACAGAATTATTTTCATTATATCTAGAGACTCATCAAAACGAAGAGCAAGAGAAAAACAATTTAAGTCGAACAAACCCAGAATGTTCTGAGAGATTGCCAACCAGCAATTACTGCTGTAATGCTGTCTATATACAATCCATGTATATTCACAATGTAGCCAAAATAACCCTGAAAATATGGTGTGGTTTGAATTTGCTGGAACAAAAGGAGCTATGAGAGTAGAATAGAATTATTTTCCCACTATATTTTAAATAACACAGTCTTGATTCACAGGGAATCATCCAAAAGACTATGGACAATATATATATGTGCAGTCAAGCATACAATGACTGACAGACATACTACAGCCAGTCAATATTCTTTGGTATAAACAACTTGGGGGATCTTAGGGTACCTAAGGCTTTTTCAGTTTCCACCCGATTCTCACAAATTGTTATTATTATTTTTTTAATTTGGGGGCCTTGAATTACATTTGGTCTTCCGAATAACAACTGTTAGGAAAAGGAAAAGATGGAAACAAGAGAGAAAAGAGACGCCATCTTTTTTCACTCCAGTGAGGTCTGCGTTTCAGTGGTACAGCGATTCCCATCTATGTTTTGTATTTCCTTCCTAGAGTTAGAGGATTCGCTGGATAGGCGGCACAGTATAATTGCAAGTGTAAGTGCTATGATAATTATTATAATTACTATTATTAAAATGATGTGGGTCTCCTGCAGCAAGAAATGAGTTTCTGAGTAATGGAAGTGATTTTATTATCTAACAGGGCAAAAGTCATTTAGCTGTCTATCTGCCTTAACGCTCTAATCACCAAAATGGCAACATTTAAAAACCCAGTCAAATCTCTTAACACAGAAAAGTTTTGCAAAAATACATTATCTTTGAATCGATATGGATGTGTTCTCAACATTACTTTTGATTGTCAGGCCCCTTAGCTTTGTGTTGCTTATTTCATTGGTATCAATGTTGCAGTTATTATAAAAGCAATAACACACACAGATTGTGAAACAAATGTGAAACAACCCCCACAAAGCAAGACACGGTATGTGCAGAGTTTTCTTGACTTATTCATAGTCAAACATATTTAAGAATAAAACAAACAAACTAGATTTCAGGTTGCCACGTTAAAAATCAACCTTAAGGCTGTAAGTCCTTGTGGATAGGATTTCTGTTTCTTGAATTTCAGCATAAGCAAACCTTAGAAAACTTTCATTTATAAGCACGGACAATAATCCCAATACTTACGATAATCCATAGAATAAGAGTTCAGTTGCTGTATCCATAGAATACAAAGTGTATTCTTTTGTGTAGACTTTTACAGATGTCAAGTATGGAAGGTGAAGTTACCTCCAATTTAGAATAAAACACATTTCCCTCCCAGATATGGCCCTGTGATTGAGCTCAAGAGAAGAAACAAAAAATACTTGAAGATCCTACATGTATATAAACAAGTGATAAAATAGAGCAGGATCCATGTTTGAAATGTGATACCAAATGTCCGGTCCAGTATGGAATGGATTTTAACCTCACCGCGTACATATGACCTAACGGATTATATAAAATAGTTACGAAAATGGCGATATAACTGAAAAAGGAATCACACCATCATATGAAAACACTTCTGCATTTCTTGCTTTAAAAAAATCAGTGTTTGTAGCTTTCACCATCCAGCCATTAAAGCAGTAGACGTAGTATCATGGCTGCCATTAGCATTTACATTTAGAAGTGATCACCACTACAATTATTTTAAAACAAAAGAAGATCCACACTGAGATTCTAAAACTCGTAATTCTTTACTTAAGGGAATATGACCCTGAGCAGATATGGTTAAAAGTTTGTATACCTTCTAGTCCAATCTTTCTTTTCATCGGTGAGAAGAAAAGAGTATTTTTGTATTTCCATGACCAGCAATTAGATCACTTTTAGTTAGTCCATTAATAGTGATAGATAGGGGTAATGGAGTGCCACTTTGAGACAATCTACAGTCCATCAAAGAATCACAAAAAAAGCTAGTAAATTGCAGACACTTACAGTCTCGTCTTTGAGTAAGCCATCTAGTGAGAATGTGCATTAAGCCCCCAATTTCCATTATTTCTAGGGCTGCTGGCTTATCCATTAAAAAAACTTCTTTTTTTCATGCCTGAAATGCCTGGGTATTTTCTGTCGCCCAATGAATGAGAAGACCATTATTTAGCAGCACATCAGAATGCATTTCCTCCGAACTTCCTTCTCCTATCTTTTCCTTCCTGCCTGGAAAAGTTGACACGAAAGACCTTTCTGACCACGTCTGTCCGATCTGCATGTATGACCCCTGCCTCTGAGCCCTACCACTTTCTTGAAGACATGCTCCCCTAGGCAAGTCCATTGAAATTTGTGGAGAAAAAAACATAAAGTAGAAAAAAACTATTTGGCTTGGAAAGCTAATCCAAAACAAAACAAAAACCTGAATTGAAAGGCAATTGTAACAAACCATTTCAACACTGCTTTGGATTTTTTAAATTTTCTTTCTTGGAAAGTGGTTAAATCTGTTACTATTTAGCATTTTGTGTGTATCCCATACTCTTTCACAGCCTGTGAAGCTATTAAGTGATGCATATCTTATTGACAACAGGGACTTCTAAGTCGCTTTAATTGATATGTAGCTAAACGTATATAACCTGTTCAGGTAAAAATGGCACTGTGACGCTGAGTTCGTAACAAGAGTTCAAGGCCAAGTTCAGCTGGGCCACTGAGATTCATGCTTCTGTGATCTCTGGCACCACTCCACTTTGCTTTCATGGTTCTTGCAAACAAATGCTAATAACATCATTTGTTCTTCATGGTGCTCTGTGAAACCTACAAAACTCTTTCTCAGATTCTGCAGCTTAGTGATAATTATATTTTTGCTCTCTGCCCACTTCTCCAATAGGCAGCTCGAACTTCAGAAATCCTTTTTGCTAACTGTTGCCTTCTGCTTAATATTTTGTGCTCATATCTTCCCTTCATCCTGACCCTGCTGTAAACTAGACATTGTATTTTCTGATCCTTCCTACTTGTGAATTAATTTGTGCTCACAGAATACACCAGACTGTCTCATATGCAAATCTGGCAGTTAAGAGATTTCACTATGAACCGGAAAGTGTCAGATGAGGTTTAGAGACAGATAGATTTGGGTGACTGTTCCAGCTCCGATGGGCTAGTTGTCAGTATACATTTATGGAAAAGTCACTAATCTCTGAGTTCATGCTGTCTCATTTGCAAAATGTTTTTTTTTTTTTTTAATCTACCTTAGTATGAAAGGAATACACATAGTTCTCAGTAGTGAGGGTTAAACTTCTCGTCCCCACCCCATTTCTGGACACCTCTGTAAGCATAAATTCCTATGTGTTTCACTAGAAAGCACTGTGTGTTATGAAAGCTCTCAGTGGAAGTTCTGGCAAAAGGTGCCATGGTGTCTCACTTGTGAAAACAAGTTGCATGGTATAAAATGAGCATTATTTTGTTGTTGTTGTTGTTATTGTTGTTGATGATGATGATGTTGTTGTTACTCCTTTCTGCCCAATTTTCACGATAAGTTATCAGGATATGCTGGAGGAAAGAAGCTTACTGGGGACATCAAGTTCATGTCTCATTAGCCTCCCCCACACTTTCTCTTCCCCAAACACACAGACCTCCCTGCCGTAAATAGAAGCCGCACAATACACTGCTGTTTCAGGGTCTTGCAAGAACTGTCCTTCCTTCCTGCCTGGCCTGTTCCTCAGAAACACCTATGACTCACACTTTCTACTTTCAGCTCATTATTCAATCGCTGTGCACTATGATGCTTTTACTGTAAAAGTGTCGCTGCATCACTTCTTATCGCTGGACAGCACATCTTCCCTTCTTATATGTCCCTCCGGAACTATTTTGCGGGGGGTCTGTCTGCCACACTGGTGTATCAGCTCCCACCAAGGTGCAGGTTTGAGCCTGTGTTGTGCCTAGGAAAAGGCTGGACATGTGTTAGGTGCTCGGGAATAATGTGTGCCTCTACAAACCCAACAGCTATATCCAGCTAAATGAGTTGACTTAGTAAGGAAACTTCTTCTAGGATGAGAAAGCTGTTCTGTAAACTTTTAGAAGTAGATTCAACTAATTCAATGCATTGCTTCACACGTGTCAAATAAACAGAAATAGAGCATTGAAAATCTATATGGCTCGATGATTTCTTTCTTTTTCTGAATACCAAAGCTTTTAATTTAATTTAAAATAACTAATGCAATAGGGCCATCCAAGTAAAAATAATTCCCTTAGCTTACAAGAGAGAAAGGAAGGGACAAGTTCATCAAAGGCAAATAGACCACACCTCAAAAATTACTTTTGTACTCTTTTACAAATTTACTATCAATTTTTGATTCTATTCTGTGGTTATATATTTCTCTAGATATGTAAGTTAGGAAAAATCCCCATATTAAAAAATAACTCGGAGCACCTGGGTGGCTCAGTCGGTTGAATGTTTGACTTCGGCTCAGGTCATGATCTCATGGTTCACGGGTTTGAGCCCTGTTCCAGGCTCTGTGCTGACAGCTCAGGGCCTGGAGCCTGCTTCAGATTCTGTGTCTCCCTCCCTCTCTGCCGCTTCCCCACTGATGCTCTGTCTCTGTCTCTCAAAAATAAATAAAAACGTTAAAAAGTTTTAAAAAAAATAACCCACTGTGTCTCTAGATATTATGTATTTCTCATGATGAAAATAACCTCTAAAGGATTTTTCATATTCATTTATGCCTGGGAATTATAAAAATTGTTTGGTTGATTTTGTCTTTAAAAAAGTGTACTTCCTGTAATGGCACTGTGGCTAATGGGATCTCCACACTAATTCCATGCATACAAGGAGGAGAATGAAATGGAAATAATGACTCGTGATAGTAATTTGTAGCTCAATGTGAAATCTCTTGACAGGATGTGTGTTCCTGTATCCCATAAACAGAGTTAAAAGCTGCATTGTATTCATATCCAGTGGGACCAAACTAATGTATTACCATAAAGGGAGAAATGGAGAGGGCTGATGTTGGCAACTAAGAATCACAGAAATCAGAGAAGTTATATGTGGGCTTCTGGACTAATGGGTGCTAAATTTAGATAACAATAGGTAAATTATTTGAAAATAGTAATAAATGAATTTTGAAAGCAAATTAATCTAAGTAACCCTTTTAAGTCTGACTTACTTACAATTAAGTGTAGCACATTGTACATTCTGATGCCCTGTGGTTTCTTCACTTATTAAAGATGTAAAGTACTTAAAATCAATAGGACACATTGGTCTCGTTATGCGTCTAATCTATGACTGGAGACATTCACACTATTATGATTAAAACTCTAATTAAATTTATTCATTCATCATAATGCTGTATACAAGTGCAGAGGATTTGTCTGAAATAGGAGGTAGGGAATACACAAATATAAAAGAAACTATCACCAAGAACATTATATTTACTACTCTTCCCCAGGCATGTAGCTCATAACACGTTGCAAATGAGGAACCTCATGCATTGCCCGATTTGGATCTGCATCCTCAGTTTGAATCAGCCCCAAATTTGGCTAGGAATAATGGCCTCTTTTCCTCTAAAGCATGTTCATTTTCCCATGGGGGCTCCATTCACTCTTTCTTGTTGTGCAGTCATTAGAGCTGTCTACAAATGGTTGATACTTGCTCTCTCTCTGAGCATCCGGTAACATTGCCCCTTCTTACTGGGTGGAATTTGTTCTTGACCATGTGTCTGGCATTGGCAAAGAAAATATACATAGAGGCTGTTTGGAGTCACCTAGGGAAAAGAGTTTGAAAGAGTCAGTTCGGCCTTTGCTATCTGCAGAGGATTCTTTTTTCCCTCTGCAGGGGCAAAATGGACTTTCTCACGTGCGTCTCGCAGATGGAAGAGAATGTGCAACTGATTTTGATGCACATGGCATGAGTGAAAAATAAACCTTTATTGACTTAGGCCAATGATGTATTAGTATTGTTTGTTTTCTCTACATAACTTAGCTTATCCTGAATGGTGCATTTAGTTATATCAGGTCATCTAAATCTTGCCCAGATGCTTCTTGAAAGCCTGTCATTCTCCCTCCTTTTCTTGTCTTCTTTTCAATTACTCCCATGCTTTGTTCTATTTTTGAGCCAAGAATATATAATCATAACTATTATGCATATGAATTGTGCTAATAACAGACTGATGGTCTATTGGGGAGCATTTCTGAGAGTCAGTAAACAGATTTGGTATCCACCATCCAGAAAATATTGAGTTAATTCAAAAGACCACATCAAAATCTAAAGAAATGTCTTTATATTGATTTCTTTCCCTAATTAAAAACTTTATCTTCAACTACCAACTTTTAATATTCATAAGGTTATATGTTCACCAATTGTATGTATTCTTTTCTGTTTCAGTAAAGTTAAAGTAGCATGCTTATTGTAAATAAAGACTTTGAAAACACAGTATTTTCTGAATATATAGTAGTTTATATAGAAGAATTCTTTCAACAATATTTGTTGTGTGTCTTCTACATCCTGGGCACTTGTCTAGGTTGATGGAGACAAAGCAGTAACCAAACTAGGCTCTGTCTTCATGAAAGGGACTTTTTAGAACAATGAGAGTCATTGAATACATATATAATATGCCAAGTGATGATAAGTGCGATGAGGAAAAATGTAGTGTGTTAATGGGATAATGAGTCTCCATGGGAGAGCATGGTGGAAGGAGTAGAATAGCCATTTTATGAGGATTGCACAAGTAAGGTTTCTCTGAAAAGTGACATTTAAGCCAACCCTTGAAGAAGAGGAAGTTGGAAATTCTGAAATTTTGAGAAGTCACAAATAAATACATAAAATGAAATAATTTTTTTTTTACAACCAATCCCTCAGAAATACAAGCAATTATCAGGGCATACTATGAAAAATTATATGCCAACAAACTGGAAAACCTGGAAGAAATGGAAAAATTCCTAAACACCTACACACTACAAAAACTCAAACAGGAAGAAATAGAGAATTTGAACAGACCCATAACTAGTGAAGAAATTGAATCACTTATCAAAAATCTCCCAACAAATAAGAGTCCTGGACCAGATGGCTTCCCTGGAGAATTGTACCAGACATTTAAAGCAGAGTTAATACCTATCCTTCTCAAGCTGTTCCAAAAAATAGAAATGAAAGGAAAACTTCCGGACTCATTCTATGAAGCCAGCATTACTTTGATTCCCAAACCAGACAGAGACCCAACAAAAAAAAAGAAGTATAGGCCAATATCCTTGATGAATATGGATGCAAAAATTCTCAACAAGATACTAGCAAATCAAATTCAACAGCATATAAAAAGAATTATTCACCATTATCAAGTGGGATTCATTCCTGGGTTTCAGGGCTGGTTCAATATTTGCAAATCGATCAATGTGATACATCACATTAATAAAAGAAAGGATAGGAACCATATGAACCTGTCAGTCAATGCAGAAAAAGCATTTGACAGAATACAACATCCTTTCTTAATAAAAACCCTCAAGAAAGTAGGGATAGAAGAAACATACTTAAACATCATAAAAGCCATGTATGAAAAGCCCACAGCTAATATAACCTCAATGGGGAAAACCTAAGAGCTTTCCCCCCTGAGATCAGGAACACAACAGGGATGTCCACTCTCACTGCTGTTGTTTACCATAGTGTTGGAAGTCCTAGCCTCAGAAATCAGACAACAAGATGAAATAAAAGGCATCAGAATTGGCAAAGAAGTAGTCAAACTTTCACTTTTCGCAGATGACATGATACTCTACATGGAAAACCCGACAGACTCCACCAAAGTCTGCTAGAACTGGTACATGAATTCAACAAAGTCAAAGGGTACAAAATCAATGTACAGAAATCAGTTGCATTCTTATACACCAATAATGAAGCAACAGAAAGACAAATAAAGAAACTGATCCCATTTACAAATGCACCAAGAACCATAAAATACCTAGGAATAAACCTAACCAAAGATGTAAAAGATCTGTATGCTGAAATATATAGGAAGCTTATGAAGGAAATTGAAGAAGACACAAAGAAATGGACAAAACATTCCATGCTCATGGATTGGAGGCATAAATATTGTTAAAATGTCAATACTACCCAAAGAAATCTACACATTCAATGCAATCCCAATCAAAATTGCACTGGCACTCTTCTCGAATCTAGAACAAACAATCGTAAAATCTGTATGGAGCCACAAAAGACCCCGAATAACCAAAGTAATATTGAAGAAGAAAACCAAAGCGGGAGGCATCACAATCCTGGACTTTAGCCTCTACCACAAAGCTGTAATCACAAGACAGTATGGTACTGGCACAAAAACAGACACTTAGACCGATGGAATAGGATAGAGAACCCAGAATTAGACCCACAAATGAGTGGCCAACTAATCTTTGACAAAGCAGGAAAGAGCATCCAATGGAAAAAAGACAGTCTTTTTAACAAATGGTGCTGGGAGAATTGGGCAGCAACATGCAGAAGAATGAAACTAGACCACTTTCTTACACCATTCACAAAAAAAACCTCAAAATGGATAAAGGACCTGAATGTGATACAGGAAAACATCAAAACCCTAGAGGAGAAAGCAGGAAACAACCTCTTTCACCTCAGCTACAGCAAATTCTTACTCAACATAGCTCCAAAGGCAAGGGAAGTAAAAGCAAAAATGAACTATTGGGACCTCATCAAGATAAAAAGCTTCTGAACTACAAAGGAAACAATCAACAAAACTAAAAGGCAACTGACGGAATGGGAAAAGATACTTGCAAATGCCATATTAGACAAAGGGCTAGTGTCCAAAAGCTATAAATAACTCACCAAACTCCACACCCGAAAAACAAAGAATCCAGTGAAGGAATGGGCAGAAGACATGAATAGACACTTTTCCAAAGAAGACATCCAGCTGGCCAACAGACACATGAAATGATGCTCAATGTCACTCATCATCAGGGAAATACAAATCAAAGCCACACTAAGATACCACCTCACGCCAGTCAGAGTTGCTAAAATGAACACATGAGGAGACTATAGATGCTGGAGAGGATGTGGAGAAATGGGAACCCTCTTGCACTCTTGGTGGGAATGCAAACTGGTGCAGCCATTCTGGAAAAGTGTGAAGTTTCCTCAAAAAAATTAAAAATAGAACTACCCTATGACCCAGCAATAACACTGCTAGGAATTTACCCAAGGGATACAGGAGTGCTGATGCATAGGGGCGCATGTACCCCAATGTTTATAGCAGTACTTTCAACAGTAGCCAAATTGTGGAAAGAGACTAAATGTCCATCAACTGATGAATGGATAAAGAAGATGTAGCTTGTATATATAATGGAATACTACTTGGCAATGAGAAAGAATGAAATCTGGCCATTTGCAGCAACGTGGATGGAACTGAAGGGTATTATGCTAAGTGAAATAATTCAGTTAGAGAAAGACAGATACCAAATATTTTAACTCATATGTCGATCTCGAGAAACTTAACAGAAGACCCTAGGGGAGGGGAAGGGGAAAAAGAAAGTTACAGAGAGGGAGGGAGGCAAACTATAAGAGACTCTTGAATACAGAGACCAAACTGAGGGTTTATGGGTGGGTGGGGGAGAGGGGAAAGTGGGTGATAGACATTGAGGAGGGACTGGTGGGGTAAGCACTGGGAGTTGTATGGAAGCCAGTTTGACAATAAATTATATTAGAAAATAAAATGAAATAGAATAAATTCAGAAAAGTAAAAAATAAAAATTACCCATTCTCCAACTACTATTAAAATACTTTTGTATTAATACTAGAGGTTTTGAAAAATAAATAAATATGTATTTTAATAATAATATACTATTAAAAGCTTTTTTCCATTTATATCAATAATTTTCCTTTAAAAGTCCGGAATGTATGCTAAACTATTAACACAGGATGGCTCTTGAAAGTGGAATGATAAGAAACCTCTGTATTGTGCTTTTTACATTTTGTGTTACTGAATATTTTAATTCAGAAAACTCATAAGGTTTGAAAATATTCTTCTGCAGGGTAATCATCAATGGCTTTACAACATTCCATTATACAGCTAATTAGCTAAAACAAAATTTATTTTATTAAGCCACCATTATTGGCTATTTAATCTTTCCATTTTTTGGTGAATAATATGATTTTAATGATTTTCATGATAAATATATAATATACTGGGTACATTATAAGCTAATTAGACTTTCATGGACTAGCCTGGTAATATACAGTTTTGTATTCTATGGGAAATTGTATTATGCATTCCAAACTTTTTTATATAAGGAGTAAACTTTGGAGCATAATCCATGTATTAATTGTGTTCCCAATCTACAATGAAATATTTTTACATCTTGGGGGACCTGGGGGGCCCAACTACTTAAGCGTCCAATTTTAGCTCAGGTCATAATCTCATGGTTCATGAGTTCAAGCCCCGCATCGGGCTCCCTGCTGTCAGCACCGAGCCGGCTTTGTATGTTCTGTCCCCTTCTCTCTCTACCTGTCTCCTCCTTGCTCTCCGTCTCTCTCAAAATAAACAAACTATAAAAAAGAAAAAAATAATAATACGTTTACATCTTGAGCTCCTTCTATACATTGCTTGAAGATGGATATATTTGTTAACCTTTAAATGTGCTGGTCTGACTTGGGTATCATATTGAACAGGTATTATTTTTTATTTAAAAGTTAACAGCACTAAATCATAATAGTTTGGACACTCAAATCATTTGCTGGGTAGGTGTAGATTTGAACTGAAGAAGCAGATCAGGTGTATCCGTGGTCGAGGAAACTGTCTGATATACAAGTCTCAGTGTCCTAGGGAGCTTTCTACAAGAACCAGCCCTCCATCCCAGCTGGTTTGATTGCTCATCTTTGTGTTCAAACACACTTGGGACTACTTTTAACACAGTGCTCATTACATTGCCCTGAAATTGCTCTGCTCCAGTGTCTCCCGCATATCTGCAAACTTCTTAAAATCAGGGACCACAAATTTTCTCTGTGAAATCACTATGTGTTAGATCAGTGTCTAGCACCTCTCAGGTCATCAGGAAATGTTTACTGACCTGAACTAAGACCACCTGAAGGGTGGCATGGAAGACGGCATGAATACTGATGTTTGGCTGATGTTAACCCGCCCAGAAAAAAAACAAAGCAAAATTTGAGAGAAAGGAACAATGGGAAGAATGGCGTGTTCGGGCTGGAAAAGTGAACAGGCAACACAGAGATGGAGTCCCCTTCAGTAGACGGGACTAAGAGAGTGTTGGAATTGCACCTGCAATGCTCCAACACTGAAAAGGAGATAAAGGGATCGCTCTTCTTCCAACAGTGAAGAGTAGCCCTAACTTACACACGAAGCAGGTTTCACCCAGAAATAAACTCCAGTTAATAGCCTGACCCTTCCACTTTCTCCCTCACTGGTCTTCCACCATCCTTACCCCTTCTATCTGGACAAATTTAAGATGATTAAGAAAGGAGAAACATAATTTCGTACAAATGAGGAGCACAGAATAGGTGCTGGGTATGTAAAGCTAACACTAACGGTCTCTCCCCACAACCCGCCCCCCCAACCCTACCATCACACTCCCTAAGGGAACCGTGAGGATACAAGTCTCAGATCTCAACAGTCCCCGTGGCTACAGTATCAAGTTTATCACCGTGTTTGCACTGAAATCATGCATCTTCTGGATGACTCCCAGCCAGTGACCAAATGTGGTAGAGGGAGAAACATGCCTGGAAGATGAGAAATTCTTTCAGGACACTTTGGCTTGAAGACTCCCCAGGGACCTTTCTGGACTTTCCTTAAGCTGTCCGGCAGCTTAAGAAAGTTCTAACTCACATTCCTTCCTTTCCTCTCTTTAGCACTCAGGGTCAGACCTGCAGCAGGTCTGATGGCTCTCCCAGCCTTTCTGTCACTCTCTCCATTTTCTTTCACGAGACAGGCATTTCTCATAATACCATTCTTCACATTTAACCCTATCCGGCTTCTGCTTCCGCAAAGACCCTGAACAATAAAATAACATAGTACAACATGGATGGGTGCCCATAATGCCTTATACTCTATTTTATATAGAGTAGTCCCCTCTTATCCATGAGGGATACATTCCAAGACCCCCAGTGGATGCCTCAAAGTGCAGATAGTACCAAACCCTGTATGTACTATGTTTTTTTCTTATACATTTATAGCTATGATAAAGCTTAATCTATACATTAAGCACAGTAAGAAATTAACGGCAATTACATAATGGAAAAACTATAGAATACATTGTATTAAAAGGTACGGAATGAGGTCTTTCTCTCTCAAAATACATTATTGGACTGTATTCACCCTTCTTCGGGTGGTGACATGAGACGATTACAAGCCTACATGGTAAGTTGGAGTGAGGCATATGACGTGGGCATTGCGACATAATGTGAAGCTACCGCCGAGCTTCTGATTATACACCAGAAGGAGGATCATCTGATTCCAGACCCCAGTTGACTGTGGGTAACTGAAAGCCTAGAAAGTGAAACTGAGAAGGGGGGGTGGGGGACTACTGTATGCACTGTATCTCTATTTCTATCTATCTATCTATCTATCTATGATCTACCTATCATGTCCATCCACCCATTCATCCATCCACCTATCTAGCCTTTAAATGTATCCATAATTAAATTGTAAATATCTTGACAACGCCTGGTTTATCAGGGGCGTCAATTCTTCAAAGCTATGCGTATTAGTTTCCTGAGCTGCCGTTACAAAGGATCCCAAACTGGGCGGCTCACAACAGCAGAAATGTATTTTCCCAAAGTCCTGGAGGCTAGAGTCTGAAATTAAGGATCAGCAGGACCACAGTTTCTTTTGACGTTTAGAGGAGAATCCTTCTTTGCCTCTTCCTACTTTAGGTATTTGCAAGCAATCATTGGTGTTCCGTGGCTTGTGGATGCATCATCCAGTCTCTGCCTCTGTCTTCACAAGGCTTTCCTTCTTTTGGGTCTTCTATATCATTTCTAAATTTCCCTCTTTTTATACAGTCAGGAGTCATTGGATTAAGGCCTACACTAACCCAATGTGATCTCATGTTAACTTGATTACTTATGTAAAGATCCTATTTCCCAAAAAAGTTGCATTCACAGGTATCACCAGGTAGGACTTGAATATACCTTTTGGGGGACCCCATCCACCACAACGGTGTGACTTGTCTTCACTGCTGTCACTGGTATTGCCCCAATTGCTGCAACTGGTCCTTATACTTCAAGGAATCTCTGCTTCTATTGCTAACTGCTCACTCTCTCATCTCAGTCTGGTGACCCCAATGTCTCCAAAATTAATCACAATCAGCTTTAAATCAGGCTTAACTGGTGTTAGCTCTGTTCATACACAGCATGCATGACAACTTGGGAATATATATTTTTTCTGTTGACATGTATCACATATAACAACTTGGGAGGCTAAACTGATAAGTGAAATGATGTCCTTCCTGAACTCATCAGCCACTGTCTCCCTACAACTTTGCATGGTCTCTCCGAACATGATGCATACTGGGAAGATAGGGTGGACAGTTTTCATGACACTTTCCTTTTGTTGCTCCTTTTTCTGTGTCTTTTTGGGGGCAAAATAATAAAAGGAAAACCATAGGCTTAAGACATTTAGGCATTTTTGAGGCTGGAAAAAATAGATATTTAAGGCTCATCGACCTTAAAGGGTTACTTTAGGCACGCAGTATTTCTAACCCAACACAATGTGGTAACTTTCTTTAAAAAAAAAAAAAATATATATATATATATATATGTATATTTAATATTCATTTTTGAGAGAAAAAGAGAGAAACAGAGCACAAGCAAGGGAGGGGCAGAGAGAGAGGGAGACACAGAATAGGAAGCAGGTTCCAGGCTCTGAGCTGTCAGCACAGAGCCTGATGTGGGGCTCAAACCCATGAACTGTGAGATCATGACCTGAGCTGAAGTCAGATGCTTAGCTGACTGAGCCACCCAGGCGCTCCTGTGGTGCCTTTCTAGGGATTGGCAAAACAGATACACATAAAGGTGACAAATATTAAGCTTACAAGGAAGGGGGTGGGGGTGAAAAACAGTTGATTCAATCATATTATAATCTTTATAATTTAATAAATGTGCCAGTATCTATATATCTATAAGTATGTCATAGAAAAGGCTTTCGTTACATGAAAAATATTATGCTGGTTGCTAAAACACGAAGAGAAGAAGATCAGTGTTATTTTTAAATCCCTACTATATGATAGGCACTAATCTTGGTCCTTTCCAAACATTTGCTTTTTAAATTCCTAAGGCCAACTGGTGTTAGTAGCTAACATTATCTATGTTTCTTCAGAAACTACATAGTGTGCGAGACATAACTGAAAGACAATTCAAAGCTTAAACTTGAAAACACATCCCTTCTTTATCAAAGGGAAATTAGTCAAGGTCTTTGACCATAAGGAACTAATTTTATTGTGTGTGTGTGTGTGGATGATTCCAAACTTAATGTGATTCCAAACTCATGTGGTAAGTTTCTCCATTCATCCTCCTAAACTTGCTTATTCCCAATTTCCTTTGCCTTATTTCGTTTCGCTGTTAGAAACCAGGTGGAAAGAGTCCACATTTATTCTTTTCTTTCCCTCTACCTCTGATTCCAATGCAAGGCAAAGCCTTTGACTTTACCCCTGAAGTGTATTATAAATATGATCACTTCTCCTCTTACCCTGGTGACCACCTCCTTCCATGTCACCATTATTATCCTGCCGGGATTACTACAACAGCCATTGAACTGGTGGTCTCCTTTGCTTAATCTTGCTTCTACTACAAACATATAGTGATATTTCAAAAAATAAAAGATACTATGTAACTTCTTTGCTTAACACATTCCACTGACTTTGCATTATAATCAGTATATGATTCCAGATCCTTACTTTGGACCACAGGTTCCACAAGAGTCTTTCACTATCTCTAACTGTATTTCTCTCCTCTACAAGGTCTGTCATTCTTGGATCGTATTTCTCTCCTTACACAAGGTCTACGGTCCAGCTACATTTGCCCTGTATCTATGCATCAAACATCACGTGCTTTCTTACCTTGGGGAAGATTCACTTGTACTATGCTTTTCCTGCATATAAGTTTTCATTGGTTTACACATGGCTATTTCTTACTTATCATTCCTGATTCAACTCATACATGAGCTCCCCAGAAAGGCATAAACACCCAAGTGAAGTAATCCATAATCCATTGCCGTCGAGCTCCATCTCATAACCTGTTTGATTATTTTCATAGCATCATTACTGCCTTAAATTAATTAGCTGACTTTTTGAGTTTGCTTTTTTATTATCTGCATGTCCCTGGTGGAAATAATTTAAGTTCTGCAAGGGCAGATTTATCATGTTTACTTCTCTATTGCCAATATTCCAACTATGCCTGGCACGTAGAAGCTGTTCAAAAATTTTTTGTTGTTGTTGAATGAGTGATTTACAACACGTTATGTAAAGACAGATGTGAGCAACTGAATGCCTGGGGGAATCAGGGAAGATTGAATATTTGAGCTTGACCATGAAGGGCTCATTTCTTCAATGAATGTATTTTAGGCATGTACTGTGCACCAAGTGACACGTTAGGAGGAAGGGGTTACTTGACAGATCGAGGTATTTCACATATTGAACAACACAAGAGGACTATTATGAAACCCATAAGGAAGAGAGACAGCAAACACGACTGAAATTCAGAAAATGAAAGTATCATAGCAGGCTAGAGTAATCAATGAATGTTTACCTAGGATTGAGTGAAGACCCCACCCCCCCAAAGGAAGAAGGAGTTTGAATTAGTGTAAAGATTAGACAGAAGTCTGTAACAGGAAGGATTATATTGCAGAGATTAGAGCAAGTAAATGTCTTATCAAGTGCCTTGGAGTACATTGTTTCCATAGTGCAGTGTTGGGAGATAATCTGGAAAATTCATCCTAAGTAGGTCCTAGAAGCCTGTAAGGCCAGGTTCTCAGGAAGGTTCTCAGGGCGGACCTATCAGAGGTGCCCTGCAACCAATCTCTTCAGTTTTTATAAGGAAGTCATTGTGTACCATTTTGTTTAAAATTTATTACATTCCAGGGGCGCCTGGGTGGCTCAGTTGGTTAAGCGTCTGACTTCGGCTCAGGTCATGATCTCGCGGTCCGTGAGTTTGAGTCCCGCGTCAGGCTCTGTGCTGACAGCTCAGAGCCTGGAGCCTGTTTCAGATTCTGTGTCTCCCTCTCTCTGACCCTCCCCGTTCATGCTCTGTCTCTCTCTGTCTCAAAAATAAATAAACGTTAAAAAAATTAAAAAAAAATAAAAAAAATTATTACATCCCAGCTATATAAGGGTGGATGAAAGACAAAGTCATCTTTAGATTTTACTCTTTGGGACTAGAATTTTTGAAAAAATGATAGTAGAATCAGAAATAATTTTATAAGACATGTCTCCCTATGCTTTTGCATGAAAATTCATATCTGTATGCATATCTATACATACCTACACCTTCACTTAATCGATATCTATATATCTATCTTTATCACCAAAAGACAACATTGCTCTTGCTCCTTCCCAAAGCACAATCTCCACAAACAATGATAGAATTTTAAAGGTGGAAAAGTCATGTTAAGTTATGTAGTGAAAATCATATAGCTTAAAGGTTAGAGTTCTAATTTGTTAATCCTTTATGATGCGTGCAATAGAGCTATTATTTTTGAAAGCTCACAGCAGAGAAAGAAAAGATCTTTTGATTATTAGTGACTTCATAGCTCAGAAATTGCAAGATTTTGTATACTGGGGAACTTAATCGGTAATAAATTATTTTCAACTTTAGGGGCTCTTAGTTGACTCGGCTGGTTAAGTGTTGCACTCTTGATTTCAGATCAGGTCATGATTTCATGGTCAAGCCAAGCTTTGGGCTCTATGCTGACAGCATGGAGCCTACTTGGGATTCTCTCCTTGGGATTCTCTCTCTCCCTCTTTCTCTGCCTCTCCCCTATTCACGTGTATGCTCTCTCTCAAAATAAATAAGTAAACATTAAAAAATATATTCAACTTTAGTTTCTGATAATTTCATACAGAGGTATATCATCCAATTACCCTGTGTGTGCATGTATGCACCCACATGCATGTATGTCTCCTTGCTTTTTGTCTCTATGTTTTATGCACACACACACACACACACACACACACACATACCCCTATACATATATACATATACAAATATGTGTATCTCTAACATATTTGCATATGTTTATATGAGACTGTATGTCTATGAGTATAAAAAAGAAACAAATAAAAAGCAAGGATATTAATGGTTTATCAAAATGGGTCATCTGTATAAAATCTAAACCTATCTATATTTGATTTTTTTAAAATGTTTATTTACTTTTGAGAGAGAGAGAAAGAAAGAGACAGAGAGAGAGCTGGAGAGGGGCAGAGGAAGAGTGAGACACAGAATCCAAAGCACGTTCCAAGCTCTGAGCTGTCAGCACAAAGCCCAACACAGGACTCAAACTCACGAACCATGAGATCATGACCTGAGTGGAAATCAGACGCTTAACCGACTGAGCCACCCAGGCGCCCCATAAACCTATCTATATTTGAATTAATATTTTTCTTTCTTTCTTTTTTAATTTACTCTCCACATCCTGTGTTTAGTTATTAAAGAGAAAAAAACGCCAGATTCCCATAAATCTAAACATGTGGAGAAAAGTTTATCTTCCAGACCAAGAAATGGGACTAAGCTAGCACTTTTCTGTGGACTGGTTTGTTTGCAATAGCAGAACAAGATCCGCATGTCCTTTCAGCTCTGTTTGCTCTATACAAATATTTCTGGATTTCCTTAAGAGCTGTTGAACTGGCACAGATGCCTAAGTATTTTGAATCATTTTTGCTTTCTTCATCGAGACTCATGGTATTAAATCCCAGGACTCGCTTGAATATGACAGATTTATTCTCCAGATCACTGTCTGGCACATTAAGAGGAGACGAGATGGCATTGACTTCTTGGGAAAAGGAAAGGGTTCACGGTTCCCTTGGGGCAACGAGAACCCAGGAACCCATGCACACCACAGCGACTAAATAATTAAGTTCAGGTTATTAAAAAAAAAGGAGAAGATGGGGCGCCTGGGTGGCTCAGTCGGTTAAGTGTTGGACTTCAGCTCAGGTCATGATCTCACGGGTCTCTGAGTTCGAACCCCTCATCAGGCTCTGTGCTGACAGCTCGGAGCCTGGAGCCTGCTTCGGATTCTGTGTCTCCCTCTCTCTCTGCCCCTCCCCTGTTCATGCTCTGTCTCTCTCTGTCCCAAAAATAAATAAACGTTGAAAAAATAAATAAACGTTAAAACAATTTAAAAAAAGAAGAAAACTCGAGAAATATAAATAAGCCCTTTGGTATTTTTGCAGAGAAAACATGATCAAATAGGTTGGTAGTATCATGGTAGAAATCATATCCACACAGTAGAACTTCTAAATTATTTTTCCTCTGCAAAAATGTACAGAAAAAAAAGGAGAAAAGAATAAGGTTCAAAATTATATTCATACTTTATTAAAATAATTAGGCACCATCCGTTAGAATCCCTAGCCCCTGGGAAGCAATTTTATTTCAGAATAGGTTTTGCTGTTGATAATAAAAATAGTGTCAACAATATTTAAAGAATAATTGTGCCATGAGGCTCTTAGAGACTATTATGAATTTTTTAAAAGTCAAATGATTTTTCTTCCTTCTATTAGATAACCGCAGTACCCCGAATGTCTATCAAATTCTAGAAAGGTTGGTGGCAAATTCCTTTAAGTGCTCCATCTGCCAATTATGTAAACGAAGTTTTCAGGATGATGTGATTTCTCTGGGTATAGGTTATCATAGCTAAGGAAACAGCACATCTATGGTGTTGTCAACAGACCATCAATCTGGGCCCTGCCTGTTTGTAGAAGAATGAAGATAAAGGGCCCTAGGGCAGATGAGACACAGAAGATCGAATATTCTACTCCCTTTGCTCAGGCAAGTCTCAGTTCTCTTAAGTGACAGGTGGGATTTCCACTTAGTCCACAGTAGGTTAAAAACCTGGAGGGCCGAATGAAGCGTTTTAAATTTGTATTTGGTTGGCATATGGGCTTTTCAGGTAGGGAGGCGGAGAGGCTGTGATCAAAACGGTTGGCACCAGTCATGAAGTCTCTGAGGGCTCTCGTCGCCCCCGGATGCTCCATGTGGGTTTTATTACACGTCATATTCTCAACAACGGATCAGTAGTCCCAACAAGGAGGTGGCTGTCATTGCCCTCCTTTTAAGATTGAGGAAACTGAGTCACAAGTTGTTTAAGTCATTAGTGAATAGTGTAAGAAATGTAAACCTAGTCCTGGCTAGTGCCACAAACAGTATTCTTTCCGGCCTGCTGCACAGTCTCCCTGGAAGCATAAATACTAATCAAAAGTGCATACTTATACTGACAATCGGGCTAGACTTTTCTCCTCGAAGCCAAGGTCTGTGTTAGCGTGGACTAGGTTGACCAAATGTAGCTATTTGGGAGTAAAGCGCATATAGATGAAAACAAATGCTAATGACAAAAATAGATGAGTTTTCCATGATTTAAGCATTTCTGTTTTGAAAGGAATACGTGAAAAAAAAAATCATCGTTTAACTTGGCCAGAATCAATGAGAAAGCCATTAATACAGGGGTACTGAAATCACGATTCTTAACTCTCAGAGATCAGTGTGAAAACTTGTTTTTGTTGTTGTGTGTGTGGTGTCATCAACAATAACATTAAATAACTGTTAACTTCCGACAGCGTGACCTGTGATGCATCGCTCTCTACACAGCGGTATTACTATGCATAACCAAATGTATCTGATATTTTAGGAGAACAGAGTAGTCAGGTGCAGAGGAAGATCTTAAATTATTAGAATACATTTGTTTTTTTTTTCTTATAATGTTAAATCCACACAGTCTTACTGTATATCTTAAATGATGACACAAATTGTTTAAGTTACTAAAACCTTGTGCTGAATTTTTGTTGATCATTTGACTTATACTAGCCTCACAATGGGACAGGAAGAGAAATATGCCCTTTCTTGGGAACGTCCTGCAGTGTTATGAAAACAAGAATATGGCAGAGGTTGTAAGTTAACTTTGAAAGTGCGCTGATAAACTCTGAATTATTTATTTGTGAAATTCAAAACATGTGTGGGTCAGTGCTTGTCAGACAAATTCGCTAAATCTTTAGTCCAGTATCACTGAGCACTGTACTCAGTGATTTGGAGAAATTAAAAGGTAAGATTTCTCTTACTGGAAATCAGTCACGAGCTGGCTTTGCATGTCTCTATTTTGGTCTGGCATACACATTTACTGGAAAGCCTAAAGCAACCTCTACAGAAATTTCGAATTAGGAAATGATGTGATATTATTTCCATTTCAATTATTGGTCTAAATGGCATGATAATAATAACTTGATGTCGTGAATGTGTGTGTGTGTGTGTGTGTGTGTGTGTGTGTGTGTAGGTGTGCGTGTGTGCTCGTACGTAGAGGTAAACATTATCTGGATGCAAGGATGTACACATTTCAGAATACCATGGCCTCCAGATTATAGCTACATAGGAGAGAAAACAAACAAAGAAACACGCCCTTTGAAAATTTGGACAAATTTGTAAGTAGATACAATTTAAAATTTCCAAAAGAGGCTATTTTACTGGTATCAATTTTGATGTTGGAATTTATTTAAGGAGTTCTGCTCACATAGAATCGTAGAAACAGAGTTAACGTCAGAGAACTTTCTGCTGCTTCAGGGTCACCGGTTCATGTCATCACCATCTGGATTATAATAGTCAAGTGTGGGAAACCAACTTGGTGTAAACTGACATCTTCCCCACCAATACTTCCCTCAATAAAATAGATATATGTCTAGAAAGAGCCAGACTCATATATTTCTAAATTTCTAAAGAGTGATTACATCCTTTTGTTGTGTTTCCTGCAAAAGCTTGGGTTTATACTCATGAACTTATGCAGTTCCTTTGAACTCTTGGCCTTTTAGAAATAAACAGGCTTTGGGACACCTGGGTGGCTCTATCCGTTGGGCATCCGACTTCGGCTCAGGACACGATCTCGCAGTTTGTGGGTTCGAGGCCCGCATGGGGCTCTGTGCTGACAGCTCAGATCCTGGAGCCTGCTTCAGATTCTGTATCTCCCTCTCTATCTGCCCCTCCCCAGCTCATACTCTCTCTCTCTCTCTTTCTTTTTCTCTCTCTCAAAAATAAATAAACATTAAAAAAAAAAAGAAATAAACAGGCCTGGAGAGAAGTAATCAACAAGCCATCTCAGAGAGGAAAAAGAGGAGGACAAAATGAGAAAATTCAAGGCCATTTCTTTACATGCTGGTACCCAACCATTCTCCTCCATGGTCTTTCATGCGTTTTGACTAAGGGAAGACTACTGATAAGTTCCAACAGAGTCACCACTTAGAGAATGTGTTCCAGAGAAAATCCAAGTTGCTTTGAACATCTCAGGGAAGTCATCCCCAGTCATATTTCATATAACAAAACTTGATGAATTTGGTTACATTTCTAAGTCTCTGCTCTTACCAGATAATACTGTGGGGTGTTTTAACACGTCAAAATGTGTTTTGGGGGGTGGTAAAGTTAGTAAAATGAGGAATTCCAAAGAAGCCCTAGACTGGCGATTCAATTTTATGTTTGCCACAAAATCAAAGTCTGTTAGCTATGCTGAGTTTCATAGCACCTTGCACATTGTAATTCTGCTGCCCATGTAAGAGTACGAACAACCTACAAGGGTACTGTGATCAAGTATATTATTAGTAAAGTGCAAACGGGAAAATGGTGAGACTAAGTAACCTGGCTACCCCCCAGAGCTCATGAGTAAAGAATGAACTAAACCCAGCTTATCTGACACGGGGGCCTATGCCCTTCTTGGGCAGCAGGTAGCCCTTCATAACACTGCAGTGCCAGGCAAGCGCAGGACTCAGAATTGATTCCTTCTGCTTTAGAAAAGATTAACTGAGGACATGTCTCATGGGAATGGGGTTCACAAGGTCACATAGCTAACACATAAATACGGCATTCCGTGTTCCTTCAGCCATTCACCTTTTTAAATCTGAATTCAAGTTCAAATTTCGTATCGCTTAATCTTTAAGTTTTCAAATCTTGAAAGGCTCAGGTAGCCCATGCTAAACCATGTAGATAAATATCGTATCCCAAAGATTGTTTAGTAGAGCTTTGTTGTTTCATTTAGGGAGTAATTGTCTTTAAAGTCAGGAGCCCTTTATTAAATGTCCTTTACAGATCTCAACCCATTCCAGTTCCCACAATGGGTATACAGTAGGTATATAATAAGTGAAATAGGTATTATTTATGTAACTTACGCAATGTGTTTTTGGTAAATTTATGTAATTTTACTGCTGTTTATAAAGGAATAGATTTAGGAAAAATAATGTCTTGGCTGTGCTGCTGATATCTAGTGAGGCCTTGGGTCATATGAATTTTCAATGCCTCGGTTTTCTTTTCAGTGAAATGGAAATTCTATCATATTTCTTATCTTCATTCCCAGTATTAGCATTATCAGTTCATTTGATTCTCTCTCACTGGGTAATCTCCCATTTGATTCTTTTATTAAACAGGAGGGGGGAGAATCCAAATGCTCTCAGAATGTTCATCGCATGTTAGCACAGTTCTTAAGGCTATGTTCATTTCATTCTGGGTGCTGTGTGAATGTATGAAAATGCACAGGTGAGAGGATCCCTTTGTGTTTCTGTTCCCACTTAGGTACATGAGAATATCTTTGATCTGTAGTGTAGAATAAAATAAAATAACATAATTTGAAAATGGCTGGAATTGAGTCTTAAAGTTTACTAATTGCTGAGGAACCTGAGTGGCTCAGTTGGTTAAGCCTCTGACTCTTGATTTCAACTCAGGTCGTGATCCTGCAGTTCATGAGTTCAAGCCCTTGCATCAGGGTCCACACTAACAGTGTGTAGTCTGCTTGGGATTCTCCCTCCCTCCCTCTGCCCATCCCCTTCCTCTGTATCTCTCTCTGTCCCTCTCTCTCTCTCTCTCTCTCTCAAAATCAACTTAAAAATTTACTCATTTCTTACTTCTTTTAAAAGACAAGATCAGTAAAGAAATTAAAGACTTTTACTCATATTTCTGTATCCATGTGTGTTAAATTCTTTCTGATTCTTCTGCTTGTGGCTATAATTATTTATATGGTTGCTCCTTGACTTTCCCATGGCTTGTTTTTGTTTCACCTATCTTTGATACATGTAAATATTATTTCTTAGCTAGTCAGTATTTTATATACATTAGTCTCCCTTCCAGATCATTAATCCGCATGAATTAAAGCTCACCTAACTATCTCTAAGGTATCTTTCTTTAGTCAAATTTTTGGTGGTTACTGCTCTTGTCTGCAAATCCTTCACAAAGTTGCTTTCCAAGATTCTGTATCCATAGGAACAATAATTAAATTTTCTTCTTCTATTAGCAGAGTCTCACTACACATATCTTACGCGTTTGTGAAGCTTGGCTTTATTCTATCTTGACATTTATTTCTAATTTTGTAACACAACACTTGGCAATTAATTTGATCTACTATGGTTTAGCAATGGTAAAAATTTCAGTTCAGAATTCAGCACCTCTCTGTGATGTTTCTTTTCCACTTGGAATAAGTACCTTTCTATACACTCTCAAAGATAATCTGCCAGTCCATTATCATGTGCAGTGTCTACGGAAAAATAGGCTGACCTTCTCATCGTTTTCTGAAACACTAAGAGTGAAACCCAATAACGTTGTCTTCTTAGTTAACACCTTTACTGCAATGCCAACACACAAAGGAAGGTTTTGTTCTTGGTCCTCTTTATTCCCATACTGGCGCAGTCATTGACCTCTACTGCATATCACTACCTCCATAACTAGCCTTTCACTTCCTCTCCCGCCAAAAAATTAAGTACAAATTTTTAGTATTGTCTATGTCCTCAGAGTGAACTGAGCATTTTCATCCTCCAACTAAATGATAATTCGGATTTTTCATAACATGTGATTGAAGCGATAATGAAATTTGCACCATGTTTTTTTGTGTTTAAAATGTCAACAGGTCCTATTTATGCACTTCATTTCCATTTTCATCAAAATATATGGTATTGAACTATAGTTTAAATTATTTCCTTATTTCGCCTTTCCTTCCTTTATTTTTCTTTCTGCCTTTCTACCTCTCATTCTGTCTCCCTCTCTCTTTCTCTCGTTCCTTCTTACTTTTTCTTTCTTTCTGTGAAAGGCTGTTTGTGTATGGGTGCATGTGCACATTTTCATCAAGGCAACATAAACAGGATTCTGTAATTAAATTAAAATAGATTCAAGCATAAAGTAATGAACAGATGCCCAGTACCCTGAGTCTTTTTATTTAAGTATATTATGTACTTCATATCATTTAATTTTTTTCCACTTCAGTTATTACTCTATTTCTTGAGTTCAAGTGCAGATCCTTCATGCAACTTTTGTAATAGGGTAGACGGGAATGAACTAAAGTAGGATTGGAATGTATTTTATGTAAAGGGATTAAACATTTTTCCAAGAGCCAAAAACTCATACAATCTCTCTTGAACTGTAGCTAGATATTTTTCCCCAAATAAAATCCCGTTTTAAAAACCTCTCAAGGAAATTCCAGAGTACCCACTTATCCTCTGGTTTTCCTGGAAGAGGATTAAAAATCTGAAGGAAGTAAATGAAATTTAACCTGCTCCATAAAAGAACATAGCTTGGATTTTATTCTCACAGCACAACAATGCAAAAAAGCAGGGTTAAAATTTAGTCTCACAAACTTCTTTTTAGGAGCAAACTCAAAAATTTCTACTTCCACCAAAGCATTATTAAAGATGCTTCAACCTTCAGGACCTTCTCGTGTTTTTTTTTTCTTTTTTGTAAATCACTTAGAGCTGGACATTGTCTGAGCCTAAAAGAGTACTTTAAACAGCAAAGCCAGACATTTCTTACTCGACTTCCTGAAAACTCAGACTTCATGAAGATTTGGCTTTCATTCCTTCTACCCTTGGTGAAGTTCCAAACTTTTTAGATTTATATCTCTCATTGAAGACAAAGTAGCAGCATATCAGATTTTTATTTTCTAGAGAATAACAGTTTCTAATTAGGGGCTTTGCAACTATAAACCACTTGGAAAAATATTTAGGCCAACTCCTACAACTCCTGGCATTGTTCCTTCAGTTGAGATCAGGCTTCCTTGCTGAAGGAGAATAAACACTATCTCTGTTCATGAGTGAAGGCCGTGTTCCAAGTCCTGGGACTTCCAACTCCCTCACTACAAAATGTGACCCCAGTCGTATTCTTCCCAGGAATGCTTTGCTATCTTGATCAAATGTTTTCATATGTGTCAGGGTCGTCAACAGGGACATATATCTCAACTCTGGCTCTCTACACCATCTATCTTATCTAGAAATGTGGAAGATCCTATTCTAGTTTATCCTCAACTGTGGTTTAATATGTTCTTTGAAAAAGCCAATGGTATTTATAGATGTAGAGAAAGGCTTTATAGGTTTAGAGATAATGATAATAATAGTTGACATTTATTGATCACTCGTCCTGTGCCAGCCACCGTATTAAGCATGGTACAGCAACCTCTCTTTAGGTTGAATGCACCCAACAGCCCTGTAAATTAGATGCTATCTTTCTCATTTTCTAGAGGAGAACCCTTAGATTTATAGAGTTTAGGAAATTACCCCTAAGTTTCCCAACAGGAGAAAGGTAGAATTAGAATTCAAATGCAAATTGGTTTGGTTACAGAGGCTTTGACCTTAAATATTACATCATATAATTGAATCACAAATGTACTTACTTTGCAATATGTGAGATCATATAGTTTGAACATCAGTCAGCCTAAAAAATGATATAAGAAAGAGAGGAAAATATGAACTAATTTTGAAAAACACTGCCCTTCCTGACACTGAACCCATTTCAAAGGCCACAGTAGCTATTAAAGGAAAATAATAAATGGATTTAACTTGGGAGTATTTCAGAGAATTCCCCAGAAAATCATTGAATATTTTCCATATTAAAAAAATATAACACTACCACGTTTATGATAAGACAATAGTGGTAAGCAAAATATTTCAAATTATTTTAATACTATCTGACACAAACATGAAAGACTTACTGTCATCTCATTGTTTTCTGCCAATTCCATGAGGAAACAAGAGTAGGAAACTACCTCCACCCTATATAAAAATATTAAAAAGTTTCAAAGTACAAGGAAAATAATCTATTTTAACCTATTTTTAAAGTTATTTTGAAAGAAACCATTTATATGAAACCAACATTACTTTGCTTAGAAGCATAAGGGGTCAAAAGAATAGTTTCTGAACTGCAGTTTTTCTGAGGAGGGGGTGGGGTTAGGGGTTTCCACATTACTCTCTTAAATATAACAATGCTCAAGAAATGGCAGCAGTGTTCTTAATCTTTTCCTCTTTGCAATTTCCATCTTATTTTGGAACTTTTCCATTCATTTCTGTGAAAACTTTAAGATCCATTAGAGAACATCTGATATTATACGCACTTAGTAGCTAGAAAGAGTGAAATTATCTCCATCCATCAACTCAGTATACAAAACAACAGCACCCATTAGAAGGTAATGCAAAAACAACAAATCAAAGCAAATCCACTTCAGCAATGGAATCCAGGTGACAAGCAGAGTTTCCTTCATTTATACATCAGAGTTCCAACTGATTGACTTATGTCCGCCCTCAATTCCCTGTAAAGGCCACTGTTATCACCAATTGATAAAGCAGAGCTGAAATCATTACTTACTAAAGGAAAAGACCATCTTGAAGGAGCCTTGAAGGGTGCCTTAAGGCGGGGGAAGAAAGAGGGATGAGTATTTACAGGCTTTTAGAGTCTGTGGTCCAGCGGTTTAAAGGAAGTTTTCCAATATAGAGATCCAATTGGGATTGGCCAACATTTTTGAAATAAGAGCTTAGAACTAATGGACACAGCAAGATGAATGTTGAAAGTGATCTCACAAGTGAACATTTGCCCAGTTGAGCCACCTTTTGTCTTTGGAAAGTAACTATTTACTTGGATGAACACTACGTTGTCTTGGAAAGGAGGTTAGTTGAGTAGTATATTATTCAGGTAAATTAATCTTCAGAAGTTCTTGAAGCAACCAGTGAAATTATTGTTCTGAGAAGGGTTTTCCAAAGTCTTATCTTTTTGGCAGAAGTTTCAGGAGCAAAGGGTAGAGTCATATTGTCATAAGTGGCCTATCTTAGTCAACCTGGCCAGCTATAACAAAAATACCATAGACTGAGTGGTATAAACAAGAGAAATTTTTTTTCTTATACTTCTGGAGCCTGGGAGTTCCAAGAGCAAGGTGCTAGCTAATTTGGTTCCAGATGAGTTCTCTCCCTGATTTGTTGACAGACACCTTTTTGAATTGCCTTCACGCTGTGGAGAAAGAGAAGAGATAATGTCTCTCCTCTCTTCTTACTTATTTATTTATTTTATTTTTTGTTAATAAGAATATAAATCCCAGTCATGAAAGCTTCACCCACATGACCTAATTACACTTCCAAAGGCCCAGGGGCGCCTGGGTGGCTCAGTCGGTTAAGCGTCTGACTTCGGCTCAGGTCATGATCTCGCAGTCCGTGAGTTCAAGCCCCGCGTCAGGCTCTGTGCTGACAGCTCAGAGCCTGGAGCCTGTTTCAGATTCTGTGTCTCCCTCTCTCCGACCCTCCCCCGTTCATGCTCTGTCTCTCTCTGTCTCAAAAATAAAGGTTAAAAAAAAAATAAAAAAATAAAATAAAAAAACTTCCAAAGGCCCAACTCCAAAAATGATCCCATTGGGAACTAGGGTTTCAACATATGAATTTGGGACACACAAATTTCAGTCCCTTAGCATGGCCTTGTTTCTTAGCCTGATAGCTGAGTTATGGGACTGCAGTCTTGGTTCACAACTTAATGTCTCATGATGACTCTAACTATTTTCACGTTTGAAACAGGTTTGTTTTTGTTGTTGTTATTCTTTTTTTTTAATGTTTAATTATTTTTGAGAGAGAGAGAGAGAGAGAATGGGGGAGGGGCAGAGAAAGAGGGAGACAGAGAATCTGAAGCAGGCTCCAGGGTCTGAGCTGTCAGCATAGAGCCTGACACAGGGCTGGAACCCACAAACTGTGAGATCATGATCTGACCCAAAGTCGGCCGCTTAACCGGCTGAGCCACTAAGGCACCCCTGTTCTTTTATTATTTATTTATTTATTTATTTATTTATTTATTTATTTATTAGAGAGAGCGTGCACACACAAGAGCTGGTGAGAGGGGCAGAGGGAGAATCTTCAACAGGCTCCACGTTCAGCATGGAGCCCCATGCAAGGCTTGATCCCATGACCCTGGGATCATAACCTGAGCCAAAATTGAGAGCTGGATGCTTAACCGGCTGAGCCACCCAGGCACCTCACATTTGAAATGTTTTAAAGGTTATAGATAGACTCCCAAGAAAAAGTAGAGAATCTAAAACAAACAAAAAAGAAACAATCTCTGATAATAACAATAAAATATTAGTTGACTTCTGACTCTTCTTTTAAAGGCATTCTCCCAGTATATCAGTTGGTCTCTACAAAAAAAAAAAAAAAAAAAAAAGGGACAAGTACTATTAGAATGAATCTTCATTTAAAAAAAATGAAAGATCTGACTCTCAGAAAATTTGAATAATGTAACCATGATCATGAGCTAGAAAGCTCCAGAACTACAACTATGGCTATGATGCCTGGTGCCAGACCACACATCCATCCAGACACTAAAAATAGCATCAAACCCAAAATATCAATGAGACATGACTTTGGGGAAAAAATAAAAAATAAAGACTCCTCGTATTGATACAATAACATCAAAGGATGTATTTAAATTAGCCTAAAAATATTAAACTCTATTATGATTCATTTGATGCAAATACACTCCCACAATTCCTCTGCCAATGAGTTTCAAATTTTAGCTATTAGTTATTCTTAAAATCTACACTTTAAAGACAGTTGATAAATTGCTAATCGTGTTAAAAAGGGATAATAAATTAAGGCTCTGTCAGCAATACCAAACAAAATCAATTTCACTACTCTGGCCGTTTGGCTGTCAAACATTTGGTTTCCTCAAGAATGCTTGGTTTGAAGGAAAGACCCTAGGGTCTGACTTTCTCATTTTTATAACTCATCCACAGAGATGGTAGGAGTGAGGACATCTGGTGTTTGGAATAATCACAATTCCTTATCACGTACTCTCCATAAAAATAAAGTGGATACTAGCAATTAACTACCAGGATCAATCCAAAACAATATGAAATATTTATTGCTACCAAAGAGCCCTTCCAAAAAAATGTGGGGATTCCATCTGCATATAAAAATTCTAAAGGGGCACCTAGGGGGTTCAGTCGGCTAAGTGTCTGTCTTCGGCTCAGGTCATGATCTGGCAGTCTGTGAGTTCGAGCCCTGCATCAGGCTCTGTGCTGATGACAGCTCACAGCCTGGATCCTTCTTTGGATTCTGTGTCTCCCTCTCTCTCTGCATCCCCCCCCAGCCCCAGCTTGTGTTCTGTGTCTCTTTCTCTCAAAAATAAATAATGTATTAAAAAATTCTGAAGTAGCTGAATTTTGTAAAATGAGAGTGAATAGAGATTTTATTACTCTAAGCAATTTATAAGTTTTTTTTATAATGTTTATCTATTTTTGAGACAATGTGAGAGACAGAGTGCAAGCAGTGGAAGGGCAGAAAGAGGGAGACACAGAATCTGAAGCAGAGTCCAGCCTTGAGTTGTCAGCCCAGAGCCCAATGCAGGGCTCGAACTCATGAACTGTGAGATCATGACCGGAGCCGAAGCCGGAGGCTTAACCGACTGAGCCACTCAGGCGCCCTGGTAATTTATAAGTGTTAATTTCATAATTCAGTTGGCTACTAATAAATTACTTTTGAACACATCTAAAATACATTTTGGTGTTATTTTTCTCATACGATCTGAAAAATGGCACATTTTTCCTCAACTTTCCTCACATATGCTCTCAAATGAAAATTTTGAGATCCATCATCTGATATCCAAGCACATAGCTCAGTGTTCAAGATCTTTGAGAAACAAGAATGATGAACCAAGGTTTCTCAGATATTTCGGGTGTTGGCTCTTTCAAATTTCCCTGATGATTTTTCATTGTAAAACTGTGCATTGTGTCTTACCATGACAGGGACCTAAGGAAGATTAATTTATAATTTATTAAAATCTGAACATGCTAAGATTGAAAACTTTACCACCTTCATACCATCAAAATGATTTAAAAAATTCTATGATATTTATTAACAAACTAGGTTATTCAGTTAAATTGAATATTTAAAGGTATAATCATATTAGCAAACCCCTAATAAGACAACTAACACTATTTTTAATAACTTTTTAAATTTAAATTCCAGGGGCACCTGGGTGGCTCAGTCGGTTGGGCGTCCAACTTCAGCTCAGGTCATGATCTCATGGTTTGTGAGTTCAAGCCCCGTGTCAGGCTCTGTGCTGACAGCTCAGAGCCTGGAGCCTGCTTTGGATTCTGTGTCTCCTTCTCACTCTGCCCCTCCCCTGCTCATGCTCTGTCTCTGTCTCTCTCTCTCAAAAGTAAATAAACATTAAATAAATAAATATAAATTTAAATTCCAGTTAATTAACATACAGTGTTATATTAGTTACTCAACACTTAAACACAACACCTCGTGCTCATCAGAAGTGAACTTCTTAATCCCCATCACCTATTTAACCCATAGAAAGAAACAATGAACACAATCAAAAGGCAACCTACAGAATGGGGAGAGATACTTGCAAATTACATATCTGATAAAAGGTTAGTATCCAAAATACATAAATAACTTATAAAACTCAACACCCCTAAAATGAATCATCCAATTAAAAATGGGCAGAAGACATGAAGACATATGTTTCCAAAGAAGATATTCAGATGGCCAACAGACACCTGAAAAGATGTTCAACATCACTCATCATCCGGGAAGTACAAATCAAAACAATGAGATATCACTGCACACCCATCAGAATGATTAAAGTCAACAACTCAAGAAACAATATATGTTAGAGAGGATGTGGAGAAGGGGGAACACTCCTGCACTGTTGGTGGGAATGCAAACTGGTACAGCCACTCTGGAAAACGGTATGGAGTTTCCTCAAAAAGTTAAAAATGGATTTAACAATTACCTACTAGGTATTTATTCAAAGAATACAAAAAAAAAATGAATTCAAATGGATACATGAATCCCAATTTTTATAGTAGCATTATCTGCAATAGCCAAATTATGGAAAGAGACCGAGTGTCCATCGATAGATGAATGGACAAAGAAGATGTGGTATATATAATGGAATATTACTCAGCTGTCAAAAGGAATGAAATCTTGCCATTTGCAAGAACAGGTTGAGAGTATTATATTAAGTGTAATAAGTCAGGCAGAGAAAGACAAATATGATTTCACTGAAATGTGAAATTTAAGAAACAAAACAAATGATCATAGGGAAATGAAGAGAGGCAAACCAAGAAACAGACTTTTAACTAAAAAGAACAAGATGATATTCACTAGAGAGGATCTTTTTTTTTAATTAGTTAAGGTCATCTAGACACTTCAGAACACTTTTTAAGAGGCATGGTCTGGAAATGACCAAGGATTACACAGAAAAAGAAAAAAGTAAAAAAAGGAGGAAAATTTCAGAAATAGGGGAGATTGAATATGAATAATTGATATCTAGTAGGTAGGATGAAGGTATTGTGATGTCATGGAAAGTATTTTTTTTTTCTCATGAGGAATTTAAAAAAAAATTTTTTTTTCAACCTTTATTTATTTTTGGGACAGAGAGAGACAGAGCATGAACGGGGAGGGGCAGAGAGAGAGGGAGACACAGAATCGGAAACAGGCTCCAGGCTCCAGCCATCAGCCCAGAGCCCGACGCGGGGCTCGAACCCACGGACTGCGAGATCGTGACCTGGCTGAAGTCGGACGCCTAACCGACTGCGCCACCCAGGCGCCCCTCTCATGAGGAATTTTAAAGAGAAAAGTAGAGAGATAAAGAGAAATGGAATAATAATGTCTATATTACTCTGGATAATGTATATTATTAACACAACCCTTGTCTCTTATAATAACTAAAATATACATGTTAAAACAAAGAAAAAAGCAGAGAAAGCACACCTAATCAAGCCTAAATTATTCATGAAAAGCAGAAACATGGACCAACCCACATCAATCAGATTCAAATACATATTTTATTCTCCCCCAAACTGTCTGTACCACCCTTAGTATGCCAACACAGCCAACCAACAAGGCTAATAATGATCTAAGAGCAGCGCAAAACACAAGATCAACCTGACTGAGTTTTGACTCAAAAATTCAATCATGATAATTCATTATTATCCTCAGGTCAATAATCCAGAATTAATTTGTATTCTTTCTAAACTTTGTATAAATTGTAATTGGCTCAATGCTTTTACTTGAAGGCAAAAGTATATATAGATGACCATTGCTAGACGTTATATTTAAAGAATATCTCTATGTCTATTATTAAATGAAAAGGTAAGTTTCAGCATCAAGCTGGCAACATACATGAGCTATGTGTAAAATTATACACTGTAAATAACTATGAATTCTGTTCTCACTGTAATAAAATATAAAAATTACTAAAATAAGTGACATTTTGAAACACTTGAAGTATTACTTGCCTTTTTCTGATCATGCAGAGATAAGACACATTTAGAGTACTTTTTTTTTTTAATTTTTTTTTTCAACGTTTATTTATTTTTGGGACAGAGAGAGTCAGAGCATGAACGGGGGAGGGGCAGAAAGAGAGGGAGACACAGAATCGGAAACAGGCTCCAGGTTCCGAGCCATCAGCCCAGAGCCTGACGCGGGGCTCAAACTCACGGACCGCGAGATCGTGACCTGGCTGAAGTCGGACGCTTAACCGACTGCGCCACCCAGGCGCCCCTAGAGTACTTTTTAAAAAAATCAATGTTCATTTGTTTGTAGTCACTAAAAACACTGTAGTAGTTGAAAAGTACACAATATAGAGTATAATATAAAAGGTCTATTCAAACATGCAGGTGCTAAAGAGAATGATGGAGGGAATGCTATTTCGTGCTTTAAGGACATATTGAAACTAGGCCCCCAACACATCAGTGGCCGTTGTCAAACAGCGCTCATCAGCAAAAATTAGCAAACAAACAAACAAAAAACATGTGCATAGTTTGCAATGAATGAATGTGTCCTAATGTAGTTTGTAGGAGATTAAGGTAATAATTTAAAGATATTAAGTGTTAATTTTAAGTTATTCAAGAGCTATTATCATTCCAGAGGGAAAAAGAAGTACTTGGTGAACTCCTTAAATGTTTCTTTTTCTCTCTCTCTCTCTTTCCAAACAGTACTCTTAATTTTCATGATGGCAGGGTAAATCAGGATAAATGAAACTCAATTCTGGGACTTTTCTTAAGCTATTGAAGGTGGTACCTTTCTTTTTTATGCTGACTGTGAATGAAGAAGGATACAGCTCTGAGTTCTATTGAGGCATAAGGAGGAGAGACTGCTTGAACAAGGGGCCAGCTCTGAGGAGGCCAAGACAAAAACCAAACAAAGCAAGTAGGTATGGTTCAGACCATTTAAACCCTGTGTTAAGGCTTATCCCAAGCTAAGAGTACTTCTGGAATGATCATTTGCATGACATAATACCTGCTTTTTCTTTATTTCTTTTTTTTCTTTAATTAGTTTCCTGTTTGAAACAACAAATACTATTCTGATAATACATAGTGATTCATTATTTTAATTAAGCTCACAGAAACAATGGATCATGAAATTTAAATGTTGAACATTGGTATTTGATTAATTTTCTTGTCTGTGGGTGTTGTGGACTGGATCTATCCTCCCAAAATACATGTGCTGAAATCCCAACACACAAGGAGATGATACTGGGAGGTGATGAGGTTGTGAGCATAGAACTCTCATAAATGGAATTAATGTCTTTACAAAAGAGACCCCTTGAGACGCCTGGGTGGCTCATTTGGTTGAGCTTCTGACTCCCGGTTTTGGCTCAGATCATGATCTCACAGTTTGCTTCCTGGGTTTGAGCCTTGCATCTGGCTCTGTGCTGGCAGCACGGAGCCTGCTTGGGATTCTGTCTCTCTCTCTGCCCCTCACCTGCTCATGCTACCTTTGTGTCTCTGAAAAACAAATAAATAAAAACTTAAAAAAACAAAAAAAGAGATACCTCAGAGAAATCCTTTACGCATTCTGCCATATGGGGAACAGCAAAAAGAGAGGACATTAATAACCCAAAAAGCAGGTTCTCACCTGGATATCAAATCTTTTGACACCTTGATTTTTTACTTCCCTGTCTCCAGAACTATGAGAAATAAATTTCTGTTGTTAAAGCTACCCAGTCTATGCCATTT
>NW_024412396.1:57447551-57551739 GCF_014898765.1 Herpailurus yagouaroundi
TTTTTATTTTTCTTATATTATTCTGAGTAACCGTAGCATTGTACAATTTTAGAGAGCAGCCAGGTCAGCCTCACAGAAAAGATGGATTTAGGGAAAAACAAAAGAAGTAAGAGTTGGTCTTGAGAATACCTGGGAAAGACTATAACAGGCCGAAGGAGCAGCAAATGAAATGGATTTCAGGTGATGCGTTGCCTTGACTGCTCAGAGATTGTTAGTAAAGAGCCCAGAGTTGCCACAGTGGAGGCAAGGTGAAAGAGAAATAGTAAGGAATGAGATGAGACAGGTAGCAGGAGGCCTGATGGCACAGCAATAATCAACATTCAGATAAAGTCCACTCCCTAAGCAAAATTATTGAACATCGAAGGCATTCACGGGCAAAGTAAGATCATTCGACTGGATTCAATAATTGTAAATCAGACTCTGGGGAAAACACAAGGGAACTGGACACAAGCAATGAAACTGATATCAAGCATTCGATTTAGCTCAGAAATGTTATGGTGCATCAACTGCAATATGCAGGTGACTCAGTCAGGACAGAAGAAAGTCAGAGTTAGGCTGCCAAGTCATTATTTCAAGGGTGGTTTCAATTCTTCAAAGCAAGGGAAGCATTTAGGTGTGTCACGATATGCCATAGCACAGGTCAGAAATAGTGAACTTCAACAAACATAAGTTGGAGAAAAGATGGTGACTGAGGTCTTCAAAAGTTTGTCAAGTATATTCTACCTACACCTGGCATGAAATGGCATGTGCTATTGAGACCAATGTCTTTACAGGGTATTAATGGTAGAATTTAGAGAAAAATACATAAATTAACCATCATATTTTTCAGATCCTCGCCAGTATAGACATTACATGAAACAACTGTGTTTCCAGAGATCACTCAGTATCTTAATAGAATCAAAGGCAGAGGCATTGATTTGACAGGAAGGAAAATGAAAGGAGCACCTGTAGAACTTCAATACCTTTGAACTTGGCAATCTCTCCATTATTTATCTCTTTCTTGACACAATCTTTTCAGATGAGCCATTGTTAATGGAGGCACTGGGAAAATAAAAAACTTCAAATGGGAATCAAGTATAAAATTTTCAAAACAGAGAGGTAGGAAAACTGATGTGATGCCTTATAAAGTGATCTCTATTCTTTGTCAGATAAAACCCACCAAATGAACATATCAACTGCAAGAAGCCGTGACTGTGTAGGAGTATTATACATGATGAAGGTAGGGAATGGATAAGAGACTTCATACATAACTAGTCTTAGTACGCTTTGGAAAGGTGCACATGAATATATAAAGAGGGAAGCAATTTGAATTGTGTCAATTAGTAACGTGAGATTTTTAAAATGACTAGCAGACACGAAATTATCTTCCAGAGGCAGACACAGCTATGACTTGATTTGACTAGTGAAATTAAGCAGAAGTGTCATGTCAAGTCTCTTTATGAACTTTTAGTGTGACTTTTAAGAAATAACAAGGGGGGCGCCTGGGTGGCTCAGTCGGTTGGGTGTCCGACTTCAGCTTAGGTCACAATCTCACGGTCTGTGAGTTCGAGCCCCGCGTTGGGCTCTGGGCTGACGTCTCAGAGCCTGGAGCCTGCTTCTGATTCTGTGTCTCCCTCTCTCTCTGCCCCTCCCCCGTTCATGCTCTGTTTCTCTCTGTCTCAAAAATAAATAAACGTTAAAATAAAATAAAAGAAAAAGAAATAACAAGGTGTGCCATCTCTCTCTTCTCCCCTCCCCCCTTTCTCTTCCCTCCCCATGTTTTTACTTTCATGGTAACCACCACTGTTTTGGACGTTGCTTCTCCCTCAGCCACATCCCAAAATGATGTTCACATGGACGAGAGCAGGAGCCAACCTGCAATAGAAAAGTAAAAGGAAGGAAAACTCTCTTTGGCCATTTTTGGCCACTGATACTTTAGGATTGTCTGTTACTGCAGCATAACTGAGTCTTAACCTGACATAGAAAATACTATCCTCATCAGAAGTTGAATATCTCTTAGCATCAAAACAATTATTATGGTAAAAATATAATAGAAAGTAGATCTTGTAAAAATAAGAATAAGCAAACTTGTCTCCTAAGATGGCCATTCTTTGGCTTAATAAATACATCTTTCCACTTAGGCTAGTGTATATCACACCATGCACATACAAACACACGTGCACACTCGCACACACACACCCACACACTACAAGACAGAATAACAACAAAAACAGGAAGACAGGAGGAATAATTCTCCTGGTTATTTTTTTTTTATTAAAGTAGCAAAGTGAAAGAACATGAATAATGCCTGTTATCAAAAACAGAAATTAGATTCAGTGTCAGGAATATCAGAATTGTCACCCAATGTAGTCCAAACTTTACACGTATATATAAAAAAAAAAGTATAGAAAAAAGAATGGAAGAAGGAAAAAAAGAAAAAATAGCTCTTGAACAAATGTTTCTCTCTGCTTTTTGTTTTATGTACTAGCTCTCAAGTATGAAGGTTACTGTTTTCTTTCTCCAATATGTATAGAAAATTCATACAGTTCTAGCTGCAGAGCTGTAAAATTTTGAAAACAGAATATAAAACTTCCTGGGTCTCCGTATCACAAGCACACAGAGCTAAACTTGTTAGAATGGCAAGTTTTGTGGTATTGAGAGTTAGAATATATCTGCATTGGTCTAATGAAAGATACATAAAATGGATGCATCATATAATTTTCCTAATACTATGAATAAGAGAAGGAACTGACACTCCCAGAGCAGACAAAACAAAACTTCAGTCCTAAAGTTTATAGGCATTCGTCCTGGCAGTTGTCCTTTGGAACTCATGAAACTATATTTTAATGGATAACACAGAGGAAAATAGCTTTTCCTCATAAAACACTTTAAGAGTTTCATTAGAGAAAAAGATGTCAGAGCAAGACTGATTGTCAGCACCGCCTTCTCTTCTATCTATGTCCTTCTTTTCCAGGGAGTAAGAAGCTTACTATGGGGCGCCTGGGTGGCGCAGTCGGTTAAGCGTCCGACTTCAGCCAGGTCACGATCTCGCGGTCCGTGAGTTCGAGCCCCGCGTCGGGCTCTGGGCTGATGGCTCAGAGCCTGGAGCCTGTTTCCGATTCTGTGTCTCCCTCTCTCTCTGCCCCTCCCCCGTTCATGCTCTGTCTCTCTCTGTCCCAAAAATAAATAAACATTGAAAAAAAAAATTAAAAAAAAAAAAAAAAGAAGCTTACTGCTGTGGACTGTTTATTGTGTTTTACTTAACAACTCAATGATTCCTACTTTTATAAATAAATCCTACTTTTATAAATTTATCCTACTTTTCCAAATCCACCTTGGGAAATTTTCATCAAATTTCTTTGAAGGATCTCACCCAAGAACAAACATACGTAGATATGAAAAATACAATACCTTCTCATCTTTCAAATTTTGCCAGGATGAGATAAGAATCCAATGACTTGATGAGCCCATGTCAAATAAAACTGTTGTCAACTTGAAATTTGAAACTCCTTAAGATTCTAGACTTTCTTCTTTTCCATGAGTCATAATTTTTAGAACCACTCTTGCAATCAGGGAAAATTGAAGACAAGTGTGGGCATTATGTTTATATGATATGAAGAATTACTGGCTTCTGTGATTGGAGGTAGAGTTTTCTTAAAAGATAAAAGCACTAGGATTGATAAATGCTCATTAAAAATATTTCTTCATTCTTTTATTAGCACTACATACAGAAAGGAAATTTCAGTCTGGTATTTCATGCTAAGGGATACAGCCTTGATACTTGAAACTATCTTAAGCATTGTCTCTGAGATTCTGGGTTTTGTGTTTTTTTTAACAAAAACAGAATTTGTTATTTATTTATTCCTATTGAGGTATAGTTTACATATATTGCAGACAGAATAACATCCTCACAAAAATGTTCACATTCTAATCTCTGGAATTTGGGACTATGTCAACTTCAAGTCACAGCCATGATTAAATTAAGGCTATTGAGTGGAGAGATTTTCCTGAATTATCCAGGTAGAGATAATATAACCACAAAGATTCTTATAAGAGAGAGAGGCAGGAGGATCAGATATAGGGAAAAGATAAAATGTTAGCAAAGGTCACAGAGATATAGCCATGAGCCAAGGGTGTGCATAGCCTCTAGAAACTGAAAAAGTGCAGGAACAGATTCTCCCCTAAAGCTTTCAGAAGGAATAGTCTTTGATTTTCTCTCCACAGGAAGCATTTCAAAAGTCAGACCTTCAGAACTTGAAATAATGAAATTGTTCTGTTTTAAGCCCCTAAATGTATGATAATTTATTGCAACAGCAATAGGAAATGGATATACAGACAGTAATATGTACAAATCTTAAGCTCACAGTTTAACAAAGGTGTGTGTGTGTGTGTGCACGTTTCCAAGTAACTTCTACTCAGATGTAAGTACTATAGAATATTTCCAGTATCCCAAATACAAAAGCACTGTTAATATGGATTAATAAATAAAGGGAGTATCAACGTATTACCAAATACCAAAACATTATTTGAATCACCAGGCAAAAATGTGAATACTTAATTTAATAACTTATTAAATTGAAATAGTTATTTAATTAAATGTTGACATTTTAATAATTAATGTAGAAACAACGAATGGAGTAATAACTACATTAGATGTATTTGGAGAGTGCGTTAGAGAAGGTCGACTTACACATATTTTGGAATGCAACAAAGAAACTTGAAAAATATGAGAATAAGTTGAATACGAGAAAGTGAGACCATAACAGGACTTACACACTTGCATTTCTAAGTGAGTACACGTAGATATGGAGAGCTGCAGATGGAGAAACAAAGAATGAGAAAGAAGCAATATTTTAAAAGATAATGGCCGAACGGGTTCAAATCACACATTCACATATTCAGTAATTCAGCCAAACCTAAGCTATAGCGATAAAAGTGAATCCTCACCAGACTTATATTAGTGCATTGGCAGCACACCAAAGAAAAAGAGCAAGCCTTAAATAAAAGTAGAACCAAAGGATTATCTGCAAGAGAATGACAAGCTGACAACTTATTTTTATAAAAGCCAAAGTCTAAACCAGAGGAGCGGATCAGTATCTTTAAAACATGAGAACCTGCTTCTGATTCTGTGTCTCCCTCCCCTCGGTTCCTCCCCTGCTCATACTCTGTCTCTGCCTCAAAAATAAAGATTAAAAAATGTTTTCAATGTATCAGTAGCCATAATAAATGCAAATGGAGTAAAAATCTGTTTAAAAAATAGATGTCAAAGTGAATAAAATAACACAAATCCAGGAATATGCTATTGAAAAAGGAAACACCTAGGGGCACCTGGGGGCTCAGTCTGTTAAGCATCCGAACTCTTGATTTAGGCTCAGCTCATGATCTCACGGTGGTCAGATGGGGTCCTGCGTCAGGCTCTCCCTCTCCCAAATAAAAAGAAATGAAAACAAAACAAAACAAAACAAACCTAAATATATGAACCAAAAGGCTGAAACTAAAATGACAGAAATACATACATACACGTGTGTATACAGTGCACATATGCAAATGTGTACCGTGTGTATATACACACACGTATGCATGTGCCAATTAAACGTGTGCAAATAAGAATGAAAACATCGCTGGGGCGTCTGGGTGGCTCAGCCGGTCGAGTGGCAGACTTCCGCTCAGGCCATGATCTCGTGGCACGTGGGTTCGAGCCCTGCGTCCGCTCTGCGCTGGCAGCTCGGAGCCTGGTGCCTGCTTCGGATTCTGTGTCTCCCTCCCTCTCTCTGCCCCTTCCCTGCTTGTGCTCTATCTCTCTCTGTCTCTCAAAAATAAATAAATGTTAAAAAAAAAAAATTAAAAAAAAAAAAAAAAGAATGAAGACACAGCTAAGTAGAAATCTGGAAATAATGACTTCAAGACAAAAAAGCTTTACCAGCGATCAAGGGGTCACTTTTTATTTCTCCATGCTTTCCCCAAAGCACCAAAATATTTTAGATGTTAGTAAGAGAATTTACATCTTTTTCTACCAACCTCCCGTTAAAAATGGATACAGTGTGATAGATCTGAAGGACCACTCTCTAGAAATGATAAGTAAACTGTAAGTTTATTTTATAAATGATAACATATGTTAGTGTGCTTGCTTCATAACTCATCTGTTCATTTGCTGAAAAATGTGCTATTTTGCATTTATGCAGATATTTATTTTAAGACAATGCCATCAAACAGAGCTAAGCTTGAGTCTACTTCAACATCTGCTAATTGAAGGATTCTGATCATGTCACTTAAGCATTCCATCCCTCAGTGTCCTTATCTCCAAAATGGGGGTAACCAAGGGGCCGCTGGGAGGTTCAGTCGGTTCAGCATCCAACTCTTGATTTCAGCTCAGGTCATGATCTCATGGTTCGTGAATTCAAGTCCCACAGGTTCTGTGCTGACAGTGTGGAGCCTGCTTGAGATTCTCTCTCTCCTCTCTCTCTGTCCTTCCCCCACATGCTGTCATACACTCTCTCTCTCTCTCTCTCAAAATAAATAAACTTTCAAAAAATTTAATAAAATAAAATAAACCCTATAAACATCTAGAAACTAGTTGATGATTATTTTCCTTTATTCACCCACTTAACATAGATTTGTTACAGTGTATGCTCTACCCTTAGGATACAAAAGTGATCAAAGAAAAGTTACGAAGTTCCTGTCCGCCAACGTTCTGGTTAGAGGGGCTAAACAATATAGTAAAGAAACAAATATCTAAAAATGATTCAAAAAAGAAACTTCCACATGCCAATGGATAGGCTTTCTCAGAAGACGCCTCTTACAAAACACAATTTTGTGGAGACATGTATGTCTGGCAAAAAATACTACCCACTCGTATATCGATTCTTTTTAAAAGCAGGGACTAGATCCGTCCCTGGGCTGTTGTATTCCCAGTCTCTGGTCCAGTGCCTGTTCCTTCCTAAACAAACACCACATTTACTGAATGTGTGAATAAATGAAAACCATTATTTTTTTTTCCCCTCAGCTGTATCTTTTCACTGAGTGTTTGCTCGCATAAAAAAGATCTTATGGGAAGTAAGTAACAGAATTATGAAAGCTCACCTAACAGAGTGGGGACAGAAGAGACACTTTATAATTCACCGAAATATGAGTGATGGCACCTCAAATTAACATACCATATACTTGGGGTGCCTGGATGGCTCAGTCAGTTAAGAGTCCAACTTTTGTTCAGGTCATGGTCTCACAGTTTGTGAATCCGAGCCCCGCATCAGGCTCTCTGCAGTCAGCACAGAGTCGGCTTCAGACTCACTGACCCATCTCTCTGTGCCCCTCCCCTACTTGTGTACTTATTCTCTCTCTCTCTCACAAAAATAAAAATAAACATTAAAAAATAAGAAAAGAAGTACCATATACTTGAACACAGATTTAAAATATAAGAATTTAACAATGTGTGACTAATTTAGGATTCAACTTTGACACACATGGAAGGATCTTGAGAATCCAAGACTCGGTATATACTAAGTGTATCAATTTGTCCTTTCTTTTATTCATTTATTTCCTAACTAGCTTAGTTATTATCCAGAAATTTTCACTGTACTCTGATACCACATCATATTATTACAGATGTACTAACACTTGCTTTAAATATGAGAATAATTACAATGTGGTTGGCAGTGTTCTAATTCTTCAGTAATAATGATGTTTTTAAAAAATGCTTATTGTAGAGCTACACAATGAAATTTCTCTTGTACTGATATAAAAGTTTTAGTAAGCTCAGTGGTTATCCCAAGATTAAGTGAACCTGGTTCAGCAGGGAGTGTGATGTTAGAATTAAAATATAGTGGCTAGAGGCACCTGGGTGGTTCATTCCATTAAGCATCCAAAGCTTGATTTCAGCTCAGGTCATGATCCCAAGGTCTGGGATTGAGCCCCACATCGGGCTTCATGTGCAGCATGCAGCCTGCTTGAGATTCTCTCTCTGTCTCTCTCTCTCTCTCTCTCTCTCTGGCTCTCTAAAATAAATAAATAAATAAATAAATAAATAAATAAATAAATAAATAAAGTGTCTATATTTTAGTACCTTTGAAGTTGCTGAACTCTGCTTAGATGCCCTTTAAATGATAAAAACACAAGCATGCTTTCTCAAAAACACTTTTCCTTTCATATACACTATTCTCACTGTAGCAAATAAATTGTTACCTGTATTTTTCTGCATTATTTCCTAAAAGACCATCTAAATCACCAAAATAGTGTTTTGAAAGAACAATGTGATATCTTGAAAGCCTCATGAAACTTTTTATGTCTTATTTAAGCACTTTTGAACAATAAGAATATGAATGAAAACCACTAAAATCTTTGTGTTTTGGTTTGAATCTCTGAGCTCATGAATTTCAGGTGACAGGAAATCGGCCCAGATAATACCATAGCTGGTTAATGCAACTCATTCACCCTTGTAAGCAAAACGTTTTTACTTGTTCCTAAAAATCCCTGCTGCCATGAGAAAATTCTCATCTTTGCCCACAACAAACAGCGCTGATGAATTTCTGTACTTGGCCTCGCATACCTATGTGCTCTATTGTCTTTCCATCCTAAGAAAAGGCATCTTACAAAGAGGCAGGTGCAGGAACCTGAGAAAGCAACGCGCAAAACTGCATACTGGCTGATAATCATGGTCATTTCCCATTAATTTGGCAGCTTGTACATTGTACAACAACTTAAATTAATGAGCGATATTTATTTCACTGTCAATCATATTGATCTGTCTATAAAGAAGTCAAACTTAATGTCCTTTTTGGCAATGATTAAGTTCATTTAAGAAAGAGAAGCAAGGACATCTGGCTAATAAAACATTAAACAGGTGATGTTAGAAGAGTCTAATCGACAACAAAATCAGTTTATCATACAACAAATGAAAGTTTATTAAATAGGCATATCTCTTCTGATTATCTGGCATGTTAATGGTTTATTATATTTTTGAGATTGAAGATGAGTATTCTAAATGTGGGAAAGTATGGGCAGAAGTAAATATCAGAGAAAGAAATTTGAAATCACAAGTGATCACCGATGCGCTGTTTCTACTTGATTAATCATTTTCCACCTATTAATTCACTCTGCCACTTTGCTTCCTTACAGTAAAATATGCTGAAAAAATCTTTGGTAGGAAAAACATCTTTCCTAGAAGATTTTCCCATTGAGCATAGAATAGAAGAGAATTGCTAAGTCATTATGGTGTTTTAGTTGCAGGGTAGTGTAATTCTGGGGTGTAAAATGTTTTTCCCGGAGTTTCTTCATCTATGATTTTTTTTTTCTTTCTCAATATCACAAAAGAGAGTGAAAAGAGTGAATGAATGAATCTGTATTTAGGCAAGGCACTCACATGTACGTACAAAAATTATTCTTGAAGAAATTATCTGAATGGTTGGTTGACAAAAGGAAAAATCATTCCTCACTTTTTCTTAACGATCTGGAGATTTCATACATATTAAGATTTGGAATAATCTAAGTACACTCATGAATTGTTTTTTATTTTTTATTTTTTTTTTAATTTTTTGCTACAGGGCAAAAAAAATCTGTTTCCATAATGCACTCTGCAACACAGACTGCCAGGGCATCAGCGGCCCCATGACCCACGAAGATAATGTTGGCAGTGAGGCTGATGAGGAGAGGGTTGACAGTGATGAGGGCAGTAATGAATTGTTGACTATTTTTTATCTAAGTGGAAATATTTAAATAAAATCTTCACTGAACAGACTTGGAAAATGATCCTTTGAACAGTAAAAATCTGCTATGAGTGTATGAATTTTGGGCTAGAATCCTCATTTATAAATGCATGCACATTTTGTTGGTTTGTAATGAGTGCACCACAACGTGTATTAAAATCAAGGAAAAGTTAAGAATTAAATTGTTGAAACTTTGAAAGTGTTTGATCTGGAAATTTAACCTTAGAAAATTTGGACCCGCAGGTTTCATGGGTGAAATGAAGCTGAATGCCAGCAGAATATTTCCCATAGATTACTGAATGCGAATATGGTCAATTACTATTTTTCTCACACATTATAATTGCAAAGCAACCTCAAACACATCATTCCACTGATGCAATATCACAATGAAGTGGTCTTATTATTCCCAATTTAAAGATAAGAAACATTGAGGCTTCTTTTAATTTTAGTCACTAAATGTTAGGGGGACAATTTAAAGTTATTTGGTTTCAATTTTTTGTCTGTAGTGTGTTAGTAAATCTAGGTTCTATTCTACTTCCTTCTGCAGAAGCACTCACGATATAGAAACAAGAGTAAAGTTATATTTACAAGAATGTAGCCACACTGTTTTAATTATGGACTACCTCTTTTCCTTTCGACCCTCTGGATTCCAATCCCTTTATCAGAAAATTCAGGAATGAAATACTGCACAATAAAGATTTTAATTATATGAGGTGACGTAAGATTTGTGAAAACAAGTATTGCATATTTTAGAATGACTTGTAATATTGAAAGATAGTTGTGAAATTCCTATAAAATGAATAGGAGCACATGGACCTTGAAACACATATGACCAGACCATCTGCACCAATCCTATCATTTCTTACACTTCTTTTTATCCCTGTGGCTCTCAGGAGTTCAAGCCTCAGTGGTCTCCTGTTTTCATCTGGTTTTTCCTCCCTATGATGGCCCTTATATTTTTCTGACCCAATCTGTAGTTCACTCTACTGTCAATAACTCTATACAATCAATGGGTGCTAGTCCATGACAATTACACCTTTGGAATTTCCAAACACTTACATGACTTTAATTGAAAGTTGGTTGTCTGCTTGAGCACACTTACCTTGTGGACTTCAGAGGCAGGTGCTTATGCTGTTGTTGTTGCTGCTGCTAGTTTTACATAGGCTTTATTTTTTAGAGAAGTTTTAGATTCACAGAAAAATTGCATGGGAGGTATAGAGATTTACCATACATCCTCTTCCACTACTTATGTGTAGTTTCCCCCACCAAATGGTACAAACGGTCACAGTTGACCAACATACATTGATCCATTGTTGCCACCCAAAGCCCATAGATTACAGTAGGGTCCACTCTTGGTGTTGTATGTTCTATGAGTTTGGACAAATATATATCTATGACATATATCTAACATTATAGAATCCTACACAGACTTGTCTCGCGACCCTAAAAATCCTCTTGCCCCACTGAATCATTTCTCCCTCCCCACTTAAGTCTTAGAAACCACTGGTATTTTCACTGCCTCTACAGTTTTACCTTTTTGTTTGTTTTAATTTTTTGTTCTGTCAGACTTGTCTTAATTCAGGGCCCGATAACTAGAGACATATTCTTTACATATCATGGTTCTTTTAGGATACTTTCCCCCTTGCTTGTAGAGAAAGGTGAACAAAACCACAAGTGGTAGAGAGATGATGATTAGATAGATAGATAGATGATAGATAGATAGATATCTTGAATCTTCCACCATGATCCCACCATGAGCTCTGTCATCTTCTCTGCCCTCCCTGTAGTCCTGCCCTTCCTGAAAGACTAGAGGTTTTGTTTCATCATTTATTACTCCATACTTTCTCTTATCTTAATTCTCAGAAAGGTCAATATCCAGGGTCCTGCTCTCCAAAATTTACTCATAGTTTTTTCATCCCCTATATTCCAAAACTACACCAATCACCAAGTTAACAACTTTAAGCCTCCTAGTCTCTTCACCTACGTCTCTTTTCCTTTTAATTCAACAACAGTAGTACCCTCTTTCTTATAATGCCTCTGCGTTATCCAGACTGGAGGTAGACAAACATTTTATTTAACAGGCCATGTAGGAAGTATTTCAGGCTCTGTAAGCATTAGTTTTTAATCACAGCTATTCAACTCTACCATTGTGGTATGAAGGGATATATTTATATTTATTGCACACATGTAATAAATGAGTGTGGTTGTGTGGCTTGAAATTTGCGTTCACAACATTTAGCCTGACACCCAGTCACCCCTAATGTATATTTCATCTAAATCAATGGCCTGCGTCTCCCATGTAGGTATTGAAAGTTAGTTGAGTTTAACTATGGATGGCCATTGGCAAAAATGACAAGAGCCAGGTCACAGGAGTTGAGGATGTTGGTTGAAAACAAAGAAAGTGGTTGTAGTAATGGACCATGGGATCTAAGGTACAGAAAAGCCAGTGAGTGAGTCAGTAAACCTGAGTGGGTTTTATAGTTAAAGAGACTTTTTCAGAACCCAAAATAGGGTTTTATAGTTTCTTAATTGGTTGAAAGCCTTTAAAAGAGGACTCAGACTTTCCCTGCTAGCCTTTGAGAAGCAAGCCGCCCTGAATTCCACAGCTGCAAAGGACTGAATGAATTCTGCCATCAGCGACATGAGCTGGGAAGATCACCTGGAGTTTCCAATAAGATTGCACCCCAGCTAGCATCTTGATTACAGCCTTGGGAAACCCTGAGTGGAGGAACCAGCTAAACTGTACTGGGACTCCGGATCTGCTAGAACTATGAGATGATAAATGTATTATTTTTTTATTCCAGTGTAATTACATACACTGTTCTATTGGTTTCAGGTGTACAATATAATAATGATTCAACATTTCTATACATTTCTCAGTTCTCATCAAGATAAATGTACTCTTTTCTTTTTTTTAATCTTTATTTATTTTTGAGAGAGAGAAAAAGACAGAGTGTGAGCAGGGGGAGGGGCAGAGAGAAAGGGAGACACAGAATCTGAAGCAGGCTCCAGGCTCTGAGCCTTCAGCACAGAGCCTGATGCAGAGCTCGAACCCACGGACCGTGAGATCATGACCTGAGCTGAAGTCAGAAGTTTAACTGAGCCACCCAGGGGCCCTGAGATAAATGTACTCTTAATTCCCTTTATCGATTTCCCTCACCCACCTCCCCTCTGACAACCACCAGTTTGTTTTCTGTATTAAAGAGTCTTTTGCTGTTATTTGTCTTTTTTTTTCTTTGTTTGTTTTGCTGCTTATATTCCACATGTGGGTGACATATGACATTTGTCTTTCTCTGATTATTTCACTTCACAGTATATCTAACTGCATATTGTTTTAAGTACGTACATATGTATAATATACTATACGGCAGAAAAACTAATATAACAGCCAATGCTTCTATAATTAGCTTTATTAACAGAAATATGATATGAATAGTCTCTTCTGTCCTCATACCTGTACATTCCCTTCTCACCCTCGCTTTGCTGTCACCTCACAGTTCAAGGAGAAAAAAGGAAGTTAACAGAGATAAACTATCACCACTTTTTATCACAAAGTTGATAATTCCACCTGTATTTGAAGACATCTCCTTCCCTCTTAAAATGTCAGAAATGTCCATCTGATGAAAGCCCAACGTCTCTACTGCTGTTCTATTCTTGGGCTCTATTCATATATAATGATGTGTGTTCCTATATACATATTAAACCTAATTTAAAATGGAGCCAGGAAGCCATGAAGAGGAAGCCATTGTTCTCACACACAAATCACTTGTGGTAGGAACCACAACCAGCAGAAAGAAAGAATAAATTATTTTAACAAGAGAGGATGTTTTTCACATAGGAATTTTATCTCTTGTTTTTAAGAAAAAGAAAGAAGATCCCTGCCTTCTCCAGCAACAGTGCTTTAACCCATGCTTGCAGCCAGTGAGAACCTATCACAATCTCAAACTCTTGTTCTTCTCCAATGAACTTTTGTTCTAACAGTTTTCCCCAGTTTCCTTCCAAAACCCAACAAAAGTTGACTTCACCTTTGTCTCTTCAGACTTGTCTATGGTTTGCCATAATTTGTCTCAAATTGCAATTCTTGTGCTATTCCTGAATAATCTCATTTTGTTAGTAAAATTGTTGGCTATGTTGTTTTTAAGGTTGACATTGTATTTCCTCAAGGGAATGTCTATATCCACTATGTTCACATCCTCCTAGTATCTCTCTAACATACATTGGACACCCTTTACTGAACCTACTCTAGACCAGTTCATCAAGGACTTCACTCTTGCTAAACTCAATGGAAAGACTTTTGACTTCATATTGTCATCTTCACTTCATATCTTAGAAACACTTGGTGGTAAAGTGTGTCCTTCCTCCTTTACCCTCCCATTACCGGTTCTTGAAAGACTCTTTTTGGGGGTTTTCATGACATCAAATATTCCTAAGTTTAGTCAATTTTATTAACTTATCTTCTTTTGCTAACTTTTTCCTCTGTATCCAACTACCAACTTTCGGACTGTCTTTGGGCTCAGGTCTAGGTTCTCTCATCCTATCCTTCCTACACTTTGCTCTAGATGATCTCATTAATTCTCATGACTTTGCTCACCACAGCACAAGTCCCTAAGTATTCTCAGTCCTGATGTTACAGCCTAGATTCACATTCATATCTCTCAAGCTATTTGACATCTATACATGTCGGGTCCCTGGATATCTCTAAATCATCATGTCAAAATTAAAGCATTTAATGTGTCTCTTACATACACACACCCTCAACACTAGAAACAACTGTAAGAACAATTATCTGATCCTTTCCCGTTCTCTCACCTCAGATCAAATAACACCTTTCAGATTACTAAAAACGAAAAATAAAACAAAATTAATCAAATTTAACAAAAGAAAAGGTATTTGTACTTAAATAAAGGTGATTGTATTGAAAAAAGTTTTTCCATATTTAAATAAATAAATTATTTAGAATGTTTCTCTTTCTTCCAGCTCCTTTCTATTCACCTCAAAAAAGACCTCATACCCATCCAATTCCATTCATTACTGCATCTACCCTGTGATAGCACCGTAATGTCTAGCCTAGACTGAGCTTCCTATTTCCACGTGTCTATTTGATATCATATTGCTGGAATACATTTATGAAGACAAAGCCTGACCTATAACAACTATCTAGATTCTAATATTGTCGTGCTTTCCACGAAATATATGCTCGTGAGATTATAAAACTCAATCCTTGTTTCTGAAAATAGTCACTGTGACAAAAAATCCACTCAGCAGTCATATGAAATAAAAACTTAAATCCATAAAATAATTCATTCGCATTGTTCATTTACACAAATTACTTATCCAATCCTCATTAATGAGCATTTAATCTGACAAAAAATTCATTTTTCTCATATTAAGGATTAAGAAACAAGCTCAAGTTTATAAATTGCTTACATAAACATACCGAGGCCTTCTGTTTCTAAGATCTTTGAATTACTCATTAAAACTAAAGTAGAATTTAAGAACAATGTCCAGTAGAGTAAATGCAGTTGAAACAAAACACTTATATTAGTAACATGTATCTATCCAATTATTGAAGTTTCTTCAGAGATATAGAGAAAAATGCAAATTATAATATTAAGAAATCAACTCAGTTTTTCCAACTAAAAACTGAAATATAGTCAGAGGTGGATCTAAGTAAAATTTATAAAGCAAATAGCTCTTGGGGCATCCAAGTGGCTTAGCTGGCTAAGCATCTGACTCTTGGTTTCGGCTCAGGTCATGATCTCACAGTTCATGAGTTTGAGTCCTACAACCATTGTGTTCTGTGCTGACGGTGTGGATCCTACTTGGGGTTCTCTCTCTCTCTCCTCCTGTCTCCTTCTCTCCCTGCCCCTCCCCCCACTCACACACACTCTCTCTCAGAATAAATTAAAAAAAAAACTTAAAAAAAAACTCCTTCACAACTCTATCAACTTTCTGTAACTTGACGTCCCTTACACATATATTCATTATGTTTTTCCATTATGTAACTTATGAATTGCATATTTCTTTTTACATAATCTCTTTGTTCTCATCTACCCTGCCTGGGATCATTGAAAACCTCTACCCCAGTACATATTTGAATGTGTGTGTGTGTGTGTGTGTGTGTGTGTATGTGTGTGTGAGAGGTGGGGTAGAATTTGTGTTTAATTTACTCCAAATTCAACAGCTAGATTTTTCAACTAGGCTTCTTTACCAGGGGAATATTTTTAGTATACCAGTTTAAGGCATTTAAAATGATAGAATAGCTCTATATATAATAAATAGAAACTTGTCATCTACAATTATTCTTGTGAATAGAGTTTTAAATAAGTTCTATATGACCTTTCTAAATGTGTGGAATATTGGTAACAGGTGCAATCATTTCTACCTAGGCCCAGCCATTGATTTTTCAAGTATTCTGTGATGCTAATGTGATATGTTCCTTGTTCTCTCAAGTTATTCTAAGAATCACTTGAAACAGTGATGAGCAAAATCAGTCTTCTATCAAGCACTCTGTCTGAGAATTTAAAGGAAGATAGAGAAGGTAAAGGGTTCATGATTTTATAATAAAAGAAACTACACTCTCCGTTAGAACTCAGGAGAAATTCATTCCTGAAAGCAAATGATAATGAGATCTCGTGCTGAAAATCTGTAAGTTAAAAAGGCAATTAGCTTGTCTATCTTATTCACCTACAGGGGCAAAAACAATTCAGTTCTCACTGTTAAAATGGATTGCAGTCATATTGGATTTGAAAACCTGACTTTTTAAATATTTATGAATATCTAAACCCTGCATCAGAGTAGAAAGAGGGCACATATAATTTAGAAAACTTTCATTCAGCTGAATGACTCCATTGTAGAATTTTTATTTCATTTGAAACATTGGTTCAAATACAATATTTACTATCTCTGTTACAAACAAGTAACAAAATAAAAACATAAAATGAAAAATTTATAGTATGTCATTATTTTTAAATGAAACATCAGAGTGATTCCTTAAGATTTATTCTTTTATTGGAAAATTCCAAATTAGAAATGTTTTGTATTATGCATTCTTTTTTTGATGTTTATTTATTTTTGAGAGAGAGCGAGAGAGAGCACAAACCAGAGAGGTACGAGAGGGAGACACAGAATCTGAAGCAGGCTCTAGGCTCTGAGCTGTCAGCACAGAGCCAGACGCAGGCTTGAATCCACAGGCCATGAGATCATGACCTGAGCTGAAAGTTGGATGCTTAACAGACTGAGCCACTCGGGTGCCCCTGAAATATGCATTTTTAAAGCTGTCTTGACTGGAACATAGGTGCCAATGTTTTCAAACAGATCACAGAGAATTTTTTGCTATGTGAAGTCACAGGAAACCACTGGAGAAATAGAGTTTTTCAGAGTCAATGAAAGTATTCATATTTGAATACATATGTTTGTCAGTTATAAGACCTTATATGCTAGTATGTATACTTTATAAATCATTGTAACATAGGAATGCTGATACAAACCTGTTATTTGTAGGCAAGTAGTGCAAGACAGCTACATATGTCTTCCTAACACCCAATCTCATATTTATTGCATGAAATAATCATTATGTTTTTGAAATGATATTTGGATATTTTGCCAAAATAATGTGGATCGTTCAAATAGGTTTCTAGACCAGAAGTCAACAAGCATTTTTTGCAACGAGCCAGATAGTAAATATTTTTGGCATTGCAAGGCCATGTGATCTCAGTTGCAATGGTTCAATTATGCCACTATAGTGAAAAAAGCATGGAGAATACATGAAGAAATGACCAATCGTGTTCCAATAAAACTTTATTTACAAAAACAGGTAGCGGGTTAGTCATGCATCGAATACCACTAGTTATCTTTAAAATGCAAAATGCTTCCAACTTGTGAAACAAGAAAATTATATAACTGTCCCTCAACCCAAAAGGTCTCTCCGATCTGCATATGGGAAGAAATGGAAGAGTAATTGACCAATGATAAAACACATGTCTAGAAAGGAGGTGTTAGAAGGTGGAGGAGGGGCAGTAAAGTAGCCTCCAGCCTGAGAAGTTACGTGGAGACCCGAAAACAAAGCAAACCACTTGATATCATTTACACAGAGTTTTATTTAGGATAACTTACTGATAGGGTACATGGGAAGATGACCCAGGCCCTATGCAACTATAATACACAAAGTCCACACCTTGATCCACAGCTTTTACAGAGCAAGGAGCATTGTGGTAAGGTCAAAGGGTAGTTATTTCAAGTGAAACCTTCTGTGTGCCACTATATGGAAGTGTAGAATAAGCCTTCCAGCATTTTGATCCGGGGGTATGTTAATATCTACAGGGTCTGGAACAGTGATCCCCGGAAGTTCACTGCGCAGGGAATGAATATGACGAAGGGCCGAAGATGGAGTCAGTTGTTGTCAGCACGCCTACAGGAGTTAAGAATCAGAATGACTGGGGCGCCTGGGTGGCTCAGTCGGTTAAACATCCGACTTCAGCTCAGGTCATGATCTCACAGTCCTTGAGTTCAAGCCCCTCGTCCGGCTCTGTGCTGACAGCTCAGAGCCTGGAGCCTGTTTCAGATTCTGTGTCTCCCTCTCTCTCTGACCCTCCCCTGTTCATGCTCTGTCTCTCTCTGTCTCAAAAATAAATAAACATTAAAAAAAAAAAAAAGAATCAGAATGACTAGTTATTTCATCCAAAGCTTACATACTCCATTCCATCCTCAAAGACAATCATCTCACTTCGACTCGAATACCTCAAGTGATAGAGAACCCAGGACCTAGAACGGCATGTGAGTACTATGTTCAATTCTGGAACAGTTCTAAATATCAAACACATCATTTCCGTTGTGTTTTGAGGTAACTTGCAGTAATTGACTATTTAGTATGAACTTGTCTGTGATATTACACTTGCTTCAGAGATGAATTGGCTGGTTTTAATTATTCAGCATTTTTAAAATTAAGAGCATACAGGGTCGCCTGGGTGGCTCAGTCAGTTGGGCGGCCAACTTTGGCTCAGGTCATGATCTCACAGTTCGTGGATTCAAGCCCCGCATGGGGCTCTGTGCTGGCAGCTCGGAGCCTGGAGCCTGGTTCGGATTCTGTGTCCTTCTCTCTCTACCCCTCCCCTGCTCATGCTCTGTGTGTCTCTCTTTCTCTCAATAATAAATAAATGTTAAAGAGAAAAAATTTAAAAAAATTAAGAGCGTACATTTATCAGATAAAAGTTTTTAGGCATTTTTTTTTTTTGAAATTAGGATATGCATGAGGTAAAAAAATAACTATGTATAGAGCATTTATTCTGTGCCAGACCCTGTGTTAGGCATTAGGGGTAGAAAGGTGTCCTAGGATCTCACTGTGTAAGCTAAATCTTTCGACCTATCGCTAAGTTTTACAATCATTCATGAAAACTACTTGTGCGTAACTGTGACCTCTGGGAACATCCTTGCCCAAGGCTATTTCACACCGATGGCTTGCTCACGTCTTCATCACCTTGTTTCTCAGGTCACATTCTCTGTCACTCAAAATAATCTTCCACCTATTATAAATTTTACCTTTTTGGGGAATTGGATTAATTACCTGTGATAAGCTTTTGATTCTTGGTCCACATTGCTTGCGATCCTTTTTAAGTAAATTTAACAGAACCAATATGTTCTAGAATCCCCCCTTCCACTTTATCAATAAAACCAAACAGAATTTAGAAATATGTTTTTTTTTTTTTTGCCAAAATTGACAGCTTTGGTTATACCTGATAATTTTATGGTGGTTGTTTTTATACATTTTCGTTTCTTCTTAGGATTTTATCGATAGTCTTTCAACACAGGCAGCTTTAATTTGCCACTCGGATTGTCTAGTTTTTACGAATTTCATGCTGTTTATCCTGATGTCAAATTGAGGCCTAAGAATATCTGAAAGCCTGCACTTTCAAGTTATCACACAGGGCTAATCAGCCATCACAAAAGCATGAATGAAAGAATTTCTCAATTTAGGGTCTAGGAGGATATGTATTGTCTAGTCTTTCCTAAGTTTGAAAAGAAACACACCCGGCCTGTGTTATCTTCAGAAATGAGAAGGAAAAACACGGTGGGGAGTTGGAGGCATTAATATTTGGCAAAGATAAGCTGCCATTTCAGGAATCCTACCTCTTTCGTTTTAAAGCCCAGCCAACATTCAGTCAACACTATCACATATTCACTTCCACAAATTTGGAAGATAGAGCGTAACTTCTAAACCTGATTTTTTTTTTGCTATCAGAGGGGGAAAAAAACCCTATTTTTAGTTATTTAATTTGAAATTATCACTTCAGGCATTGAGGCTTTCTCTGCTTTGTAGAGGTTATTATAAATGTGACACTCATTACTGAGACAGTATAATGAAACCTTAAGGACAAAAAGGCTGTCTTTTATTTTGCTTGAACGCATGTATTTGTTTGGTTTCTCCTGTCTCAACTTTTAGTCCCTACTTTCATGAAACACACCCCTCCCCCCACCTGACAATCAGTGAAAAGACAACATATTTAAGGAAGAATAACACCTATCGCTTTTATTTTTACACACTGAGTTTTGGGAGTGAAAATGCATACAGGGAAATGAATATATTTTCATATGAAATTTGAATTTGAAAGAAAAGTCTTGTGCTTCCTTGTTTTTTTTTTTTTTTTTTGCTTGCTTCTTTCATATGCAATCTGTTCCTTTATAATGTTTTACTCAACCCAAACTGAGTATGCTGTATGAAGGCAGAAATCCCTTTCAAGGAAATAGCAAACTTTCTCTATTTGAGTCTAAAATGCTCTCCAAGAGCCATAGCAGTCGTCATTTATGGCTTTGACTCTTACAAACCACAAGATAAAGGCTGTGTGTGTGTGTGTGTGTGTGCACCATGAATCCAGAGGGAAAAAAAAAAACAACCCGAGATCTTTCTCAGTATGAACTGTAGGAACCTTTCCTGAGTAGAAGGAACACATTTTCAGCCCATTTGCACCACTCAGAGACGTCCTTTTTTTTCCTTCTTTGAAAGGAATCTCTAGCTGTGCCTCATTATAGTGTGCAGTGGAGAAGGAGAGAGGAAGTGAGTAAGAGGGAGGGCTGGAGAGAGACGGTGTTGTGGAATCAAAAAGAAGGTGCTGCGCGGCAAGTAGAAAGTAAATTGCCCCTTCCACTTTAGGACCAAACCCTTTGACAGCCTGTAGTAATTTTCAGCCTTTATTGCCACTATACACACCAGCAGCGTTATGAGTTTTTGTGTACAGAAACAGATACGCACGCACATGCACGCGCCCCACGTGCGTCCACTAACCACCGGCTTGTATCCACCCCGATCGGCCAGCGTGTCCATCCATCCGTGTTCACGTACTTCTACGGAAGGATTTATTTTCTGTCTTCATAAAAGGCTCTCTCCCAATTACGACAGAGTTTGTACATCCTGGAAAATGTAAGAAATCATACTTGTTTACCCTTTCACTCCCACTTACTTTATTTTTTCTTAAACTCTTCCTTACAAGTTGTTAATGAGAATAGCTGTTACACATAATAATATGTAATATGTAATATAATAGCTGTTACATGTAAGGCTGAAAAAAAAAAATTGGTGGTTCTCAGTGGTAAACTTCAAAGCCAAATGCATAATTTAAAACAAAATGTGTTGGGGCGCCTGGGTGGCTCAGCGGGTTAAGCGGCTCACTTCAGCTCTCGTCATGATCTCTTGGTTGGTGGGTTCCAGCCCCGCATCGGGCTCTGTGCGTACAGCTCAGAGCCTGGACCTACCTCAGATTCTGTGTTTCCTTCTCTCTCTGTCCTTCCCCACATTGTGCTCTGTCTCTCTCTCTCTCTCAAAAAAATAAACATTAAAAAATAATTAAAAATTAAAATGTGTTATTTATTAGCAAATTAAATAGCTCTGCTTCAATACTTAAGAGTCTTATTTTCCTTTTACAAAAAAACTAAAGGGGAGCCTGGGTGACTCAGTCCCTTAAGTGTCAGACTCTTGGTTTCAACTCAGGTCATGATCTCAGGGTTCATGACTTACAGCCCCACATCAGGCTCTGTGCTGACAAATTCTCTCTCTCTTTCTCTCTCTCTCTCTCTCTCTCTCTGTCTCTCTGTCACTGTGCTTGAGATTCTCTCTCTCCCTCTTGCTCTGCCCGCCCTGCTCACTCGCTCTCTCAAAATAAATAAATAAATAAATAAATAAATAAATAAGTAAATAAAGGTTAAACACAAAAACCTAAAAACTTAAGTTCTGATTACTCAAAATTCTTAAGTTTTAGACAAGAATTACAATTTCGCTATTTAAAATGAATAGGATTAGAATTATATTTTTATTATGGAAGCTCTCAAATCCCTGAGTATTGATTATGCAATTCTTAAAACAGGTTGTCAGCCAAAGTGCCTAGAAATTGACAAAAACAATGAGACTATCCTTGTCTTGTATTTTTTGATATTACCAAATAAATTGGTGCTTCAAAATGCTCTGGAATGGTGAAGAGTGAGCTACATCTGGAGATTTGTATCTGCTGGTGGGCTAGATTGTTTGATTCCGTCTAGTCTTACTTATAGACTGACGGGCATGAAAGGAAAGTGTGAAAACCCAATGTTCGAAATGCCCTCCCCTGTGTTATGCATAGGGAACAAGAAGCTCTTCATTCTCTCTGTTGAAACAAACCTGACATAATGAACTTCAGGGAAAAAAACCACCTCAATTAATAAAAAAAAATACTGGTAATAAAGTGAAAGTCAAGAACTATGTCAGCTGACCACAAGGAAATGTATCTGAGTGGGAAAGAGTTCTGCTCTTGGAGACCTATCACAATGCTCAGACCTCTTGGAGATGGTCTAAGGCTCAAATTAAACATTTATAATCATAATAATGATATGATATTGGCATTATACCAAAAAAATAGTAAAAGTCTCCATAAAAAGAAAAGTGGCTATTCCAACAAAATAAAACAAAACAAAACAAGGTGTCTTTCTTTGCTTTGTAGACTCTCAATAAATAACAACAAAGGAGTGCTGTTGAGTGCCGAACCACTGTAAGAAAAAGTACAAAACAAATCCCTGTTTTTGAAATCAAGCTTCAGTATCTCTAACTGAGGTACACTCAGATAAAAGTGTTCAAAAGTCTAGGAAAATGTTAGCAACCATTTGGTGGATGGAGAAAGATTTGAATGCTACCCCTCCCCCTTGTTTTCTGGCCATCCAGTTTGATGGATCTCTGTTCATTCATTTTTGTTCATTCTTCATTTAAAAACATGCACTAAAGACTTCCCACGTGCTTCAGGTTCTCTGGAAAGCAAGATGAATACCATATTGCCCTGCCTTTTGGTTTGTAAAGATGGCTGACAAGAGAATAGTTGCAATACACAGCTTTTATATCATTTAAAAGAGGTGTATCGAGAGAGGAATATGGTTTATTCTGCTTGAAGATATCAATTAGTTATTAGAGACAAAACAGCATGAAATCTGAACCTGGTGGACTAAATTAGGCTCTGATAAGGAGGTAGGTCACAAAGGGACACCGGAGGAAGAGATGAAGACAAGGGCATGTGATAGAACGTGGTGAGTAACAAGAGCCACAAATAAACTGATGCAAGCAGAGCAAAAAGTTTACGAGTACACACTCAGAATTAGACACTTTTAAACTTCACTTAAGAGTTGAATGACTAAAGAAATTTACTTAATATCTCTAATTCTCGGTTGGCTCATTTCAAAATTGGGGATGATCATGGAAACTTTCTCATTATGAGATGGTTTAATTTATGCCCTTGACACAGTGTTTGACCTTGGATGGTCAAAATATTAGTACTTCTCTCCTCTTTCACCTTGAATTTTTCTTAACCTGCTTCTTCTGAGGGTATGAGTAGATATTAAACTTAAAACATTAAAAGGGGGAAATGTCATAAGGCATGTTGTTTTCTATGCAAAGGAGTTTCAAGAAAAATCTAGAGCCTTAATCCTTTTAACTTTGCTCAAAAATAACATTTTTTTCTATGTTGCTAGAAAATTTCAAGGATGACTTATATATACAAATAGAGTTTCTATATATTTACTAATAGAGATATATAGTTTCTGTAAAAACATCTAGTTTATATACATTTAGAAATAGAAAAAAATCAATTAGCCAAAGGAAAGATCAAGCTAATGGCTTCTATACCATTATTATAAAACCAAGTCATGGATTAAATGTATAAGAATCAATAATGACATACAAATAATTTAACATTTTGGTTGATTCTGAAAACATGGAAAAAGAGTTCTTGAGCAATGTTTTATTTTGAATTATCCTTCTAAAATCAATATCATCAAAATTAATAAGACTATAAAGGAATGAGAAATTAAATGCTATAAAGCTATTTCCAATAGAGGTAATGCATAGTTATTTGTCCTGTTACCTTTTGCAGGCCACATTTTAAGGTCAAACTGATGGTACTAAGAGATTTGTGTTTTCAACCTCTTCCTCTGAAGTTTTCTTTTAATTGAATGCAGTAAATCTACTTGTCTTGGAAATATTTATTTAAGAATATTCTCATATTGGACACTTCTCTTTTAGTTTAATCAAGATTGATTGGTTAGCAGGGATGGTCGGGTTGAGTTCTTCTCAGACTTATGGGAATTATAAACAATGATTATTCCATGCATATTTGATAACATAACTGGAAAGGAAACTAACTATTCCCATCTAGTTCCTCATGGGCAGAAGTCTATATATAATGTTGTCATCAAAGTGTGACCAACAAATGATATCAGGTGCCAGGTTGGTCTTGTCCAGGAGTTCAGAGGTTGAAGTGAAATAGTCACATTGACTCTAACTCACCATTCAGAGAATGAAGTGGATGCTTTTCATGTATTGATTGGTTTACAACTTCTGGATTCTACTCGGTATGGCAGGTAAAAAAAAAAAAATAAGAAGAAGTAACATTAACAATAGCCATTGTAAATTTGTAAGTATAAAGTTTTCTTTTTTTGCTCTCACGTTTGATTGTATTTCAACTTTCAGATCATTTGGATAGCTGCACTAGAAGTAAAATACACTAGTAATGTGACCAATTCGTTTGGTAAAATAATCTCTGGACATAACTTTCATTCATTTTTCTTATAAGTCCAATAGCCTTTATTCACAAATATCGTTAAATAATTCAAAGCGTTTGCTCCCATCCCCTCAATATGTTCTGTGCAGCAATTTATAAGAAGCTTGAACCACTTCCCTGGTATAAACATGTGTATTTATTTAACATAATTATAAAATTTGTGGAAACAAAAATGATATTGAAGTGATATCTGATTTTTTTACCATGGATGCTTAAAAACATTTTATAAGTATTACTTAATTTTTTCAGTCTCTATTATCAATTACTTCCTTTTATATTCCCAAGAATATCTCAGATATTAATCTGAGGATTATTACTATTATTGATAATCTGAGGATTATTAAAAATTTAGAACCATGTTATGTGTAAAATCCGTGCAAATCATTGTGATTTTCTTTTATATAACATGATTTTACATATATTATTATTTTTAATCTCAGAGTAGAATTGTTTGAAATATGTATTATATTTATATCCATTTTTATTATGAATGCGGACATAGCAGTTAAATAATAAAATGTGTCATTTTGAAAATTTTTCATTGCTTTGAGTATTTTCATTGTTCACATAAAACCAAAAGTTATCAAGGTTATTTTTCATATTAAGTATAGTAATAAGTCATGAACAAAAAAGAACTGTCCTTGGTAAGATACAAGTGACAAGGCATTAGTATTGAGAAGATGATACATAATGGACCCAGTAAACTGTTCTACACCCACGCTTGAAACACACAATTCGAACAAATGGTAAAAGACAGACAATCCAACAAATTGCTAAATAAAGCCTTCTTCTTATGGGTGTGAGCTATGATTACCTACTTGTGAATAAAGTTTGTGGAAGATGAGAGAAGGCTGAGATCAGAGCTACTGATGTATTTAGTAACTGGGGTCCCCATTTGCCCTAGTAAGGTGTGGGGTAATAAGCATGCATCTGGGTTGTCTCCACCTAAATAGTGGAAAAATATAACGTAGCCTGTGGCAGTTTGAAAGAGTTGTTTAGTAGGAAAATCCGGGATGGAAGCAGTAAGATGAGAACATGTATACAAACATGTGTGAATGTGTATGCAGTGGGGGGAGGTAGAGTTGGGGAGGAGTGCTCAGAGTGAGAGGAAATAGAAATTTGGCTCAAGAGATTCTTTTAGTTGGCTGAATCAGTGTTGCCATTCGAGGCAGCTTTAACTTAAAACCTTGCTCAAACTTTTCAAAGTTTTAAGATGCCAATACACCAGTCCCTAATTCTTGAACTGCTCCCAGGCCAAAGGGACACTTAGATACCAGAAGAAGTGTTCTTGATGGTCAGTAATGCATCCACATAAAAAAAAAGGGATGCTGTAACTCATGCCTTTAGATGGCAAATGTAGTCTAGGAAACTTAGAATGAAAGGCACTTTTTAGATATCAGCTTTGTTTGAAAATGTCAGTGAAAAAGGGTTGGTTGCTCTTGATTTTTCTCCAGAGCTAAGATGAAAAGAGAAGCCTTCTGGCATTTTGAAAGAATGGAGAACCCACCAAAAAATACAGGTGACATATAGGATCACTGCAAAGAGAGTTTTCCTAGCGGAACAGAAATAAAATCATTATCAGAAATAGGAATTGTAAGGGACCATGAGCCGGTAAGATGAGAAATTTAATTTAAAGCTGCAGAAACGCCACACTGTTCACTGTATTTCAGAGTCAAGATTTAGACTCTCAGAGTCCAAATTGATTAATATATTAAGTAGTAAGAGTGGAGGAATAACTCCCCACTTTTTAAGTGTAGGTTGCACATAATGACTCCCTTTCATACAGCATACAGAAGGGGGGAAGATATTAACTCTGCAGTGGAGAAAGCTGACAAACACTACCTTATCCAGATGACTAAGGTCAATATAAACAGTCATAAATCATGTTGATAGTATGTATTCTTGATAGGATGTGATGAAAAGGGCACGCTATAACTCTGGACTTCCTCCCAATAACCCATGACCCCAGGATTATCATGAGAAAAACATCAGACCAATTGCAAAAGAGGATATCCCACAAAACATCTGACCACTACTCCTCACAACTTAAAAAAACCTGAGAAACAAGGGAAGTCAAAGAAATTTCCACGGGCATGAGGATCATAAGGAACACTAAATGTAATGTGGTATCCTGGCTATGATCCAAGAACAGAAAAACGATACTGAATAAAAACAAGGGAATCTGAATAAGGTATGGACTTGAGTTAATAATGAAGTATGAATATTGGTTGGCTCATTGTAAGGAGTGTATCATATTAGTGTAAGATGTTAATAATGAAAACAGGGTTCAAAGTATATGGAAATTCTCTTAACTATTTCACAATTCTTTCTGTCCTTCTAAAATTATGCCAAAAATTAGTTGTTTTGAAAAGTGAAAAGAATGGTTGAATAACTGAGTTGAGATGGCTGAAAACCAAATTACTTATCAGGAATGACAGTTAAGTGACTGTCACAAGACCTGGCACAGGATACCAAAGACATGAGCATTATTATTTGAAAACAAACCCAAGGAGACCCTGGATCTGTTTCTAAGAGGGCATGGGAGGATTTCAAAGAAGACAGACTGTAGTGGGAACAACAACAACAATCAAAATAGGGTACTATTGTATTAAATATAATAATACCCAATATAATAGGCCAACTACAACACCAAATGGTTTCTAACTTCATGTATCTGGGTGAAATTGATAATTTTTAAGAATAAAGAGAATACTTTACAGATTTCCAGAAAACAACAACAACAAAGCAATTTAAGGGAATCGGCCAAGACACCCTCACGCTTCCCTTCAGCTTAGACAGATTTCTTCCTGACTATAGCCCTTGACCTCCCTTTTTCTAGAGCATTTACTCTAGAAAACTTACAATTGTAAATTATGTCTCTGCTCTTTTAAGATGTGAATCATCGACTACCCACAAATATCTTCTAAATGACCTAAAAACCATCCCTTTAAAATGTATTCATCAGGGCACCTGGGTTGCTCACCAGGTTAAGCAGTGGTCTCTTGGTTTTAGCTTGGGTCATGATCTCACGGGTCGTGAGTTTAAGCCCCACATCAGGCTCCACACTGACAGTGCAGAGTCTGCTTGGGATTCTCTCTCTCTCCCTCTCTCTGCCCCTCCCCTGCTTGTTTTCTCTCTCTCTCTCTCAAAAATAAATAAATAAACCTAAAAATAAAGTAAATAAAATGTCAGTCTCTCTTCCATTTCGCAAATGTCCCAAATAGAATCTCACTTGCCTATTAATTGGTCTGGTTCAATTCTTCATTTACAGAATGTATAAGTAAGATTTCAGGAAGACGAAGATGAAATGTTGAAGGCAAAGGATTTTGAATGTAGACTGAGATCCAGCTATAATAACATATTTGACCATGAGAATCAAATAAGAACATCTTCCACCACAAACTCTTTAAAAAAAATTCACATACGCCACACACTCATGAAGAAATCTTAAGATGTTTAGTAAAAACAAAAAAAAAAAACAAAAAAAACAAAAAAACTTTATTCAAGTTATTTATCTATAACAAAAAACTTTATTCAGTTATTTTTCTGTAACTGTAAAGGATAAGGTGACAAAGGAATTAGAAAAACAATAGTTTATACTAAATTATTATTGATGATGAATGTAAAATATACTATAGTAGTTCAGTAAAAGCATAAAATAAAATCAATGTAATTTAAAAGTACTAATAACAATCTAGAAAAAAGCTCATTTTAACTGGAGTTGAAAGGTGATATAGAGTGGGACAGAGACAAAAAAATTAAATTGTGCATCCACATGAAGGTGACTTTTTGACAGTTAGGAAATGTGTTTCTTAAAATTATAAGGCTGCCTTATAATTTATTTATGGATACTCCCTATAATCCAATAAATTATAGATAGATACATGGTAGGTAATACATGGGTAACATAAAATTCTCACATTCCCAATCTAACAGAAGAAACACAAAGGAAGAAAGAAGATGGAAGAGTGTTCTAAGAATCAGAATATGAATGCAAGAGAGACACAATGAGAATGATGATAGAGAATGAGTGGTAAGCAGTAAAACAGATCAGTACGAAAAGTGTAAAGCTCGAAAAGTAGATTGTCATTGGACATGAACAATCAAATCAGAAGAGGGAATATAAATGTGACCAAGCATATCAGAACATCTTTGTTGTCACTAATAAGGAAAAAAAGGCAAATTAAAACAATTTCAACATTTGGAAAAGATAAAGTTAAATAAATAAAATGTACGTTTCTCTACTTGTTAATCAGATAAGTGGCAATATGGCACTTCCATCAATTTCATTAGGATTGTAAACTGTTATGAAGTCTATGCAAGACAGGGACTCCCAGTTGGCTCAGTAGGTTAAGCATCAGTCTTTGGCTCAGGTCATGATCTCGTGGACCATGGGTTCAAGCCCTGCATTGGGCTCTGCGCTGACAGCTCAGAGCCTGAAGCCTGCTTCAGATTCTGTGTCTCCCTCTCTCTCTATGACCCTTCCCCACTGTGCTCTCTCTCTCTCTCTATCAAAAATAAATAAACATTAAAAAAAATTAGTCTGTGCAAGACAGCTTGGTAGAGTCTATCAAAATTTAAAACTTGTCTATTCTTGGGGCTCCTGGGTGACTCAGTTGGTTAAGCATCCAACTCTTGATTTCTGCTCAGCTCAGGATCTCATGGTTTGTGAGATTGAGCCCTGAGTCTGACTCTGTGCTGACAGCATGGAGCCTGCTTGGGATTCTGTCTCTCCCTCTCTGTGCCCCTCCCCCAATCAATTGCATTCTCTCTCTTTCTTTCAAAGTAATAAACATTTATTTTCTTTATTTTTTAAATGTTTATTGATTTTTGAGAGATGGGGGTGGGTGAGGAGGAAGAGAGAGAGGGAGACACAGAATCCAAAGCAGGCTCCAGGCTCTGAGCTATCAGTTCAGACTTCCTCACAGGGCTTGAACTCATGAACCCTGAGATCATGATCTGAGCTGAAGTTACATGCTTAACCAACTGAGCCACCCAAGCACCCTAATAAATCAACATTTAAAAAAGAACTTGTCTATTCTTCATTACAGCAACTACCTTTCTAGGGATCTAGTCTACAGAAATATCACACATGTGCACAAAGATATGTAATATGAAATTTTTTATGGTATAACAAATGGAAATGATCCCAAAGAGTTTTAATAGATGCATTGTTTTATTTTCTTTGTTCATTTGTAAAATGGGTCATTGTATATCTGTTATAAATAATGAAGTGAATCTTTAGTTTGCTTCATGAGGGAATACCCATAAGATTGTGTTTTATTTATTTATTTATGTTTAAATGTTTATTTATTTTTGAGACAGAGAGAGAAACAGCATGAATGGGGGAGGGTCAGAGAGAGAGGGAGACACAGAATTCGAAGCAGGCTCCAGGCTCTGAGCTGTCCGCACAGAGCCTGACACAGGGTTCCAACTCACGGACCATGAGATCATGACCTGAGCTGAAGTCGGACACTTTACCAGCGGAGCCACCCAGGTTCCCCATGAGATTGTGTTTTAAAGCAGAGAACAAACTGAGGGTTGATAGAGGAGGTGGGTGGGGCATAGGCTAAATGGGTGATGCAAGGAGGGCACCTGTTATGATGAGCACTTGATATTATATGTAGGTGGCGAATCACTAAAGTCGACTCCTGAAACCAATATTACCCCATATGTTAACTAACTAGAATTTAAATAAAAATTTGAAAAAGAAAAAAATAAAAGCAGATTCTAGAACCATTTTTATGAATAATTGTGTGCATGTATCTTATTTACTTATATTTCTAAACAGAGAGAGAGAGAAGAGCATGAAAGCAAGAACGGGGGAAAGGGGAAGAGTGAGAAAAAAAGAGAGAGAGAATCTCAAGTAGGCTCAACACTCGGCATGGAGCCCGATTCGGGGCTCAATCTCACAAACCGTGAGATCATGATCTGAGTGGAAATCAGGAATCAGACACTCAACTGACAGCCACCCAAGTGCTCTAAGAACCATTTTTATATTTGATTCTTATTTGGACAAAAAATCATATTTTAATGTATATACACATACAAGCACACACATACATACACAAAAGGAGGAAAACAATTAAGTGTAAACACCAAATGGTGGATATTAGTTAACCCTGATGGACTTACATTTGGGGAAGCATTAAGGGGCAAGGTTAAGATTACTATTGGACTACAAGTCCTTCCACATCATTGAAATTATTTTACCACAATGATACTTTTATGACTAAAGGATGAAAAAAATCTGCACAACAGTATACCCATAATGAGTTCATTTGTGTGTAGTTGATGCTTGAACAGCATAGGTTTGAACTGCGTCCTCGTGCATTTTTTTTTCAGTAAGCACTGTACTGTAAATGTATTTTCTCTTCTTTAAGATTTTATTAACATCATTTTCTTTTCTCTAGCTTCTTTTTGTCATTAAACAAAGTTTAACCTAGTAAACTTGAAGAGCTAAGTAGCCCTACTAAGTGATTCATGAATCTGGCAGCAGTCCACCTAGCAAGTAGAGGGGAGTTCTGAGGACTACACAAAATGAGGGTTTTTGTTTGTTTATTTGTTTGTTTTTTATGGGAAAGAGGGTGGGTCAAGGAAGTTATTATCAAGAAGAAGAAGAAGAAGAAGAAGAAGAAGAAGAAGAAGAAGAAAAAGGAGAAGAAAAAGGATTCGTTGAGGCAAGGTCACTTTCCCTTGGGGGGACAGGTAAAGGGGTCTTATTAGACTGTTTACCTCCTTTAAGGTATGAAGAGGGCTTATGTGGCAGACTCACTGGAGCTGATCAGAGAATTCCTGACTGGTCCCTTAAGAGCACATTTTTGTGGGAGGTTGAAGATGCAATTAGATTAGGTATTAAGCCTTGGTTTGCGGACTTAGCCTAAGTGGCGCCATTTTGGGCCTATGGTTTTCCTTTTAACATGTTATTATTAGAATACAGTATATAATACATATAACATACAAAATATGTATTAAAGAATTGACTGTGTTATAGGGAAGACTTTCAGCCAACAGTGAGCTACTAATAAGTCTGGGGGAGTTAAAATTATACATGAATTTTTGGCTGCACATAGGGTTATCTGTGGCTACAACATAAATGCACATGTGCTCTCTCAACATATGAAGGGCAAATTGATGTAAGGGCATATTGATGATAATAATTTTAAAGCTGTGTTATGTGTAAGTAACCTCTTATTAGTTGGCCTAGAAATTAAAATGTCACATAGAACATGGGAAGTTATTATCAAGTTTCCAAACTAAAGATAATTTTTTAGAACATTCAACACTTAATAATTCATGACTATGTCTATGATTCCAAGAATTTAAAATTTTATTTCTTCCAACAAGTTCATATAATTCTTGAAAACATATTATTTTCTAATAATTTAGCTTTTTTTAATATTAAACTTGAGTTTTTATCAGGGGGTATCTTCATGGATAGTTTTTAGATTTATTTTCTTATTACCTTTTACTTGAAAGGAAGAAAACTCACTGGATGCCTCTTCAAGCAGATAATTTACTATTTTGGACAAAGTCATTCTTCAGATTATCATCTCTGACCTCAGGCACACACATACAAATACACACATGCGCGTACACACACAATGCTTGTCCTTTGTTTCAGTTTTATTTCATCACTCACCAAAATTTGTAATGACTTAAGTTTAAAAAACATAAGAAAATTTCTCTTTTTTCCCCCTCACAAGTCCTTTGTTGAACCTTATATCTTCATGGAATTTGAAAATATGGGTCAAAATGTAAACACCATTTCATTGTGCCCTTGCTCGTAGCAAAACTCTCACCATTGGTGTCTGGAGCCTCACAATGGGAAGCAACCCATATATAGTGTCCTTATTGTTGAGAAAAAAGAAGAAATTTCTTGTCTCAAAAAGAAGACTCTCTCTATTCACCATTGAATATTTTGTTTTCTTTATTTAAAAGCCTTAAGGTCTAATGTGTCCTCTTCCTCCTAGGCCTGTGAAAATATAGTTCTATCTGTTAACTCCCTCTGAAATAAGCCAACTGCAAGATTATATGCAGTCAGCCATTAACCACAGCTCAAGGAATTTGAAGGCACAAACTATGCAGGCAAGAAAATGGCAGGTGTGCAGTGTAGATAAAAATTCAATCCCAGGGGCTTCTCTCTCTAGTTCCTAGAGAGCCAGGTTGGTGTTTTTTTCCTATTTTTAGATAATCTGTACATTCAGCATATATATGACTGCTGCTAAATATTCAAAATATCATGTAACATTGTGAGAAAATTTAAGTATAAACAATAAAAGTGAAACTTTTTTTTCTTAACAGGAAGAATTATTAATGATTTGGCATGAGGAATCATAAACTTCTTCCTATTCACAGATAGATGGACAAATTGGCACTTACAACTACAGACTGACCATACTTAGTGCTCAGGACCCTGGCACTTAGCTGACCCAGGCACTTAGCCTGGTGAAGGCTGAGGAGTGAAGGTGAAAATGTCATATTTAGAAAATAATCACCCATCTAAAGGTGGAAACAACAGCTCTTACCCCATCCTGCATCCAGATTGCAGCTTATTTATCTGAGAATCTAAAAAAGAAAGAAAGAAAGAAAGAAAGAAAGAAAGAAAGAAAGAAAGAAAGAAAGAAGGAAAGAAAGAAAGGAAGGAAGAGGTACCGGGGTGGCTCAGTTGGTTAAGCATCTGACTTCATGATCTCACAGTTTCATGAGTTTGAGCCCTGTGTTGGTCCCTGTGCTGACAGCTCAGAGCCTGGAGCCTGCTTCTGATTCTGTGTCTCCCTCTCTCTCTCTGCCCCTCCCCCACTCACACTCTGTCTCTCTCTCTCTCTCAAAAATAAACATTAAAAAAATTTTTTAAAGAAAAGAAAAGAAAAAAATTCATTTATAGGTATTGTTTTTTGTGTGGCTGCCAATGAAAAATATTACTCATTGCGTAGCATTCCATGAGTCATCTAGTAAATACTTTGCCTATGCCCACTGAGTCTCCAATGCATTTATACTAATTTATTCTAAATTATGAACATTAAATATCACAACATTTGAGGAAATCTTTCATTATAAAGAAGATTAGCTCACAGAGAAAGGGGATGTAGAAGCAACAATTTACAGAAGAAAATATACAGACGTTCAACACAATTATAATTAATATTTTCAGAGACTAGCAAATATATTGCATCTGTTTAACAACTTTAGAGAATATTATGTAAATGGGCCAGAGAAAAAGAAATAGGGTGTGAATTTTCTTGTAGTAAAAATAAATTAAAATTCTATGGAAGTATTGGAAGGTAATTTAGAAACTCTCCAGGCAGGTAGAGGGAAAAACAAAAGGGTGGGGGGAAACTGTGAAGACAAAGAATGGGCAGTAATCAACATACCTAATCAGTATGATGATTTTTTTAAAGGTAATAAGGAAAATGAAAGGAAAGAAACATCAAAACAAAATACATAAACATTTTCTGGGCCAGAAGACATCGTTTCCAGATCATAAACATCCTCATGGTGTCCAGTGCAATGAGTAAAACACGTCTGCAAACAGCAATGTAAATCATTGATGAATCTCAGGAAATCAGATATGGTAGCTAGTCTCCAAATATGGTTCTCCAATGAACCACGTCTACCAGTATTCACACCAGGCATCTCATCCTTCAACCAAGGCTGCTCCTGTATTAAATGGAATGTGGCAAAAATGATGTTAAGAGATTTACAAGGCTAGGTCCCAAGAAACCATCTAGTCTCTCTCTAGGATACTTCTTCCGAAATCAGTTGCTATAGAATAAAGTGTTCATAGCACTTGCAGAGGCTACATGTAGACACTCCAGTAGATGGTCCCAATGATTCTACAACTGACAACCAGCATCAACTGCAATCCATGAAAACGGGCTATCTTGAACCCCCTGCCCAATAAAATCATCAGGTGGCCTTATCCCCAACCACCATTTCACTGCAACCTCGTGAGGGACCCCAGGCAAGTTCAGTCAACCCAAGAACCATGAAGGATAACAATAAATCTTGTTTCAAGCAGTGAAGTTTGGCATGTACTTTGGCTTCCTGTGTCACTTCCAATGTGTGTGTGTGTGTGGGGGGGGAGCTTCCCACATAAGCCCAAGCAATTCTCAGATACCATCAGGGTGTCATAATTCAAATCGGTTCTGATGCTATTTACCTGGAGATCGCATCAGATTCCATAGGATGAACACTCAGTTCTACGAGACTGCCCCTCACCAACGTGAGACACAAGTCACAGGTTCAGATTGTTACCCGTGCTTCTGAACAATCTATATATTAGAGGTTCCTACAGCCTCCTCTCAGATTTGATCAGTTTGGTAAGCTGCTCACAGAATTCAAAGTAACATTTTACTTACTAGATCCCCAGTTTATTATAATAGGACATAATTCAGGAATAGTCAGACAGAAGAGATGACTAGAACAGGTATGGGGGAAAGACCAGGAGATTCCATGCCCACCCCAGGTGCGATTCTTCGCAAATCTCTGTGTGTTTCACCAACCCAGATGTTCTCTAACCCAGTGCTTTTAGAGTTTTGTGGCGGCTTCATTACATAGATATACTTGATTGAATCACTGGCCATTGGCAACAGAATCAATCTCCTGTCCCTTTCCCCTCCCTGGAGGTCAGGCTCTGAGACTAACTGTTCCTATTCTCCAATCTCTAATGTGGTTCCTATCCTCTAATGTGGTTGGTTTCTCTGGCAACTAACTCTCCATTCTTCGGTGACCAAGGGGACATTCGAAAAGCCACTTCCTTAACATAACAAAAGACCCCTTTGCTAAAATCATAACTTAGGAAATTCCAAGAAGCTCTGTGCCAGAAATGGAGATGAAGACCAAACATATATTTATTATTGTAAAGCACAATAACACAGGATGGTCGCAGCAAAGTATGCCAAGAATGCTAGAGTTCACTAAATATTTTGAGAAAAAAAAAAAAAAAGTACAGAAAGAAGAAAGCAAAGAAGCAAACAAACACAGACACTTAGAAAAGTATTGGGACTGTTGGAACCAGAATAGCAGATTTATCAAAGGCAACTCTAGAACCAAAATGAAAGTGGAGTAACAACTTCAAATTTCTGAGGGAAAATTATTTTTATCTTAGAATTTCACACTGCCTAAACTATTACCAAATGGGAAGGTTAACAACAACAACAACAAAATATATAAAATCTGCTTGAGACATACAAGGCCTTAAAATGTTTGCCTCTCAAAAATGGCTGTTATCAATGAAAGAAGTAAATGAAGGATTCAGGAAAAGTGGAAAACAACCAGGATACCGTATAAAAGTAGTCCTAACACGCAAACACTAGATAGGCCTGGAGGCCAAATCATAAGTCAGATCAGGAAATGAAGGGCATCAAGGCCAAGATCTATAGAAAAGGACAAAGTACTAGTGGATAAACTGACACTTTAAGCTTTGGGACAAGAGTACTAATAGGTTTATTATGGACTTATGGGACACTGGTAAGTTCATAAAAGGAAGTATTTATATACTATTAGGTTATAGATATAGATTACTGATTGAATGAGTCTTGGTGATATAAGTGTCAACGCAAGAGATGAAAAGAGATATTGGGTGTGGGGATGCCTGTGGGGAATACAAGAAGGTGGTGAAGAAGACACAGGTTCCAGTTTTGTTACAAAACATTTAATATAAATTGACTTTTTAAACTATGTGCAAGTTTTATTAAAGACCTTAGTAAAAAGCCCAGAAGAGAAATTTTCAAAAGTATGCCTCTTTACAGTCTTAGGCTATAAATGCAAATGAATACATAAATCTACAAACTACTATAGCAGAGAAAGGAGCGAATGAGAGAGCTCTTCTCCAAATACCACAAGAACAAAAGATAGAATCCATATTTTAAATTTCTGCCCATTTGATGGGTGAAAAAATAGCAACAAAATGTGGACTTAATTTGTATTTGTCCCATCATTACTGAACCCGGACATCTATTCCAATGTTTACTGGCATGTTTTCTCCAGGAAATGTCATGTCTATTTCCTTCTCCCACTTTCTGTTGAGTTGCTTGTCTTTGGGGGCATGTGTGAGTTCAGTTGTAGATTTTGCTGCCGTTCTGGACAGTTCCCCAGGATTGCCTGACTGTCCACACTTGTCTTCCTCGACAGGTACATAAAAATCCCACTCTCAACCAAATGTTATGTTTTTTTCTAATCTCTTAAACTAAACCTTCATTATTTCTCATTATTCTTATTTCTTCTCCTCCAGCTACCTGGAAGGCCAATACTTGATTTCTGGTCTTGCAGAGGGACTCAGACACAGCTACACTGCACAGTGTCCATTGGAATAATCTGTACAGGAGAAATTCACACATAGGAAAATGTGAATGATGAGTTTGCGGGTTGGAGTTTCCTGTCACTCCCCACCATCTCGATCCATTCTCTCTTACTTTTCTTGATAGACACAGGGGAAGGGCAGTAAGTCCAGTCTTTAAGAAGACATTCAACAGACGGATGAACTATTAGCCTCCCATTCTTTATAGCCAACAACATTTTAGCAAGCAATTTGCTTACAGAGCCACATTTGTTTGCTTTTAAATAAAATTATATGTGTTTAGATATACACCATGGTGTTTTGGTATACGTATACACATTGTGAAATGATTATTACAGATAAGTTAATTTATATCCATCAACTCACGTTGTTACCTTTTTGTGTGTGTGGTAAGAACACCTAAGCCCTACTCGCAAACAAATTCTATACTATGTAGCATTATTAACATAATGTATATTGAGTCTCTAGAACTTAATCATACTACATAACTGAGACTCCATACCCTTTGACCAACATCTCCTACATTTGTTTTTGCAATATGAGTACAACTTTCCCCTCCTTTTCTCTGTGCAGAGGAAAGGAAAAACATTTCTCAACACAACATTGTGCTCTCTATAGAGGCAAGTGTTGGATAAATCTCTACTTCGTTCCTTTCCTTTAACTCCTATATGAGACTTACCTCTCATATGGACTCAGGTAGGAGCATACAGATTGGTCCTGGAGTGGGACAGTCATGGTGCTTGGTTGATAGTAAGTCATAGGTATGCAAATGTACTCCCAGGTGTTAAATTCATTTTTAAAATGTGTATTTAGTTCTGTTTGTCACCACCATTTGTCCCTGTCTTGGGACTGCAAGGCAAGAGGACAGGTTCCACTTGATATCCTGTTTAATAAATATTTTAAGTGTGCAAACTGAAGATTTAAAACAGGTAAAAACCTTTTATCCATGGACAACACCTTAATTCAGTATTCTTCCAAAACAGACACTAAAATATAGGAGTCATTTCAGAAAGTCCAAATGTGCAAGGCCAAAATATACCAATAGAATTTTCATTAATGTGGGATCTATTGCTGTGGACTCAGACCCACTAAAGATTCTAGAGAGCATACACCTCAGCATTGCCTCCCTGAGGAACAGGGATGGGGTAGCTGACATGTTGGACTTCACAACGTTCCCAGTCTTCATTAGATCAGCATTGACCTTAGGAACACTAAATGCTGTCTTCTACAGGGCTGCCTCTCCTGTGTGTTTAGTAAGCTTCGCAAACATAAGAAGATGTGTCTGTGCAGAGAGATGAAAAAGCACAGGTAGTTTAAAAAATAATAAGAGCTCTTCGATTTCTACAAACTCCCCCATCCCACCTGCCAGTGAACTTGGAGATGGACTAAGAGATGCTGGACAGAGTCTCAAGATCAGCTGTGGTAAAGCAGTAGTCATGCGGCTTAAGTTTTCTGATTCTAAATTCAGTTGTCTATGTGCTTCTAATTATCCATATTTCAATTACAGGAGAGAGATTGGTGGTTTCCATGGAAACCTCAGAGACACAAAAAATACAGAAGAATTTCAGTTTTCCAAGCCTTTTATTTTTATTTTTTGTTTATCTTATCAGCTATTTAAGTTTGACTAGTATACATCTGTCCTAAGAGGAAGGAAAGAAATTACTTCTTGTGCTAAAATGATCTTGCATCTGTGGACAAAATGAGAAATTTAATAGGCTATCTTATGTTTCTCTGCAATTAATCCAAACTGATAAACATTATTGTTAACTTATCATACTAGATGATAAAAAAAAAAAAGTTGAATTACAACAAATTCACAGGTTAGGCTACATCTAGCCAAGAAAAATCTTGGAGAAATCTTGGCCGTTGAAAAAAATATCTTTGACACTGCTTTATATGTGAAGGTGTCTATTTATTGCCATTAGAGGACATTCTGTAGGTAGCTTTCAAACTCATTTGATAATTGAATGGACATATTCCATAGATAGTATATATCTCATTATAACTGTAGAAAAGTGTTTAGACGTAAGGCTAGAAGAATATTTAACCAAGTTTTGTGTCACGTATTTTTGCTAAAAGAATAGTTCTTCTGGTCCCTTGTAAGAACCAAAAAAAAAAAAAAAAAAAAAAGAAAAAAAAACTTAAAAAAACATGGAAAAGCTGGAAGCAGGCACAGATGAGGAAGGAGATAATGGTGACAGTGCTGGAAAAAAGTGGAGCACCTCTTGCCTTGGGTATCTGAAGCATCCCAAGACAATTTAGCATAATTGAAGGGTTTGTGATAAAGATGTCTAGGAGAGAAGAGCCTGAGGGAAGAACAATGACAAGGAACAATAAGAAATCCCCTTGTGTGGAGTTCTCTCTGTCTGCAAAATGGAGACAGCTCTTTTTATGAAGATTCCCTTAGACTGGACTGTTGTGAGGTTCTGATCCTTTGTAGGCAGTCTACAAAATTAATATAATTTGCATGCATATTTTTATATTAATTATAATTATCAAGATGTATTTGAGTTCTTAAGAGGCTATTGGGAATCTCTATTCCTCAGCATCTCATAAATTCTAAGATGTGCTTAATTAAGACTAAGTGATATGGGAGATGCTAACAGTGAATAGGATCCTTGGGGTATTTGAAATATGGGTAGGACATTCTTAGACTGGGATGTGGAGATGAGTTCATGACTCCAAATTAAAGGCATGGAAGAAATTGGGTTTGACAGTTGATAAAGGGAGTAAGTTTGGCATAGATATTGGGAATAAGTAAGTTCTATACATATACAATCTGTAGTTATATTTGTAAATTGTAATATGGGTGGGAGCTTACTCTACTCAAACCCAGGAAGGCAATAAGTAAAACAGACAAAAAGAAACTCCCGACTCAGAAAGCAAATAAGGAAAAAAATTGAATTGTGTGTCAAAACAAAAGGCAATTTAAAAGAAAAACAGACACTGTTTTGTCATTTAAGTAAAGAAATAATGAACTGATAATGGACACTCCTAGATGCATTAAGCTGGGATATTCTTTAATTTTTTAATTAATTTATTGACTCAATAGACAGTAACTGAACAAAAGCCATGTGAAAATCCTGTGTCAATCAGATCTAAAAGCTGAGAAGTCTCCAAACATATTCAAATGTTGTATAATTGTATTAAATATGGGTTTTATTTCTTCATTTGCTGACATGTATATGATTTATATTATGATAAATCTTCACGTTCTTAAAATAAAATTATTTTGCCCACTCAAATATATTGACCTCAGAGAGTTTTATATAAATACCTGATTCCTAACAAAAACCTCATGAAGGATGAGAAGAGAGATAATCTACTCCTGCTGTGCAAAAGTCATTTTCACATACATTATCTATTTTACTAATAGTTCAATATTAGTTGAATAGTTCAATATTTATAATTGGTTCAATCGACTTGAACTATATTGAAGGATCACTATGTCTCAAGCTTTGTGCTAGGCTAGCTGGGTACTATAATTTACTTTAAGAGCAATTTATGGTATTTGCCCTCACAGAACTTCAAGCGTGAGAGATAGAAATACACATATGCAACGGATTTTGACCCCCTAAAATATGCTGCGCATAACGATAGAGGTATGCACTGAATACAATGACATCAAAACACATTTGAGGTGGGTCGAGGTGATATTATTATCTGATTCCAGGCGAAACTCAAGATATCGAACAACTTATGCAGAGGTAACTGATAATAAATGACTACATGGCAAAGGCAGTACAGGAGACAACGGTTTGAGCGCAAGTCAAGAGTTCTTCATGGGACCGGGAAAATCGCCTTCCATGAAGGATTTGTTAGTGAGCTTGGGTGGGGCAGACGCAAGAACAGAAAACCCAGGTAACTTGAATAGAACTATTGCCGCCTCCACTTCTTTGAGTGTAACATTTTTCTCCTTCCATAATGTTATTTTTGTCTCTCCGTGCAGGAGCTGTGGTAGAGGAAGCCTTCGATCCAACATTCACTGCTTGATCTGGTGTGTGCACTTGTGCACTAGCAATAATGAATCCTGATGCTTGTACTACCGAGAGAGAAAAAAAAAATGTTTTGGGAGTACAGCTGCCATCTACATAAAAGAGAAAAACAAACAAACAAACAAACATAGTGTCTTAGCAAATGTTGCCCTACATTTGTAAATGTAAATGTAAATGTAAAAATGTAACTTTTTTACATTTGTTATTTGACGCATATCTGGTTTTCTTTTCTTTTTGTATTTATCTGTTCTTCTATCCCCTAAGGCTCTTTGTTGAAAGACTTCACCGAAGAAATTGGTAACTCTGCTAAATAAATGGTGATGAAAGTATGATGTTTCCCCAGGAATAAAAATAAGTCCAATTTCACTTTGGTTTAATAATTTTATTATTAAATTAAATTCACTTACTGAATTTAAAGCAGATTCAAAGCAAAGAATCCCTTAATTCTCCTGAAGCATCTAATAATCAAAAATCCAATATCCAAGAAACACAATGATGACCTTTCTCTCTCGGACTCATGTCTGGATTAGCATCGACGGCCACAGAATGGATGCAGGTTTCAAATCGCCATTAATTTCAAAGTAAACTTTGTGCACCACAGAGAATAAAAGGAAAACTATGTAGTATGTGGATAATTCCACCTAGGACAATTTCCGGGGTCTGACACTGGATTTGGGAACACTTGAACTTGAAATCATAAATCATAGATCTTAGCAACTGGAAAGTTCCGAAGCTCTGCTTAGATTCTTCTTCTTCTTCTTCTTTTTTTTTTTTTTTAATCATCTACAGTACTAAGATAAATGCTAGAGAATTATGTCCTCTCCGGGAAGAGGGAAACAAAATAATTTCAAATAAAATATGAAGACACCTTTGCCTACGATCTTTCTGAAACTTCCTTCCTGCTTCTGTAGAACATGATTAAGAGCTTTAGTCAGTGTTATGATGGATTAGCTTAATTCAGGCGGGTCTTGTTGCCCCAACAGGCCACCCTTGAGTGGTTACATAAACCCAGATTTAAATCAATAGAAGCTTGAATTGTTTGTACTAGAGATATTTGTTCTTGGAATTGGGTACTTATTTGCCTAGGAGATTTCTAAAGTATCATATCTTAGTGGGAGGTAAATATGGTTTATTGTTCTGTCAGTGACTGGAAACCTGCGCTAAAACACAAGCATCTTGAGTCTGCTATTTGTCGAGTGTTTGGGGAAATGTTAATTGGATAGAAACTGGTACTTTCCTAACTCAGGAGCCAAAGAGGGCCTCAGAAATTATAGATGCCTCTATTTCAATGGAGACCTGACGTACAATGTGAAAATAAAAAATATGTTAAGAGCTATTGAGTCAGGTACAATCAGACCTTTAAAGAAGTATAAACCCATTCCCTGGCAGTGGCACCAAGACCTTACCATCTTTGTAAGGAGGCCACACAAGAAATAGAGCAAGAAATAACAGAGAAAAAACATAAATATCATGTTGTACAGTGCGTGTGACGAGTGCAGCAAAACATGAGAGAAAGAGGAGTTATTAAAATTCAGGTACACATGAAAAACATTAAGATAGCTGTGAGGCCTCAAGAGGGACTTTAAGGGATAAATCAAGTTTTGATTGGCACAAGAGAATGAGAAGGTCAGCAGTGTTTCAAGAGGATGTGAGAGCAATGGCGAAGGAGTAGAAGGGGCCATATACATGAAGGAATAGTTAATTCAGAGAAGTGAACGGTGAACTTGGGCAGCTGGGTTTTCTGTTTTGTAGGAACTTGAAAGACAGACTTAGTATTAAATCTGCAATCCTTGGTAGTGAAGAATTATTTTATATTCTTGAGTAAGCAGGGAACATTGAAAAAACATGTGCGCATGTAAGTGACATATATGCAATGTGTGAATATGCCCTATACATACATATACTATATATATGGTGCATATAATTGCAAAATATACATATATATAGTATACATAACTTATAGTGCATTTCTAATATATAAGAGGGAAGAAACGAAGAACGGGAGGGAAGGAGGGAGGCAGGGAAGAAGGAAGGAAGGAAGGAAGGAAGGAAGGAAGGAAGGAAGGAAGGAAAGGAAGAAAAAGGAAAGAGAAAGGGTGAACAAAGGAAAACTTGGACCAGCCAACAAGTAGATTTAGAAGGAAAGGAGACTGAAGGCACACAGATTAATTAAAAAGCTCTTAAATTTATTCAGCAAAGGGGCCGATGAGAACTTACACTAAGATGGTAGCAGTGTGGACACCTCCACAGACTGACTCTTTAGGCCATTTGCTTTAATAAATATAATGTGTGAGGGAAATAAATGAGAGAAAAGATAATAGTTTAGATTCTGTGCTTATTATATATAAGTGTGTGTGTGTGTGTGTGTGTGTGTGTGTTTAAATATGTGTTTATATGTATATATATTTACTGGATGCATGAATACAGATATGTGTGTGTATGTGTATATATATACATATATATATATTTCAATTGGATGCATGAATAATAATGTTATGCACTATTGACAAAAAGCTGATTTGCAGAGAAATGCGATGGTTTTCTTGTCATCTAGTAGCAGTCTGGCATGCATTTAGAGCCCATAACAATGTGGTCATCACGTTTATTCCCTGAGGAGTGCCTAGAACCAAAGATAAATACCATTTTTCAGTAGTTAGCAAAAAATGATCTTTGTGGTTAAAAAACCTACAGCATTCTTCTTTAACCTTTCCTTTTGAAGTAATTTTACACTAACATTAGGTTACAAAAGTGGTACAGAGCTCCCTTTACTCCATGACTGTAATGTCACTTAGAGATCATTTCCATTTTGCACTAGAAGAAAGGATTAGAAATGGTAAATAGAGGGGCACCTGGGTGGCTCAGTCGGTTGAGCTTCTGACTTCAGCTCAGGTCATGATCTCACGGTTTGTGGGTTCGAGCCCTGCTCTGTGCTGACAACTTGCTCAGAGCTTGCGGCCTGCTTCCCATTCTGTGTCTCCTCTCTCTCTGCCCCTCCCCTGCTCATGCTCTGTCTCTCTCTGTCTCTCAAAAAATAAATACATGTCAAAAAAAAATTAAACAAAAAAGAAATGGTAAATAGAACATTACAGAAGGAGAACTGGAATGGCCATGTTCGAGCTACACTCTAGTTTCAAGACCACTCAAGGTCAAAATAATTATTTTCCTCCTTTTCCTTATTTATTGCCCTTGGTTCACATGTAGGGGTTGTGTGTGTGCGTGTAAATGTTAATCCTTTTGTTTTTTTAATAAAAATTGGAATACACAGAACACACTGTATACACTCTCATGAATATTTTGGATGAAATTTTCTATCTTCCCCTCCACTTTCCTAATTAAAGAGGTTGAAAAACCAATGTCTATATTTTGCACAATCCCTCGTACTGAGGTTTTAGTATGCAAATTAGGTTTCATGAATTCGATGCATGCGTATGAAATTCGAAGACAGACGTGAGTTTGAAAGCCCTCTTCTGGCTGTTATTACTGCAAAGGCGGTGAGCAGAAACAGTATCTTGAGCTCCTGTTTTCCAATCTGAGGGTTATGAATTTTATCTCATTTTAATTCTTTTACCTTCCTATTGTAGATGATGTTCAGGATCTTTTCTTATTTGACCGGCCACTTGATTTTCTGATCTGTGAATTGTCTACTCATACCTTTTCCCCATGCTGCTTGTTTTCTTGTTCATATATTTTAGTAACTCTTTATATGTCCTGGATATAAATGTGCTCATGTATATTTCAAGCACTTAATGCCAAACATTATTTTTCAATTTTAAGTTTTACTTATTATTGCATTTCTGTATCCTAAATTTTTCTTCCCTGCAGCCATATTATGAAGACACTATTCTGTCTTTAGCTCTAACACATTGCAAGTTCTAGTTTCTACATTTATGTCACTAGTACAATTAAATTTATTTTGTGCATTGTGTGAGATAATCAGATATTATTCTTTTTTGATATGGAGTCAATCTCCTTGACATCATTTATTTTAAAAATCCACTCTTCTTTAGTAATTCATGTTATCAGTTGTTAAATATCCTGAACGTTCTCTGTATTTCTTCCTCCATTTCTCAGTGCTGTTCGACTAGTACATTTGTGCATTTTTAAGCAGCATGTACGTTTTTATATCAGTGTATACGTGTAGTAAGTCTTGACGGTTGGAAGGAAAAGCCTCATCGTCTTATTGCAATTTCTTTAATTACTTTTTTTCCCTCTTTTCCTCATCATTATTTTGTCATCCAAATTTTAAGATCAACTTTTCAAAAATTTTTGTGAAAATATGGTGTTTTCACTAAAATTACGTTGTTTCTTAATTTATTTGAGTTGAAACAACGTATTTCCATACCTCGTAAAATATTCATCTGGGTCTTCTTTCACACCTTTCAGTACAAATACAAAAAGATCTTAAGTTTTTCACATTTTTTCTTAAATGACTTATTTTTATTCTTTTAATCGGTTGTTATTAAATTATCAGTGTTCTTGTGGGGAAGGTGGAGGACGTGGAATAGTATCTGAGAGGAGAATTGAGAGAAAGACAGAATATGTTTTCTCATCCAATAAATCCTTGTATTTGTACTATTTGTTTCCTTAGATCGATTATAAATATGTTTTTCTCTTTTCAATCTATAGTTCCTTTCTCTGTCTCTCTCTCTCTCTCACTTCCTCTCTGTCTCTCTCTCCTTCTCGCCCTCTGTCTCTGTCTCTTTTTTGCATGGGCTAGGACATCCAATGAAAATGAGAAAGAAATGGAAAAGAAATGAAAAGACAAGTATTCTTACCTTCTTCTACCATAGTGGAAATAATTCCAACTTTGTCGTCATTAAAATGATATGTAACTTTTATATAATATGCTAAGTAAGCAAAACCCTTTTACTAGCTGGTTCTAAATGGTTATGATAAATGTGAATTAAACGTTAATCATTACTTTCTTATTTATAGCCATACATTTTCATCTTTTGTAATAATAATATAAATAATTGGGTTAAATAGACTTCCTCAGTTTTAATCATCTTTATATATCACCTTCTTGGGATAATTCTAATTTATCATAATGTATAATTATTTGCAAATATTGCTGGTTACCAATTATAAATATGATTTTTGATAACTATATTCTTAAATGAGACTTGGCTTTAAATTTCCGTTTTCATACTGTGCTTGTCCAGCTTGGGCATCAATATTCACCATATTGAATTTGCGACTTCCAATTTCTCTACTTAACAATCTGTATAACCTTGGGGTGATCATTCCTTAGAGATTTGATTTACCAAAAAAAAAAAAAATATGGAAGGTTTTTCCTATGGAACAGACGTGAAGTAGAATTGATAAATAATAATGACTTATTTTAATATTGAATTTGTATTTTGTATTTTCTAAAGGAAGAACGAAATTAAATAAATGGCTGTATTTAATTTTTTCTTTTTAGTGAAATATTTTAATACTCTGCTATATTTGTTTCTCTTATGGTTATTCCTATTTATATGTAAGGGCTCCTTGCCTCTGTGTCCTGGGTTTTCCTCTATTTTCAGTGTTTTGGTGGTAGTTGTAGTTGTTGTAGTGACAGCAGTATTGTTGTCCATGGAATTTCTGGCCAAAATTATTTTTAATATTTTATATATCTAAGTTCATCCTATTTTCCTTTGGTTTCTATTGAAGATAGCTGTACATCTATATAGATATAGTTATATAGATATACATCCATATATTTTAATTTAAAACTTGTAGGGTCTCCTTTTTTAAGTGATTACATCTTTGATCTATCATTTATTTTTATATGAGCACTTAAGGTAGAATCCAATAATATTTTTTTCCCAAATAACCATATATTTTGTGAAAAGGATGTCCATTTACTCTTACACCATTTAATGTAATGCTCTTTTTCCTACTATAGCTGTAAAGTTGGGTTAATTATGCTGAGTAGCCAACAAATGCAAATCACTGTGACCTAAAACAAGGTTTGATGTCTCACTGACACTATTATTGTCCTTTTTCTATTCCGGGATTCATTTAGGAATACCGCATAGTATGCATTCATGACATCTCCTTATTATGCCCTCCTCCAATATTTCTCAGTTGTTTCTTGTTTTTCTTGATCTTAACAGTTTTGGAGAGCACTGGTCAGGCATTTTGCAGAATATCCCTCACTTTGAGTCTATCGGACAGATTCTCATAATTAGACTGGGGTTTGAGTTTTGGGGAAGAATAGCACAGAGATAAAGTTCCCTTCTCATTCCATCACATCAGGGGTCCATGATATCAATATGACATGTTTCTTCACTGTAAAGTTACTATTTTTTTTCTCTCCATTCTTTGGAAACAATTCAATAAACCGGCCCACATTCAAGAGCAACAGAATTAAGCTCACCTCTCTGAGGGGAGATTAGATATACTGTGTGGAATTCTTTTGTAAGGATAATTTATTCTTTCTCTCTCATGTATTTGTTTAATCATATATCTATATATATATCTATATCTATATATATATGTATATATCTATCTCACTGTGGGGTCATGGATGTTTACTTTACAATATTCTATTTTCATTTTATTTTTGTGTTATTCTTTTAGGTTTTTATCCATGTTATAGCAATTCTTTTATTAAACACTGAAACAGTAAAACAAACAAACAAATATATTGGGCATATCCATTTCTGAAAAGTTCAAAAAAACTCATCTGGGCAACCATTTCAAGAACTGGGTAGGTAGCACTTTGATCATTTTCTCTTTTTTTTTTTTTCTAGCTTCTCTTATGTCTATTAATGTGTTTGACATTTGAGAGTCAACGAGGCATATTGCACTGATACACCAAAATGGGTATTATATGCCCTGTATATCCAAAATGATCCAAAAATGAGACATTTCGTCTGAATCTGAAGACATTTGAATGTCTGATCAAACTTCTGGCTGTGCTTTTAAATGTGTATTTACTGAATTTACATTTTATAAGTTTAATTTTACCTTTCTTTTATGTCTCTTTTTTAGAGTCCTCAAATAATGCATAAAATTATGGGGTTTGTGTCATTTATTACAGATTTTTATGTTTGGGTTATAGTTTCTTAATGTAGCAAGAAATGTAAACTCAAACTGTACCTATTATGGACGCATTCACATGCTTTTATCCAGAAAATGATAATGCCATACCGTCTGTATTCAGGGATACTAATTGCCAGACAAACTTGTATATGCCTGGTTGCAGGGAGGTTATCTCTTGCTCAAGAGTTTTGTGACTTACCACGTTTGTGTTGACAGGCTTTTCCTAAGATAATATCGTGTCACAGTGTTTTAGTAGTACCTGTCAGACAGAATTATCCTTCCTTGACAGTAATTTGTCTTTTAGAATTTCGAGTGTCTCCTGCTTTTAAATCCTTTTCATCTGTCACCAGGTCCATATTGGTCCTTTAATTAGATTTTTCTTAAGTTTGAGCAGTATCTTAGCTTAATTCTCAGAGAGACATTGAAATTAACCCCCTCATTTTCTTCCCATCCTTTCCTATTAGCTTCCTTGAAGCTGACTAGAAGTTCTTGAATTATTGTATTCATCATCAGAGTAGCTATATATAGATTTGTAGAAAGCATGGACATCCTTGCATTTCTCATTATACTGATTTTATTAGTAGGAAGGCTTCCCTTCAGTGGTCTTCCTAAAAAAAAAAAATAGTCAAAAGCTTGCATTTATCAACATCAGAAAGCAAAAAAAAAAAAAAAGTATAAATTGTCATGAAGACTTAACATATCATTCAGGCACAAAAACTATAAGTTCCAAGAGAAAGAGGCAGAGACTTATGTATTTGCTATAACTTGGAGACTTTGCCAGAGAAGACATGATAAAATATGACGCGCGGACTTGTTCCAGCCAAGGAGTCCTCATTCTGCCTGTTTTAGTGCAGAACCATGTACTAGACAAAAACTATACATTTTTTTTTTTTTATTCTCCTGTGATTACTTTCTTCTCCTGTGTAGACTTGGAAGTATAACTACTTTTCAACTGGTAGAGGGTTCACAAAACCTTTCTCATGGAAACTTGTCCTGTTCCATTAAAGAGAAACATAATCAGGTAGCTGGAATCAGTTTTAATCACTTTATGTAAGATAAAGGAAAGATACAGGATAGTCAAAAGAGATGGGATTTATTAAAGCTTAGCAAGGATGCGAGAAGTGACACACACATTGAAGGGCTAATGTTAGGAGAAAGGAGAATGCATGCACTCCCCAATCTGCTTATTTTTGCTGATGGTAAAGATAGTTTTAAATTTAAGAAGGCCAAAATAAGAGAGAGCAGTGTGAATTGGATAAAGGTCTATTTCATCTGACCCTGTCTACAGTGGTAATGGTTTATATGTGCCAAGGAAGCCATTTAGAGGAACGCACTCTGCTGATTCTGGAGTAATAAAACTAAACCTACTTAAAAAGTCTGAGTCACATCATAGAAAACATTACAACGTTTAAACAGGGTAACTGTGTGACCTTTGACAAGTCACTTCCTATCCTTGGTCTATAATCTGTAAGATCCCTTCCAATTCAAAATCTTCAAAGACTCTAAGACAATGCTAGTTGATAGGTGGTTCCAGAATGAGCAGCACCAACATAAGTTGCAAATTCTTAGAACCCATTTCACATTTACTGAATCAGAATCTCTGGGTGGGGTGGAGGGGTTGGTTTTAACAAAGTCTCCTGGTAATTCTTATGAAAATTGAAGTTGAAAAGCACCGCTCTGAGACATTCGATGACAGTTGGAAATAAGTAGAACATGCAAACACATAGGCTACAGGGAACAACAGGAAGTTCTGAGAGAAGATGGGGTTTCTCTCTGGGTAGAGAAGCAACCAGTGGACAAAGCTGAGAATACGTTTCTTGTTGTGGTAAAACACGTCTTGGCCAAATCTGAACAGAAGTGAATGGTGATGGTTGTCCGTTATGAGGAATTCTTTTTCTTTGTCTTGTCACAACAGTGGTGTCACTAGAGTGCAGTCTCACTCTGACCAACTAAGAACCAACTAAGGTGGAAAGTCCTGCTAATAAAAAAAAACTTGGCAAAGAGTACACGCTTACATGCTCACAGTGCGCTTTGCCCTCTGTGGCACTCTGGAGGCTGGTCCTTCTGCCATGAACTTGCTGCAGTTTTCGGGTCTCCAAATGCACAAAAGTCCATTTTTCTTTATGACACCCAAGATCACACTACAGACTATAACACTGCCAGTCTTCCAGCCTTGACACTGGCCCCTGCAAAGAAAAGACCCTGTAGTTATAACAGTAATTACCTTCCTATCACGCATAGAAAACTCATGATTCAAACAAGACTTTCCCTGGGCACTTATATCAGCTTTACCGTACCTGTGGCCATATTTTTGAAAGAAAAAAAAAAAAATAGAGAGAAAAGAGAATCAACCAGGAAAACATACCAGGAGCAAAATAAAAAGCTGATATCCCCCATAATGCAAAGGAATGGCACTATCCAGGACAGAAGATCTGATGACCAGCAAATACATTCAGAACAGCTGGACCCAAGTTAAAGGACCACAATCGTCATGTTACTCTACACTATTTAGCATGTTCTTATGGAAATGGTTTACCCAATCAGAAGTTCAAGAGTTTAATCCTAGCAGGGGAAAAAAAAAAGCAATGACATCTGAAATATTTAAGGTAGCTAGAGAAACCAACCATTACTGCCACAGGAAGTCCACAATAAATCTTTATTGAATATAGCAATAAATGAATAGATGAACGAATGAACAAATGACAACTTGTGTAAGTAAGCTTTTTCAAATACAAAAGGTAATACAGAAAATGGGATTTTATTCCGGTTATTCAAGTACAACAACTCCTATTATTTTCCCCATTGATTGCATGGAAAAAGAAGAGGAACTCTGAGAAGACACGTACAAAGAGATTAAATGTCCAAATGAGAAGATGGCATATCATTGTTATAAAGAGCTCAGGCTTTGGTGGCACATTGGTTGAGTTCAAATCTTGACTTTCCCCTTTTGTTAGATGTTTTAACTTCAATAAGTCTATAAAGGGTGGAAAATGTCCTCATCCCATGGACATGATTTGTGGATCAAATAAGCTGATAGATAAACATAATTTGATATAATACTTTGTGTATTAATTATTTACCCATTATTATTCACATGGTCATTATTAAATGCTACATGTTGCTAAGTAATTTTAGGATGAATGCACTTGTCTGAGAGATGACAAATACTGCTTGTTTCTCTGTTACCTAATGCTTCACTGGTTGACCAGAAAAAAAGGGGTGGGGGGGATGTTGAAGGGAAGGAGACAGCTTGGCCAGACACTGTTGTCCGCATGACAATGAGCACCAAATATTTAAGGAATTAATATTCCAGCAATGCCGAAAACCATGACTTTTAACAGAAATGAAGTTTTCTCCCATGGCTACAGATTTTTTCCTCTACACACACACACACACACACACACACACACACACACACACACAAAGACGTATGCACACACACACAAATGGAAATTATTACATCTTGGGTAAGAAAAAGCTAAGAAGATGAAAGTCATGATCAGAGAATATAAAGTGTTCAGATTAAAGAGAAAATGCATATCACAAACGGATAGCAAGATGATTCCTACAGTGAACTGCAGATCATATGAAAGATATGGCTTCCGGACTGAGCAGTCATAACAGAGAAAGGAGGAAAGAAGGGAGGGTGGGAAAGAGAGAGGAAGGAAGGAAGGAAGGAAGGAAGGAAGGAAGGAAGGAAGGTGGGTGGGTGGAAAATAAAAATTCTAGCTTAAAAAGTAAATAGTGCCATCAGTTTCCAGAGTATGTAAGAGAGAAGCAATTCCTCCTTAACTATATTAATGACAAAAATATGGTACATAGAAGGAAATTTTAATCAATATGTAAGCAAGGGCTTATTTTCTTTTTTTTTTTTTTCTCTTTTCTAAAAAAAAGTAATCAGGGCTCTGATACAAAGATGTGACAATTCAAGAACAGCAGAGTGGGAGACAAAGAGTAGGAGCCAGAAAAGGATATCAGAGATTGAACAGAGGAAAACAAGAGATTCAAACCAGCAAGTGTAAAAAATATATGTATTATTTCATAAGAAATAAATTTGGAATTACTGTCGGAATAGTTTGACATGCTTGGGTTTTATGTGAAACTGTGGTTATGATATTATGTAACAATCACAAAATAACTCTGTGGTAGTCATTCCTTGATGTGGATTCCTTTATTTATTTATTTCTTTGATTGTTTGCTTAATTAATTTTTGTTTACCATTTTTTAGTTATGGGAGCCATTCTGTGCCAAAAACTAAAACAAAACAAAACAAAATCCTTCAAATCCAATTTTAGAGGTGTACATCCGATAATATAGTTCTTCCTGACTATTAGAGACAAGAGCCAGCTGGCTACAGAAGGTAGAATATACTTGAAACGATCCTCAGATAATACTCGTTTAGGCTTATCACGTGCTTATTACATATTGTGCTCTTCATGAAGACTTTCAGCTGTTGACCACAATTACCTATGCCCTTTTCTTTGTAGACTTCCAGTCCTGTGGCACAGAAATGGTCATGATGTCAGGAATTGGGCTTCCTGATGCTGGGAACTACATCCTAACTACTAGCTCACGGTATACTCCAGAAATTGGTAGTAGTCGAGACAACACCTAATACTTTCTGAAGTGGGCTTTGTGCCAAACTTTATGCTTCCTGGGAATTCAATTCTAGCAAATACCCTATGTTTATGGATTTTTATTATCCCTTATTACTGATAAGGAAACTGAGGCAAATACAGATTAATGCCTGAAGGGCAAGAGCTGACTCTCTAAAACCCACACTTGGCATACGTTGCTTCAAGGAACACCATAGTTTGATTCGGTGTATAAGCTACTTTCCTAATTTTTTAAAAAGTTTTACTTAATGACTTTTGCAACATGGACACTTATTCATATTAAAAAAATAATTGTAGAACATCTATGTTGAATATCAACTACAGATTTTTCCCCTAAACATAAGCTGGATTATTTACAGTGGATTAAAAAACAAAAATCCAGATTGGACTCAATAAATGAAACAAAGCAAACAAAACAGCTCAGAATGTAAATCTAACATCTCTAATTCCCGCAAACAAATCAAAGACAACAAAGCATCACTCAGAATACCTTACTATGAACTTTTGCCCTTGACTCATTAAAAGTATGTTTTAGCACTAAAAATGTGTCTACTTTATCTCAAAATGGGTATACTTTCCAGTTCCAGAAGAACTCACTCTCAAATATTACGGCCAAATGAAAAGCATTACCCATCAAGTGTTAGAAGCCCTTGCAAAGTTTTTATCAAAAACATAGAATATGGTTTAAGTTAGAGTTGACTGATTAAGAAATAAAAATATGGGATGTGTGGTCAAATTTAAATTTCAGATAAACAACAAATTTTGTTTAGTTTAAGTATGTGTTCTGCAATATTTGTGGGACCTACACTAAAAAAAATTCTCTGTTGCCTATCTAAAATCTAAATTAGATCCAACATCTTATATTTTATTTGGCAACCATAGTTTGAAATTTTTTGAATGAAATAATTTGTAAAATGTTTGAATATAGATACGTCAGATGTGAGTCTTCTCAAGTGATAAATTGATCTCTGATGAAAATAAAAATACAATGTGTATACATTTTTACGGTGGACTCACCTGTTTCATATTGCAGCTTAATTGGCTGTTCAAATGTTTCCTGATGAGCCCTTTTTCATGTTTTTTTAATAATTTTACCCTTTTTTTTCTTGTGGATTATCATATTTAATGGGGTGACACTGGAACATTTTTATTTCATATTTACAAAAGGGAAGTACTCTGATGAATAATTAAATCTAGGATGAGTAATTTTTAGAATCGCCTTGACGAAGCACTGTTGTAGTGTTTTACTTTACTTTTTAAAGGGTATATGTACAAACATTAGCCTTTCTTACTCAAATCCTATTAAGATGAAATAAGCCAAAGGCAAGTCACAAGTCTCCATCTTGTCCCTCACAGCAAACTCTGTTTAGAAAACACCAGATCTATTCTTGGCAAGATTATTTAAAGGTGTGGAGGGAAGCAACGCAAAAAGACGTAATTGAAATATCAATATCTGGAACAAAAAGTAACTGAGTATGTTTCCAGAGCCATTGTTAAACTTACTTTATACCCTGTATACCTAACAGTAAAATGTTCTAATGTATTTTTCTGACAAGTTAAATTGAAAATAATAGTAATTCAGTAGCTAGATGCAACACTTAAAACACATTTGTATTTGTTTCAACATTCAAAATCTCTAGCTTTTTATCATGCTGATAACCATTGCTAATATTTACCAAGTTCACTTTTTATGCCAGCTTTTCTGTGCTAATTACTTTATAAGAGTTATCTCCTTTAACCCACTAACACTATGAAACATGCAGTAATATTAGCCTCATTTTATTGATTAAGATACTTACCTAATCATATAGATAATAAGTGGCAGTGTAGCTACAAAATAATGCAGAAATCATATAGTAAATAAGTGACAGAACTTCTACAAGATATTGTCCCAGGTGAAGAAAACATTCTGACCCTGTATAAAATGGGATGAGAGTGACAGAAATCTTCAGAAGGACCCTGAATTAAGATGACATACATCTCTCCATTTGATTGATTAGCCCCAATCCCAATAAGTACGTAAAAATATATATACATTTTTAAATCACGATCCAAGAAATCTCTCTATGGAAATAAAATAGGTTGTAGAAGCTAAAAACATCCAATCAGATCTTCTGTGCTATTTGTCTTAAAGAACTAATGTGGACTCCCTCTGTAATGATTCTCAATCTTGGCTGTCTTTGGGAACTCCTGGGAAGCTTTAAAAAGTACTGATGCCTGGATTCCCTGCCAGATTCCCTGATTGAGTCTACCCGGGCTATGGCCTGGGTGCCAGCATATTGTAAACTCCCTAATTGCTGGGAAAACAAAGACAAAAAAAATCCACTGTCACTATGTGCAGCATTTAAGTTGGCTAAACCTTAAAGCAGCCGTTTAGAGTGGTCTTTGCTGGTGTCTGAACAACATTCAAATTGAACCTACTGCTTTTCTAGCTAGTATATATGAACTACTCCTAAAAATACATTACTTTGAACAGACATCTATCCCAGCTTCTCACTGGAATACAGACCTGGAAAAGTAGGTTTTATCTATTCTCAGAAGAGGGTCAAAAAGAAAGAGGGAAGTTATAACATACATGGAGATACAAAAAAAAAAAAGTTGCTTAAAAGTACAATAATAATAACAATAACAATAATAAATCGGGAAGACATATCCCCAAAGACCAACACTTCAGAAGCTTCCCTTGTTTCCCAGTGTCTGAGGATAATACCGCAGTCTGGAACAGTCCCCCGTTCCCAGCTCCAAATTCTCCTAGCAATTGGCATTCGTCTGGGAAAAGCAAACATACCCATGCATAAAGCCTTTAGCCCTTGAGGTTCCCAGAAAGTAAATTAGTCCACATGGTAGATTAGAAATGTAAAAAGAAAATTAGGGGTTGCTGGCAGGATAGCAACTTGATGACTTAAGAATGTGTAAGTGGCTGTTGGCAACAGGGATTGGCTGTGAACTTTGAGCCCCTCTGGGTTTGTTGGCTGTGGGAGTCCTAATTATGAGCATAATAGATAAACTCATCATGGTCATAACAAGCTACTTAATCTGGTTCTGCTAATAACAGCCAATTAAGTTTGCATTCTGAAATGATTTCTAGAATTGAAGGTAGGTGGACTTTTAATTATGTATTGTTTGAAAACATTAAAGATTTTGAATCAAGGGCTTAAACCATTATCTTTGGTATGTGTAATAGTTCTGATCATACCAAAATTGTCTCCCATGCCTAAAGTAGCAAATCAATGACAAGTGGAGTCAAATTGTTACGTCATTTGGATATAGGAGATTAGTATTATGTGTTTATACTATTTCTTCCTCTAGACGTTCCATTATTTCTGGTTAATTTTCATCAAGATACCAAGTGGTCTTTTATGTCTATTTTTATTTCCCAGCACTGATTCTAACTACCTAACATTTGTTTGAATTTGGATTTAATAAATGCTTTCTTCTCAACCCCTACAGCTAAGCGTTTGAACTAGTGGGTGGGTAATGAAGATATATAAAGATAAAGAGGAGAGAGGAACACTGGAATTACATATATTAGGTCTGCAGTGTCTAAAGATGTTTGCAATGCTTTGATTTTGCTGTAGCTGCTGGTGGAAATAGAAGATGAATAAATATAAACTTAAATCACGGTCTAAGATATAGGCAAAGGAGCCTCAATTTGGCCGCGTGTCTCTTTCTGTAAACACAATTTGCAGCTAACAGAAGTAAAAGAACGATTGCTTTCTAAATTCACATTTTGGAATCTCTCTATGTACTTATTTGTGTTTATCTGTTGGATTGTTGGCTTTGTTCTGTTTTATTAGGTCCTATTTTGAGATGCTTATGGAGAAGAGGAAAGTCCGTTTCTCTGTCGATGTTTAATAGGAGAGTTTTAGGGAATGTCTGGGTGGCTCAGTTGGATGAGCATCCGACTACTGATTTTAGCTCAGATTATGATCTCACAGTTTGTGAGTTCAAGCCCCATGTCAGGCTCTGCACTGATAGCAAGGAGCCTGCTTGGGATTCTTTCTCTCTCCCTCTCTCTCTCTGCCTCTCTTTCTTTCTCTCTCTCCTTCTCAAAAATAAATAAATAAACATTTTTTTGTTGTTGTTGGACACGTGGATTTAGGCGTGAATCAGAGTGCCAGCCTATAGTACTGATTCTTGAACTCTGGCATGGTCAGAATATCCTGAAGGGTCTGTGAAAACAAGGATTACTGGGGAGTACCCAAGAATTTGTGTTTCTAACAGGTTTACAGGTGATGCTGATATTGCTGGGCCAGGGACCACCATGTGGACCATAGATCTATTAGCGCTAGTAAAACAGTAATATTGAGGAGTATAATACAGAAAGACCGGGCCAGTTTAGTCAGAATGTAAAGTCTCAATTGATTCACTCTACAAACATGAATCCAGATGAAAAACAAAGTGTATTTATGGTTCCTTCATTAGCACATCAGATTTTGTAATTTCCCCAGAAACCAGTTTAACACCAGAGAATGTATTCTTTGCTAGAACCCAGTTTCCATCTTTCTGTCTAAATGTCACTGACATTGATGGGATCTATATACTTTATCCTCCCGCTTTTCATTGACTATTATTATTACTGGTATTATATCTCTACCATCATGAGGAACAACCAAGGCAACATTTTTTTTATTAGGTTCTAGAAGGTAACTTAGTGTTGGTGTTCAAGCACCTGTTCTTAAATGCCTAAATCTCAGGGTCACTGGATCAAGTAAGACTCATCCTCAAATCGAAATCCAAAGATGCTATTGAAAACCCCAGTGTTGGGTACAACAAGCTTTTATTGCAGTTCTTAAAACCACATTTAGAAAGAAATCCCAATTTCCCGAACAAAGTCTTTGTGGAACTAGAGGTACAAATAATCCCAACGGGCAGGGCTTAATGGGAATCTAGAGCAGGAATGTGGAGTCATAAATCGTTATACTCCTGACAGCAACAGAATCATGGAGCAAGTTAGAACTGACCCATGAACCACCCAAATGAAACAACAACACAAACTTTCATCTGGGCAGATGGATACCAGGGTTTCTATGGCTTTTTTCACCTTAATCAACCAATCAAATCTGTTTCAGATACCTATGCACTCCTCACACATACAGACATCAATTTCCTGGCCAATCCATTCCTTACTTTACCTTTAGATAATTTCTTTAGCAATTATTTCCCGCCTATGTCACCCATATGTTATTGGAAGGAGGTCTCTGTAGATATTGATCCTTCTGAAGATACTCAGTGCAAATGATGGATCACAGAGATTACATAAGGTTAGAGCAGGAAGAGTCTGTGGAGATGAGCTAATCTAATTTTGTCATTTTACAGATGAGTACATTTGGTGGAGATGAGAGAAAGTCACATGGCCAGTTGGCAACATATGATATAAGAATGCTGAATTGTGACTCTCTGCATGGTATACTTTTTCTTGCTCAATACACCTTCTTAAGGAATTCAGTTACTCTGGAAGATACCTGTCAAGACTAGCCTGATTTCAAGGTCTGGAAATTGAAATTGATCTACTTGTTTTGTATATTGCATTGTGTATTATGGTTCTATTTTGCAAAGGAAGAAGACAATAGGATATATAGATATGAATATATAGACACTGATGTCTATATGGAGAGGTTTGTTTTAAGAAACTGGCTGACATGATTGTAGGGGCTGGCAAGTCTGAAATTCGTAGGGCAGACCTGAAGGTTGGAAGCTGAGATGAGAGTTGATATTGCAGCCTTGACTCTGAAATCTGTAGAGCAAGCCAGCAGCGTGGAAACTCAGGCAGGGTGCGCCTTTTGCAGTCTTGAAACAGAATTTCTTCTTTATCTGGAAACCTTAATTTTTGCCCCTAAGATCTTCAACTGACTGGATGAGATCCACCCACATTATAGAGGGTATTCTGCCTTACTATAAGTTCCCTGATTGTAAATCTAATCACATCTACAATTACTTTCACAGCAGCATCTAGACCATTGTTTGACCAAAAAACTGGGTATGATAGCGTAGCCAAGTTTGTGCATAATATTAACCATCACATATTGGTTTACCTGTGATTCCTAAATATGGGTTTCATTCAATAGTCTGCATGACTTGAGAGGTCTACACTAGTTGCCCCCTATCCATGGGTGACACATCCAAGAACCCCAGTGGATGCGTAAAAGCACAGATAGTGCCAAACCCCATAGGTCTTGTTCCCACACATACATACCTATGATAAAGTTTAATTTATAAATGGATGGAGTAAGAGACTAACAACAGTAATTAATAATAAAATAGAGTAATTACAGCCATATACTATAATAAAAGTTATGTGAATGTAATTTCTCTCTATCTCTCAAAACCTTAGGGTACTCTACTTACCCTTCTTGTGAAGATGTGAGTGAAAATGCCTGCATGATGAGATGAAGTGAGGCGCATGATGGTACACATTGTGACACAGTGTTAGCCTACTCTTGTCCTTTTGACGTATTGTCAGAAGGAGGATCATCTGCTTCCAGATGGCTGTTGAAGAAGGTGAAATCATGGGTAAGTAGGGGCTACCATAATTAGAAAGCACCAAGTTGAAAATTGCCTTGGTTTAGCAATGTTCCCCAGTCTAGCCTTAGCTAAGGTTGTACTCTCATCACTGTATTCCTCTCTTTTATCAATTTGCACCAATCTTTGCATGAAGACTAGGGCTTGGATAATTACCACTCGAAAGAACCATTCCTTTAAGGGGTCTTGATAGGGACAGAATGGGATTAGCTAAATGGCTCAGGAGGTAAAAATGCTTTATAAACTATACAATTTTACTCACCATTCATTTTTAGGAGTTCTTCAAGGGTTGGGATATTATCTGTTTCTTTTTCTCTCAGAAAGGCAACTGAAAGTTGATTCTTCAGATTTAAGGAGACATTGACATTGGTCAGCTGAGACCACAACCAAAGAAGCCTGAATTGCTGGGCTTTTTTCTATGTAAATTATGAAGAATATTACCTCTGTCTATGCTTATGTTAAGGTAAGCTTTCAAAGTAAAGCTGTCCAAAAGTATTTTTGGTGTTTCCAAGACTCACACACTTAAAGATCATTGTCACAGGTAGAATTCTTGACTTTCCTTGAAACCCCTCTTCCCATTGCTCCCTGATATCCTCATGGTCCCTCCACCCCTGCTGCTTCCTTTAGAATAATTGAAAACCATGAATTCTGGGGAATAGCAAGAGTGAGTGCAATCCAGAAATTAGGGAGTAGTTCCATCTATTCAATGGGAGCCTATTAAAAATTTAAAGAACATTGTCTCAAGTCAACTTTCTAATAATTGGCTTACTCCGGTTCCTTTCTTATAAAAGAAACTCAAAAGCTCTCTTCTAATTTCAGAAAGCATATGTTTGCTACTGTCCTTTGGTTTAAAAATGGGAGTAGATACAACCATAAAAAATCAAAGTATATTTCACAGTATTGACATCAGGGGAAAAAGTACATATTAAGAAATACATGTTAGGTCAGGAAATTATACTCGTAATTTATTCTAAGTTTAACAAATTCAATACCGGATTTTCACTTCCCAGAATTTTAATTTTTTAATTATCCTGGGTTTAGAGTTGTGTTTATTTTCCTTTTTTGCTTTGTTTTTAAAGGCTAAAACTTGAAATGTTGAAATCTCACCCCCATGTCTTGGGGTATACAATTGCATTGCTTAAAAAATGCTTACTTTTGGGGGCACCTGGGGGAGGGCTCAGTCAGTCGAGTGTCCAACTCTTAATTTCAGCTAAGGTCATGGTCTCACAATCATAGAATTGAGCCCCAAGTCAGGCTCTACGCTAAGTATGGAGCCTACTTGTTCTCTCTCTCTCCCATTCTCTCTCTCTCTCTCTCTCTCTCTCTCTCTCAAATAAATAAACTTTTTTAAATGCTACTTGTTTGTGAAAAACTGCACTAAGTGTCATGACCTTGACAAAGACATCTATGATTCTACTTGATACTAAGTCTCTTTCCACCCAGTTCCTGACAGCATTCTGTATGCTGGGCTGCTGTATCACACTGGGAAACCATAAGGCATGTTAGGCAACTTCTGCATGTCAGGCACTTGCTCAACATTTAATCTTCAGAAAAGTTCTAAGAAGTTGAGATAAAGGGCCTCATTTTACAGATTAAGGACTGAGTGTTAAATTATGTAAAGAACTCAAGGCCCGGCAGTTTGTAATATGCAAACACAGGATTTAAACTGCTTACTAGCTAGCTGTTTGTATTTACTCATCCACTTAGAGCTCTGTCAGAACTAAATAAACTGTTCTATTTATGTTTATTCTCAACTCCAAGTACAATCCATCGCACATAATAATTAATTAATCTTGAGCGACTGAATGAATGGACGAATGAATGAATGAACAAATGAATGTGTTTTTTTTCCCTAAATTCAGGTCTTTAACAGTAAATTTAGAGATTTACAAAGTAAAACCTCAAAAAGATAAGAACATCTATATCCACTTCCCCTATGAATCCTATTTCAAGGTTTCCTCTAGAGGTGAGCAGTTTTTTACCTTTGACACCAGGTTAACACATAATTATCTTCTTATTGTGAAAAGTGGAAAGGTTATCATGACATTTGATGGGAAAAGTCAACTGAAATAATATGTTCTATGAAATAAAACCGTTGGAGAAGAACTCCAACACTGTTCCTTTATTTTTCTGCTAAGTATACATGTGTTTAGCCACATATAATTAACATTTATAAAGCCCATAAAAGCTTACCTGAAACTTTTGGCAGGTAATTAGTAAAATGAATTGATTAATGTGCATCTTAATCATTGATACTGGAGTGGTTCTGTGCGTGTGTGTGTGTGTGTGTGTGTGTATGCACGAATGCCTGTTTTGCACCCCTGTACAGAAAAACTGTTACAAGTTTAATGTCATGTCCTGTCCAGATTCTTGAAAAAAAAAAAAGACATAAAAACTTCTATGATTTTGATTCATTGCATAAATATCTTTTCAAACATAATAAATTTAGGACATAAAATCCAAAGTGATATGTGCAATTAGAATTCCAAGTTAATAGTGAACATAAAATGATTGTATCTGAGAATATGTATCAGATTATGCTACCCAAATTTAAGTGATATGTCACTTATCTTTTTTAACGTTTTTTTTTTTTTATTTTTATTTTTGAGACAGAGAGAGACAGAGCATGAATGGGGGAAGGCCAGAGAGAGAGGGAGACACAGAATCTGAAACAGGCTCCAGGCTCTGAGCTGTCAGCACTGAGCCCGACACGGGGCTCAAACTCACAGACCGCGAGATCATGACCTGAGCTGAAGTCGGACGCTTAACCGACTGAGTCACCCAGGCGCCCTGATATGTCACTTATCTTGTGTCATTTCTAACGGGCTGCATTAACAGTATGTTTAAGAATCTATTATACTTATATTCTATGAACTAATGAAGGAAGTTAAGATTTTCTTGAATGTGGTTTAAGAAATAAATTCTTTAAAAGTCCCTAAACCTGGCTTTAGGTCTTTACAGATATTTTCTAGAACTTAAAGACATTTGAAGACTCCTTCCTTATAGTTGAGTGTAAAGTATTTTATGGGAAGCTAAGTTTTTACTGAGCAGACTTTTAGAAAGCTGACATCATGACTTTCATAAAAAATATTTTAAAAACCTGGGCCAGAGATTTTATTAAGTGATTAATTAATAAGAGAAACACTAGGATAGTATTGCTGCTTCGAGGGGAACCCAAAGAACACAATTAGCTAGGCAGTCAGAATTTGTGACAATGAATTTATGACTATATCCACAATTAGTCAATATCTATAGAACAATAATCAACTACATTCTATCAGGAGGAAATCTTGCATTTCTAGGGACTAGAATTATTTGCATTATGATTAGGTTTCTACAACTTGCAGAGTTGCAAATAGCTCAAGGACAACGAAAGATAAAATATACTATATGGAAAGCTTGACCAGATAGAACATTCCTTGATGGCTTTGCCCATTTCAAAATTTTTTACAGTATGTCCTGATACTTGAATAACACATCTTGGAAAAGTTTTTTTTTTTTTTAAGTTTATTTATTTACTTTGAGAGAGACAGAGAGACAGAGAGAGAGGGAGAGAGAGAATCCCAGACTCTGCTCTGTCAGCACAGAACCCACAGCAGCTCGAACTCACAAACCATGAGATCATGACCTGAGCTGAAATCAAGAGTCCAATGCCCAACCGAATGAGCCACCCAGGTGCCCCAGAAAATTGTTTTGGTAAACTATTAGTTGACTTTCTGTGGGACATGGGATGTCAGAGGCTATCAAGGCTCTAGAGAAGGCAGTGAGGCCACTTTGTAGGAGATAAAGGAAGGGCCATATCTATCTTCTGAAACAGAGTGCATGAGGTAGAACGTGAATGGAGAATGTCACAATACTCAGTGTGCACCCTCACCAACTTTTCTGCAATCTGAGTTTCAACAGAACAAATAAAATGACAATGCCTGTGTGATTGGATTTGTAGTAAAAACTGGTGAATGAAGAGCTCACAGTTGTGGTAATGTAGGGAAGGATCAGCATGTGAGAGCTCAGAGATAGAGGAACAAGGGGAACTTTAAAGGAAATACAGAAATCTGAAGAAGACAGAAGGCTTACCAAGAGCACTGTGGAATCAGATCCGTGAGGTAATCCTATTGCTATCCAAAGGATCAGAGAGGTGCCAGTTTACATTTGGATTAGACATAAAATGTTGTGAGAAGTATCTATCACAAAAGCTTTTTGAGTAATAAAAGCATATATACTGTTTATGGTTTGAAAGGGGTTACATGGAAAGTAGTTCCTGTACTTTCTGTATGTGGTCTGTTTGATACGCATCAGGCCCTCAGTGAATGCTAATGTTCTCTCAGACATCTACATTTTCTACCTTGATGCTTTCGCTGTAACGACTTCATGGCCCTTAGAGTGCCTTGCCTTCTCTTTTCTGCTTAGCTAGTGTCTTTCAGCCAAATTCTGGAAGCACCATGGAAGCTATCTTGGTGGACTTTAATCTTCCATTTGTCTGAAGATTTACACTTAGAACAGTACTGCTAACAATACCATTGTGTTTTTCCCAGTTAGACCATAAGCTCCTAGAAGGCACTGAAACACATGTAATATTATTTTTGTTCTTCAGTAATATTTGTTCATTCAGGGAGTATGAGTCTTTATTAATGGACTCTAAAGGAAATGTCAGTCATGGCCAAACATTATGAGTTTTCTTTAATCATCCCAAGGTATTTATATGAAATATGATACAATAAAGGGTTTACTTTCATGAATTTGCAACAGAATCAGGTTATTTAACATTTATTAAGATTATTTGTTATGTGACATTTGCATACGAGGCATTGTTATACTCATTATGTCACTTGATTCTGCTTATTTTCCTGGAAGTACAATTTCACAATGTGAGGAGATGCAAAGTTAACAATTATTGAGGGGTCATGCAATTATTGAGTGCCTTTGTCAGAAGTAGTAATCAACACCTCTGATTTCTATTAACTCCCAGCTATGTTTTGATGAAGCTTAAATAATTCAGTGGAGATCTCAGGGCATGGTGGAGTGCGCATCTAGCAATCAGCCACCGTAATAGACACTTTCTTAGTTTCTTATTTACCTTTTTATTCAATATGCCTCTTTCTTTTCCCTTTACCACAAGATAATGTGGCTGAAAACAAAAGCAGGTCTCTAATGATCAACTCTATATTTGACCTTAAACAAATAAATTAGCTTGTGTGGTGTTCTCTGGGTAGTCTCAGCATCCATAGCTGGATCATGATGCTAGTGATGAAACATACCTCAGGAGTTTGTTCGTAATCGACAGATGCTGTAGAAACCCAATGCATTATTTTTATTTTCCCATTTTCACTTTCCTTTCTCCTTTGCTGCTGTTTAGAGTTGGGTCTTCCAGTGCCACTGACGTGAGCTACTTAACTCTCAGCTGACACTTAACGACTTTAATAGTTTAGATGATGATCTAAATTAGCCTTTAGGCTGTCTCAGCCCCTAGAAAGTGTTGAGTGTCTCCTCTAACTGTTGCATTTCACAGGATGTATTCTTTGAGTTGACTTCTTCCATTGATTCATGGTCATGATAACCTTCCATTGATTCATGGTCATGATAACCTTCTCATTCTTCACAATGAGGAGATAATTGCGTGCTAACCTCATGTCTGAGGTAAAAAGCTGCCAACTTTTTGACCTAAGCCTTGCTGTAGGACATAGAGGGGCCTGAAAATTAATGTTCTTATCAGTTCGAGGTTTAACTCTTTGTCCATCTTTAAGAAGTTCCTTTGAAAGGGCAGGATTCAAAATGCCGAAAAAAGGTAACTCCAAGTGCAAATATGTGAATTTTGATTTTTAAAACAGAAACTGGTTTATTTATACAGAAGTATTTTGCCTAGAATGAGGAGTTGCTTTGATAGGTCTATCAAATCCTGGAAGCCACTATTCTAAAATTCAAAACAAATCAGGCAGTAGACCTGTAGTATATGATGTAAGTCCAATCTGATTTTGATTGCTAGCCCTGCCAACTGTAAGCCTTGTTGTAATTTTGGAAAAATCAACTTAGCTTTGGCCTCAGTTTCCTCACTTGTAAAAAAGCGAGTAACACTGTTTACTGTTAAATTTCAGCTCTAATTCCCAGGCTGCAAAAGAACAGATTGTCCACACCCTCAACTGTGAACATTTTGACATCTGAAGTAACAGCCATAAAATTTGAATTATCACTGTGTTATTTTACCCTCACTTGGGGTGAGTGCTCCTTTTTTTTTTTTTTTCAAATATCCTTGGGGTCCCCAGCTACCCTCTGCTTAAGAAATTTTCTTTTCATCCTAATACTCCTTTTTTTCTCCTTGAAGCGCTATTCTATGACCAAATTTATTTTTAATTTTTTTTAGCTAATGCTTTTCTCTGTTATTATCTAAAGCATTTTAAAATTCGGGGCGCCTGGGTGGCGCAGTCGGTTGAGCGTCCGACTTCAGCCAGGTCACGATCTCGCGGTCCGTGAGTTGAGCCCCGCGTCAGACTCTGGGCTGATGGCTCAGAGCCTGGAGCCTGTTTCTGATTCTGTGTCTCCCTCTCTCTCTGCCCCTCCCCCGTTCATGCTCTGTCTCTCTCTGTCCCAAAAAAATAAATAAACGTTAAAAAAAAAAAAAAAAATAAATAAATAAATAATTAAACATCAAACTCTTGCTCTCTATAAGCATGTTCGTGTATATGTGTGTTCGACCAGAAGAAATGTCCTTCTGCTTTATATTTTTGACACCCAATTATACAAATTTACTCAAACTCTTTCTTCTGAACTGTTGAAACACTGGTAGATTCATTATGAACTATGGTGAGTGTATTGGTTTTCTATTCATGCATGATAAATTACCAAAAATCTAATAGCATAAAACAACACATATATATTGTCGTACCATCTCTGTGAGTCAGAAATCCAGGCATAGTTTGGCTGGGTTCCTTGCAAGGCTGCAATCAAGGTGTCTGCCAAGACTGGATTCTCATCTAAGGCTTTCCTAGATCATGTGGGAATAATCTGCTTTCAAATTCATGTGATTGTTGGCAGAACTCAATTTTTTATAGGCTGCTGGATTGAGGGCCTAAATTTCTTTCTGGCTGTGGGCCAGAAGCCACCCTCAGCCCCTTGCCACCTGGTCCTATCTAAGGTAGCTCATAATGTGACAGGTTGCTTCTTGAAAGGCGGAAATGGAGAGCATCTTTTAGCAAGACAGATGTTAGTATTATGTAACATAATCATGTATACCTAACCTCATACATCCAGTCACTTTTACCATATTCTTTTTTTTTTTTTTAATTTTTTTTAACGTTTATTTATTCTTGAGACAGAGAGAGACAGAGCATGAACGGGGGAGGGTCAGAGAGAGGGAGACACAGAATCTGAAACAGGCTCCAGGCTCTGAGCTGTCAGCACAGAGCCCGACTCGGGGCTCGAACTCACGCGAGATCATGACCTGAGCCGAAGTTGGCCGCCTAACCGACTGAGCCACCCAGGCGCCCCATACCATATTCTACTGGTAAGAAGCAAGTCACAGATCTTGCCCACACTCAAGGGGAAGGGATTATACAAGAATACCAGGAAGCCAAAGTCCCTCCACCACAGCGAATAAAGGTAGGATATCTGAAGAGTTAAAGAATACTCACCATATTTATTTTTTATTGATGAGGGAAGCCCAGATTATTGATAACCTTGTAAATCACAGGAAAGATCATGAACTATGTTAAAAAGACAATGACATTCCATTGAAGGTTCTGAATACCAAGGTGTCAACATGGCTCTGCATTTTTGGAGGATTGCTGATTACTATCTGAAGAAAGCAGTTGGAGGGGACAAGACTGGTAGAAAAACCAGTTATGCTGCCCATCAATCCATGTAAAAGGCAGAATCACATCAGATTAGGGCGTGGCCACATAACTGAAAAATAGTGTGCGGACGTGAGATGTTGTTCTGAGAGTAGAATTGACGGAGCTTAATAAAGTAAAAAGAACTTTGCAAATGACCTACCTGGAATGGAAGTTGAGGATGCTCATCTTCTAAGATTGAAATCTTTAAACGGGGTATCAGTTCATGCACAATGGGGCCAGACGTGACTCCATAGAAGGTAACTGAAAGTTGGGACTGCAAAGTGAAAAGAGAAAAAGGCTGAACAAGTTCCCAAAGTGCCATCGATATTAAGATAAAGTGAAAGGAACAAAATGAAAGTCGGGAAAGAGGGTTGGAATTGGCAGAGAGAGGAAGACACCTAAACAACATGAAAGCAATTGATGATAGTGTTTTGAAGAGCAAATGCCAAAATTGTTTACTATGACTGAGATCTAAACACGATAAGTAATGCAGAATCCATTGTTTCATCAATAAAGGCATTTTAGGTACACTTCATTAATGCAGATGTTTCTTACGTTACAACTCATTGGGTCCAAGGGCCTTCTGAAGTTATTTATAGGTTCAAAAAACTAATATTGCAAATTAGTTCCTTCAAGTGCTGTCTATTTTCTTCTACTTATAGTGAAATTCTTCTGTAGGACAATTCCATCCAGCACTGAATCCTGAAGAAATACAATCTGCATTGGCACCTTGAAAAGTCGTAAACGCTGCACAGCATTTTAGGAAACAGAACAGTTGAAACACAAGTTATTTGTTCCTCTGGAGATTTATCGGGGATCGAAACTGCCATTTGTTCTGTGGTGACAGGTACAAGTCTAGCATTTCTCTTTGAATTCTCTTGCAAGCTTTTATTTAAGCAATTGCGATTGCAGCATAAGGCATTTCTGGAGATTAATGACTGCCTGGGAGGGGTTACTCTGTGGTCCATTAACACCAGCCAGTCATTAATTTACATGAAAGGTCCTTCATGAAAGTTATCATTACTAATATGAGCTGAAAATAAAAGAAACATACAGTAGGTATATCGATTTCACCCTCTCCCCAAGGATGATGCAAAGTCATTTTATTTGTATGAGGATCTTCAAGAAAAATGAATTTCCTGCATACAAGCCAATCACTGGGCTTAGTGCTATTCTCAGCAATCTAGTTTTGCCTATACTGAAACAACTAAAAAGGAAATAGGATAGCAGAAGTCCCCAGACCTAATCCAAGCATGTCCAGTCCTATCAAAATGCGTAAACGTTAACTATAATTTTTGTTAAGCAGAGTAGGTTTAAAAAAAAAAAACATTGCCCTAGTTTATAATGAGATATAAACCTTAAATATACTCAGTTCCAAATTAACCTTTGAATGCTAAAAATAACTTTTTGTCCCAAATGTTTTAAGTGTTTTTTAAACTGTTTTCCATAATACTTATCATTAGGAATCATCATGAGAAAGTGCTTCAAAAAAGAAGGATATAATCAAGCTTTATCCTTTATTTTTTTTTTTAATTTTTTTTCAACGTTTATTTATTTTTGGGACAGAGAGAGACAGAGCATGAACGGGGCAGGGGCAGAGAGAGAGGGAGACACAGAATCGGAAACAGGCTCCAGGCTCTGAGCCATCAGCCCAGAGCCCGACGCGGGGCTCGAACTCACGGACCGCGAGATCGTGACCTGGCTGAAGTCGGACGCTTAACCGACTGCGCCACCCAGGCGCCCCTATCCTTTAAATATATCTTGAATATTTTTTGGACTTCCAAGTACTTCAAGATTTATGGGATAAAATTCATAGACAAAAAAAAAAAGTTATATGATCTCTTGTACCCGTCGGGGTGGGGGGTGGAAGGGAGGATAAATAAGCCTGTTAAATCTTATTTTTTCTAAACATAACATGATACATTTATTGCAACAATATTCAGCCTTCACTTTTCATCTTATAAAATACTTTCAACTTTCAACCTTCCCTTACAAGAATTAACATTATGCTAAATATGTTAGATGCCAGATAACTACATGCTTCCATCTTTTATTAAACATGTAGAAAAATTTGATTATGAGACCTAACGATGTTAATAAAATACCTATGTACATATACACATATAATGTACTCACGTACCCATACCTATCAGCACACATGTAGACATGTACATATATATACATGTGTTTGAAAATGTGCATATATACCTATATTCACATGTGCATATGCATACATATGTGTGCACATATATGTGTTGTGTGAATATACATACAGGCACATGTATATGTATATTTGCATATACATACATATGTGCACATATTTGTGCAATCATGTGTGCAATTAATCCTCAAATGCCCAACATACATAAGCTATACATTCACTGAAGTCATATTAAGCTTTGCCCCACAGTCTTCATTTTATAAACAACTTATACTTAAAGTCATATTTGCAGTGATTTATTACAAATCAGATAATCAAAAATAAGCATACATTTAGTAATTTTTTGACAATACAAAGTTAATTTTAATTCTTTTATAACTTGAATTTGATTCTTTAAATAACCTATCTTATACAGTATATTCTGTGTATTTAAAAATGTTTCTTAATATGTTCATTTCAAATAAATCTGAAATAAGTTGCTCTCTAATAGAATGTGAATCTGATTCATCTGATCAGCTTAACAATAAAGGTTTCCTTAGACATAGCGTTAATGCAACAAGTATTCTCATACATGAAATAACCTAAACCTGGAACTTCAAAGTATTGACAGAAATGTATTTGAAACCTGTGATAAGATAAAAGTATTTTGTCAAAACCTATCATGAGATAAAAGTATATTGAAATAACTGCTTAGGGTTTTAAACCCTTTCTGACTATATGAGTAAATGAGGTGCCCCAGAGTTAAAAAAAAAAAAAAAAAAAAGGCACAGATGTAGCTAAGTAGTCATTTGACAAGATCTTGTTTAGCATTTTTATTAGGATTTGCAGAATCTTGGAAAAGAAATGGCAATACTAGCTTGGTAACAGATGATTTTGCAAATAACGCGGCTTTAAATTTTCTTTCAAAACTATTAAAGCAGAATCTCATCAATTGTCTCTTGATAGATCAAAATAAAGAGTTCTGATGATAAATCACACTCATTTTAGCTTATAACTTGGAAAAATTCAAAAAGTTGATTGGCATTGCTGTAACAAAACACATTCAGTTTTGATCTATTATTTTATGTCAATAACTTTTCTTAGTATTTATAGCTCTACAAATAAAAAAATCTCATTCTAAAAATAAATAATAGGTAACAACGGGATATGTTAATCTATAAAACAGAAAACAAAGATATAGTAAACAAAATTAAAGAGGAAATAAAAACTGCACGTTATCTGAAAAGAGTAACAAAATCGATAAACTTCCAAAAAGGTTGATCACAGAAATGCAATAAATATGATCATAGACAAAAAATTGGAAATGATGACAAATTGACCCTAGATGTTTATATTCAGCCAAAATTTTATATAAATGTGATGTTATAATAAAACCCTTATGCATCGAATTATAGATGAGGCAAAGATTTAAAAAGAGACATAATTAAAGATAGCAAAGATTAAAATATAATAGGTATTCTATACAGAAGATTATCTCAACAATTTTGAAAACTTATATGCAAGAATCAAAAATATAGAAAGATATAATTGACCAAAATGACTAAAAAATAGGATGGGTCAACAGTAACTATACATAGAAAATTGAAGCCGTAATTAAAAATCTCCCCACAGACAGAAAACCCATCCAGATGTTTCACAGGAGAGTGATAATAAGGTTCAAAAGCTAAAAAGACATACAGTGCTCATGTATGGGAAGAATTAATAGAATCAATTTAGTAAAGAACACACTGACTAGAAACATCAAATGTCTTCACAGTTATCTCAAATTTCAATGTAATTTTAATAACAATCTCAAATTCATAGAATTTTTCAAAATTAATGTAAAATTTACATGAAAGTCTCAAGGGCTAAGTATAGCCCAGTTACATCTGGAGCGGATTATAAAAAAGAATAAAAAGAAGTATTCATCCTATCTTTAGTGCTATTTATTATAAGCAATTACAGACACAGGGATAGACAAAGCAGTGAATATAATAATAGGATTAAGAGCCCAGAAACAAACTTGCACATTTATGGAACATTGATTTATGTGGGAAGAGACAATGTCAGATCAGTGGGGAAAAAAGGAAATCTAGTCTACAATTGGAGCTAACAAGACATCCGTATGAAAATCCAAACAAAAATGATTCCTATCTTAACACATATACACACATCAACTGCAAATATATTACCAGTGAAATGTCAAAAGCAAAATGTTTTAACATTTAGGAAAATAAAGATAAATATCTTTCTAGCTTTGGGGTAAGGAAAATGATCTTAACACAAAAGCACTAATACACAAGAGAAGAGATAAACTTGACTATATTAAAGCATAAACCTCATGTCCATCAAAAAAGCACTTAAAATAACTAAAAATATATGCTATAAACTGATTGAAAATATTTATATAGCATATACAACTAACAAAAGATCAATATCGAGAAGAAATATCCAGCAAACTATTGAGAAAAGTTAACACAACAGAGAAAAAAAATGGGCAAAAGTATGAACATACATTTCACAGAGGAGAAAACACAAGTGGCCAATAGAAGTATCATGACTTGTTCGATCTTGAGAGTAATCAGAAAAATGAAAATCAAGATCACAGTAAGCTATTATTTTATAATCGCTCAACTGACATTAGCAAATATTAAATCTGACAATATGAGGGTTGGAGAAAATGTAAATCAACAGACTCTCTTCAGACAGCAAGTAGAAGCATAAATCAGTCCACCTGGTTTTGGAAAAGTATTTGACATGTAAAGCTGTATAATCACACGCTTTACAAACTAGCATCAAACTGAGAGAAACTTATGCAAGGTGCTTATCAAGATACTCATTCAAGAAAGTTAAAAAAATAGTACAAAATATGAACATAGCACACAAGCCATTGGTAATATAATGAATATACAAACTGTGATATATCAAAGTGATGGTTTTCAACCTCTAGTGATTTTGTACCCCAGGGGACATTTGGTAACATATGAGACATTTTTTGGTTGTCATAACGGGGGGGGGGGGGATGCTACTAGCATCTAGTGAGCAAAGGCTAGGGATACTTATAAACATCCTACCATCCTACAGAACAGCCTCCCCCCATGGCAAAGAAGTATCCAGTCCAAAATATCAACTGTTCTGCCAACGTTGAGAAACCTTGTGTTAAAGCAATGAAATCTACAGACAAGACAATAAGCAAACAACAATGAACTATACCTACATACCATGATATGGATGAATCATGACAATGTAATGTGGAATGGTGCAATTATACACCCAAAGACTATTTATAATACATTAATCAAAACAGCAAGCAAAACTGAACCATTCATAAGTATATCTGAGTAATATATTCATGTTAAAACTATATTAAACAAAAGAAGAATTATGAACATAATAAAAAAAATGTATCCATGGGGAAAGTTAGGGCGATGAGATGGAAACACAGAGGTCGATCTAAGCAATTTGCAAATGTTGAAGTTCTCATGTATCAGTGTGGACTCACAGGTGTTTATGAGAGAGAGAGAAAGCCACTCCAGGCCTGTTATGAGAGTATGTTACGAACAAGGATCATGACTCATCCTAATTTTAATTGTATTGTATTAATATACTCCCACTTTCACAATAAATTCATATATTTATTCACTCTCCACTTAACATCCAAACACAGAACACACTGACATCAAAAGCACTTTGTTAGCTGGGAAACAAAATAAACGTTAGTGAGATGTTAGATCCTTCAAGCCTCAAATTGCTTTTCTAACATTTGTCTGCTCTTTAGTTCGTTTATTGTATGTTAGATTATTTCTGGAAACATACTACCTGGTAAGTTGACTAGGTAGTATATACAGATACGTCTATCATATCGTGTTTTTATTTATTTAGTCAGTCAGTTCGTTAGGTGGGAGTTGTAACTTTCCTTACATGTAGAATTGGAAACCGAAAGTCTGGAAGTTAATTTACTTTTCCTCCCTAAAGATATTCATTTGATCCAGCACCAACTGGTGGAAAGACCATAATCCCTCTACCTGGTTCCTTTTGCTCATTTGTCAAAAACTAATTGTCTCAGTTGGTTAGGTGTCCAACTCTTGATTTTGGTTCAGGTCCTGATACCATGGTTTGTAAAGTTTGAGCCTGCATTAGGCTCTGTGAGCCTGCTTGAGATTCTCTCTCTCCTCTCACACACACTCTCTTTCCCTCTATCTCAATAACATAAATAAACTTAAAAAAATTGAACATACAGGTGTGGGCTCATGGTTTTCTTTTAATAATACTAATAATCATTTAAAAGCTACTAAAATTGTGCTGACGTATTGGTTTTACACCAAACTAAACTTACACTGGGTCAGGTAAGTTAGTTTACTGGAACTTATAAGGCAAGATTTCTGTCTAAAGGATAACCATGCAATTCATTAAATATATATATACACCAGTCTTGGGTAAACAAAACTCAGCTCAAATTAAATGGGTTGTTTTCATTACTGTCCACAACTGCGGACAGTTGTCCATTGGTAACACCTTTGGGATGATTCAGAATTGAGTTTATTTGCTGAATGGCACCCAAAGTGTTCTTGTATATTTATTCTTTTCAAATAATGAAATATGATAAAACACTCAAGATGAATCTAGAAGTGTGGCATGTGACACCTGACTTTACTCCATTCCAGATTTCATTTTATTTGGTGGGAGAGGGGGGTAGAAAGAGGTAGAAACAGTTACTAAGTATAAAACTACACAGACCAGAAATGCCAAGTGAATCTGTGTATGTTTCAGATGCAGAAACAACCCAATAATGATACAAGCATGTCACAAATGAGACGGGGTTTTTCTTTTTGCAGTAGAATAAGAGGTCCTTAATATTGCGGTACTTTCAGAGGCAACCTCTTTGTGCTCCCTTTTATTAAAAGATAGAAAGAGAGGGTTACGTACATTACAGCAGTTAATTACAATTCTGACAGGGCCAGGATCAGAAAACGGTGGCACTTACCTTTTCCATTTATGAATCAACAGCTAAAATATTCCAGGGATTATGGCCTTGAGACACCAACCTTGATATTTTCTCTATGTTACATATCTATACAATAAACCTGTTCTTCCTTAACATTTGCATGATTTTTTTTTTTTGCTTTCTATTACAAGAACGAACATGCTTTTTAGTCAAAGTGTATATGACAATCCTTCAAAACATACTTTAATAGGTAATAAAAATTACTCCCTGCTAAGCAATTTTTCACAGCGACTTGGAGAAACAACAATTTTGGATGATCATGCACATGGGGTCATGGCTTAATAAAATTTATTGATTCTTGAAATAGGATTCTGCCACCTAATACATTTATTCTATTCTTAGGTTACCTCTCCCTGGTAAACATTGGAAAGACAACATATAACTGAGGTTTCAGCACTGAACTCAACTTTGATTCTGATGGAAAAATCAGTGCAAAACTGAGATGAGAAGGCTTTAAGATGAGCTGTGCCCTGATACACGTACACATAGGGACTTTTGCATTTGTGAATTTTTGTGGGCATGTTGACAAAGGCGGCCTCTTTAATATGGGTTATGGGGAGGAAGACCTCAGCTCTAATTGGGAACTTTCTGGCATTCCATCAAAGGCAAGGTTGTCTATGGACATATCGTCATACATGGAGATGCTCATTCAGGGGCTGGAAAAATCACATATTTGCTGGAATTGTTGTTAAGGGAAATCAAGTAATTAAAGATAAATTCTAAGACCCTTTTAACTTCTTACTGCAATTTATTTTCCCTTCTCAGGAGAAACAGATGGGATCAAGACACTCTTGTCTGCTACCCTTAAACAAAGCACATTGCCTCTGTGCACGTACTTAGATAAGAAGTGTGTCTATGAAGGAAGTATCTGCAAAGTTTCTGTGAATTGGCCTCCTTAGGTTAGAACTCAAACTTGAATTCTGTGGTGGTTCTTGCTGTTGCTGTTAATCAATGGGGAGTAATGTCCCTGGTTTGCTGAGGAAGGTAAGAGAGGTTTGACTGGACGAGACTCTGGTTTTACAAGTTTGTCTCTACAGAACGTCATTTGTAATTGGGAGGTCTCCACACAAAACCAAAATGACAGTCTTCATGGGGTTTTGGTCTAGGCTTCTGGCAAAATTTTCAATGTCTACCTCTTCAGATCCCAATCATCTTTCAATTTCACAACTACACAAATGTAAAGAAATTTGTCCTGGGCAGAGGTCTGCAGACCTTAACATCCTGGTGATGAGCTCATTCCAAGTGTGGGCTGTACTGACTCACAAATAAGATGCTTCTTCCTCCAAGAAAGAAAGTGGGTCATTAACTTGATATAAAGACAAAAGTACAAACCCTCTTCATAAGAAAAATATCTGGCCACCTTGGGTTTCTCAGACTGTGGAAGTCTTTAGATTCTTTGGTTTCTAAACTTTCTACACTGTTTAGGATGCTTTTATAAACTGCATTAGTTTCCTATTGCTGCTGTAACAAATTATCCCAAACTTAGTGGCTTACAATAGCACACATCTATTCTCTTACATTGCTGGAGGTCAGAGGTCTAAAATGGCCCACCAGGGCTGCATCCCTTTTAGAGGATCCAGGGGAGAATCCCTTCCCTCACATTTTCTACCTTGTAGAGGATGACTCTTTCCCTTGGTTCCTGGCACCCCTTCTCCACCTTCAAAGCCCAGAAACCTTTCTTTTCTCTGACCTCTGCCCTTCTCTAAGACTCTGACCATCTGTTCCTTCTTAGGATTACATTGGGTCCTCCTACATAATCCAGGATCATCTCCACCTCTCAAGACCTTTAACCTAATCACATCTGCAAAATCCCCTTTACCATGTAAAGTAACATATTCAAAGGTTACCAAGATTAGGGTATGGTCATCTTTGGCAAGGAGGTAGAGGTGGGAAGGGGCAATTATTCAGCCTATCAGGTAACTATATTAACAGGTTTTCTTTTCAATACTGAGCTGTAGTCAATGTAAACTGAGAGGTGCTAACAACATTATTTGATTACACTTGGGTAAGATGTCAAGGTGTAAAACATATGCCCAATGAAACTGAAGTTCTTGTGAGGAAATAAAATATTAGTGACTCTAAATATAGTACTGCCTGTACTTTCCAGAACTTGGAAAACCCTTTAGGGGAATATAAATAATCCGTTGGGGGAGGGAACACAGCATGGAGGAAAAGAATTCTAAGAAGGAACTCTAGTTAAGTCACCGAGGGCATAGAACTGCACAGAGACTTGGAAAACAAAAATTTCATGGCGAGGACACCATATCACAACTGCCTTGAGGTGCTGTGCAGCTACTTATCTGTAAAAGTGCAATGAGAGAGGGAGAAAATGTGCTAGAAAAAAAAATGTAAAGTTTAAATAAAATTCAGCAAGGAGGAAAATTGTGCATGTCAATATGTGCCCCTTAAGCATTTTATGCAAACTTTCCTTGTGCTTCCTAGTTATACGGTCTTCTTTGGAAAGTATTTCTACTAATGTATTCAATTAAACCATGACAAACACATAAATGGGAGTAGTAGAGCCCCACATAAGGGAATTTGTGCATAATACTTATATTACACTTTCAATTTTGTCCCTGAAACAATATTACAAGGTAGGTCCATTTACTATGTGTCCATTTACTATTAGGTGGATACAGATGCAGCAGACATAAGCAACAAAAGGAACATTTTTGTAACATCGTATGTATGTGTTCGTGTGTACAATGTTTTCCCTTAGTAGTTCCCAATATTTCATGAAATCAGCTAGTCTGACTCTATGACATAAAAGCAGTATTAACTACTTAATATTCTCTAGTTGCAAGAAAATTGTAGGATGTTTTAGATCTTGAGAATAATCTGGAATCAGGGATTGAGTTTATTGGTTGTGTCTGTTGCAGAGCAAATTACCATCAACTTAGAAGTTTATGACAATACGCACTTTTCATCTCACTGTTTCCGTGAGTCAGGAGTTCAGGCACAGGTTAAATGTGTCGCCTGCTTAGGATGTCTCAGGCAGCAGTCAAGGTGACAGTCAGGGCTGGGTTTTCAGTAAGGTTCAGCTCGATAAGGTTCTGCTTCTAATCTCCTTCAGGTTGTTTGCAGAACTTATTTTCTCTTAGTGGTGTAGTGGCAGGATTCATAACGCTTTTTTCCTCAAAGCCTATGGGGGAAAGAAAGAGAAAAAGACTAGAGCAATCTGCTAACAAGACAGAGTCTAGATCATCAATGGAATGATACTCCATCACCTTCGACATGTTCTATTAGTTGGAAGTAAGTCACCAGCTCCACCCAGCAACAAGGAGATGTTACACAGGACACCAGGAAGTGGAATCATGGGGCCATGTTGGTCTAACTTTCACAGAGAGGAAAGCAAGACATAACGGAAAACAGAAAACCCCAGCACCACGGCTCATGCTTCTGACTGAAGACTTGGAATAATTTCTGCCGTTTGAAAAAGACATTGTTAGCAATGCAAATGGTGGTTGTACATTTTAGCCAAGTCTGTGCTAGAATCATACTTTCTGGGACTCTGTCCTGAATGTGTTGGGGAAAGTAGGCATTCACTGGGAGGGAAGGATTTCAGGAAGACAAGAACAGTCAGGTCTTTTTCAAAATGATGACCCAAAGGTAGATTCTGAAGATCTAACTTTGATAAATTAATGTGCTTATTAAAGGCTTTGATTTTCTCTAACATATTTTTGTATCATTTTAAGAGGAGTACCTTAAGAAAGAATACACTACTAGTATTCTAGTACTAGCAAGCTGCTAGTATTCTTTTATACTGGTGAATTTGATGAACAGTTTCCAGTAGACAAAACCAGAAAGACAGCATCAGGCATGAGCAAGAGCACAGGAGAGAAAAACAGAAGTTTCCAGGTGCCATGATTTTGTTGTTTTCCTTGTCTTCATATAGTAGATGATGTTGCGTGAGGAGAGTTCCTTCTCATTATCTCTAAATAAAATTCTAGGCCATATAAGGATAGGCTAGCATTCAATATATTCACTTATTTATGCAAAAAATGAGTCTAATAGTGGGGAGTTAACGTAATGTGGAAAATTAACAGAAACTCTGATTTAAGAAGAAGGAGGAAAGTTTGATCTCTGCTAGAATCTCTAACAGGGACTATGAAAAAAAAAAAAAAAAAAGGCAAGGTACTTTGTCTAAGACCAACCTGGGGATCCCAGAAAGACTTCAAATGGTGAGGACATACAGAATGGTCCAGCTAATCATTCAATGGAAGTCCAACAAAACGAGCAAATGCTAAGTTTACCCCTGTACTGTCTATTCTCGTGGACTGGGCAATACCCCAACATTCTGTCCTAAGTACTCAACAGGTTGTTTTTTTGTTTGTTTGTTTATGTTTCATGGCGTGAATTGAGTAGGCTCCGAGGGGCGTAATGAAGCTAAACTTCTCAGTAGATCAAGCAACACAAACCTGTACGTAGAGGCAGGCTCTGAAATCAACGAGATTCTAAGACTAGAGCTCCACTGTATCGCTCTGCTCACCAGCTTCTTAAATACTTTCAGGCAAGGTCAGAGAAGCATGTAAAATATTTTTCACTAGTCAGCATAACGTGAACACCATTTCAACAATAAAAGATTCATTCTCCCATTCTTACACTGATGATCATACCCTCCGGTATTAGTTTATGTAGCAATGGTGGAGCTTCTCCTGGTACAGCCACCTCTGGAGTTTTGTCTCCAGATGGTGTAATAGTCATAAAGGTAGCAGGTGTGTGTGTGTGTGTGTGTGTGTGTGTGTGTGTGTGTGTGTGGTTTTGCATTTGGTATCAGAAGAATTAAAAAGCCTAGATTTCACAATTGTACAGAAAACATTTATTGTTTTATACAAAGGTATATATTCTCAATAGAAAGGGAAGTCAAAGTGATAATTAGTTTCCATCCCTGTAAATGGTTATTTCCACAATGTCATTCAGCAGAAACAAAGACACTTGAACATATCGAAACATTTATCGCAACAAATATAAAGTATATTCATAACAGTTTTCCCAAGGGCTAATTGGCTTTTTCAGCACAAGAAAATAAAACAAACTTAGAATAAATACTATGTACAATATACATTTAAAGATTATAGGAAATCGCACTTTAAAAGCATTGGTTTTTGGTTTAACCAACTCACAATACAGTTGTATTAACATAAACTTTAAAGTTTCTGAATGAAGTGTTATTCCGCTTTGAAGCGGTTGGCCCCGCAACTCACGTTCCCTGACCTTGGCTGACGATTGTTTCCTATACTAAATTGAGAAATCTGATTTCCCCATTTGATTCATAAGCTAGAGTCATTGAAAGGTAGTCATTTTTCAGCTTTGAAAAATTTACTACCGGCATTTCACTGTGTGTGAATTTGTTTACCTTACTTGTGCCTATAAAGGTGCCTTAGGAAAACCTCAAAGGCAGAAAAGAGGAATTATTTTATCTGATTCCACTGCATACATGCTGCCATTATCATTACTGACAGAGTTTTGCTTGCAACTCAGCCATGTAGGGAGCAATAAATCTGTGATTTGAACCGATTCTTTGAAAGCAAACATGAAGAATTTTTGTAAATTTACTGGGATAGGAATAAAGTGAATATCATCTTAAAATACTTGCGAAATGACCAAGTTATGTTACTAAAGGGGAATGAGAGAACAAGAATGAGCCTTGGGTAAGCAGAGAACATCCTAAATCATGCAAGATAGCACTGTGCTTTTATCCTTGGATCCGTATGTTCTTCTCAAAGAAAAACAATGTATCACAATGTATAACGGTGAAGTGACACCGTTTATAAACAATATACATCTATTTTGGTTTTCTTTTCTAAGTTTTGTTCAATTGTATTTTTAAAAAAATTACTTTAATCTTACTTAAGAAATATCCTAGGGGCACCTGGGTGGCCTAGTTGGTTGCGTGTCCGACTTTGGCTTGGGTCATGATCTCAGGGTTCGTGGGTTCGAGCCCTTCATCTGGCTCTGTGCTGATGGCCCAGAGCCTGGAGCCTGCCTCGGATTCTGCGTCTCCCTCTCTCTCTGCCCCTTCCCCTCTTGCACTGTGTACCTCTCTGTGTCAAAAGTAAATAAACCTTAAAAAACTTAAAAAAAAGAGAAATGTTCTGATCTTGTGGATCAGGAGGAAGGGATACTAAAATGCTTTATGTATTAAAAATTAATTATTTTACTTTTTTTTTTAATTTTTTTTCAACGTTTATTTATTTTTGGGACAGAGAGAGACAGAGCATGAACAGGGGAGGAGCAGAGAGAGAGGGAGACACAGAATCGGAAACAGGCTCCAGGCTCTGAGCCATCAGCCCAGAGCCTGATGCGGGGCTCGAACTCCCGGACCGCGAGATCGTGACCTGGCTGAAGTCGGACGCTTAACCGACTGCGCCACCCAGGCGCCCCAATTATTTTACTTTTTTAAAAACATCCGCCTTCAATAAACTACAAGGACCTTGTAGACCAAGAAACTAAAATTTGCATTTTTCTGTTTCCCTTACTTTGTTCTTTTTTGATTTTATAAAATATATTATTGATTATCATTAGCAAAAGTGGTCATTAAAATTGACATATATATACATACATATATAGACATGAGTATATATTACATACAAATGTGCATTTTTAAAATATTGATAACACTTCTTTCAATAACATCTGTCACATGTTTATCAGTGCAAACCATCAGATCCAACGGGTGGTTATTCCAGGCCATCCCTGATGTTCCTGTTTTTCCTCCTTCTGGACACTGGGCACAGTTGGGCTTTTCTGTGCTCTTCAAATGTCCATGTGCCTTGTTTTGGTCAGTGAAACGAGAATACAAGTAAAAATGTGTATTATTTAAGAGCAGAAACTATTGCGCAAGTATGATCCTTCAAGTGCCTTTACCCTTTTACCCCTACCACAGCAACCAATGGCAGTTCAACCAGTGACACGGTGCAGGCTTTACTAGTAAATCTTTGGATAAGACATGAATCAGAGTCCCTTGCCAACTTGAGATGAACGCTTGTTATGGTGGAGAATTTTTAACCTTTTTTTTTTTTAACATTCATTTATTTTTGAGACAGGGGAGGGTCAGAGAGAGGGAGACACAGAATCTGAAGCAGGCTCCAGGCTCTGAGCTGTCAGCACAGAGCCCGATGTGGGGCTCGAACTCACGGACCTTGAGATCATGACATGAGCTGAAGTCGGCCGCTTAAGGACTGAGCCACCCAGGCGCCCCTAACCTTTTTTTTCTTGATAGTTTTCAACATTTTTACTTTAGGCTTCTGAAATTTTTACTTTGTTACTGTGGCACACCCTAAACCATACAGTGACCAATGATCAATACATTAAAAAATTTTTTTAAAAAACCTAACTTGATTCAAAATATGTTAATTTAATTCTATGCAATTCTACAAATATTAGTTGATGGTCCACTCTGAGCCTTGTGTTTCTCCCCCTTAAGGGCAACAGGCTAGTCTCTCTTTTCATTTTCTCATGTCTATCATTTTAACATTAATATAGTTTCACACTCAGATAGTTGAGCTAGTTGGGAAATCACCCAAATCATGGCATTTAGAAGAAATGCACCAAATTTGGGGGTGAACATGAGGTAAACATGATGTTTTCTTCATATTCCCAGACAAACTTACTGGGTTACTCAACCCAGGGAGATTTTCCAGCATTTCAAACCTTTTTTCTATCACCTATTTCCAGTATATTTTCTTCTTTTGAACACTGAGAAAGATTCATTCAAACTGCTAAGCCATACACACAAGGGGAGTTTAGAAATGTGGGCTCCATGGGGCGCCTGGGTGGCTCAGTCGGTTAAGCCGCCAACTTCAGCTCAGGTCATGATCTCACAGTCCGTGAGTTCGAGCCCCGCGTCGGGCTCTGTGCTGACAGCTCAGAGCCTGGAGCCCGTTTCAGATTCTGTGTCTCCCTCTCTCTCTGACCCTCCCCTGCTCATGCTCTGTCTCTCTCTGTCTCAAAAATAAATAAACGTTAAAAAAAATTAAAAAAAAAAAAAAAAGAAATGTGGGCTCCAGAAAGCTCCCATATTGCCATCAACTGATCTCACATTTGTTCTGTAGGGCTTGTCTGTTTGTAAAATAATAGAGGCTTTAGAATCTCCCCTGGTTTACTGTTGTTATTATTTCCCTTAACTGTTACCTTTTTAATGCGTCTCCTTTTTTATTTTGTCATTTTGACTCTTTAAATATTTTGCCTTTAATATGCATTTAATTTATTAACATTTCCTTAAAACCCTTATAATTCACTATGCCTGCCCCCTGTATTCTGTTTATAATTATAATGAAATACAAAGGGCTCCCTAATTTTATATAACCTTTCAGGTTTACAATGATACACGATTATAGCATATACTGATTTTATTTTTTTTTACTTTGTTTTATTTTATTTTTAGTTTATTTATGTATTTTGAGAGAGAGAGAGAGCAGGAGCGGGGAAGGCGCAGAGCAAGAGGGAGAAAGAGATAATCCCAAGCAGACTCCTCACACTGTGCTGAGCTGGACACAGGGTTTGATCCCACCACCACAAAATCATGACCTGAACCGAAAATTGAGTCAGACACTTAATCAACTGAGTCAGCCAGGCGCCCATATACTGATTTTAAAAGGAAATAACCATGGGGTGTCTGGCTGGCTCAGTCAGCAGAGCATGCTACTCTTGATCTCAGGGTTGTGAGTTTGAGCCCCATGTTAGGCTTAGAGATTGCATAAATAAAATTCAAAAAATTAAAATTAAAAAAAAATTAAAAAGAGGAATAAACTCTGATGACAACATGAAGCTTACTGTAATTAGACAAACCACGAAGGGGATAAAAAGAACACACCCAAGAACTTTAAATGTCCAGAAATTGGTTCAATTTCACTAAATTTCTGGAATTTTGGATTTTTTTCCTTTAACTGATCAAATGTGAGTTGATAACTTTGTCTCTTATGTCACCAGTCATGTGATGTAAGGCTTCTACAATGGTGAGGCCAAGTTAAAAGGCCAAAAGAGCTGGCAAGGTGACAGAATTAAACTTCCAAAGAATAAAGAAAGGAAACCTACTGTAACAAAGGCAAGTATATCAAGCTAGGAGATGTGGCACTTAATCCCAGGGATCAAAGGACTGCTTAGGAATGTGGTGATGAAATGCTGGTCTTCAAAGACGGTTGAACTTGCACCAGATATGCAAACAGAGACAAATGCTTCTGGTATCTCCATGTACATACAATAGCCAAATTCGAACTTAGAATGTATGTTCCTGAAAATAGGTCCAGGTTGCTCTGAGAAAGAATAACCATGGGGTGAGAATAAGGTTATTTGTAATTTTCCTAAACAATAATCACACGAGACTGATGATTTAACTCAAATTTGCAGGACCAGATATTTGATGTTTCAGGTTCCTTGAATTTTTCTCTGCTGCTGACATTGAAACATGAGGGGAAAAAAAAGTTGAATTCCATTTTGTAAAAAGTTTTCTGCAGTTATTCCCTCATAAACTGATACAAATTGTCTTCTATTCATTCAGTGCTCACCCCCACTAACAATAATCATGTGATTTGAAGCAGTGGCTCGTACCAAGGAGGTCAAAACATTTTATATGTATGAGTCAATTCATCACAGGGCCTTACAAATAGCCATTAAAAATGAAGTGTCCTACGGAAGTTAAAAACAACATCGCTCAGCCAATACTTTTTGATGTGTGTATGTGTATGTGAATTATTTATATAAGAAATTTTTGGTCTCCAGTTCTGATCTTTAGGTTATCGACTTTAAAATGAATATATGATTTCTCCTATACACCATCAGTTTAAAATAAGACCAATTCACAACATAGCTCTCATTTATCCTGTCCATTTCCTAAAGCAGAATGAATTCCATTATGCTTTCATACCTCTCTCTTAGACCAATCCTTGTCCTTCACTAAACTTTCCACCAAATTCCTCAATGTAGTGGCCTTACCGGCAAATGCCTGCAAGACTTTGCCATACTAGATGGGACCCCTTAAAATCTCGGCCTATCATACATTATCAGCTTTATTAACTCAAGATGCATAACTGCACTACCCAAACTACCAAGTCATAGCTATGGAGTGCTAGCAGAGTAGAGGCAAGGTATCTGGACGTCTAAATGTAGCATTGTTAACTTATCAACAATACGCGGCCACATTTGTGTCCTGTGGAATGCTGAATGGTAAGTACATTGTATTTTATTTTCTGTGGTTAAAAGCAGTTGTTTAAAATCAAAAATAAAAGTTTTTTTTAATCACAAATAAAAGTGATTTCGAATTCAAAATTATTATCAGCCTTTTTTTTAATATATTAAATTTATTGTCAAATTGGTTTCCATGCAACACCCAGTGCTCATCCCAAAAGATGCCCTCTTCAATGCCCATCACCTACCCTTCCCTCCTTCCCACCCCCCCATCAACCCTCAGTTTGTTCTCAGTTTTTAAGAGTCTCTTATGCTTCGGTGAGCCTTTTTTTAAAAAAGAGATAAAAACCTCATTCCAGTTAGAAAACTAGTAAGCAAGATGATTATGTTTAATGTCATAGTTAAGAAAAAAATCTGATTAAAAATATATCAGTGTTGAGGGCACCTGGGTGGCTTAGCCAATTAAGCATTCCACTCTTGGTGTCAGCTCAGGCAAAGACCTCATGGTTATGAGATCCAGCCCCACGTTGGGCTCCAGGCTGAGAATGGAGCCTGCTTGGTATTCTCTCTCTCTCTGCCCCTTGCCCACTCACATGCTGTCTCTAAATAAATAGATAAACTTAAAGCAAAATGTGTGTGTGTGTGTGTGTGTGTGTGTGTGTGTGTGTTTAGGTGAGTATAAAGGGAAAAAATACATTTGTTTCATGAACTAACTTAACTAAGGCTTTGAGAACTGACCAGTCTACCGTGAAAGCAGAATTAGGGTGTCTAGGAGTTAGAAGCAGCACAATTCCATTTGGAAAGTTCAGGCTAACTAAATTTCCCAATCCCATGGTCACCTAGACCTCTCTGAAATAGCTCATTTAAATAAAAGGTTAATGAATGTTAAGATCTATACAACTCATTTGAGATGCAATATCATTTATTTTTCTTTCAGACACTGCTGATCTAATGGCATGAAATTTAAATTTAGTTAAAATAAATGGTAATGGAATTACATACTTCTAATTAAAGCGATGCACCTAGTAAACCTACATATGCCCCAAATGTTTTCTTGCAATTGAACTACACTTCCATTAATTAATTTTCATTAATATGAGGTTAGAGAAATGTTATATTTTATTTGCCCTTTCAACACAAACAGAGACCCCTGGTTTACTTCTTTTAAACTGGCATCCTAAGTAATTACATGTTGATTAATCATATATTTGAATCTTTGCAAATGGCTTTTAATAATAGTTTACCAAAATTTTTAATAACTTTAGTCTTTGAAAGCTCTATAAAAATACTTATTTGTTTTCCTTTTTAACAAATAGATTAACTCACAGAAAATGTAGCAAACAAAAGTTACAAGAACTTGTTCTAGTCCTATGTCTGAAATCGGTTTCATGGTGTCGACATCATCAAGTGCATTGAATCTCTCCTTAAATCTCCATTTTCTCATTTGTAAAGTGGAAGAGTCAGAATGTGTGGTAGAGGCTGTTTTGCTGGTCACCATATCCATTTATAATTTCTACGGGGAACAGCTGGGCCGTATTCTCCAGTCTCCCTTGCATTAGGCATGATGACATTACTTTATGGCCAAAGACATGTTGGTAGAAATTATGCCAGCCAATTCCCGACAATGCTCATAATTGTTTTTTATGAACAATATTCTATCCATTTACTCCTTCCGTGGGAAGATTGGAAATGAATTAAAAATGGCAGAACCTAAGACTGAAAAACCCAGGATTTCTTAGATCAGAAACATGCATTTTGACCCTAATGTGAATGAGATAAATGACTACTATATATGCTACTTTTTTGGTTTTATTTATTACAGTAGTTACTATTACGCCAACTAATACAGATTGTGTCAACACGTAGGTCCAAAAATGCTATTATTTTGTCATTCCATGCTACAGTTAAAGATCCAAAGGTTAATGTCCATAGTAGGGAAGAAAAAAATAATTTTCTTTTCACTTAGGTTTCAGAATGTCAGAAATAACTGTGTATTCTGTATAAAGTGTCTCACCTTCATTAAGTTCATTTATGTCACAATGAAACAAAGCTGTATTGGATTTTATCATTTGAAGTCCACACATTTTTCATGTCTGTATCCTCAGTCCTTCTCAGGTGATGAGGAAGATAATTTCTTTTCAGAAAGAATCTAGACTAAGAGTCCTATTACTTGCCAATTGTTGTGTAACAGATTACTTGCTACAGCAGTAGCTTGAAACAACACAGGCTTATTATCTCATAGTTTCTGTGAGTCCAGAAGTTACGCATGGCTTTGCTGGTCTTCTATCACAGCCTCTCAGAAGCCAACAATCAAAGTGTCTGCTGAGACTGAGGTCTCTTCCAAAGGCTCAATTATACAAGGATCCACTTCCAAGGTAACTCATGTGGCTATTGGCATTTCCTCAGTTTCTCCAGGGTTGTCAGAAGCAGGGCTTTAGATCTTTTCTGGCTGACGTCTAGAGTCTGCCCCCCAGTCCTTGGCACATAGACTCTCCCATGTGGCAGCTTGCTCTATCAAACCTGCAGCTGGGAGAGAGAGACACACAGAGTCTGTCAGCAAGACAGAAGTCACCATCCCTTGTAACCTAATTACAGAAGTGACATTCCCTCAGTATTGCCATATTGTATTGATTAGTCACAAATTATTCAGGGGGAGAGAATTACACAAAGCTGTAAATATCAAGAGGCAAGATCATTGGAGCTATCTTAGAGGATACCTGCCAGGGATCATTTTTAAAGTCATTTATGATTACCCTTCACAAGTAACACAATAAGATGTCACTGCTAGACTCTGGTAAGGGTTTCTTTCTTGTTAGCTTTTCCTATCACCATTAGCCAGATTCTGGAGAAAAGATAGGGAGAAGAACAAGGAAGAAAAAGAAGATGAAGAGAAAGTGTAGGAAGAGAAAAGAGAATTTGGGAAAAAAAACACATTGATATCTGTTATCAGCAATCCAAACCTTTTCAACATCCATCTTGAATTGGCCACTTAACCATATGGCTTGAGCTAACAGAATCCAGTAGAAGAGCTGACTCGGATGGCCTGTGTGCCTGACCTTAGTGATTTCAGATAATGGTGCTAGAAAATTTCAGACACACAGGGGCAGTGAGTTTTCCACCTGTGCATTTTTGTCCTGGCACATGTGACAAGAGCAAGTGAGACAGTTGTGTGATCCCCCTGATACTGACTCCACAAAGTATTCTGCGATGCCACACAACTGGGAATGTAATGATGTTTCTGTGTTTCAACTGTATGGCCTGTTTCCTATAGCTGGCCCACGCAGAAACAGAATAATTGAATTTCATGGCTCTCTTCAACTTCTGCCTATAGAAAAAGAAGAAAAAGGACGAAAGAAAAGTCATACTTTCAAATATACTTACCAAAGAGATTTCAATAGTAGAAATTAAATCTGAGAAAATATTGAAGTTTATAAATGGTGAAAATGAACCCAGAGGCATCTGCTCTTCCCAGGATCAGTTACTAGGTTAATGAGGCTGCCCAATGAATGAAGAATGTCCGTATGCTTTATTGGGGGTTAAAGGGGACCCCGATGCTCTGCTCCATCAGGAAAATACTGTAGTGGATAGACACAGAAGTCACACATCTAATTCTTAATATCCCAAGAGTAGCCACCATGACTATAGGATGTCACTCATTTACCCATCGTATTTCCTCAGCCTGATCTTTGACTTACTTTTTAGTTTTGAATTCATGACAGTTGTGACAATAACTAGAGTCATAGTAAACATTTATAATTTTAGTCTTGCCAGGTATTCCCCCTTCATCTGGTAAGAAGAACCCAGCTTTCCTTTGGGAGACTTTCCTGTATGTCCTTTGTGTGCAGACCCAATAGATTTGGCAACCAAAAATAAAAAATCCAGCGACCTCCCTCCCCTCCTCAAGTTTGTGACTCAAACAAGACAGATGAAATTCTGCTGGAATAACATGGGAAAATGGAGAGTGGAACTGAGATGAGGAAAATACAGGAATAAAAGTAAAAACAGGAGGTGCTAGGGGTGCCTGGGTGGCTCAGTTGCTTGAATGCCTGACTCTTGGTTTCCACTAAGGTCATGATCTCATGGTTTATGGGATCCAGCCCCATGTCAGACTCAATGTTGACAAAGTGGAGTATGCTTGGAATTCTCTCTCTCCCTGTCTGCCCCTCCCCTGCTCACTCTCTCTCTCTCAAAATAAATAAATAAACATTTCAAAAGAAACAGGAGATGGGGCGCCTGGGTGGCGCAGTCGGTTAAGCGTCCGACTTCAGCCAGGTCACGATCTCGCGGTCCGTGAGTTCAAGCCCCGCGTCGGGCTCTGGGCTGATGGCTCAGAGCCTGGAGCCTGCTTCCGATTCTGTGTCTCCCTCTCTCTCTGCCCCTCCCCCGTTCATGCTCTGTCTCTCTCTGTCCCAAAAATAAATAAAAAAAATGTTGAAAAAAAAATTAAAAAAAAAAAAAAAAAAAGAAACAGGAGATGCTAGTCATCCTGGAAGAGCCTGGATCCTATAGTGACTTGATGTCCCTCACCAGTATCCACTAAATAGGGGTCAGACCATGCTGGCCCTGGTTTCTATCCATTCTGAACCCAGTTTTTTTAGGTGAGAATGTCTTCATTTCTTCTTGTATTTCAGAAACAAAGCTTCAAAGTAAATATGTATTTACTCTGCCAGGCATTGTGATCAGCCATTTCCATACATTATTTCCTTTGGTTTTCACAAAACCAAAGGCTGTATTGCTTGGCTTTAAAACCTTTTTCTTACTTTATATGTGTTCATTTTTTTTTTAGGGAAAGAGAACAGGAAAACTGTGTCGTGTTAACTAAAGAATGAGTTAAAGGCACATAAGGTGCAAATCATATTGATGATACATAAATATGCATCCATGTGTGTATTTGTCTATTTCAGTGCTTTTGATATTCTATACGTTGCAGACACCGCATAAAAAGCGTATTGGCACACATCACTTACATTGATATTATTTCACCTTACTCTCCAGATCAATAAACTTAGACTCAAAATGGCATATCGTTTTTCTAAGCCTGTAATTGTCATAGAAACAGGAAGTGGCAAAAAGAGGATTTGAACCCAGGTCTGTGTGGCTACAAAACCAACCACAGTTCAGTGGTTGCGGGTGTTTGTGGAAAGGCCTTCTGTAAAAGACTACATTCTCTAGATATTTATTATCTTTGGATTTGATCGTGAGACTTATATTACATTCTTTTGACTTTAGAACTATTTAAACTTCAGGAAAACAGGAAAGAAGAAACTGTTTATAAATTCTCCATGACCTTTAAAGCAGAAACATCTGTTGGGTTACGCCGATCTTGAGTGAACACAGACAGGCTTTCAGGTGGATGGACTGTAGATTTCATGGGCATTGTCATCTGACTCTTTGAAATTAAACGAACTTGGAGAAAGCTGTGGGGAATAATTTATTGTATTTTTCATAAAAATAAATGCTATAATGTAATAATATAAAGTGACAGTCCTTGATTACATTCTCTGGTGAACCTGGTTCCTGAATTTCTGTTAATAGTGATAAATAATCCCAAGGGTAGTCAGTCCGGGTCCTCACCTTTGAATGATTTCCAAAAGCTGAGTAATATATGGATTCATCTGGGGAGAATCCACTCATAAACCTCTAGTGTTGACTCAAAATATTTTAATATACTGTTCTATAAACAAATGCAGACGTGGATGTAGTTTTAAATTCCTCTTCCTTATAGTTCCCATATAACCAAAAAGCAAAGACACGTATAAACACTAACTACAAGCTGACCTACAAGGCCAATGCATTTCAAATTAACGACATTAATTCAAGGGAGGATCTTATTCTGCAGAATTTAAATTGCTGTCCATATGAGTATGGTACTAACGGCAGTAGTTAGACGGACCCTGAATTTGTTTCGTATTTACTACACAGCACTGGGGATACTGCAATCTTCCCATCACTTTTTCCTATTCAAATTCTTGGGGATTAATTCAAATATGCTATGAAGTCATATTTTCAATGACTTTCCAGGATCGTATCAGTAGTTTAACAAGTCTGCTTTTTAAATTATTTTGTTATTATCATTTTTAGCGCCCTGTGACTTGACAGAACAATTTGGCAACCAAGAATATTTTAAATAACAAGGAGATTCAGTGTCTTAGCCTGGGCTTTCCCAAAGCCAACTCTGAGACAAAGGTTAATCTATGAATGGTTTATTCAGAAATGTCATTTTAGGGAGCCAGATAGAATAAAGAGTAAAAACTCATCCAAAAAATATGTTATTGAAGTGGCTACCTCAAGAGAATACTATTTACTTGGTCCAAAGGAGCTCTAAGAAGGCTTCTGGCGTGTTTCAAACCAGCCAGCACAGGGGTAAAAAGGGAAGTTATTTATGTGTTGGTCCACCTTCCAACACGTAAGCACTTTGTATGTATGATTGCCAAACCGTCCACGGGGCACACGTACTCAGTGTCAGAGGATCTCTGGGCAGAAAGTCAGAAGACCTACTGTGCCTTGCGATGCCTCTGTCAAACAACACTTGCAGCAAGCTGCTCAAAGCAGAGACTGTCCACGACAGTCAGTGTCAGACTGGCCGCGACAACAATAGCTGGAACGAGATAAGAGGCTAAGTCTTGAAGCCATGCCCAAGAGGGTTTCCCATTGACTCACATTAACATCTTAGCTAATTTCTATATCTTTATGCAATTAAAAAAGTCAGTAGACCTTTAAAACATTAGAAAAATACACGGACACCCTATCAAGCAACATTCTCAGCAAATTTCATTCACGGATGTTTTAGACAATCATTCTCAGAGTTTAACTGCAGTCCCAGAGATAGCTAGACATCTATTGCTTTATAGATGTTTTGTCAACGTAGGCTCTCAAAAAAGGGATAGAATTTTTTTTTCTGTGTAGCTGATTCTTTTAATTCAATGCAATATATTTTGTCAAATCCCTCTTTTGTGTATTCTGCTGCACTCTGGGAATTCAAACATGATCAGACCACAAACACTAGAGCGTCCCATGGTCTTTTGGGAAGGCAGGTACCTAATTCCCAAATCTGGTAGAATTCTTTAGTTGACACGTGTTCAAATGTTTTCGACATATGAAAAGCATATTTCAGATGCATAATTGGCATTCAAAAAATAGATGGCTTAATTTCAAATGTGCGGCAACAACAAGAACAACTCAAGGGTGTTACTGGAGGGAAAAATAATAGGATTTTGCATGGCCAGTCTGGGTTGGAGTTTCTATTTGTGGCCCCCGAGGTAGTGAGACAGTGGAATTTTTCCCTCAACCTACTGGTATAGTAAGCCTAGTATTGAGATTGAAAACTGCTCCTGCACTCAATTCAATTAAATTAGATGAAGAGAAATGGCATTATGAGATTTTAAATTCATTCTTAACCCATATCTTCCGTGTAAAATAAGCTGAACTTGCAAAAAAAAAAAGAAAGAAAAAACTCGCTTTGTTTTTTGCCTTGAACATTTTTTCTGATGTGTGTATTCAGACAAATGTGTGCCATTCTTTTTCATATTACAAATTTATTCCATAAAAATGAGTCAATAATGTTACTTCTATACCAAAAAAAGGGGTATTGTCTATCGTACTCATATTTGTTTTGCCAAAATACAAATAAACATGCACACATGCATACAAATGTGCATATGTGCATATGCATATGAAGTGTGTGTAGGGACCATATTTCCAAGCAGTAATAGATATTAAGAGCAAAATGCTCTTTTGGGTATAATAATCTTTTACATATAATTTCAGAAAAAAATTCAATGGAACTGTCCTGCCTCCTGGCAACATTGAAGACTAAATCAAAAGCCTAATGAAGAATAAAAATATTGAATAAATTAATTTTGTTTGTGTTTTCTTTAATATGGATCTGACAGCCAACTGCTTTCAGATACAGTCATTTGTTCTCACTATATCACTTTGTACAAATAACATACAAATTGCTATCACTCCGTGCATTTTTTGAAATTTTTTAATGTTTATTTTCTTGGGAGAGAGAGACAGAGCAGGAGCAGGGGAGGGGCAGAGAGAGAGAGAGAGAGAGAGACAGAATCCAAAGCAGGCTCCAGGCTCCGAGCTGTCAGCACAGAGCCCAATGCAGGGCTTGAACCCACAAACTGTGAGATCATGACCTGAGCCGAAGTCAGACGCCCAACCTACTGAGCCACCCAGGTGCCCCACTCCATGCATTTTTAATGAATTTTTATGCATATAAAAATAATCTTGATCAAAACAAACTTCTATGACATATGTTTTAATCGTGGAAGTATGACACACATTAAAATTGAACAATTTTATGATTTCTAAGCTGGAAATGCTCGCCTATGGAAACACAGCTTCGATCACATATGCCAGTGCTGGACATCTCTGTTTCAAGAATCTAAAGGTATAATGAATCTTCATACTATCTTTTGGGTAAGGTGATTTGTGTCTATATTTGTTTCTTTCTATAGTTGCTTAAGCTAAAACAAACAAACAAAGCAATTAGCCCTTAATGTTTCCTGCCTTAGTCCGCTCTGTCAGACAAAATGCAGTAGACTAGGTTATTTAAACAGAAATATTTTCTGAGTTCTAAAGTCCAAGCTCAAGATGTCAGCTAATTTGATTCCTAGTGAGGTCTCTCTTCCTGGCTACCTTCTCGTTGTATCTTCGCATGGCAAAAAGAATGAGCCCTGGTATCTCTTCCTTTTTTTTAGGGGCACCACCCCTATCAGAATAGGGTCTCAACCATATGAAATCATTGAATCTGTCACCTGCTCACAGGCCTTGTCTGCAGCGATAATCACCTTGGGGGTTAGGGCTTCGGCATATGAATTCGACAGGGGCAGGGACATAATTCAGTCCAAAGAACTTTCTTAAATTCAAAAAGTATTTTGCAATAACTCTATAATCCTTACATTCTGTTTGAGCCAGTCCATAGCCACAATGGTCTCTTTCCTACTCTCTAGAGACCCCTATTTGAGTAACAACTCACAATGTAGAAGATGAAGATTTTGGTAACCATTAGGAAGATGCTCTTCAGGAGCCACTATTTATTTGGCATCTACAATATGCCAGGTACTCTGCATCCAATGCTCCGTTCAAGCCTCGGCACCACTCCATGACATTTATGTTATTCTGTACATTTTTCCAATTGGAGAACCCGAGGCTTAAAGAGGTTAATTATCTTTTGTGTAGTCTAAATCATGATATAATAAATAACTCCTCTGTTAGTGCTCTCGCCTCAACATTTCTGCCAACTCTGACATGTTTAAAACAACAAGAGCTCTAGGAACAATGTTTAGAAGTCTCTTCTGGGGAAGATTGATCTACTCCATTGTTAAAATTTTCAAGTTCAAACTAATTTGATAAATCAGATCTTAGTCTGTTTTAAAGATGGGGAAGTGTATTATAAAATATAATGATATTTAATGGGAGAAATATTTAGAAATCCCTGTTCTGTCTCTTTTTAATGGTTTACTATGTATAAAGAAAAGTTCATGGGGGGATTAGATTTGGCTGGATCTGCAATGTCTAATGTTTGAAAACTCTGACCTTGAACGTTCTCCCGAGAGACTTTGGTTCTCCCGGGTATATGCTTCAGACGGTTCTCCCTGCGATATGATGAAGCTGAATCATTTTCAACATCAACATGTACCTTGAGATAAACTGCTTCCCTTTGTTTTGAGGCAGTAAAACATGGTTTGTGGATGATTATTTCCTTGGTGAGTTTTTTTTTTTTCTTTTCACTGGAGTTTTCCCAATGCTTCATCTTTCAGGAAAAGGAAACTTGACAGCTAATTTTCCATCCCTATATTGCGTACTTCCACCCCCAAATAGAATGGTTGACAGTTCACATTATACAGCAATAGGATACTGAAACATGGAACCCACCCCTCAGTAGAGAGATCCAGCAAAAACTTTCCAGTGTAGGTGGGATTAATCACAAATGATAATTCGAGGTTTGAAATGAGTCATCACGACATTTCAACCCATTTGGGTATAAAATGAGATTAAAATGAGAATGTAATCACTTCAGTGCCAAAAATGGAAAGTAGACGCTAAGTACTCATTTGTTAAAAGTAACTCGTTTTCTGATTTTCCAAAACGTAAGGGCTTCTATGTCCTCCCAAATGTAATGTTGTGATAGGCTATGAAATTCTGGTCTTGAGTTAAAATAAGATTTTGTAAAAAGTCGGATGCATGAAATTATGTACTTTCTGATGCAAGAGTTAGATTTCGTTTCCCGTAATGAAGTGACCTTGCCTTTTGGCTTTGGTCTACGTACCCAGGACAAAATAACAAACAAACAAACAAAAAAACAAGAAACCTCTGTTTTTCAACAGCTGTATTAGTCTGCTTCAGCTGTCATAACAAAATATCATCGACTAGGTGGCTTACACAACAGAAATTTATTTTCTCACAGCTATGGAGACGGGAAGTCCAAGATCAAGAGGCTAGCACAGTTGGGGGCTGGGGGAGTTTCTCTCCTTGGTCTGTGGATGGCTGCCTTCTTGCTGTGTATTCACATGACCTCTTTAAAGAACACTGAGGGGCAAGGTCTTCGATGTGTCTCCTTATAAGGACACTAATCCTCTTGTATTAGAGCCCCCCCCCCCACCACACACACAATTATGATCTCATTTAACTTTAATTACTACTTGAGAAGCCTTATCTGTAAATATTGCCACACTGGGAGTTATGGCTTTGACACACAAATTTTGGAGTCAAATTTTGAATACAAGCATTCAGTCCATGACAACTGCTAAGGATAGAATGCACATCTAGTTTATTTAGGAACCATCCACTTCACATGTTCTTCCCCGATTTGGTGTTCTATACTAGATACGTGTACTCAGGTCCACACACGCAGTCAATTCATGTCCCTAAAGGCCGTGAGCACAGTTATAAATAATTTCATGGCGTGTCTACAGCCACATGGTGATTTATAGACAAAACTACCTCTGTAATCTTAGCCCCTGTGTGGACACTTAGAGATCCTAAACAGCTGTCTCTGTTTCTGTAACCCTGTGGAGGTGTGGACAGCTACATTTGTCCTTTTAAGAAGGAAAGAAAATCATCATTTTTTTTTTCCTCAAAAGTGTTTACAGAACAGATGCTTCTAATGAAGAGGTTTGTGTTTACACTTGGTCTGATGGCAGGCAAATATTTGGTTTGTTCAGGAAACCAAAGAATGGCTCACACCCTGTAGTGTGGGAAGGCATTGAGAATAATGATGGGGGGGGGCATCTTTCTAAGTAAGTATAGCTGGGTTCTGATCCTGGCTTCTAATGAATCAGGAAACTTCCTGATTAATTGGTTTTCCAGATCCTTCTTTGGCTTTCCTGCTCCTTCTCTTGTCGCTGGAGGAGCTATTCTCTACACAGTAGCTGGAGTGATGTTTTAAGATGTAACCCTGGCCATACCACTTACCTGCTCAGACGCCTCCTGTGTCTTCTTATCCCTCTAGGACCAGAGTCCTTATGAGAGTCCTGGGATCCTGCCAGGACCTGGCTTTTGCCTGCCTCAACCGCATCCTTAAGATTCTGACCCTTATTGGGGCGCCTGGGTGGCGCAGTCGGTTAAGCGCCCGACTTCGGCCAGGTCACGATCTCGCGGTCCGTGAGTTCGAGCCCCGCATCAGGCTCTGGGCTGATGGCTCGGAGCCTGGAGCCTGTTTCCGATTCTGTGTCTCCCTCTCTCTCTGACCCTCCCCCGTTCATGCTCTGTCTCTCTCTGTCCCAAAAATAAATAAACGTTGAAAAAAAAATTAAAAAAAAATAAATAAAAAAAAAAAAAGATTCTGACCCTTATTAACTACATAGTAGTCACTCTCGCCACCCTGCTATCTCCTGAATGCATTTCTTCACCTCAGTCTTTTCTGTTTGTCTCTGGGATGTAAACTGCTATTTTACCAGTTCCCACAATAGTGCTCAGTGCCTACAGATATTCAGCTGACTTTGGATAAATGATAAAATAACACTGTTGTTAACTCGAACTATCAAACTTAAGATGCTACCCTAATGTGAGTTATTGTCATTTTAAGTATCCCCTCATTTAAAAGCTTCATAACTAGCATAACCTCCAGCTGAAAAAATATATTTAATTATGTTTTTAAATTTTCCTATTCTTAGAAGACTCTCCAAGTACAATATACATAGGAAAATTTATGGGGCATATCTATACCTTTACATACTGTATTTGTTTATATAAAATTAGATACTATTTCAAGAAAGATTGGATTTTGTTTAAATGAGGTTCTATATTTACTCCAAAGAGTCTACTGAAAAACAACAGCTGCCACGTAATAAATGGTCACTCCAGGTAAAAATTCACCGTGGCCATGTCGTTTCACTTGTTGCTCCCAGAGGAATGGATCAGGATTAGGAAGCAGGACATTTGCGCCCCATTTTATAGAAGCCATGCACAAAACACTTAGCATTGACCTTCAGCTTGACTGCCATGAGGATTCAGCTAACTGAATCTGTGTGCACCCTAAGCCTTCCTTTCCCCTGGGTAAGCATCCGGTCACCTAACCCCTAGGTATTTATAGTTGTACTCCCAGAGCATCTCTGATTCCATCTGATTTCTTCTCCATCTCACTTATGCCAGGCTAGTTTTTTTTTTTTTCAACGTTTATTTATTTTTGGGACAGAGAGAGACAGAGCATGAACAGGGGAGGGGCAGAGAGAGAGAGGAAGACACAGAATCGGAAACAGGCTCCAGGCTCTGAGCCATCAGCCCAGAGCCTGACGCGGGGCTCGAACTCACAGACCGCAAGATCGTGACCTGGCTGAAGTCGGACGCTTAACCGACTGCGCCACCCAGGTGCCCCATATGCCAGGCTAGTTTTTGATGGAAGTGTTACCTTTCTTTTCTAAGATCCCTTGTTCCTCTTCTGGATCCCTTGTCTCCCCTTTTCCAACCTGCTCTGTATCCCAGGAGGCTGGTCTGTGTGGACTTCACCAATGGATTCCCCTGCCCTCTGCTTTCCTCTTGAATTCAGGTCACACAGAAGAGCACCAAGGGAAGATCAGAGGAAGAGAATGAGGTAAGAGCTTGCTATGTCCTTCTCTCACCTGCTCCCTGCAGGTCACTATTCTTGGTTCTTTCCTTCGCCAGAGGATAAAGTTATAGTCAGACCAACTCCTCCACACAGCTTTCTTCATTTCCAATAACCCCTCAACTACTTAACCCCTCTGGCCCTGGAAATAGAAACATTCTGTTACCAGCTGTGGTATCATACTGTCTCTGGCTGTTTCCCTTATAACAGACATTAACTTATCCTCTTAGTTTTTAGTGTATGAATTGTTTTCGACTAGAATTATGATTATATATTTACTCATAACCCAAAGGAAAATGATAATCAGCTACATGTCTACCCCAGAAATGCATATGAATTTTGGAAGCAGCCTGATGGTGTCATAAAGTGATATAGCATAAAGATTAATTGTGTACCCTCGAATCTTTGTTGTGTCTTTCACTGGCCATTAAAATTAAGTTAATTGTTTTCTTCTATGACTTCAGTTTCTCACCTGTACAATCTGGAGAGGAATAATATTTAGCTTGAAGAATTATTCTGGAAGAAGATCTATATAAAATATTTATCAAAATGTCTGGAAAATACTAATTGTATAATAATGGTAAAACATGGTTTTTATATTTTCCTGACTGTGATGGTTAATTTTATGTGCCAACTTGACTGGCCACAGGGTGCCCACACATTTGGCCAAACGCTATTCTGGGTGTGTCTGCAAGGGTGTTTCTGGATAAAGATTTCATTTTGCTAATGTTTATTTTTGAGAGAGAGACAGAGACAGACAGACAGAGAGACAGAGTGAGAGTGGGGGAGGGGCAGAGAGAGAGGGAAACACAGAATCTGAAAAGAATCAGGCTGCAGGCTCTGAGCAAGCTGTCAGCACAGAGCCTGATGTGGGGCTCAAACCCACGAACTGCAAGATCATAACAAAGCCTTGGTGGATGCTTAACCGACTGAGGCACCCAAATGCTCCAAGCATGTATCTGGATAAGATTAACATTTCAATCAGTCTGTTGAGTAAAGTAGACTGACCTCCTTAATGTGGGTAGGCCTCACGCAATCAATTGAAAACCTGAATAAAACAAAAAGTCTTGAATAAGAAGGAATACCTCAGGCCTGACTGTTGAACTACACATTGGTCTTTTTCTGCCTTTTAACTCTACTAAAAAGTCAGCTCTTTTTCAGTCTCCCGCTTGCTGGCTTTCAGACTGGACTTTAGATCATTGGCTCTCCGGGTTCTCAGGCCTTCAGACTTGGACTGGAAATATACCATTGGCTCCCAGGCCTTTGAACTACACATCAGCTCTCCTGGTTCCCCAACATGCCAACTGCAAACCTTGGGCCTTCTTAGCCTCTATCATCATGTGAGACAATTATCTATTATAAATCTCTTAATACACACGCACACACACACACACACGCGCACAGATGTGTTTTGTTTCTTTGCCAAATGCTGACTCATACACTGACTTAACTTTATATCAGAATCACCCAAAAAACTAAAATATCACCTTGAAATTTACCCCCAAATTTTAATTATTTAAGTGAAGAGTCCAGGGAGCTGCATCATTAAAAAGATCTCCATATGCAGCTCAGTCAGTTGAGCATCTGATTCTTGATTTCAGTCATGATCTCCTGGTTCATGGAAATGAGCCCCGTGTAGGGCTCTGTGCTGACAGCCTGGAGCCTACTTGGGATTCTCCTCCCCCCCCCCCCCCCACCATTCCCCTCCTCGCACTCCACCTCTCTGAAAATAAATTAATAAACTTAAAAAAATTAGAAAGGATCTTCATATCATTTGAAGCAATGGATAAGCACTGATCTGTGAACTCCCACTTGGGAGACACGCAGTAGACACACAATTCCAGCTGTCAGTCACACAAGCTGAAGTTCCACTCGGCAGTCAAGAGGTGTGATCTCGTGACAGTTAAATTTTGTACGTTGGCATCCTCATCTAGAAATAACATCAATTATGCTAAAAGCTTTTCTATATTGTCTTGTTTAGTTCATGACATATGTACCGTCCATACTGAGGGGGAACATATTTTTTACGTTTATTGATTTGTTTTGAGAGAAAGCAGGGGAAGGGCAGAGAGAGGGGGCTAGAGAATCTGAAGCAAGCTCCATGTTGTCGGCACAGAGCCCAGTGCAGTGCTCAAACCCACCGACTGTGAGATCACAACTGGAGCCGAAACCAAGATTCAGAAGCTTAACCAACTGAGCCACCCAGGCTCTGGAAAAGAGTATTTGTTGATTCCTAGTAGAACATCATGTAACCTAACAAACCATTGTTGCTTTTTCACTAGTAATATTATTGTCCTTATTATTGAATAAAAGATGTTTTCCTTCTACAAGTTAATTCCTTTGATATCGATCGAGTGCTCATTATATGCCTGGCACTATTGTTGTGCTGGGGACACAACGATGATGAAGACAGACACGGTGCCCTGCCCTCATATAACTAAAGTACTCACAGGGGAGAAGAAAATAGACTTAAAGAATAAATTCATCTTCTCATTTAATGGTAAAGCGTGATAAGTTCTGAAGGAAAAAAAAAATGAACAAAGTGAAAGGATAGCAGTAAGAGGAAAATAAGAATTCAGCAGAGACCCAGTCGAAGCAGGGAATGAACTACAGAGCCTGGAGGGGTGAAAGTCTAGGTTCCCCGCTGGATTTTGCTGGTGGGGGCTGGGGTGGAGGCTGGGGTGGGGGTTGGGGCTGTAACTTTTTTTTTTTCCTGTGTTTTTTGACTGGAGTAGAGAAGTTTTTGTCTAAAACCTCCTGCCTGGCTAGGCTGCCCCTTTCCTAGTCTTTTGGCTAGAAAGAGTAGACGTTGCCGCAAAAGAAATGACATGCTGGAGAATTTTCTGTCCACATCTGCCATGCTTTGGGATGTTGGCGCTTTCAGACCAAGTTGGGAGATATGGAGGCCAAAAGAAAACCTTAACTCGCAAAATTGTTATCTGTCACTCTGCATGTTGTCCAGTTATGTTTCTAACTGAGAAGCGTTTTTGTCTTTCTGAATGATAGGAGTTTAGGTGGTGTTCGACAAGGTGTTTCAGTTGTTCAAAAGACTGTGCTGATTGGAAGCTCTGTCTTCTAGGACTGACCACAGAGGCTCTTTCCCTGTTATCACCCATGATGGGCCCCCTTGTCATTTTTTTTTCAGCTGCTCATCCCACATTTCTGATGACCCATACAATTTTCATCTTAGGTTAATTTGAAAGTCATGATTCTAAATTACCAAGCCATCTTATAGTTGGAGTACATGATTAAGCTGTCTATGGCCAGACTATCTCTTGTGTTTCATTTCACAGTGTAGGGGCTGAAAGTCAAGTGTTTCCAAATCCTCATGAAGTATGTCATTATGGATTTGCAAATCATGGGCTGTACTGTTTCTCCAATAGACTTATTTGAGGCATTAATGTTAGAATGTGAAACTAGACAGTGTCCGAGAGCCCATAGTTTATGGGGACACTGTCAAATCTGCAACTTTGGGACTGAGATCCTCCAATTAGCTGCTTCCCTGTCACCGTGATGATAGAAACACACATCATTTAGAAAACCACAGTCCTTATCAATCTACATCTCAACATCCACAACGTTCCTTCCCATTTTCTGGAGTCTGTTAAATGCACTTTTTTTTTCACACTCACCACATTCGCAACTTCAGAGGGTGATTATGTCTAGCTGCTTTGCTTAACACTGTGGGCCAAATTCTTAATAAGAAAATCTGTCACGTCTTGATAAATCATCTTCTTCTACCACACTGGGTTTCATAGAGCAGCTGGACGACACTTTCACAGCTGCTACTTCCCATTGCTGAATTCACTGTTGAATGAAATGATTCCTATGGGTAGTATCCTTTGGGTATCTTTCGGGAGGAAAATACCTTCATTATCCTTACCATTAAAGCAATTCCATGTGGAAACTGAGTGAAATTCACAGAAAACACAGCTGGCTCGAGAGCATCAGTAATACTATTTTTATTAGCAGATATTTTTTTTCTGATTATGCACATATTGCAGTGAATTGTTTCCAAATTTGGCAAACCTCACAAAAATCTGTTTCATCGTAAACCTATCTGTTTTGAAGGAAGTGAAAGATGTTGTTGCCTTCCGTGTTAAACCTTATTTCTTTTTCTTTTTCTCTATCCAGGTCAAGTTGATCCAGGCTGATAGAGTGAATACGGTAAAGGGAAAGCATTGACTGGGGCCTGGAGTGGCTCATTTTCATCCCCGGAGTCTCCCTGGGTTCCTGGTCTGTTTCTGAGTTGTTTGATTACTGATGAAACCCTTTACAAATGCAAAGTTTCCCTTGGGTACTGATGCCATTGAGTCAAATCCAGTAATAGAATTTTTAAGTGTGGTTTTCTATGAGCTTTCACTTTAATTGGTAACAGCCAAATAGGTTGTTTTGAAAAATGAAAACCTTATACAATTTTAAAGCTATTGCATTTCTACGGCCATGCCGATATGTTTTCACAGCATTGCTTGGAGCATGTCCATTTTGTCATGCGTTGGAGAGTAATTACACTAACGAGGTACACAGCTACTCCATTCAGGTGTAGGGTATTGAACTGTCTGTGCTGAGAGGCTGTTTTTGGACAGCCACTCTCTTTCCTTTTTAGTTATCAACACTTTGATTAGATGACAACTTCGTGTTATTATTATTTTACACCAACATAGTAAATAACATACACTTATTTCTGATCAAGTATACTGATGAACAGAGAAGGGTGTTGTAAAGATAGAATCATGACTTAACCACTGATTTAAATCAAATGCCATCATTCTGTTGCTCAAAGGCCTTCACTTAACTTACTTGAAGAAAAGAACCAATTATCAAAGTTCTGAAACCCTGTAACCTAAAAAAAAAAATCTACAACCCCAATAATTGTTCTCGGAAAATAGAAAGTTCGTATGTAGACTTTGTAGGCATATAGCTGCATCCAAAGCGATGGGCCAGGTACACTCTGCATAGCCATTAGGAAGTTACTTGACTTGGGGATGTTCATGAGATTTCATTAAGCTGAAGTGTATATGTGTCTAGCACAGTTTGTAGCAAAAACTGTGTATTCAAAATGGTTATTTTTCACTGTCTTCCTCACAATTTAGGACCAAAATAAGCAGAAATAACCCTAACAAATGTTCTCTGAAAGCTGTCAAGTGTATCAGTCACTAGAGGTATGAGAAACATTTGCAAACAGCATCATCCATGAAAAACAGACAGCTTCTCTCTTTGCTCTGGGTCATTGTAATACAGACAATGCCTTTTCAATATTAATATGTGGGGCAGAAGGTCCTGTGGCCTTGTGGGTAATACAGACAGGCAGGAATCACAGCAGAAATTGCCAAAATGTCAACTTGTTTCAGAAGTGCTAGATTAACCATACTTCAGGGAAATGTCATCATTTTGACCCAAAGCTACATAGAAAAGTTTTAGGGAGGAGGACGGGTAAGGGAGGTGGATGTTTGTTTGTTTTTAGATACAAAGAACTGAGTTAATATTCTAAATTCAGGACTAAAGGAATGACATTTTATATGTGTGCATATGTAGTTCCTTGGTGGTCTCCACTCTTGGGCAAAAAAAAACGTATTTTTGTAAGCCAAGATAATCTGAAACAGATTATAGGGAAATCCATCAGAAAAATAAATACAGAGTGTCTAGTATGACGTGGGGATGTCCATTAATGTAGCTGTACTGCAAATATGGTGAAAGAATTGTTTGTTTTTTTGTAATTTTGCACAGTTGTGTTTTTGTCTAGCTTGATCAATGCTAGTCTTGTATCACAGATCTCTCTTTCTTTGCCTTCCTTGTGAGTCACTGACCATATGGCTCCAGCTCCCAGTCTAGCTGCTGAGGAGGAAGAAAAAAAATAGTCTTGATAAACATGCAGACCATTTTGAGTATGAGGTTGACATAGCTGATCCCTCCAGCACAGTCTCAAGAGGACGAGCACATTGAATCTCTTTCATTAAAGGCCAAGTGAACCCTGTCCTTATCTGTGTACTGAATTCATCTGCAGGGTCCTTCAAAACCAAATTCAAATAGGCTACTATTTTATTTACATTGCATATATAAGTGCAGCTATGAGTCTTTTTGTTGGAAGAAGACATTTGTGTGTCCAGGCTCTCTGTGCCTTTATGCTTAGCTCTGTCCAATAACTTTCCTGGACCTTAAACATTTTTGTAAATATTTGTGTAACTCCTCTTTTTCTGATGATTTTGCAAGGCAAATTGCAAATATTGCATTACTTATTCTCTCTATCAGGAATGTTGACTTACTTTATACCAATATCATCCTATCCCAGTGGTTCTATTTTGTATCTAAATGTTGGAATGAGCATTAAAAATTAAAAGGTCATTATAAGTAATGGGTAGCATATAGCATTGGTACTATGGAAACTACTGTTTCCAGAAACATGAGGTTTCTTCTCAAGCCTTTACTGTTGTTTGTAATTTAGTAAATTTAAGAATGTATTATAATTTGGGGCACGTGGGTGGCTCAGGCAGTTAAGCGTCTGACTTCAGCTCAGGTCATGATCTCATGGTTTGTGGGTTCAAGCCCAGGGTCGGCCTCTGCACTGACAGCTCAGAACCTGGAGCCTGTTTCGGATTCTCCCTCTCTCTCTCTCTCTCTCTGCCCCTCCCCCACTCGTGCTCTGTCTCTCTCTGTCTCAAAAATAAATAAAACATTAAAAAAAATTTTTTTTTTAATTTTTTTTTTCCAACGTTTATTTATTTTTGGGACAGAGAGAGACAGAGCATGAACGGGGGAGGGGCAGAGAGAGAGAGGGAGACACAGAATCGGAAACAGGCTCCAGGCTCTGAGCCATCAGCCCAGAGCCCGACGCT
>NW_024412396.1:57551839-57602419 GCF_014898765.1 Herpailurus yagouaroundi
GACAGAGAGAGACAGAGCATGAACGGGGGAGGGGCAGAGAGAGAGAGGGAGACACAGAATCGGAAACAGGCTCCAGGCTCTGAGCCATCAGCCCAGAGCCCGACGCGGGGCTCGAACTCACAGACCGCGAGATCGTAACCTGGCTGAAGTCGGACGCTTAACCGACTGCGCCACCCAGGCGCCCCTAAAAAAATTTTTAAAGAATATATTATAATTATTTTATAAGTACAAATATAAAAATTGGCCAAATGGGAGGTCAATCTTTGTTCAGGAAAATTAGTTTTTGAACTGTCTGATGAGAAAATTTTTCTTTAAATGATGCTTTTCTATCTTTTCCTGAACTTCCCTGAACTTTGAAAGGACTAAGAAAGAACAGTCACATTTTAAAGACAAAAGAAGTTTTGCAGCTGCTCTGTGAATTCAAATTTTCCTCTCTATATTTTTTTGCTATCAGATAAGACCTTCTTCTATAGTGAAATTTCCTTAGTGCAGTTGATTTGTTCAGTTTCTCTGGGTAAATTTCCCCACGCAAAGGTAACATTTTGATTATCTTTGTGTAATAAAATCTATCAAGATTTTCAGTTGGCTCTTTGCTTTGTGTCACATTCAGGGAGTCCCACACTCCTAGGTTATAAAATAAGGCACTCATGTTTTCTTCCAGCATTTGTTTTTGGTTTGGTTTAATTTTAAGTATACAATTGGAATTTATTCTGATATATTGTATGAAATTTGAATCCAGCTGCATGATTTTCCAAGCCAATCACATTGCTACAATACCGTTTATTTTTTAAATCCCTTAACCCTCCTACCTTGAGATTCCATCTTTAGTATATATTAAGCTGTCATATATCCTTGACTCTATTTCAGGACTTTCTGTTTTGTACTACATGGAAGGTAAAATGTCCCTTCCCCCTCCAATAGTCTCTGGCTGAGACTGAGAGGGCCGATGGGAAAAAAACATACAAATTTTATTTACATGTACGTGGGAGCCCTCACAAGAAAACATTAAGACCCAGGTGCACCGGGTGGCTCAGTTAGTTAAGCATCCGACTTTGGCTCAGGTCATGCTCTTATGGTTCTTTAGCTCAAGCCCAGCCTTGGGCTCTGTGCTCACAGCTCAGAGCCTAGACCCCGCTTCAGATTCTGTCTCCCTCTCTCTCTGCCCCTCCCCCACTTTCATTCTGTCTCTCTCTGTCTCTGTCTCTGTCTCTCTCTCTCTCTCTCTCTCTCAAAAATAAATAAGCATTAAAAAAAAGAAAAAAAGAAAAATGAAGACCCAGAAAAGTGACTAGGCCTAAGTGATTATTTACTAGCTTGAACAAAGAGGAGAAATTATGGAAAAGTAATTAAACTATAGGGAGGAGACTAGCAGAAACTAAGAGTTATTTTAGCAAGTTTTGTTTGCAATGACATTCTCAGCCTGGAGTGGCCGTCTCTGGTGCTGAGAATGGTTGGTTCTTCTTCCTGGTAAGAGAGTCACCTTTCACATGAGAATTTTATCTCCTTTGGAGTATCTGCAATGTTTCATGTGCCTCTGAGTCAACATAACCAATAAGACAAAGTGGCATATTTTGGGATGCATATGCTAAATTCTTCAATATCATTCATCTGTTTGTGCCCCAGGAAAACTCCAGTGAGTCTGGCAGTCCCGGGAATCTCACTGCTACCCTCAAAAAACTTGTAGTCAACATAAGTATATAAATAAATCATATATTGGAACTTTCATGAACACTAGAATTATATAAAGACATAATCTGTGTAATATTCTACGTCCTTGGAATTACATACATGACTATACAAGTCATAAAGCAGAAATATGAATATTTATGCCTCAATGCTTAAGAATATCCTATTTGGTTTATGTTATAACCAAGAAAATACTGTCTACAAGTTTGTTGGCTTGCATTGAATAGTCTTCCAAAATTTGGTCATTAGGGAAATATACATGATTTGTATACATCCTATTATACCCGTATGTACCTAATTAATAAATTTATCTTATAATGTCTTTCCTTTAGATCATATATTTTTATTTTATTTATTTACTTTTTTTAAAGCTTATTTATCTATTTTGAAAGAAAGAGAGCGAATGGGGGATGGGCAGAAAGAGGGAGAGAGAGAATCCCAAACAAGCTCAGCATTTTCAGGGCAGAGCCTGATGTGGGGCTTGAACTCACAAACCAGGAGATCATAACCTAAGTTGAAGTTGGACACTTAACTGACTGAGGCACCCAGGCACCCCAATATAATATATTTTTAAATTGCTATTATTCATATATTTACAGAAGACTGCATGTGTGCACTAAAATTTGTGGAATAATTTCTAAAATCCCAATCTAATTTTTTGCATGAATGGCTTCCAGAATCTATGTTAGTGCCCCCATATTTCCGTTTCATTTGGTAAAATGTATATGTGCATGTGCATATGCATACATATATATCCATATATGTGCAGCATATGCATATACATATATCCATATATGTGCATTTATATATAACATATACAATATCTAAAATGTACATGTATATGACATATTTTTTCATTATAATAATTCCAAAATGACTATCGAGAGGATCCGTATGAGTCACCATTCCAGCTCTTATTTCTATGTCTGTCCTGACTTCCCTTGCTTGACTCAGTTGCAGGTTATAGGAATTAAGGGATTTCAGGTCTCCCTCCTTAACCCCTCACAAATGCACCCATACACACACAGGGTACCCTCTGCATCAGGCCCTGCGCTGTTAAAAATAAAACCTATTATACTTTGGGAATACTTCATGTTTTGGACGGAGTCTGCTGCTTCCAGCCTGTGCCCTCTGAGATCTAATGCTCTGTGAGTTTCTTGTCATGTCTTTCTATATAGAACTTTACCGTGGCACCAGGGTTAATTTCTTGTGAGCCAGCTGGCAGAAACTGGCACGGTGATATATGTTTAGTTTGTAATGTTTTTGTACTGTATTTAGGCTTTTACCCCTTGATTTAAAAGTCTGAATGGGTTTGGGTGGGGCATAATCTATCCCCTTATCTTCTGCAAGATTTCTTCACATCATTAGTGAAATGTTCTGCCCTAAGTCATCTGCATGTTTTTCAACTTCTGCTAAAGCTTCCTGTCCAAATTCCTGGTTTTCACGTTTTTCCCTTACAAGAATGTGGCCAACCAGGACATCTGTCTTCACGCACTAAGTGCCCAAACATACCTAAGTGGCACTTTCCTTTTAAGCTGGATTCTGCTGTAGCATGTCTTGCATTGACTCAGAATTATAATTCTGAGCACAACTGGGCCAAGATCTTTAAAAGCCTTTCTGCCACGATTCCACCATTCTGTGAACCAATGCCCTCAGTTTTGCCTTCAGCAGCTCCCGAGGTCTTGTTGATGTAAACACCAGCTTGTATGCCCTTGGTCATTAGCACTGTTTGCTTGGGGCCATGGTCTTCTCTGCTGTACTTGCTAAGCCTCAGTGATCTTGGATTGGCCATATTACCCAGACAAGCAACTCCTAGCACTCGTTACTTTTAGACCAGCATGTTGGAACAGACGTAATTGGGTTTAGAGTGAGAATCATGTAAATCGAGAACCAATTTCTCCTTATTTTGCTGATAAATTGGGTAGATTATTTAAATTAATTCTCCCTTAGTTTACTCATCTGTTAACAAGGCTAATACCCATATTTTAAGATTTTTTTCTCTTTCCACTGAGAGGTAAATGATACTGAGAATATACAATGATATGAAAAGAACAACCATTTATATTGTATATTGTACTCCAGTTGTTTCGCATACATTATCTATAGTCTTTACAACAGTGAAAGCCATTTTTCATCACAATTTTTTTTTTTTTGCAGATGAAACTCCAAAAATGTAACTGACTAGGCCAGCATGGGTATGGAATTCCAGAGTTAGTATTTAAACTAAAATACTTGGTCCCATCACCCATGAATTCTGCATCATTCCATTTTGTCTTCATAAATCCTTACCTGGTACATATAACATGTTTAATGAATCTGATTTTTATTACTTTTTAAAAAATAATATAGATAGTATAGTCAAAGAAGAAATACAATAAAATCAAGTAAAGCCAAGAATCTTAACATATTCATAATTACTTTTCACAAATATTCAACATAATGTTTCCATGTAGTTGGTGTTCAACAAGTATTTGCTGTCTTGCTAATAAATTACTACATTCAACTTTGATTGGAAAATGATAGCTATAATGCCACTGTGTGATTTTTATGTGCATAAATCTAGAAGAATGTTTGAGCCAAAAAAAAAAAAAATCTTAGATAATATAAAGTCATTATGTCTTCGATTCATTTAATCTGTGGATTGCCTTAAAATTATTATAAGAGATAATTAGCCATAGAACCAAAATTGAATTCAGGATCAACAATGTCAGTAGGTTGAAATCCAAAATAAGTGTAAAATTCATGTAAAATTCGTATCAGTCATGGTTTGAGTTATGGCTTTTTATTAACTTTTACTTTTCTTCGAATAAACGTTAGTAGTTCACTTGATTGGATGTTGGGGATGTTGTGTAGGGTGCAGAGGGTGAGTGGGAGCTAATGTTCATGTTCATTTAATAACATGCCCATTCATTTGGGAAGAAAATGGCCTCACACATGATTCTGCTTCTATGATAAATGGCTATCACAATAATGGCTGCCAATGAGCCGGAATTCCACCACAGCCAATGTCTGTGTCCACGCTGGGTTGCAGAGCCAATGAGTGTTGGGAGCAGTCAGAAAATGACTTCCGGGACAGGCCAGTTCTGTTACAGAAGTTCTTTCTTTACCAAATGGTATTCGTTAACAACTGGCTGAAGATGATGACTGCTGCTATCATAGAGGGGAATATGCATCCCAACAATGACGCATAGATAGCATCCCTCATATTAATGCAATTGTGACTCTTTGTTCAGTTACTACAGAGGTAAAGTCTCTTGATGATATGAGACACATTTAAATATTTTTGAAAACGGCACCGATTCTCAAAGAAATAAAGCCCCTAGTGTGTTTTTGTACAATTTTGACAGTTAGTCAAAACGTGATGGTGGCGTTACATAAAGCCAATATATCTATCTGTTTCTATTTCTTTAAGAAATGCATCTAGTATTATTTATGTGCACGCTTTGTAAAGATATTTGCATTGCGTAGAAAAGCAACAACAATTGTGTCCTTGGTTTGATTAGCCTGATTAAATAGAAGAATCTTTCAGCAAGTCAGTTAGATAGAATGTGTTGATTAATAGAATTTTAATGAGTATAAGCTTTGTCAAAAAATAACACTCAGAAGAGGAAAAAGGCAGATAAAATATTTTTCATTTATATGGCCTTCTTTGACCATAAAAGAAATCTTGTGGTCCGTAAATCCATCTACAAATATTTAGACAGTACCAATGATGCTCAAGGCGGGTTCTAGTTGCTGCAAGGAATACAAATAATTGTATTCTGTGTTACTTTACATGATGTGGTCACTGAACTTAGCAGAATATAATATAGTTTGTACAGTTAGGTAGTAGGTGATATTGGGGAAGGGGCAACTGACATTTTGAACAGTTTCTGCATGCTAAGCACTGTAGGAACTATATTTCTCCCTCACTCTAAATCTTGCCAATAGACATCATCTGTGGATTTTGAGATGCAGCAACTCAGACATAGCAAATGTAAATTCTTTGTCTACGTCTGCATAACTAGTCACTGATGGAAACAGTACTTAATTTCAGATCGTTCTTAACTTAAAGCCCATACTCTTAACGGTGGTAGGCAATTGTACACCATGGTAGCCTTTACTATTCTGTGGTTGAAAAACACAAGGGACGGAAGTGATGGAAGAGGAAATGTGAGTGGACCGTGATATTTTATGTTAAGAAAGAGGAAAAACTAAGAACGTGTATTTTTCATGGCTAAAATGGAGTCCCGGTGACTTATAATATTCACCAAAGTATTCACTGGTCTCAATTCTTTGCCTCTCTCCTTAGAGGAAATTCCAGTTCTAATCTCTGAGGTAGGTCTGCTTAATATTTCATATCTACACTTGGAAACATCAGCTTCTGTTTTGTAAAATCTTAGAGTTAATAGGGCCCCCAACCAAGTGTATATATTGAAGGTACAGTGTTTGTACCAAGGTCACACAGCTATTTGCCGCAAGTTTATAAAAACAACCTGTTTTTTCTTGTTTCAGAGAAATGATACTGTCCTGAATAAAATTTCCTATGAACTGAAGACCTAACTAACTTTGTAACACCTATGTAATAATTTTCTGAATGAACTTAATGAGTTAAACTATTAACTCTTAGATTCTACAAACTGCATAAAGATAATACAAAGACTCTAAAAAGCAACTATTATTATAAATATAGACTTCAAGTTAGGATAGTACTCACCAAGTTAAATGAATTAGAAAAGAGATAAAAGGAATATAATTACCCATAATCCCTCCCCTTTTCTTCATACAATTGCTTTCATCATTATGCTATAAAATTTAATAATGTGTTTTAATTTTTATAGAACTAGAACAGACCAATATTCTGTCATATTTATGAACCATAAGGTGCTTAGCCTACACTATAATTTTTTCCAGTTTTTTTCTATTATAAGTAATGCTGTTAGAAATATATCCATGCATAAATCTCTCACTCCATCATAGCCTCAAATATTTGATCATTTTGTAAAGATGTTTCAGGAAAGTGTTTACCTAAGTAATTTTTCCATGGATTTATAAAGATCTGGAAAATTATTAGGGATGCCTATCATACCATCACTAGGAAATAAGAAATCCTTTGTGTTAGAAGCACTGTTGTTCTAATAGAGTATCTGGATAATTAGAAGTGATATCAAGAGGCCTTTGGTTTGTTTTAATTCTTTCTCTCTAAAATTTTACTAGTGTAGCAAGTCCATTTTCCAATTTCATGCTTTTCATTCCTTATTAAATAAATTCAACTTCCATAATTTGTGACTTTCATCTAAAGAACTGGCATTACTTCATATTTTTTGCTTGTATTGTTATGTTTGGTATAAGGCTGAATGCACAATTCATGTAAGCACAGGACCAAGACCAAATATGGCCTAAGTACTCACTAAGAGAGGCACCTATTTGAACTGGGTGCGAGGCTGGCTGATATGAGCAATTCTCAGTTTATGAAACTGAGTAGTTTATGAAACCAGCAGACAGGTCTGAGTTCCATCATCCCCCCACACTCACACGCACACACACACGCACACACGCACGTCTGACTTCAGCTCAGATCATGATCTTGCCATCTGTGAATTCCAGCCCCACATCAGACTCTGTGCTGACAGCTCAGAGCCTGGATCCTGCTTCAGATAATGTGTCTCCCTTTCTGTCTCTGCCTCTTCCCCATTCGTGCTCTCTCTCTCTCTCTCTCTCTCTCAAAAATGAACAAACATTAAAAAAAGAAAAGAAAAGAAAAGAATGGAGCAATACTGGAAGAAAATAAATCAGGCAATGAAATGGAGAAAGAGGGAGGGGCATTGTTTGAGATGTTGCAGTTAAGAAATCCCTTACAGGGGGTGCCTGGGTGGCTCAAGTCAGTTAAGTGTTGGACTTTGGCTCGGGACATGATCTCACAATTCCTGAATTCGAGCCCCGGGGGGGCTCTGTGTTGACAGCTCGGAACCCGGAGCCTGTCTTCAGATTCTGTGTCTCCTTCTCTCTCAGCCTCTCCCTTGCTCGCACTGTCTCTCTTTCTCTCAAAAATAAATAAAAACATTTAAAAAATTATAAAAAAAAAAATAAAAAAAGAAATCCCTTACAAAGCTGGGGACATTTAAGATACATTTAAGTTCCAGTGAAAGAAATAAGCCAACCATCTGACGAGCCTCTAATATAGCATGAACAGCAGGCTCAATGTCCCAAATTTGGAAATATCTTGGGACATTTGAAGGACAGAGAGAAAGCCGGTGAGACGGATAGGATGTGTGGTAGAATATGATCCCAGAGAGCTAAGCGGGTACCAGATCACTTTCAAAACGTGTAAGGTATTTACATTTGATTCTAAATTAGGGGCCACTGAATGATAGTGAACAGGGGAGTTGCATGTCCTGATACATGTTTTAACAATATCATGTACTGTTGTTTGGGGAATCAAATGTAGGAAGCAAGACAGAAAGAAAGCAGAACATACAGGAAGCTCTTTACTAGGGTCTAGGGAAGAGGTACGCACGTCTTGACCTGAGGTGGGAGTAGTGGAGACAGTACAGTTAATCAGGGTCGGATTCTTCTTTGGACACAACCCTTTCTGGCTGTGGTGTGCTGATAACCTGACTCTGTAATCAAGCAAACAGACCTTGCTGTGTGATGGTACCGATTTTTGTGCTGGAAATATTCCTACTATGGACGTATTCAAGCTATCATGGTATCTCTGGAGACGTAGCTGGGAAGAGATATGGGGAAGCAGCTCTCGTGAGCCATGATGAACTGGATTCAGCACACCCCTATTTGCGTGCCTTCTGTATTTTCCTCAGCTCTCACCTTCTCTCTTGGTTAGTATCCCACTCGTATTCCATCGCTGTCCTACCTCAGCTGGGATGGACTGTCACTGCGTGATACAAGAGATCTGTGGTTTGATCAGTATCTTACAAAGTATCTGTGGTTTGAGTAGGAGTCAAGTGATAATTCCCACACAAACAAAACGTGACATATGGCAAATGTGAGGCAAGGCAAATGTAGCAAAATAAAACTCCCCTTCTTTCTCCCTTTCATGACCTGAAGCTAGATATGGTTTCACGGCTACAATTACTCTGCTGGTGGCCGGTATTGTAACACGCCATTATGTATGGTTTCACCTATTTTCTGGCATCATTTACATTTTCTATTATTTTGTCACCTTCTCATCCTTGGACTAGCATGTCACACACAGAGTGTCAGGACTATAATGCTTCCTTGAAGCTCTTATTTCTAGAGGATGTAGACTGAGACATGTTTGTGTGGAAATAGGCATGAGCCCATGGGAGACCGACATGACTACGCTTGCTAATTGAATGGATGTGTGGGGCGATTGAGAAAGAGAGAGGAGTGCCCAACTTGTTTTAAATAAAATTTTTATTTAGAACAGTTTATACTTACAGAACAGTTGTGAAGATTGTACTGAAAGTTCTCATACAGTCCTCATCTAGGTTCCCTTTTCATTACCGTCTAACATGGGGCGTATGTCACAATGAATGAACGAATCTTGGAACATTGTTATTTAACTAAAGTCCAGGTTTTATTCAGATCTCCTTAGTTTTTATTGAATGTCTTTTTTGTCTTCCAGGATATGATCCAGATACCTCACTGCCTTTCATTGTCTTGTTCCCTTCGGCAGCATCATGGCTGTGACAATTACTCAGACTGTCTTTGTTTGTGATGTCCTTGAGAGTTCCGCCCAATTATTTTGTAGAACATTCCTCATTGAGATTTGTATGATGCTTGCTATGATTAGATCAGGATTGTGTGTTTTGGCAAGGACGATCACAGAATTAAAGTCCACTTTCATCTTATATCAAGAGTCCATACTATCAACATGACTTATGTTGACCTTAATTACTTGGCTGAAGTAATATTTCTCAGGGTTTTGTGCAGTTAATTTTTTTTATCCCCACCTCCTTTTTCCCCATCATACTCTGGAAGGAAGTCACTATTTGAAATTCAGACTTAAGGAGTGGGGGTACGCTACTCTACTCTACTCTACTCCCCCCCTGGGGGTAGAGTACCTACATAAAATGTTTGGAATTCTACTGGACAGGAGATTTGTCTCTAATTGACCATTTATTTAACTATCTAATCACTTACTTGTATCATTAGGAACTCATGGATTTTTTTTTTTTTTTATACTGTGGGTTATAATCTGATACTGTTGTGTCTATTTCCTTGTTCAGATCACTCCAGCTTTGTAATTGAGAGCTCTTTTAACTGGCTCCTATCCCATATTATGTTTTTTTGTTTGAGAACTTCCTTACTTTCAGGCACTGCAAGATGCCAAGCTCATCTTGTGTTTCCTGTCCTTGTCCTTAAAAATATCAGCCTTCTTTTGACGAATAGTATTACAAATCAAGATCTGGGAGCTTGACTTGCTAATTACTGCTGGAGTGTCTTTGCTTCAATGCTCTCTCAGCTGAGAAAGCAAGGAAAGACACATGTACATTAACATATATATATATGTGTGTTTGTGTGTGTGTGTGTCTAAAGTTAAAAATATTTTCAATGTTTATTTATTTTTGAGAGAGACTGAACACAAGTGGAGGAGGGGATAAAACAGCAAAATCATGCTCTCATGAGAGAGAGAGAGAGACACAGAATCTGAAGCAGGTTCAGCACAGAGCCCAATGTGGGGCTTGAACTCAAGAACCATGAGATCATGACCTGAGCCAAAGTCAGATGCTCAACCGCCTGAGCCACCCAGGCATCCCTTAAGTTAAATTTCAGTATAAGTGTAAATATCAATATGGAGTCCTTACTGATATTTCCAAATCAATCCATCAACACATGAAATATTTCAGCCTTCTCCCCTTGCTTGCCTATAAACTCCCACTCCAGCAGTGAGACATTGGTTTCTACCATCGGCAGATGGTACCTAACTAACTTACATCCATTTACTAAATTGTTCAGTTCCAGTATATATGTACATGTTTATATCAGTGTCTGAACTGTTAACCCATACGCCCATTGGGGAAAATTATCAACTAGAGTATAGCCCTCGTGTACAGTTTCTTTAGCCTTTAGTCTTACAGACACATTTCATTTCCTACACTAAGGTCAACACCTTTCTTCCCTACCTTCTTTGGTGAGGTTGTTGTATACATTTGAAATAAATATAGATTCTATTGTAACATTTCACAATTCATCCTGGTGTTCCTGATTTCTTAATTTTTTTTTTTAATTTTGCACACATTTTCAAATTTGTAACAACGCTTCGTACTTTAAAGTTCGATGGGTTTTGAAATATATCCACCATTATAATATTACACAGAATAGTTTTATCATCACAAATATCTGCTCTGTGTTCCTTTCAAATATCTTTCCATCTCTACAAATGCCTGGCAGTCACTGATATTTTTACCCTCTCTGTCGTTTTGGCTTTTCCAGACGGCCATATAATTAAAACCAGATAGTATGCAACCTTTCAGAATAGTTTATTTCAATCAGCAATATGAATTTAAGTTTTATGAATGGATTTTCTTGGTTTACTTGCTCATTTCTTTTTAGCAGTGAATAGTATTACAATTTATGGATGTACAACAATTTGTGCATACATTCACCTATTGAAAGACCTATTGGTTGCTTCCAGTTTTTGATGATTATGAATGAAGCTGCTATAAACATACACATACAGGTTATCATGTACACATAAGTGTTCAAATATATTGGGTAAATACCAAGTAGACTAACTACTGTACTGTATGGTAAAAATGTGTCTAGCTTTGTGAGAAACTATCAAACTGTCTTCCAAAGTAGCAATTTACATTCCTACCAGCAATGAATGAAAGAACCTGTTGTTCCAAATCCATGCCAGCTTTGGGTAGATATTGTCAGATTTGGGGATTTTTAGCCTTTTTAATAGGAGTGTAGTACTATCTCATTTTAATCTGCAATTTGTTAATAAAAACTTAGTGGTACATCTTTAATTATGATTATGTGCCATGCATATATCTTCTTTGTTGAGGGATCTGTCAGATACTTCGCCCATGTTTTAATTGGTTGTTTTGTTTATTGTTGATATTTAAGAGTTCTTTGCATATTTTGAAAACAAGTCTTGTATTAGATATTTTGCAAATGTTTTCTCCTAATCTGTGGCTTGCATTTCCATTTTTTTTAATTGCAATAAATTCTAACTTATCAATTTTGCTTTCATGGATCATGATTTTGCTGTTTTATCTAAAAACTCATCACCACATACAAGGTCACATAGATTTTCTTACATCTTCTCATACTAGAAGTTTTAAAATTTTGTGCTTTATATTCAACTCTATGATCAGCTTTGAGGTTTTTGTTGTTGTTTTTTTAATTTTTTGTTTTGTTTCTATTGTAAGGTCTGTGCCTAGTTCCTCACTGGCCCCCACAAATCTGAACATCAAATTGCTTCAGAATCACTTGCTGAAAGACCATTATTTCTCCATTGGATATTTTTGCTTCTTTACCCAAGATCAGTAGACTACATTTATATGGGTCTGTTTCTGGGCTCTCTATCCTGATACATTGATCTATGTGTCTATTATTTTGCCACTAGAAAACCACCTGGATTATGTCACTCCAAAGTAAGTCTGAACGTCAGGCAGTGAGTGACCTCCAATTATCTTCTTCAGTTCGGGTTGGCCATTCTTAGTCTTTTCCTTTCTCATATAAATTTGTAGAATTGATTGGTCAATACCTATAAAATAGCTTTCTGGAATTTCAACTGAACTGATATTAAACCTACAGAACAAATAGGGCAGAATTAACATCTTAAAATATTGAGTCTTCCAATTTATGAACACAGAACATTAGCAATATTTAGATCTTTTATGCCTTTCATTAGACTTTTGTAGTTTTCTACATATAGATTCTATTCATATTTTTTAGATATATATCTAAACATTTATTTTCAGGTACTATTATAAATGGTAGCCCCCCAATTGCAATGGGTCACTAATGGTATATAAGAAAGCAATTTGCTATTGTATGTTAATCTTTTATATTACAACATTGTTATACTCATTTAATAGGTAAAGGAGGTTTTTGGTGATTCTTTGGGATTTTCTACATAAACCATTGTGCTGTTATGCATAAAAACCATTTTATTTCTTCTTTTCTAACCAACATATTCCTTATTTTCTTTTACTGTCTCACTGTACTATCTATAACTTCTGATATAATACTGAAAGGAAATAAGAATGCTTTGTTCCCAGTGTTAGGGAGAGACTCTCTTACCACTAAGCATAATATAATCGGATGGATTTAGTATTGTTTTATCAAGTTGAGGAAGTTCCCTTATATGTATAGGTTTCTGAAATTTTTAAAAAATATTATTGTTGATGGGTATTGGATTTTGTGTAATTTTTTTCTGCATTAATTAATATAATCATAAGTTTTTTCTTCTTTAGTCTGTTGATGTGGTGAGTTACAGTGTTTGATTTTTGAATGTTGAACCAAACTGTCATCCTTGGAATATCTCATTTGTTTATAGAGTATAACATTTTTTATACATTGTCAAATTCAAGTTTCAAAAAAAAATTTTTAATGTTTATTCATTTTTCAGAGACAGAGAGAGACAGAGCACATGGAGAGGTGGGGCAGAGAGAGAGGGAGACACAGAATCTGAAATAGGCTCTGGGCTCTTAGCTGTCAGGACAGAGCCTGATGTGGGGCTTGAACTCGTGAACCATGAGATCATGACCTGAGCCGAAATCAGAGGCTTAACCAACTGAGCCACCCAGGCGCCCCTTTAAATTCAATTTTCTAATATTTTGTAAAGGAATTTTGGATCTAGGTTTATAAGAAATATTGATTTGTGATTTTGCTTTCTTGTAATGTCTTTGGTTTTGGTATTAAGGTAATCTTGCTCTCATAGAATGAGTTAGGGAGTATTAGCTCCTGTTCCATTTTCTACAATTTCCCAGTAAAAACATCTGGGACTGGTGCTTTCTTTGGGGGCTATTAACTGATACAATTCCCTTAATAGATACAAAGCTATTTCAACTATTTCTTTCTTTCTGTATGAATTTTGGTAATTTTTGTCTTTCTAGGAATTGGTACATCTTTTTCTCTTATTTTTAAATTTTTTAAACGTTTATTTATTATTAAGAGACAGTGTGTGAGCAGGGGAAGAGCAGAGAGAGAGGGAGACACAGAATCCGAAGCAGGCTCCAGCCTCTGAGCTGTCAGGACAGAGCCCGACATGGGGCTCGAACTCACAAACCGCGAGATCCTGACTTGAGCCGAAGCCCGACGCTTAACCACTGAGCCACGCCGGCTCCCCAGGAGCTGGTACATGGTATGTATTATCTAAGTCATTGTATTTATGGGCATAGAGTTGTTCATAATCTTTTATTATCCTTTTATGTTTAGGAACCAGAAGTGATGGATGGTCTTCTTTAATTTCTGATACTGTTAGTATTATCTTTTCTCTTTTTCTCTTGGTTAGCTTGGCTAGAGGCTTACACATTTTATCGATCTTTTCAGATGACCCGTTGATTTTCAAAGAAGCAACTTTAAAGCTGATACTTGTTCTTATTCTGAAGTTTACTTTGTCTAAAATTAATACCAGCCATTCCAGTATTCTTTTGATCGGCGTCACCATGTTATATCTGCCTGCATTCCTTTACTTCCATCCCAACAGTTTTAAATTTAAAGCAGGCTTCTTGTTAACAGCATACAATTGTATTTTTAGTCCAGTCTGACAATTTCTGTGTTTGAATTGGTATATTTAGATATTCATATTTAAGCAATTATGGATATATTTGGATTAAGATTTGCTATTTTTAACATTTTCTTTTTTTTATTTATATATGAAATTTATTGTCAAATTGGTTTCCATACAACACCCAGTGCTCATCCCAAAAGGTGCCCTCCTCAATACCCATCACCCACCCTCTCCTCCCTCCCACCCCCCATCAACCCTCAGTTTGCTCTCAGTTCTCAACAGTCTCTTATGCTTTGGCTCTCTCCCACTCTAACCTCTTTTTTTTTTTTTCCTTCCCCTCCCCCATGGGTTCCTGTTAAGTTTCTCAGGATCCACATAAGAGTGAAACCATATGGTATCTGTCTTTCTCTGTATGGCTTATTTCACTTAGCATCACACTCTCCAGTTCCATCCACGTTGCTACAAAAGGCCATATTTCATTTTTTCTCATTGCCACGTAGTATTCCATTGTGCATATAAACCACAATTTCTTTATCCATTCATCAGTTGATGGACATTTAGGCTCTTTCCATAATTTGGCTATTGTTGAGAGTGCTGCTATGAACATTGGGGTACAAGTGCCCCTATGCATCAGTACTCCTGTGTCCCTTGGATAAATTCCTAGCAGTGCTATTGCTGGGTCATAGGGTAGGTCTATTTTTAATTTTCTGAGGAACCTCCACACTGCTTTCCAGAGCGGCTGCACCAATTTGCATTCCCACCAACAGTGCAAGACGGTTCCCGTTTCTCCACATCCTCTCCAGCATCTATAGTCTCCTGATTTGTTCATTTTGGCCACTCTGACTGGCGTGAGGTGATACCTGAGTGTGGTTTTGATTTGTATTTCCCTGATAAGGAGCGACGCTGAACATCTTTTCATGTGCCTGTTGGCCATCCGGATGTCTTCTTTAGAGAAGTGTCTATTCATGTTTTCTGCCCATTTCTTCACTGGGTTATTTGCTTTTCGGGTGTGGAGTTTGGTGAGCTCTTTATAGATTTTGGATACTAGCCCTTTGTCCGATATGTCATTTGCAAATATCTGTTCCCATTCCGTTGGTTGCCTTTTAGTTTTGTTGGTTTTTTCCTTTGCTGTGCAGAAGCTTTTTATCTTCATAAGGTCCCAGTAATTCACTTTTGCTTTTAATTCCCTTGCCTTTGGGGATGTGTCGAGTAAGAGATTGCTACGGCTGAGGTCAGAGAGGTCTTTTCCTGCTTTCTCCTCTAAGGTTTTGATGGTTTCCTGTCTCACATTCAGGTCCTTTATCCATTTTGAATTTATTTTTGTGAATGGTGTGAGAAAGTGGTCTAGTTTCAACCTTCTGCATGTTGCTGTCCAGTTCTCCCAGCACCATTTGTTAAAGAGACTGTCTTTTTTCCATTGGATGTTCTTTCCTGCTTTGTCAAAGATGAGTTGGCCATACATTTGTGGGTCTAGTTCTGGGGTTTCTATTCTATTCCATTGGTCTGTGTGTCTGTTTTTGTGCCAATACCATGCTGTCTTGATGATGACAGCTTTGTAGTAGAGGCTAAAGTCTGGGATTGTGATGCCTCCTGCTTTGGTCTTCTTCTTCAAAATTCCTTTGGCTATTCGGGGCCTTTTGTGGTTCCATATGAATTTTAGGATTGCTTGTTCTAGTTTCGAGAAGAATGCTGGTGCAATTTTGATTGGGATTGCATTGAATGTGTAGATAGCTTTGGGTAGTATTGACATTTTGACAATATTTATTCTTCCAATCCATGAGCAGGGAATGTCTTTCCATTTCTTTAAATCTTCTTCAATTACCTTCACAAGCTTTCTATAGTTTTCAGCATACAGATCCTTTACATCTTTGGTTAGATTGATTCCTAGGTATTATATGCTTCTTGGTGCAATTGTGAATGGGATCAGTTTCTTTATTTGTCTTTCTGTTGCTTCATTGTTAGTGTATAAGAATGCAACTGATTTCTGTACATTGATTTTGTATCCTGCAACTTTGCTGAATTCATGTATTAGTTCTAGCAGACTTTTGGTGGAGTCTATCGGATTTTCCATATATAATATCATGTCATCTGCAAAAAGCGAAAGCTTGACTTCATCTTTGCCAATTTGGATGCCTTTGATTTCCTTTTGTTGTCTGATTGCTGATGCTAGAACTTCCAGCACTATGTTAAACAACAGCGGTGAGAGTGGGCATCCCTGTCGTGTTCCTGATCTCAGGGAAAAAGCTCTCAGTTTTTCCCCGTTGAGGATGATGTTAGCTGTGGGCTTTTCATAAATGGCTTTTATGATCTTTAAGTATGTTCCTTCTATCCCGACTTTCTCAAGGGTTTTTATTAAGAAAGGGTGCTGGATTTTGTCAAAGGCCTTTTCTGCTTCGATTGACAGGATCATATGGTTTTTCTCTTTTTTTTTTTTGTTAATGTGATGTATCACGTTGATTGATTTGCGAATGTTGAACCAGCCCTGCATCCCAGGAATGAATCCCACTTGATCATGGTGAATAATTCTTTTTATATGCCGTTGAATTCGATTTGCTAGTATCTTATTGAGAATTTTTGCATCCATATTCATCAGGGATATTGGCCTGTAGTTCTCTTTTTTTACTGGGTCTCTGTCTGGTTTAGGAATCAGTCATACTGGCTTCATAGAATGAGTCTGGAAGTTTTCCTTCCCTTTCTATTTCTTGAAATAGCTTGAGAAGGATAGGTATTATCTCTGCTTTAAACGTCTGGTAGAACTCCCCTGGGAAGCCATCTGGTCCTGGACTCTTATTTGTTGGGAGATTTTTGATAACCAATTCAATTTCTTCGCTGGTTATGGGTCTGTTCAAGCTTTCTATTTCCTCCTGATTGAGTGTTGGAAGAGTGTGGGTTTTCAGGAATTTGTCCATTTCTTCCAGGTTGTCGAATTTGTTGGCATATAATTTTTCATAGTATTCCCTGATAATTGTTTGTATCTCTGAGGGATTGGTTGTAATAATTCCATTTTCATTCATGATTTTATCTATTTGGGTCATCTCCCTTTTCTTTTTGAGAAGCCTGGCTAGAGGTTTGTCAATTTTGTTTATTTTTTCAAAAAACCAACTCTTGGTTTCGTTGATCTGCTGTACAGTTTTTTTAGATTCTATATTGTTTATTTCTGCTCTGATCTTTATTATTTCTCTTCTTCTGCTGGGATTAGGCTGCCTTTGCTGTTCTGCTTCTATTTCCTTTAGGTGTGCTGTTCAATTTTGTATTTGGGATTTTTCTTGTTTCTTGAGATAGGCCTGGATTGCAATGTATTTTCCTCTCAGGACTGCCTTCGCTGCATCCCAAAGCGTTTGGATTGTTGTATTTTCATTTTCATTTGTTTCCATATATTTTTTAATTTCTTCTCGAATTGCCTGGTTGACCCACTCATTCGTTAGTAGGGTGTTCTTTAACCTCCATGCTTTTGGAGGTTTTCCAGACTTTTTTCTGTGGTTGATTTCAAGCTTCATAGCATTGTGGTCTGAAAGTATGCATGGTATGATTTCAATTCTTGTAAACTTATGAAGGGCTGTTTTGTGACCCAGTATATGATCTATCTTGGAGAATGTTCCTTGTGCACTCGAGGAGAAAGTATATTCTGTTGCTTTGGGATGCAGAGTTCTAAATATATCTGTCAAGTCCATCTGATCCAATGTCTCATTCAGGGCCCTTGTTTCTTTATTGACCGTGTGTCTAGATGATCTATCCATTTCTGTAAGTGGGGTGTTAAAGTCCCCTGCAATTACCACATTCTTTTCAATAAGGTTGCTTATGTTTATGAGTAATTGTTTTATATATTTGGGCGCTCTGGTATTCGGCGCATAGACATTTATAATTGTTAGCTCTTCCTGATGGATAGACCCTGTCACTATTATATAATGTCCTTCTTCATCTCTTGTTACAGCCTTTAATTTAAAGTCTAGTTTGTCTGATATAAGTATGGCTACTCTTTTTGGCTTTCTTTTGGCTTCCAGTAGCATGATAAATAGTTCTCCATCCCCTCACTCTCAATCTAAAGGTGTCCTCAGGTCTAAAATGAGTCTCTTGTAGACAGCAAATAGATGGGTCTTGTTTTTTTATCCATTCTGATACCCTCTGTCTTTTGGTTGGCGCATTTAATCCATTTACATTCAGTGTTATTATAGAAAGATATGGGTTTAGAGTCATTGTGATGTCTGTATGTTTTATGCTTGTAGTGATGTCTCTGGTACTTTGTCTCACAGGGTCCCCCTTAGGATCTCTTGGAGGGCTGGTTTAGTGGTGACAAATTCCTTCAGTTTTTGTTTGTTTGGGAAGACCTTTATCTCTCCTTCTATTCTAAATGACAGACTTGCTGGATAAAGGATTCTCGGCTGCATATTTTTTCTGTCTAGCACACTGAAAATCTTGTGCCAATTCTTTCTGGCCTGCCAAGTTTCAAAAGAGAGATCAGTCACGAGTCTTATAGGTCTCCCTTTATATGTGAGGGCACGTTTACCCCTTGCTGCTTTCAGAATTTTCTCTTTATCCTTGTATTTTGCCAGTTTCACTATGATATGTCGTGCAGAAGATCGATTCAAGTTCCGTCTGAAGGGAGTTCTCTGTGCCTCTTGGATTTCAATGCCTTTTTCCTTCCCCAGTTCAGGGAAGTGCTCAGCCATTATTTCTTCAAGTACCCCTTCAGCACCTTTCCCTCTCTCTTCCTCCTCTGGGATACCAATTATGCGTATATTACTTCTTTTTAGTGTATCACTTAGTTCTCTAATTTTCCCCTCATACTCCTGGATTTTTTTATCTCTCTTTTTCTCAGCTTCCTCTTTTTCCATAACTTTATCTTCTAGTTCACCTATTCTCTCCTCTGCCTCTTCAATCCGAGCCGTGGTGGTTTCCATTTTGTTATGCATTTCGTTTAAAGCGTTTTTCAGCTCCTCGTGACTGTTCCTTAGTCCCTTGATCTCTGTAGAAAGAGATTCTCTGCTGTCAGCTATACTGTTTTCAAGCCCAGCGATTAATTTTATGACTATTATTCTAAATTCACTTTCTGTTATATTATTTAAATCCTTTTTGATCAGCTCATTAGCTGTTGTTATTTCCTGGAGATTCTTCTGCGGGGAATTCTTCTGCTTGGTCATTTTGGATAGTTCCTGGCGTGGTGAGGACCTGCAGGGCACTTCCCCTGTGCTGTGGTGTATAACTGGAGTTGGTGGGCGGAGCCGCAGTCAGACCTGATGTCTGCCCCCAGCCCACCCCTGGGGCCACAGTCAGACTGGTGTGTGCCTTCTCTTCCCCTCTCCTAGGGGCGGGATTCACTGTGGGGTGGGGTGGCCTGTCTGGGCTACTTGCACACTGCCAGGCTTGTGATGCTGGGGATCTGGTGTCTTAGCTGGGGTGGGTAGGCAAGGTGCACGGGGGCAGGAGGGGCAGGCTTTGCTTGCTTCTCCTTAGGTGATCCACTTCAGGAGGAGCCCTGTGGCAGCAGGAGGGAGTCAGATCCGCTTCCAGAGGTTTGGCTCCGCAGAAGCGCAGAGTTGGGTGTTTGCGCGGAGCGAGCAAGTTCCCTGGCAGGAACTGGTTCTCTTTGGGATTTTGGCTGGGGGATGGGCGGGGGAGATGGCGCTGGCGAGCGCCTTTGTTCCCCACCAAACTGAGCTCTGTCGTCAGGGGGCTCAGCAGCTCTCCTTCCCTTTGTCCTGCAGCCTTCCTGCTTTCTGAGCAAAGCTGTTAACTTATGACCTCCCAGCCGCTAAGTCGCGCTTGCTGTGGGAACACAGTCCGTCAGGCCCCTCCGCTTTTTGCAAGCCAGACTCGAGGGCTCTGCTTGGCCGGCGAGCCGCCCCTCCGCCCCGGCTCTCTCCCGCCAGTCCGTGGAGCGCGCACCGCTTCACCGCCCTTCCTACCCTCTTCCGTGGGCCTCTCGTCTGCGCTTGGCTCCGGCGACTCCATTCTGCTAATCCTCTGGCGGTTTTCTGGGTTATTTAGGCAGGTGTAGGTGGAATCTAGGTGATCAGCAGGACGCGTGGTGAGCCCAGCGTCCTCCTACGCTGCCATCTTCCCTCTCTATGTTTAACATTTTCTATTCATTGCATTTGTTTTAATTTTAATTTTTTTTCTTTTTTTTCTGATGTTAATTATGCATTTTATCTCAGTTTCTTAACATATCTATTATATGATTTTTAAAAATTGTTGGTTAGCTTCAAAGTTTGCAATATACATTTTTAAATAATTTAAATTCCTCTTCATATAACACTATACTGTTCCAAGAGGAGTGCAATTGACTTCAGAGCAGTTCCAATTCTTCCCTTCCCTGGCCCTTATGACATTTCTGTCATTCATTTCTCTTATCAACTGGCTATAATATCCAACATATGGTTACTAGCATTACTTTAAATAATGATTCTGTTTAGGTAAATTGACAATAAGAACATAAATATTTTGTTTTGTCATCATGTTTTTCTTTTTTAACACTATTCTTTCTTTACTGTAGATATGAGTTTTTAACCTAAGTAATTTTCTTTCTCCCTGCATCACTTCTATTTAACAATTTGCAGTGCAAATATGCTGGCTATGAAGTCCTATTAGTTTGTAATTTTCTGAAAAAGCTGTTATTTCTCCTTCATTTTTGAACTATAAGTTCACTGAGTATATCATTCTAGATTATTGGGTGTTTTTTTCTGTTCACTAATTTAAATATTTTACTGTGTTCTCTTCTTGCTTGAATAATTTCTGATGAAAAGTCCATGTTAATTTTTTAACTTAGTTCCTCTGTAAGTAAGGTACACTTTTTTCTCTCTATGTTCTTTAAAACTTTCTCTTTGTCTTTGGTTTTCTGCCATCTGTAGATGATACGTCCATGTGCCATTTGGGGTGGGTAACTCAATGGGTGGTGCCTGACATTCCTTGATCTATAATTTGGTATGTGTTATTAATTTCAGAAATTTCACAGATACCATTTTCTCAAACATTTCTTTGACTTTTTTTCCAACTTCCTCTTCTGACATTTCTTTTTTTTTTTTTTTTTAATTTTTTTTTTTCAACATTTATTTATTTTTGGGACAGAGAGAGGCAGAGCATGAATGGGGGAGGGGCAGAGAGAGAGGGAGACACAGAATCGGAAACAGGCTCCAGGCTCTGAGCCATCAGCCCAGAGCCTGACGCGGGGCTCGAACTCACGGACCGTGAGATCGTGACCTGGCTGAAGTCGGATGCTTAACCGACTGCGCCACCCAGGCGCCCCCTCTTCTGACATTTCAATAATGTATATGTTCCACCTTTGGAAATTGTCCAGCACACTCACAAGTCTTTGATGGTCTATTTTTTTCTTTTTCATCCCATTTTTTTTTTGCCTCTGTGTGTATCAATTTGGTATGTTTTTGTTGATCCTTCTTCAAGCTTATTCATTCTCCCCTTGGCCACATTGAATCTACCATTTTGTCAGCCCAAGGTATTCTTCATTTCTGTTATAGTATTTAACATATTAATCATAGTTATTTTACATTCCTTGTCTCATAATTCTGACATTTTCATATCTGAGTCAGATTTGGTACTTGCTTTGCCTCTTCAGACTGTTTTTTACTTGCCTTTGGCATGCCTGGTTATTTAGTTTTTCAAAGTTTGTCATGCTTATCAAGTAATAAGAACTTGGAGAAGTAAGCTTTTACTGAGAGGATTTATGTTAATCTGAATAGGAGTTGGGTTGTGTTTGGTATTTGCTCTAGCTGGAAGTGCCAGAGATTTCAAATTCTTCTAAATATCTCTATTTTGTCTCCCCTGTTGACTTGGGGCTTCTCTAAATCCTCCTACTCAGAGGGTCACCTGGGTGGCTCAGTTGTTAAGCATCCGAATTCGACTCAGGTCATGATCTCGTAGTCTGTGAGTTTAAGCCCCGCATTGGGCTCTGTGCTGACAGACCAGAGCCTGGAACCTGCTTCTGTGTCTCCCTCTCTCTCTCTCTCTGCCCCTTCCCCATTTTCACTCTGTCTCTCTCTCTCTCTCTCTTTCTCAAAAATAAATAAACATTAAAAAAAAATGCCCCTCCTCAGAATCATGCAGACTTTTCAGCTGAAAACCACTCTTACTACATTAGAGCTCTTTAGATGTGGTGGTAAGGTATGAAGAAGGGGAAAACATCTTTAATTTTATGATAATTCTCAGTCTTTTAGTAGACATGAGTCTCTGGGCTGAGGCCTTGCAAGTTTTCTTAGGTCCCCTTACCCCCTTTTATGAGACAGGATGGCTAGAGGGACTGACTAGATGAGTTCACACCCAAAGAGAAAAAAATAGCTACAAAAAGATGAATACACAGGTAAACAAAAATGTCCTTGACTTCAAGGATCTTCCATAATGGATTAGTATATTTACACATATCCAGCGTATTTGTTCACGCCAGGGTGACTTTGCGTTTGATGATGAGAAACAGTTATCAAATGGATGACTTTAATGACATCTGCTTTAAGAGGATAATGTTATCTTTTGGGTTGGTTAAGAAGCAGTTGTCCCTTCCGTATGCTTTTTTATCCAAGTATACATCTTTAAAACTTCAGCATAAATCACAGCCATGTGATAGAAGGAGGTTGGATCCTGAATTGTTACGCGGAATATCCACTCACCGAGGAGAATCACCTCATGGAACTGCTGTATGAAGAAAAATTACACTTAAGACACTGAAACTTGGGGATGTTTAAATTTAAATTCAATTCAATTTAAAGCAATATCATAAACTTAAACTACCAGTCAAGTGGAAAACTTACACTTTCCACAAGCTACAAAGTTATAAACCGGACTTTAAAAAATAAATCAAAGTACTTTAAAAAATAAATCAAAGGAGAATAAAATAAATCTAATGTTGGCCATTTAGAAAGTTTATTCTGTGTCTGGGAAGAGGAAAACTACCTGAAAATGCATAAAAATGTGTCTTTCCTCCTCCTCTCATTACTGCCTCATCAGTTCATTCAAAAATGTTTATGAGGTTACAACAAGATTCCAAGATAAGCAGTCTGAAATTTCAAAATTTGTGTTAACCAGAACACTGCATAACTATTCCTCTAACGAGCAAATGCTGAATTTAAAATCTCACTAGTGCCATCAATTACCCTCTATAAATACTCGTCTTGATCTGTGCAATCAGAGGCTGCATTTCTGATAAAATAAATCAACAGGTTTATAAAAGGCTGACAAAAATTATTCTCTTTGTTTATATAATTATGGATGATGTTAGTTATTTTATCAGTAAAAAAGTAATGCATGCTCTGCATAGATTTGGAAGATATAAATATGTAATAAAAATATCACCTTACAAAATTTAGCTTACTTAGTTCAATGTAATAATCATCACCAAAAGATTGTGGGAAAGGTTAAAATGCATAGATTTCAAGGAATGTATGGGTGGCTCTGTGAGTTGAGCATCTGACTCTTGATTTCCACTCAGGTCATGATCTAATGGTTCATGGGTTCGAGCCCTGCATGGGGCTCCATGCTGACAGCATGGAGTCTTCTTGGGATTCTCTCTCTCCCTCTCTCTCTGCCCTCCACTGCTGCATGCTCTCTCTTTCTCTCTTAAAATAAATTTATAAAAATTATCGACTTCTTGCTGCTGTATCGTAACTGCCAATAGAACTTTTAATCTGGTTACTAGGAAGAAGTCTAATGAGACTATCTGAACACATTTCTCACTTTGCCTTGGATCTTGGACTTAGCTTCATGTACTATCAGAAATGGTGATGATATTTCTTGGAAGATGGTGCTCTTGCCCCAGGGAAGGGAGGCCTTCTAGAAGGCACTCTGCATTCCCTTGTACCAGAGAGCCCAGGTTGTTTAACATTGAGAAGAGGACCATCCCTACCGCTATGTACAACCTAAAATCATTTTCAAAATATTCTCCTGGACCCATGCTATAAAAGTTTCTTTTGCTCGTAAATTCTTCAGATTGCAGGTTCAAGTTTTGTGGAGTGAGATCATAAATTCAATATTATGCACATTGATTTCTAGGTGCCTTTGAGACCTTGAAGTGTCTAGTCGTCCATGGTATATATGTCTGAAACTCAGAGGAAGGATGTGAACTAGAGATAAAATTTTGTGAGTCTTCTGAGTATAGAAGAGTTTGTGAATGGAGAGTATACAGTAAAAGGAGAATAAGCTTTGGGACTATTCCTGAAAGAGTTGCGTATTTTACTTTATTATTATTATTATTATTATGAGACAGAGAAAGAAATCACATGCATGCACAAACAAGTGAGGGAGGGGCAGGAACAGAAGGAGAGAGAGAATCTCAAGGAGGCTGTATGCTTATCTGATAGCCCGGTATGGAGCTCGATCACAGAATCGTGAGATCCTGACCTGAGCGGAAACCGAGAGTCGCTTATGCACCTGAGCCACCCGAGAGCCCCAAATGTCACTATTTTGAAAAGCGGTAGAGGAGATGGAGCCTACACAGCACATGGGAAAAGGAAGCCAGAGGGGAAGATGAACATTTAGAAGGGGAGTACAAGGTCCTGATAATGAAGGGAAGAGAAACTTTCAGAAATGCGTGAGAGGGTGAACTGTTGTAGTTGCTAAGAGCTCTGGTAAAATAAATACTGGAAAAATGCATTTCGTATAGACGTCTCTCAATAAGTAAGCAAATTCTCAGTATCCTTGGATCCTGTACTTGTGAATTCACCTAGTGTCTATGGCTTATTTGCAACCCCCCCCCCCAAACAATATCTACAGTATTTTCACTGTCATTTGTGGGTATGTGCAAAACTGTGGATATGCTGCAAAAAAATTATTAGCCTATCACCCGTGTTCCTAGCTGAGACTGAACAAGGCAATATTCTGCCTTCTTTGTTTCAGCTCTCATATCATAAAGTTGTCCTTTAGAAAGTTCTATCTAGTGCCACATTCTCATTTTTTGCTTTGTTGGTAGTAGTGGGGATGATTCTATTGTTTAAAATACCCTCCAAGCATAGTGCCAAAGGATTGTCTGATGTTACTTACCAAACTTGAGAAAGCTGGGATGTGCCTTACGAAGAAAACACATGTGTTAGACAAATTTCTTTCACCATTTTCGTGCTGTTTGTTGTGAATTCAATGTTAAAAAATCAACAATAATACTGAATAAGGTGTCTTTAAACCGAAACTACATTAAACAGGTTATGTACTGATCCATTGATGAAAACCTTGTAACCAGAGGCTTATAGGAACCTAATCCTGTATTTCTCCTAGGAATGGATGCCTCAGTTTCACCAGCTCATGTTTTATGGTGACATTGTAGAATGCAGCTGCCAAGAATAATGAGAAGCACATATATATACTAAATGAATTAATATAATTTTTAACAATTTTCAGTACCTATTTGTATGGTCGAGACAGAGAATTCACCATGACTATAAGAAGGCTAGTGTTGGGGCGCCTGGGTGGCTCAGTCAGTTGAACATACAACTTCGGCTCAAGTCATGATCTCACAGTCTGTTGAGTTCGAATCCTGCATCGGGCTCTGTTCTGACAGCTCAGAGCCTGGAGCCTGCTTCGGATTCTGTGTCTCCGTCTGACCCTCCCCCGTTCATGCTCTGTCTCTCTCTGTCTCAAAAACAAATAAACATCAATTTTTTTTTTTAAAAAGAAGGCTAGTGTAACTTTGATGTTATATTAAAATATTCTTTTTTATATTAAAATATTCTTAAAATTTACTGAAATCTCCTTATTTTAGTACAAGCTTGGATTTTTTAATAGCAATTTTAATTTCAGTTGAGAATTGGAAAGTATTTACCTTTCAATATTTTGTTTTTATTTGGATTAACAAAGAATGCCAACCAGGTCATTACAATTGTCTAATACTTTCTATATTCCATTGTATAGGTTTTAGTCTAAATAAAATTATTTGGTTTAGCCTATCATAGAATAGACTTTTTCCAATTCTGGATAAAGAGTATCAAATTCACCATTTGTTATTTATCTTTATCTCTTTGTCCTCTGATTGTTTTCTTATGAATAAAATGCAAGGGCACCTGGGTAGCTCAGCCAGTTAAGTGTCCCACTCTTGATTTTGACTCAGGTCATGATCAGGACATAGAGCCCCGCATTGGGCTCCGTGCTGGGTGTGGAGCCTGCTTGGGATTCTTTCTCTCTCTCTCTCTCTCTCTGCCCCTCCCCAGCTCTCTCTCTCTCAAAAATAAATAAATAAAATAATAAGATGCAAAAAAAAAATTGTACTATTGGATCCTTAAAGCTATTTTTAGCTATATTGTTCTGTAAAATCAATTTGGGAGCTTGTTTGAGGGACATATAGTTTAGTTCTAAAGGTTAATCTTATATAATTTTATTTATTTATTTATTTATTTATTTATTTATATTTATTGATTATTTTTTTGTTCTCAAGTTAGCTAACATACAGTATAGTCTTGGTTTCAGGAATAGATTCCCATGATTCATCACTTAACATACAAAATCCAATCCTCATCCTGACAAGTACCCTCCTTAATTCCCATCATCCATTTTCCCCACTCCCCCCACACCACCCCCATCAAGCCTCAGGTTGTTCTCTGTATTTAAGGGTCTCCTGTGGTTTGCCTTCCTCTCTGTTTTTATCTTAATTTTCCTTCTCTTCCTTATAGTCATCTGTTACATTTGTCAAATTCCACACATGATATGATATCTCTCTCTGACTGACTTATTTTGCTTAGCATAATACCCTCGGTTCCATCCACATTGTTGCAAAAGGCAAGATTTCATTGTTTTTCATCACTGAGTAGTATTCCACTGAGTACTATACTGAGTTATATATATATATATATATATATATATATATATGTGTGTATATATATATATATATCACATCTTCTTTATCCACTCATCAGTTGATGAAAATTTGGGCCCTTTCCATAATTTGAATACTGTTGGAAGTGCTGCTATAAACATTGCGGATGCATGTACCCCTTTGAATCATCACTCCTGTATCCTTTGGATAAATTCCTAGTAGTACAACTGCTGGGTTGTAGGGTAGTTCTATTTTTAACTTTTTATGAGGAAACTCTACACTATTTTTCAGAGTAGCTGCACCAGTTTGCATCCGCACCGACAGTGCAAGAAGTCGTTCATTAGTCAGTCTCTCTCATATTTACATTTGTCAAATTTAGATTTAGGGCTTAAGCAACTATGGTATTAACCTGTGGGAAATAATGGTAGAGTGCATGGTTTTGTTTTCAAACTGCCTTTTCCTAAATAAATGAATAAATAAATAAAAACTTATGAGAATGCTTAATATTCAAATAGATTCTAATGGAGTTGCCTGGGTTCCACAATGGCCGCGGTGCTCCAACACATCACAATGATCACAACTCAGTGTGATCATTTTATCGAGTCTCTGTGTTGACACTTAAACTTTCCGCTCAATACCCTTAGGATCTGGAGGCCATAGCTTGAAACACATGGAGACACTTACATTGAAAATCATGCTGGAGTCAGAAGATATGGTTTTTAGCCTAAGTTTTGCTACTTATTGTTGTGTGACATAGGTGAGTCATTTTTGTCACTGAGTTTAGTATTCTTAATTCTGAAATAAGAATCCCAGCATCTAAAAACATAGTCTCTGTGAAAAAACTTTTAGATACTGTAGAAACTGGAAGTATTCTTTTTTTTTTATTTTTTTAATGTTTATTTACTTTTGACAGAGAGAGAGAGAGACAGAGCATGAGAGGGGGAAGGGCAGAGAAAAAGGGAGACACAGAATCTGAAGCAGATTCCAGGCTCTGAGCTGTCAGCACAGAGCATAGCATGGAACTGGAACTCAAGGACCACAAGATCATGACTTGAACCGAAGTCGGATGCTCAACCAACTGAGCCACCCAGGCGCCCCAAAACTGGAAGTATTCTTGAAACATTGCTAGATATATGAATTTAGGCATAATCTAGAATATTTTTTTCCCAAAAGTATCAGTCTTATAAAAATATGGCCTAACTGCATATTTCAGGAGAGAGAAGTGTCTGTCTTCCTGAATATTAAGTCATTCTGATAGCCAGTTTTTTCAAAGAATATTTGGATTCAATTTATCCTTCAGTTGTTAATCAGGCTTGAAGACAGTGCTCTTTGGAAGAAATGTTTTGTAGTAGGAAAGGCAATAAAACTGATAAAAAACCAAGGCTGTTTTCTAGGGAATTTTAGCAATGATCATTGATTAATATCTCAGCTGTAAGTATTATAAACCATCAGGTGAATACCCCTAGTCAAGCTGGGCATCGAGGGACCAGAGCCAAAAATGAGGTTGTTTTATAATCCATGGCCAAAAGATCAGTCTCAGGCCACCAACACTTAATGGACTTTTTGTCCTTTTACTTGTTATTGTTTTCTCCTCCAAATGTAGTATAAAAAAACATTTTGTACCTTTCCATTTCTTTTAATATCCCCAATGAAGAGTTATTTCTGCCATTATGCCATTCTGCCCTGTGAATCTTCTTATTTGGCCATCTACTCTGATCACCTATTACATCTCCATAAAAGAAGCAAAATAACTACTTCTCTCTAGAGGTAACATCTTTATAGTGTTTCTTAGTTTGACATCCTGTGTATCAATCTTCTCTTCCTATCCTTCCAATTCACACCTAAATTCGTATAATTTGCTTCAGGTTTTAGAAACTACTCATTATCAACAACCAATGGAAAAAATAGGGCACACATTTTTCACTGTATTTCATAAATGAAAGCTCATCTGGTGTATTCTAATATATGCCTTGCCTATTCTTAGGATAAATTTCCCGTTTATTTACTACAGAGAGATAGCAGATAAGTGTTAAATGTATATTATTTTAAATTTTCAAATGGCAAAGGGTAATTTTTCCCCTATTAAATCACTGTTTTTGTATCCACTTCCTGCAAGCATAAGCTCAGGAAGTGATAAAGTTGACACAGTTGTTGATGGATTTTTCAGCCATTCGTGCCAAGTTGTTTCCTGGTGCCAAACACAATGGAGCAGGAAATATGGCACGTGACCAGAAAACTCTTATTGTTTTAAATAAGTTTTCTCTCTCACTGTGGCTCTAAGCAGAATTTCCCAGAATATTTAAATATTTCTTCACTATGATGGATGAGCCTACAAATGTTCAGATAGTTATCTTCATGCATAGTTTTCTTGTTAGCTTAACACTTAGAAGCTCCAAATTATGAAATAGTCCAAGAAATTCATGATAACTCTCCTCAGAACAGATTAAATACGACATATTTTTGGAAGAGAGGATTTGATCAAATAGAAAAGCAAAAATGTCTCACTATGATGAAGTTTTGGGGTGATGGTGGGGTGGTCTGGAGCTGATGGCCGAGAAAGAATCCTTGAAGACATCTTTGGTGCAAAAAGGTGATTTTATTAAAGAACGGGGACAGGACCCATGGGCAGGAAGAGCTGCACTGGGGTTGTGAGAGGAAACTTATTACATACCCTCGGGTTGGGAGGCGGTCAGGGATAAAGTAAGTCTCTAAGGAATTTTGGAAGCAAGGTTTCCAGAACCTAGAGGGGCTAGCTGTTGCTAAGGAAATGCCATTTATTGCCTTTTAGTAAAACCTCTGTCATGAGACCGTTCAGATGTATATCAGGAGGCCACAAGCTTGGAGTATGATTGTCAGCATATATCTTGGGGCAGCTGAGATAAAGGAAGTAGACTTACAGAATCCTCAAGGTTGGGATAATGTTAAGCTAAGGTTCTCTTTTGACCCCGGCAAAGTATCATCATCCAGGTGGTGGAGCTCATGGAGGGAGGTCACTCTGGGTTTCAGGGTCTTGTCAATGGACTGTAGGAAGTAAGAGAATTTAAGTTTTCATTTGCCTTAATTTCCCACATCACCGTGGCAAGCACTTAAACCCCTTTCCTTTGTTCTTGGGTAGCCAGGAGTGTCCAAGGAACATCACAGACGTCCCACCAGGAGGTGGGGAGGTGCTCCTAGCCTATACTTTGCCCTCAGCTTGTCCCATGCTCCCTCATCAAATATAATTCTCATGACTTTGACTTCATTTAAAGTAATTATAAATCCACTTATTGTTTTATTGCAATGTTCCATATTATATGCAATGTTATATTCAACAATTAATGTCTAATCTGATAAACCAAAAATTTTCACTATAAAGTCTTATAGATCTAATATATCTCCTGGGTTTTGCTGCTAAGAAATACTTCGCAGGATGCTCAGGTATCTGTTCTTTTTATAGGACCAATTGGTGCCAAACATTGAATTTTCTTCCCATCTTCATCCCCAAATGTTTATTAATTTATAAAAAGTGTTTTCTTCCTGTCCAAAGATCTCAAACGCTTGTGACTTTTTGGCTATTCTTTTGTAGTTAGCATAAATTTGGCTTTAATAATCATTTGTATATATTTTTTTTTCCTCAGAGTGGAATTAAAGTTTATAAGAACACTGCAATCAAGTAAGTCAGCAGCCAAATGCAGACTTTAAAAAGATTATTCATGTTGCATAAGGGTCTTTTCAAGTGCAAAGACCACATCATAATTTAATGTGTGAGCTGTTTAAATGAGCATTCTAAAACTCAAGCCTGTGGAATTACATTACTTTACACTATTCCCAACTGCAAGGACATAAATAGATCATAAGCTAAGACTTAGGAAGCCCTTATTTTCTCCTGAAAGAAACATCCTACCTGGATTATTTCTTTAAGCAAACATGGTCACTAAACAATTGTCTTGTAAATGTTTTGGTCTACTAACGGTCAGATCCTGGGTGTAGGCAGCTTTAAGAAAATAACCAAACAAATAAGCAAACAGACATTTTATGGGCAGGCCATAGTTCTGTTGGTAAAGATGAAATGTGTTCAGATTCACAAAGTTCAATAGCATGTGAATATTGTTATGTTTTAAGAAACGTTATGAAAACAAATAAGTAAGCAAGGAAACAAAATGAAAGCCTTCTTTAACAATGAAAATTTGGTGGAAAAGATAGGGGTACCTGGGTGGCTCAGTTGGTTACGCGTCTAACTTCAGACTAGGTCATGATCTCTGGGTCTGTGGGTTTGAGCCCCATGTCAGGCTCTGTGCTGACAGCTCAGAGCCTGGAGCCTGCTTCAGATTCTGTGTCTCCCTCTCTCTTTGCACCAACCCCCCCCCCCCACTTTCTCTCTTTCAAAACTAAATATACATTTAAAAAATTTTTTTTTAATTTTTTTTTTCAACGTTTATTTATTTTTGGGACAGAGAGAGACAGAGCATGAACAGGGGAGGGGCAGAGAGAGAGGGAGACACAGAATCAGAAACAGGCTCCAGGCTCTGAGCCATCAGCCCAGAGCCCGACGCGGGGCTCGAACTCACGACCGTGAGATCATGACCTGGCTGAAGTCGGACGCTTAACCGACTGCGCCACCCAGGCGCCCCACATTAAAAATTTTTTTAAAGAAAGAATATTTGGGAAAAAGATGATATACCACAATGGTGAATGCATCGCATAATTGAACTGATTTAACATAAAATTTTAACTTTCTATTCATCTCCTTTCATCTCTAAATTCACTATGAAATATTAGGAAGATCAGAAAAGAGACACAAAAAAATAGGGGTGGAAGAAAAGAGAGGGAGGGAGACAGACAGAGAGAGACATGCATTTATATCCTTTTCTGTGTTTTCCTGAATGTGGTGAACACAGCAGACACAAAGGAACAAGGCAGCTCAATTCTTACTAAAGAGAAAGTTGTCACTGCCTTAAACAAAGCAGGTATCACCCATTACTGTAGAATGACGCACCAACAAAGGGATCAGACTGTGGAGGTTGCATCTGTTTGCCCCATATTTTAACTTTATTTTGGTGTGCTGACATTTGGAGTGGCTCTGATTGGTCTGGAATTAGCCCTCTTATCATGTGAAACATCTGTACTGTATTGTTCCAAGGGATTAGCTGCCCACTAGGGATTTTGTGAAGTCAGGACAATAGAGGTCATTAAAGGTGCAAACATTTATTTTCCGGTCTCTGGTTCAGCAGGGGAAAGCTATGTAGCTGATGAATTTTTTTTTTTCCTTTTTAATCCAAAGCTCAGCATTCTTGCAAATATAATGAAACAAGAGTGATCCAAGCTGGAGTTGTTAGACTGGAATTGATGACTTTAGGAATCCAGAATTATTTGCTGGCCAAGAAGAGGAAAGAAGAAAACATGAGATTCTATGTCAAAGTTATGAGTTGAAAGCAAAAGAGTATGTCTTTCAAGAGTGGTGCCTGGTGATTCTGAGTGGGATACCCGGAACGATTTTGCATGATATTGCAAATTAAACATTAAAAAAATAACAAAAATAATAAAAAAATAAAATATGAGTTTTCTCCTACAGTTTTGTGGCTTGCAATCAATGTTTTCTTTTTCTCCCTTTCATCTGGTACCCCTGATTCCATCAACTGTCCTCCCTCCAAGTCTTCTGACAGTGTAGTTATAACTTAAAACATGGTGATAGTTAAGATAAAATCTGAGACACAACAGAGTGTGGAAAAATGAGTTTCCTAGTGTTATGGGTTGAAATCTGTCTGTCCCCCAAACATGTTGAAGTCCTAACCTTCACTACCTCAGAATGTGACCTTATTTTGAATAGAGTCTTTACAGATGTAATTAATTAAGATGAGATCATACTGGAGGAAGGGAGGCTGCTGATCCCCTGACTGGTGTCCTTATAAGAAGACAACTATGTGAAGGCAGAGGCACACAGGACAACAAAAACACATTGGGGTTACTCAGCTGCAAGCCAAGAGAAGACAAAGATTGCCCACAAAGCTCTGGAAGCTAGGAAGAGGCAGGATACCAGAAGGAGCATGGCCCCACTGACACCTTGATTTTGGATGTTAGCCTCTAGAACTATAAGATGATGCATTTCAGTAGTTTTAAGCCACCCAGTCTGTGGTACTTGGTTATGGCAGCCCTAAAAAGCCAATATTCCTACTATCATATGTTTAATAAATGGGGGCCAGATTTACACTTAGGTTTCTCTGACTGAAAAAATGATCTGCCTATACATCCTTTTCTCTTCTAAGCTGCATTAGGGGCAATGTGCAGATAGGGTAGGTGGGCACGGGGAGTGGTGTTGGCATATCGAATTTCTCAAGCAAATGTGTCATCGCCCTACTCTCTGGGCACATTGAAGGGCTAAGGACCCTCTGCTAGTGCGCTCTGAGCAGCATTCTATCTAACACTTACCATATGACCTATGAAAAGCTGACTTACCTCTGAGTTGTATAAGGTACATTGTTTAAATGCCAATTAGATTTATTAGACCAATAGTTTTCAAATTGTGGGTTGTGGGAGCTCCTGGGTGGCTCAGTCAGTTAAGCATCTGATCTTGGCTCAGGGCATAATCTCACCATTCATAGATACAAGCTCTGCATCGGGCTCTGTGCTAATAGCTCAGAGTCTGGAGCCTGCTTCAGATTCTGCATCTCCTGCTCTCTCTGCCCCTCCCCTTCTGGCAAGCCCAAAGCTTGCTTCAGATTCTGTGTCTCCCTCTCTCTCTCTTAAAGATAAACATTAAAAAAATTAAAAATTTGTGGGTTGTGTACCATGAGAAGTGATAAAATCAATTTAATGGCTAACCCTCCACTTTTGCAAAAATGAAACCAAATGGGATGAAATGGAATAGAAATTAAGAAGTACACTTGTACATTATCCAAGTATTGCTTTGGAAACATTCATATGGCTATGACTGTGTGAAAGGGAGGTGTGTATATGTACATTCTAAGTTGCGATATAAAATACATTTCTTTTTTTATTTTGTAAATGTTTATGTATTTCTAAGAGAGAGACACAGAGCGCAAGTCAGGGAGGAGCAGAGAGAGAGGGAGACACAGAATCCGAAGCAAGCTCTGGGCTCTGAGTTGTCCCCACAGATCCCAATGATGGGCTCCAACCAATGAACCATGATATCATGACCTAAGCTGAAGCTGACTGCTTAACCAACTGAGCCTCCAGGTGCCCCTAAAATGCATTTCTTATTATGGGTAACTTAGAAAAATATTTGAAAGCCATAAGATTATATGCTGTCCAATAAGTGACAACTACCTAATTATATTAAGAAATGTAGAATATATTGGGTTAAATAAATTTAATATGTCTGATTTTACAGGAAGCATTGGTAATGATCCCATAATTCCTAAGTTATTTATGTTTACAAATAATGGGAATTCACAATTTCTGGTGAGAAAAAAAAAGGTTCATAATTACTAAATAGGTTTTTTTTTTCTCCAATCACAGACTTGCCAAAATATTTTAAATAATATGAAATTTTATATTTGTTTTTCAAATGAATTTCCTTACTTTTCCAGTCCTCTTGCCCTAGGAACAATAGGCAAGGAAACGCATTATGATAAATATTTTCAAAGCTCCATTACACAACATCAACAAACAGAGCAAAAAACAAAACATCTGTGAAAACTAACACACATAAACAATATAAGAACTTTCAAAGTAAAATATCCAGAAGGAACAACTAAATGTGTTATTGTTTAATGGAACATTCTTTTGTTCTAATGTGAAGGAATCACTTTATTTTTGGTCCTCAAAGGTTATCTAGCCACTTCCTACTAAGACAAATGAGAGGTTTAGCTGGCCAGAGGTCTGAAATGTTTTCCAATGATATCCAAGGAAGAGGAAGGCCTGGCCTTGGTGTTCTAATTCCCAGACTTGTTCTTTTGAAACCATATAGTTGTGATACAATAGAGTCAAAATCAATAATTTTTGAAAGATGCAAATTATGAAAAATGACAAGAGAAGAAACAGAATATTTGAGAAGAGCTGTAACGGGTGATACAATTGAATTTAGTCATTAAAATTCTTCCAGCAAAGAACAGGCTAATTCAAGATGGTTTTATTGGATACTTCTATCAAATGTTAAAAGAAGAAATAATATTAGTCTTCCCAAGATCTTTCTGAAAGTGGAGAAGGAGGAAAGGTTTTATAACTCATTCGACGAGACCAGTATTAGTCTGATAATACCAAAGCTAGACCAAAACATCATAAGAAAAGTAAACCATAGGTCAATCACCCTTATGAACATAGATGCAAAACCCTTACACTAAATTTAGTGAGCAGAATCTTAAACCATAGAAAAAGTATTACATATGACCAAATGTACCAGGAATGGGAGATCAGTTTAAAATTACAAAATTCCTTAATGTAATATACCATATTAGCAAAATAAATAAAAATCACTCAATAATTTCAACAAATATGTAAGAATAATTTGAAAAATCTCACACTCATTTCTGATTAAAAAAATAAACTCTCCATTAACTAGGAATTGAAGAAAACTTTCTCACCTTGATAATGGCACATTAGACTTACTGGTGAAAGACTGAGTGTTTTTTCCCTAAGATCAGGAACAAAGCAAAAATGTCTACTCATGACACTTCTAGTCACTATTGTACTGAAGTTTCTTTCTAGACAGTGAAATCTTGCAAGCAAAAAAAATTAAAAAAAAAACATACAGTTTGGAAAAAAGAAAATAAAATTGACATTATTTTCAGATGATATGATCCTGAATGTTAAAATGGTAAGGAATCTACGAAATGCTTGCAAGAACTGACCGGTGAATTTAGCAATGCCAAAATATATAAGATCAACATACAAAAAAAGTCAACAGTTTCCATATAATAACAATAAACAATCTTTAAATAAATGTTTAAAATTTCAATTATAATAACATCAAAAGAAATAAAATACTTAAGAATAAAATTAATAAAAATTACAAGATTGTACACTACATATTATAAAAGATTACTGAGAGTAATTAAAGATCTAAATAAATATTCCATATTTATGAATTGAAAGACTAAATTTTTATGATGACTGTTCTTCCCAATTTTTTCTATAGACTGAATTGAATCTCTATTAAAATTCCAGCAACTTTTTAATAGAAATTTACAAGCTGATTCTTTCAGTTCACATGGAGATAAGAAGAAACCTGAAGAGGCAAAACAATTTTAAAAAGAATAATAAAGTGAAGCACTTATGCTCTCTGATTTCAAACCTTACTGTAAAGCTTTTGCAATCAAGACAATGAGGTTACTGCTATGGAAATAAACATACAGATCAATGGAACAGAATTACTGTCCAGAAATAAACCCTTATATTGATGGGCAACACATTTTCAACAAAGATGTCAAAGGAATTCAATGGGAAATTTTTCAACAAATGATGTGGGAGCAGAAGAAATCATTTATATAAAAGAATTAATTTAGCTCCTAACCTCATTCCATACATAAAAAAATGACCGTAGACCAAAATTTATGAGCTAAAACTAAACAATTTATAGAAAAAATGTAGGAAACATAGGAGAAATCTTTATTACCTTGGTTTAAGTATGGCATCAACGTCAGGAGCTATATACTACATATTATACATACATGTACGTATTATAATACATATTATATATATATATGTATAATTGGGCTTCACCAAATGAAAAATGTGTGTACTTCAAAAGATATTATTACAAAATTAAAGGACAGAAGTGAAGATGGAGTGATGAATAGAGCACAGAGGGTATTTAGGGTGGTGAAAATACTGTGTTTGACACTATCGTGATGGAAACCTGCTGTTACTCATTTGTCCTAACCCATAGAGTATACCACACCAAGTATGAATGCTAAGGTACATTATGAACTTTGGATGTTGATGATGTGTTAATATAAGTCCATCAATTGTAGCAACCCTTCTGGTTGGGGGTTGTTGATAATGGAAGAGGCCATGCATGTGTGGGGGCAGGGACTATCTGAGACATCTCTGTGTCTTCCTCTTAATTCTGATGTAAACCTAAAACAATTATATGAGAAAGAGAAAACAAAGGAAAACCAAAGCAACAGACTGGAAGAAAACTCTTGCCAATTATATATCTGAGAAAACACTCATATCCAGAGCATATAATTTTTTTTAAAGTTTATTTATTTCTGAGACAGAGAGAGACAGAGCATGAGTGGGGGAGGGGCAGAGAGAGAGGGAGACACAGAATCAGAAGCAGGCTCCAGGCTCTGAGCTGTTAGCATAGAGCCGGATGCGGGGCTTGAACTCACAAACTGTGAGATCATGACCTGAGCCGAAGTTGGTCACTCAACCGATTGAGCCACCCAGGTGCCCCTCATATCCAGACCATATAAAGAACTCATACAATTCATAGTAAACACATAAACAACCAATTAAAACTTGGCAAAGATGTTGTGTGGTTTCCTAGAGCGACTATAACAAACTACCCCAAACTAGGTGGCTTTAAAACGGTAGAAATTTATTGTGTCGCTATTTTAGAGGTTATAAGTCTAAAATCAAGTGGGATCATGCTCTTTCTGAAGCTCTGGGTGGAATCCTGTCTTGCCACTTCCTAGTTCTGAGGTTTGTCAGACATTCTTGGCATTCCTGGGCTTGTAGCTACATCAATCTAATCTCTGTTTCTGTCATCACATAGTGGTTTTTTTTTTTTTTTTTTCCTCCTATCCCTATGTCTTTCCTTTTCTTAGAAAGGTACTGGTCATATTTGATTAAGGTCCTACCCTACTCCAGTACAATTCCATCTTAACATGATTGCATCAGCAAAATTCCTATTTCCAAATAAGGTCCCATTCACAGGTACCAGGGGTTAGGACTTCAAAGTAACTTTTGGGAAAATGCAATTAAACTCATAATGGATGTAAACAGACATTTCACTAAAAATATATACAAATTGTCAATAAGCACATGAAAAGATGTTCAACATCAATAGTCATTAGGGTAATTCAGATTAAAACTATAGTAAGATATCACTTGATACATATTTGATTGGCTATAATAAAACTGATAGGCTCTAATAAATATTGGCCAGAACGTGGAGAAATTAGAAACTAGATTCATTACTCTAGGAAATATAAAATGGTGGAAGTTTGGCACTGTAAGGAAAAATTAAACATAATTGTGCTGTGCAATTCAATAATTCCTCTTCTAGATATTGACAAAAGAAAAATCAAAACATGTCCACTCAAAGGTTTATATGTAGATATTTATAGTAGCATCATATGAAAAAGCCAAGAGCCTTAAACAATTTAACATTTATTTATTTATTTATTTATTTATTTTGAGACAGAGAGAGACAGAGCATGAACGGGGGAGGAGCAGAGAGAGAAGGAGACACAGAACCAGAAGCAGACTCCAGGCTCAGGAGCCTTAAACAATTTAAATGACCATCAATTGGTGAAAAGATAAGCAGCATGTGGTTTGTACACATAACAGAATATTATTTAGCAGTACAATGGAACTCGCTACAACACGGATGCATCTTAATAACAGTTAAGGTAAGTGAAGGGAGTTAGGTAGTTAGATTCAAAATACTACATATCATGTGATTTGATTTACATGGAATTTCCAGAAGAGATAAATGATAGGGACAATCAGTGGTTGCCTGGGGTTGGGTGTGGGAGTGGGCACTGATTACCTAGTGGATGGTAGGGGTGATGGGAATGTTTTAAAACTGGATGTTAATGATGGTTTCACATCTGTATACATTTCTTTTTTTGTTTTGTTTTGTTTTGTTTTGTTTTGTTTTGCATTTTTTGCATTTATAACATGTGATCAATGTGTAAGTTATACTTCAATAAAACTATAAAAATTTTAATAGCAAGGACGGTGGTTAGGCAGTACAAATGCAGTCAGCTTGGGTAATATATTGATGATTATTGAAGCCAGGTAATAATTAATGGGGATTCATTATAGTATTCCTTTTACTTTAGTGCAAATTTAACTTTATTCATAATAATCTTCTAATTAAAAATCAATGAGATAAGCTTCCATCTCAAGAAACTAGAAAAAGAGGAGGTTAAAAATAAGTAAACACTGGGGCGCCTGGGTGGCGCAGTCGGTTGAGCGTCCGACTTCAGCCAGGTCACGATCTCGCGGTCCGTGAGTTCGAGCCCCGCGTCAGGCTCTGGGCTGATGGCTCAGAGCGTGGGGCCTGTTTCCGATTCTGTGTCTCCCTCTCTCTCTGCCCCTCCCCCGTTCATGCTCTGTCTCTCTCTGTCCCAAAGGTGAATGAACGTTGAAAAAAAAAATAAGTAAAAAAAAAATAAGTAAACATAAAGAAGCAAATAATAAACATAAAACCATAAATCAATAAAATTGAAACTAGAGATTAAACAGAGAGCAATCAACAAAGCCCAAAGTGGGTCCTTTGAAAAGGTCAGTAAAATTGATAAACACTTACAGCACTGAAGAAAAAGGAAAAAAAAATTATTTGTAGTGGATATTACTACAAATCTCATAGACATCTAATAAGATAATAAGAAGATATTATGAACACATTATATGAACCTCAGGCAAAATGAACAGATTCCTTGAAAAATACACGTTATAAAACTGACACAAAGGGAAACCAGAAATCTGAATAATGGCATTACCATATGAGAAAACTGAATCCGTAATTAGAAACCATCTCAGGAGGAAACTTTACTTAATTGGCTTCACTTGTGAATTCTGCCAAACATCTGAGGAGGAGATACTCTCGTGGTTATACCAAGTCTTTTGGTAGAGAATGAGAACTGTGCATGCACACATATACACACATATTTCAGTTGTAAAATCATCATAAACCTACTGTAGAAAACTAGACTATAAAGTGTAAGATGAAAATAAAAACCATTTACCTTTTCAATTACTATACATTGCCTGTGTTAACATGGTTGATTTTGTTTTCTTTTCTTTTACTTTATTTTAATTATTCATTTTAAAATTCCTCTTCTATCGTTTATCTACATAGCAAGCAAAACAACATGGCGTACTATAACACAGCACAAGTACGCATCATTCTGCTAGTAATTGATAGTATTGTCTGGGATGAAATCCTAGAAATTGCATATATATATAATTTACCATTATTTTAATGATTGAAGTATAGTTTACATACAATATGTAATTAGCTTTAGGTGTACAACTAGTGATTCAACAATTCTATATACTACTCAATGCTCACCAAGGTAAGTATAGTCACCATCTGTCACCATCCAATGTTATTACAATATTATCCACTGTATTTCCTATGCTGAACTTTCCGTCCCCATGACTTATTTTATAACTGAATGTCTGTATTCCTTAATCTCCTTGACCTATCTCACCCATCACCCATGTCTCTCTCTAGAAACAAGTATTTTGTTCTCTGTATTTGTGGGTCTGCTTCCGAGTTTTTGTTTGCTTGTTTTGTTTTTTAGATTCCACATATAAGTAGAATCATATGGTATTTGTCTTTCTCTGTCTGACTTATTTCACTTAGCATAATATCCTCTAGGTCCATCCATATGTGGTCGCAAATAGCAAAATTTCATTCTTTTTTATGTTTGTGTATACGCACCAACACCTACCCCAACACACACACCACATCCACCCCCCACCCCCATCTCCTTCATCCACCCATTTATCCATGCACACTTGGGATGCTCCCTTATCTTGGCTATTGTAAATAATGCTACAATAAACATAATGCTGCATATACTCTTTTGAATGAATGTTTTCATTTTCTTTGGGAAAATACCCAGTAGTGGAATGACTGGATCCTATAGAAGTTCTATTTTTTAGCCTTTTGAGGAATCTCCATCCTGTTTTCTACTGCAGCCACATTGATTTAATCATCATGTTTATTTTTAATTTTTGCAGTTTTCCTTTATGCATGATAGTCATAAGCTACAATCATAAGCCCCATACACTATTTTTCTTGTAACATCATTTGATAATAATCTTTTTTTCATGATAATAGAAAATGGAATACTCTTATAATATTCTATGCTATAGATATAATAGTCATAATATATGTCACTTACACGGCACTATTAATAGGATGATATATACAGTTTTTAAGGCTAGAACTATATCACTGCATTTGAGTCTCAAGAAGCACCTTGCAAGTGTACATTTTATAGGTATGGAAAATGAGGCTAAGATATTACGTAATGTGCCCAAGGTTATACAGTCAGGAACTGACGAAGTCACTCTCTTAACCACTATTGTCTAATTCTTCCATGCCAAATTGTAATTTACTCATTCTTTCTCCCCTAGTGTAGACGTTTAATTTTGATTATCTGTTAGTGTAAGACTTCTAGAATTTGGATTGAGTGACTTTCCTAGTAAACAATTTTTCTTCTAAGTTTTAGGCATTGCCCCTGCAGAAAGAATTGATTTTGAGGAATTTAGTGAGTATATTTATATCTCTCCATGGCATTATTTTTCTCCACTATCTGTGCTTTGTTCTCTGTTCTTTTAGTAGCCAAGCACCCCTGGAATTATACAGTACATAGAGAATAAGGAAACCACCTCTGCTGTATGTCAGTTCAGTTCATTCAAAAGAGAGAACGGCAGTTAGAAACCACTTTTTGTATCACTTCTGACCTTATTTCAAATTGAATCACCTAACATATTCTTTATACCTTATGTATTTATTATAAAAACAGCACAATACCTGGCATCATAATTGTTAAATACACATCCATTTAATTTTGAAATTTTATCTAGACCTCTCTGTGCATAATTTATATTGTTTTTATTTCTCCCATTTGGACATAGCATATATATTAGAATATATATATCATATATATATATAGTATATATGTTAGAATACATATTGTAAGTCATTATTATAGTCAACATTAATCTAAGTGAGTTCTTCCTCCTTTTGGTAATCTAAAAAAATAATAATTATCACTTATTGATAGTCTGCTGCATGTCAAATATTTTACCAAATAGTTTTTGTGTTATATGGACATTATTTCATTTAATCCTTTTGATAATTGCCTGAGGTCAGTACTACGTATGAGGAAACCGAGGTATTCTTAAGGAGCTTGATAGTGAAGGTAAATTTTCCAAGTTGCAGATCCGATGCATTCAGAATTCTAGAAGTATGCTGTCTGACATTCAACATCTAACAAGGCAATACTGTCTCCATGATAGAGATTATCTGTTGGCAGTACAGATAAACTATTTGCTAGATTAACATGCAGACATACTTAATTAGGTATAATAGAGCAGTATTCTTAGCCCTGGCTGCACTTTTGAATCATCGGGGAAGCCTTTAAAATACTGAAGCCTGGGCCCCAACTCGCCTAAATGAAAGCAGAATATTAAGATGCTGGGTCCAAACGTCAGCATTTTTTTTAAGTATTTCAGTGATGGAAAGTAAGTGAGGGTTGCAAACTACTGTAATAAAACATAGTGCATGTGCAAGCACTTCCTTGAAGTTTGAAGACCAATGAGACGTTTTTTTTTTCAACTTCCAATAATAAGATATCAAAGTTTCCATTTTATAAACAAGCCATTTACTGGTATGACATCATTTATTTAATTAAGATCTGTGATTAAGTGTATTTGCAAACTCTGGCTAAGTGTACTTCTATGAAAACACCCTCTTGAAGTTTCTACGTTTCTTCATGAATGATAGACAAGCAATGCCATTATTAGGGAAGGGATTAGCAGCAGGGTTGATTATAATCATTATCAGATGATATCAACTTACACACTTTGCAAAGCAGTTATTGGTAATGAATTAATTACCCAAAATACACAATTAAATTAAACCAAAATGTTATGAAACTCTTAGATACAAATTTCAGAAATAAGTGGAGGTAAAGCAGCTATACAAATGAAACTGAACTAACCCAATGTCATTCATTATTGAGAATGTCAGTGTGTGAAAAATAAAAAATTTAGCCAGTAAATGAAACTGAAAAATAAAATAGAGGAAAAATATAATGCTGCAAGATAGAAATAGTGAAAGATAGCAAAGCAATTTTTTTTAAGTGGGGGAAGATGATATGATAGCAATTGGCCAGTGTGCTCCAGAGGGAAAAGAATTGGTACAGAAGGGCATTGCATATTGGACCAGCCCCCTCAATGTTTTATGGGTTACTCATCTGCAGAAGCCCATATTTGTTGTAAGTTATTGCTTCTTAGAGGATAAAAGGAACTGAATGGCTAGAGTTTCAAACGGAAAAACACTAAGAGCATGGAGAAAATAGAGCAGGGGCAAATATATGTAGATAAGATATGTAGATAAGAAACAATTGGGAAAGTACAAGATTATTAGGAGGTTGAAATTATGAAAGTGTGAAGTTTGATAAGGAATGATAGCATAAAATTAAGAAGGAAAGAGTAGGCTGGAAAAGTTCCTGACATGAGAATGGTTACATTATGGCACAGTCACCCATGTGAACAGTTCGCGAGGACTAGAAAAGCACTCTAGGAGAGATCCGCAATAGGCTAGAACAGGGGACTTGGTGGGATTTAATTCTGAATACATAACTTAGAACGAGTTTATTTTTATCAAATTTAGGAAAATGCACTCTATATAATTACAGTTATTCTTAGTAAAATTGCTGCTATCTTCATGCCTTTACCCTTTTGGTTAGTAGATTCCATACAGGCTCTGCAGAAATATCTCAGTAAGGGCTGCTCTAAAATTTCTATATGGTAAGGCTTTTCACTTTTGAATAATTAGATGCCATAGAGTAGGACTAAGCTAATTTTCTAGAAGCTGCTTTTGGATAGCAAGCTTCAGATAGATTGTAGGTTAATTTGAAGTGGGTTGGCACTACAGGTTGTTTAATAATGCTGTACTCAGTTTGCCTGAAGGAAAACATTACCTTGAAAGACACGTTTATTTGATCTTTAATTAAAAAGTAATTGACTTCAATGAAGTCACCTTCCTAATGGTGACTAGGGTGGGTTTGACTCAAGTACCATTCAAAAGTGTTGGTGTCCATATCTCTTTCCCAGAATTAGAGCAAAGATTAACTTTTCAAGAAAAGAAAGTATCACTGGGTTTTGCATGAGCAGTTTTCCTAGGAAAATCAGTAGTTAAAGGTTATTTAATCCATTTCAAAACATCAAATCTGGAGAGTGGATCAGGGCCACAAATGGATGATGGGGCTAGAATCCAAATCTCAAAGGAGGTTGAAACGAAGTGGACAGAATGAGTCTAAAACAAGAAGTAATTTTTTTTTAACATTTATTTATTTTTGACAGACAGAGCAAGACAGAGCATGAGTGCAGGAGGGGCAGAGAGAGGTGGGTACACAGAATCCAAAGCAGGCTCCAGGCTCTGAGCTGTCAGCACACAGCCTGACACGGGGATCGAACCCACGAACTGTAAGATCATGACCTAGCCGAAGTTGGACGCTCAACCGACTGAGCCACCCATGCGCCCCTAAAATAAGAAGTATTTTAGAAAACAGTCAAGAATAATTCAGGCTGGCCGCGGAGATCATCTGAAACCCTCTCTTGCCATTTCATCAAATGAGATTTGAAAAACAAATTAAACAGACACTGTATTCAGGGAGATGGTTACCTGTTTGGGAAGGAAGGAGAGAGGGACAGAAAGAAACGCCTATTTAGATACAATGACATTGAAGATGTTCTATTTCTTTTTTTTTTTTTTTTTGTTAAATTTTTTTTTCAACGTTTATTTATTTTTGGGACAGAGAGAGACAGAGCATGAACGGGGGAGGGGCAGAGAGAGAGGGAGACACAGAATCAGAAACAGGCTCCAGGCTCTGAGCTGTCAGCCCAGAACCTGACGCGGGGCTCGAACTCACGGACCCTGAGATCGTGACCTGGCTGAAGTCGGACGCTCAACCGACTGCGCCACCCAGGCGCCCCAAAGATGTTCTATTTCTTAAAAGGGATGATGAGTTCATTTTATTATTATGCTTCATCACTTGCATATACATCGCATGCATTCTATATGTATCAAATATTTAATAAATAAATTTTTAAAAGTTAAACAATATTAATTCAACACTTGGAAAATATTGTACAATTTGTACGATGTCAACAAAACTCACAGCATGCTGTAACATGTTGAATATTTTTACTAAATGTGGGACTGCTGCTGTGTGCCTTGTAAGTTCTTTTCTCATTTGTTTTTCTTGCAGGAGTTGGGAATGAGGGGGAAAAAAGTAAAGGAGAAACAACGCCTTTAATGATAGTGTGAATTTTCAAATCTATGAGCAAAAAATTGTGAGACACTGAAGAGGTTTATTCAAAAAATATAAAAGTTTCAAGTTATCCGTTACAGCCCTCTGTGCACAGTTTTCTGGCAAATCATGTTCCTGTTATTCATTTGTTATATATTCAGTACCTGTCACAATCCCATCGCACATAATCATTCAAATAAAACTTGGCTCTAATACTAGATTATGCGTTTCTCAGGTTCAAACAAACATCTGTTCCTGCTGAAAAGGAGGACAAGGAGAAATCAGCATTTGGAAGGCCCATCTCTGCCCGACTGTGTGTAAGCAAATTTAACGTATAACCCTTCCTTAGCTTTCTGCAATTTCCACACCATATTTCTAAATCCTTTGTGGAAAACACACATATTCAACTCCCAATACAATCATGCACACCCTTACAGGTGACACAGATGAAAAGCAGAGAATGACACATCTTTTCTAGTTGGTGAGCAGTGTAGGTACTATAATAAGACTTTGTATATGTCTGGGAAGCAGGAATTTGAAAAAATGCTAGAGAATTAAACCGAGTAAATGAAGAATGAACACAGGAATAATATGCCTAGTTTAGCAGAAACATATTATCACCTAGGACAATACCTACTGTTAATGGCAACAGTTGAGAATCAATTTCTTCCCCATTCTTTCAACCAGGAACATCCCTTTTGAAGCTCAAGAATAAGGTGTCTGGCTGCCAGCTGTGTTACTGAGGTGGCTTCACGCTCCGCGTGATTCAGCCACATGGATGAGACTCATTTCCTTCATAGCACATTTCCAACAGGGTACGTATTACTGCAAGCTGCTGCCATGGCAAGCATTTCTTCTTAGTGGAGACACTCCCACTTGTGGAAAGAACAGCTTGCAGCGAAAACAATAGCAAATCTCTTCTTGTTATCCTGTGTTTTGGTTAAGGGATAAGAATTCGTAAAATAGAGTACAGTATAAAAAGGATACTCTTAATTGCCTTACATAACTGATACCGTTTGAAATATCAACTTTTTCTTCCTCAAATATCTACAGATGTGGTTCTAAAAGCAAGGGTGATTGATTTTGATCTACTTCACCTGCGATCTTTGGCAATGTTGGGAGCCATGATGGTCATGACTGGAAGCGAGTATGTTACCGGCACGTAGCAAGTGGAGACCCGGGATGCTGCCACGCATCCTACATTGCACATGACAGCAGCTGTAAGAAATAATTAACTGGTCCAAAATGTCCATAGTACTACTACTAAGAAACTCTGACCTATAGGCATCATCCTACCACTGAAAATTTCCCCCTGCGGAGCCCTGGTCCCATATACCAACAATTGGAAAACATTAGCAACAAGAAAAATGTTGTCGCACAAGTGAAATTAGTTCTTGATAAATCCTAACGTCAAAAGTTAATGTCACTGCCCTTATTCCGAAAGACCATTTTATAGAATGGCCAGAGCAGAGATGGTAGAATTCTAAAACATTACAAAATAACCTTCGTTCCCTGAAAGACTTGGGCTTAGACACTACTTCTTCAAATCTCCTTTCACAGATTTACTTTTGGACAAGCCCAAGAATACCAGTGAACATAAGAACGGTTCTTCAACATAAGAAGCTAGTGAGTTGCCAAACAGCGGTGCACTCATGATGAAAAATATAGTATTATTGTTATTATTTTTCACACTTTGTATTTCTGAAAGTCCTAAGGTAAAGAAGATACTTCTCCCATTGGAAACTACTCAATAATATTTAAACTTTTGTAAGACCAGTGATTCTGGGTGGTTTGTGGCCAGTACCTTCCAAATCGGAATCTCTTTCCTTTGCAATAGACTCACCTCCCCTACTGTGCATGTGCATTTGGGTGTGTCCAACTGGGAAATGTCAACACGCCTGAGATTTCATGTCCACCTGTGATTCTACCCCTTTACGCTCGATTGTATCCTAAAAATCTGCCATCCTTGAATTTTTTCTTCCTTCTTAGTCACCAAAACGCCTCCAGATCGGCTCTCCAACCCGCCTGCTTCTTCTGATTCCCACACTGTACCTTCATTTGGGGCCACTTTCACTCTGTCACTACTGGTGTCTCCACCGCCAGCCCAGTCCCCTTCTCTGCCCTGAGTAATCCTTCTACAGCATTGTAACGAGTTTCCCCACTGACAACCCTGGAAGAATTCTTTGTTCATGAGACTTATTTATTAAATACAATTCAAACTCTTCAAATGGTTTTCAAATTCTGCCTAGTCCTCTCTAATCTCGCCCCCTGCCGCCCTTACCCCTCAGCTTTCTGAGATTCTTTCAGCTCCTGAGTTGCCTCATACTCCATCTTGCCTCCTAGTTATTTTTAATGCTGGTCTTTTGCCATATTTTAAGCCTGCTTTCCAGCCCCGGAATGTCTCCAGCCTACCTATGGTCTTCGATAATGATGATTGGCTTCCTTAGAAGTTTCTATAATCTTACCTTATTGGGCACCCGTTGAGATAAAGTCATAGATAAATGTAAATTCATATTCATGAAATTTACAAATATTCTTGAGTCCAGGAATCCTAAGTGTCTGTGAGGCTGGAAAGCCGGGTAAGGTATCATATACTGCTGATGGGAATATGCATTGATTCGATGACTAGGGAGAATAATATGACATTAGCTAGTAACAGAAGGATGTAAATACTAAGCTCCAGCAGTTCATCCCCTAGCTATATATCCCTAAAGATATGTTTACATGCACACTCCAGGAAGACATAAAAACATCATCATGTGAAATACATTTGGGGGCTTATGTATACAGTAGTTCCTCCTTATCCAGGTTTCCCTTTCTGGGGTTTCAGTTACACACAGCCAATCGTCATCCAGAAGCAGATGATCCTCTTTCTGACATTTTATCAGAAAGTCAATATGACCTAATTTTACATCGCAATGCTTAGATCATTCTCTACATTTCATCTCATCTCGTAAGCATCTCACACCACTTGAAGAAGAAAGAAGGACAGTACAGTAAGATCTTTTCAGAGAGAGACCGCTTCACCTAACTTTTATGACAGTATATTGTTATAACGGTTCTATTTTATTGTTATTGTTGTTAATCTCTTACTGTGCCTAACTTACAAATCAAACTTTATCATCCATATGTATGTATAGGAAAAAAACCATAGTGCACATGGGGTTCAGTACTATCCACAGTTTCAGACATTTGTTGGAGGTCTTGAAACATATCTTCTATGGGTAAGGGAGGACCATCGTACAACGCAATGCACTGTAGCTCACTTCATCAATAAAAACGGAATTTCAAAAAAGGAAAGTGGATTATCAATATTAAAATCGAACATTAATTATTTTTTTTTTAAGTAGGCTTAATGCCCAGCATGGAGCCCAATGTGGAACTTGAATTCACAACCCCGAGATCAAGACCTGAGCTAACATCAAGAATCAGATGCTTACCGACTGAGTCACCCAGGTACTTCAAACGCTAAGTAATTTTTAAGAATAAAATATTAAATAAAACTCATTTCAAAAAATACAAACTAAAGTGAGTCAAAATTATACAAAATTGCAGAGTATACCTAATATATTGTCACATACGTATTATTTAGGAATTTTCACATATGAAGTGAAATTACAAAGGAAAGCAAGTGACTTATTAATGCACAAGTCAGGATGGTACCATTGAGTGGAAAATATAATGTGAGGGCTTAAAAGCTTCTGGAATGTTCTATATCTTAATTTATTTGGTACACACATGGATTTTTTTATATTCTTATTTACAATAGCATATATGAAATTATATATGCACTTTCACATATTTCCCAACCAAATTATAAACAGAAACCTGAAAGAATTTTAAACACGTCAAGAGAAAAGTAGATCTTTATAGACTGTTATAATTCAAAGAAGGCATCTGTGGGTCTAGTCTTTGGGCAGATAGGTAAGAGAGGACAAGAAAATCCTAAAATTATTAAAAGTTATTTTGCTTCTAACTTTAAAAATAAAATGAGCTTCATAGAGATGCTAAGAGAAAACGTGCTATAAAGGAACTGAATTTATAATAGGTCCAGAGATTTGTAGGAAACATCTCAGTATGTCTAATGAAAATCAGATATCAAGGAACTGAAAAATATTTTTTTAATGTTTATTTTGAGAGGGAGAGAAAGAGAAAGAGAGCACACGAGTAAGAAGAGGGGGAGAGAGAGAAAAGATAATCTTAAGCAGACTCTGCACTGTCAGCATGGAGCCCACCCTATGCAAGACTCAAACTCATTAACCAGGAGTTCATGACCTGAGCAGAAATCAGGAGTCAGACACTCAACAGACTGAGCCACCCAGGAACCCAAGGAACTGAGAAATCTTACCAAGATAAGTCATAATCTTCTTATTCATGCTTTTCTTCTAGTTCATACATAAATCGAACATTAAAATGCAAGATCATGTTTAGTTTGTCCCATGGACTATTAATTACTGAGGCTAGAGAAACTTACATTATCACAGTAGGAATTAAAAAAAATGTGTGTTGAATGAATGCATGAAATTTTTAAAAATGTGACAGTGACCTTTAAAAAATAAGAAATAATGAGAGCAGTATAACAAAATGGGGAACAAGTAAATGTTTTCTGATGTTTTCTAACTTGGGAAAAACCGATTTCTAAAGCTAAAATTTAAGGAAGTTCATTTACATTCAAAAATACATCTTATGTAAACAATTTCAAAGGATATTATGGCTCTCAGCAGTCAACATCAATTGCATAGGGGGAGTTTTCCTGAATGTCAAAGCAGTGAGCTTTCATATGGGGAAAGGGTCCTACAAATATTAGTAATAATATTAGAAGAAGGCTCTAGTCTTCTGTGCTTAATTGTTCTTTGTGTATGGCTTTTACTACAGCTTAATAAATATATAACAGCTATATATTTGCGTACAGTACCACACTTGCTGGGACAGCTAGTAACGTTAAAAATGAAAATGATAATTGCTAAGACATTTTTCAGAATTTTCATGTGTCAGGCACGGATCTAATTGGTTGACAAACTTCATCTAATTTATCAGTAACTGCTGTTACTATTCCTATTTTGCAGATGAATAAATTTAGTGATTCTAATTGCCTTGCACACAAATACACAGCTAATCAGTGTCAGAACCAAGATTAGAACCCAGACAGCAGATAGTAGCACATGTTCCGAAGTGATACCTATGTGTGCATTAAATCTCAAATAACTGGAATAATCAGCCCAAAGAAATGCAGATATGTATATATATATATATATATATATATATATATATATACACACACACACACGTATATATGTATATGTATAAATATGCATATATTTATATATGCAAAGTGATAC
>NW_024412396.1:57602519-57640796 GCF_014898765.1 Herpailurus yagouaroundi
TGTATATGTATAAATATGCATATATTTATATATGCAAAGTGATACAAAAATTTATATATATATATATATATATATATATATATATGAAAAGTTCCACAAATCCATTTAAGAAAATCAATCCCCCATCAGCGAATGAGGATAACTAATTCTCTACCTGAAACTTGTATTTGTTACACAATCAAAAAGAGGAAGCAATATGGTATAACTGTCAAAAGAGGTGAACATATTTGGCTGAATTAATTTGAAAAGAAAAAAAAAAGTATCATTTCCTGAAATAAAAAGACAACTTGGCATGGTATTCTGGACATGATTAAAGAACATCTGAAATATCGCGGTCAGTTTGGGATGATATATTTTAAGAATTTAATACTTGGCTAGAGAGACTAGGATATAAACATGTCCGGAAAGCATATCACAGGAGAGATAGTTGAAGGAATTTGAGCAACTTCATTGTAAAAGAGTTTTGGTGAGACACAACAATTTTCTCCAAATATCAGAGAGCCACATGGAGAAAGGAGACTTACACATTCCATGTCATTTTTTGTGCAGACAATCTAGAAATCACAGTAAAGTGAATTTACTTTCAAGGTGTTGAAGAAGGGTCCATTCAGCCCATTTCAAATGGCATCAGCCAGCTACAGTGATTCTCATTTTAAGAGCTGAAGCTGAAGCTGGATGAATATCTATCAAAACTATTACATTGGTCATTTCCACACTGAGTGGGAGGTTGAACCAATGAACTCTGAAGTGTCTTAAATTTCTCAGATCAAATCTTATGTGTGCATTTTAATGAAAAAAGAGAGAAAGGAAAAGATAATCACTACTCTTTGTGATTTTATTCTGCACTAGCAAAATAAATGTATAATTCAATCTAAAATAGTTCATAACCCTCTTAATCCCCAAACTACCTTTCATATAGTATGTGACACATGGAATATGGACAGACTAGCCCACATTTTGTTTTCAGGGGATAAATAATTTTAAAGTTTTATATATATATATATATATATATATATATATATACACACATACACACACACATATACATATATACATATATAATATGTACATGTATATATATGTATGTATATTATATAAATATATATGTATACGTATATATAAATATATTTATATTTATTATATATAATTATATATATAACTTAAACAGGATAGTATTTATAGCCTAAATATTAGGTGAATAAAAATATAGTTCATACAGTTTGCATTTAGCAGTTAAGACCCAATGGTGAATTAGTAATTTTGTTCTTGAGTTTTACATAAAGCATTACTAATTTAACCCACTAGCAGGAAAAGACACTGTAAACTGTCTAACTGGCCATCTAGAGTGTACTGCACAGAGAAAAAGAAAAGAGTCTGGATTTCATATACTTTCTGCAGTTTCGTTCATCAACAATATACCTCCTCATGGGAGATGCTTATCTTTAGGAATTCTCTACAATTCATCATTGAAACAAAAAATATACACCTACATTTTTCAAAGCCCAGATATCTCAGTCTTGTGTTTTTGATTAATTATTTTCCTATAACATCAATAAGTGGTGGGAGGGATATAGGTGGGGGAGAATCCATTATAGGTAGGAACCAAAAGACTAATTCATTTGCTGACCAACTTTCACCATAACCTAGCTGTGTGAGTCTCAGGATTTATAAATAACATTTTTGGACTTCCAATGTTTGACCACAGTAGAGATTATACAGCTGCCCTACTTACCTCACAAGGATATAAAACAACTCAAATTTATTCTGTTGAATATTTGATATTCACTGTATATTGAGCTATTTTCTGGGGTAGGAGAAATATGAAACAAATGCAATGCCCTGGGATACATCACTGATTTGGAAATCAGACCAGAAAACATTTTACAGACGTGGACTATAAACCACTAAGGTAGGATCATCATGTGTCTTCATGATGCAGCACCCGTGTCTACAACGTGAAAAGTACTTGAGCTCTTTATATATACTATCTTAAATAATTCTTAATCCTGACATCAGTATTATCACTCCCATTTTACACACAAGGAAAATGAAGTCGAGAGAGACACAATCGACAGAAGTGGGGCTAAAATTCAGGTTACCTGAATGACCTTTGTCGTAAAAAGTGCATTACTAAGATAATGCAGACACTATACATGTGCAGTAAAACTTTGAGCTAGTTCTATACTCAGTAAAAGATTAAATGGAGGAATGAATGAGTAAATAGTTAATAAATATAGTGAAATAGTTAATAAATATAAATAAGTATAAATATAGTTAAAAGGCATCAATAAAACTTCATTACAGTTTTAACCACAAATATGTCAGGCATGATTTCGTGCCCCAGTTCTGATTTTCTTTTAGTTTTACACTCAGTAAGAAGTTACAATTTACTTGTTTCCTCTTCCAAGTTCAAGGATAGTCCCAACTGAAAAGTAATTCTGCGCTAAGCATCATGAAACATCTTGATGGAGAGAGATAATTTCCTCCTTTGGGAAGCTTCAAGGTTTCCCGGGTCTGCTATAATACAGCTGTTTCCTGCTCACCCTGCTCCCCTTTAGTTCATGGTTCTTTGAGACTTTTCCTGATTTCTGATCTCTTAATCCCTTCAGTGTAAGTGTCTTCCAGGAGAAACTACCCTTTACAGTTTCTGATTTACAACCACTCTGTCATTTTACTGTGGACCAGATACCTTAATCCTGCCTGCAGCATCTGGGGCTCTGTCTTCACTTGAATCTCATCCTTCTGCTTCATCTTGTGTCTTAGCACCCTTAATGTTATAACCACAGTTTTATTATCCCACACTGACATAACCATTCATGAATGTTCTTCCTTTCCAAGATGTAGATAGAACTCATTTGCTCTAATCGTAGCTGCCCATTTTCTATAGAAGATAACCTTTTAAACACAGATGTGTAGCAGATACCAAGAAAGTGAGAAGAAACAAGTTTTCTTTGGTATGTTAGCCCCAAATGGGAGTATCAAGATGATTACCACCCGGGCAACGGAACTGAAATTATGTGGGTATGCTAATTGCTTGTCCTGCAGACAGATGACTTCTACTGAACCATCTCGAGATGCTGTAGCACAAGACAGCATTTGCAAAAAAATCTAACTCCTGTTAGGTTTCTGAACTTTGCACAGACCTCATAAAAGAACAAAGGATTTTGAAGCACATGCGATACTTAACATTCCACGCTGTACCTGAAGCTACTTGACCTGCATACTCAGAGAAGGCCAGCACTGGAGGTTCTGCACCAACGTCAAGATAAGCTTTGTATCCATCTAAAGTGTGAAGATAGAAATTAATGTCAAGGGACACTGAAGGACTGAGTTTGATTCAGCCATATGGAGAATTTATGCTAGCATCAAAATGATTAATTTAGTTGCCTCTTTGGGTAATGTGACTGTCGTGGGAGGGAATCATGTGTAGGGTCTCAGCTTGTGTTCAATGCCACTACCTTAGAAGTTTCACAGTAATGAAGGCAGTTCACAAATACAGTCATTATTGGCCATAACTTTAGAGGATCTGTAAATTTACAAAAGATCAGAGTAAACGAAACATAAGTAGTAAGTGCAATTGTCACGTTTGAATCCTTGTGATATTCTTAACCTCTGTATTAGTTGTATATTGTGATCTGTGATAACATGCTTAGTTTTTAATAATATAAAGAAAGTATTGAGTTTATGGCAACTTGTGTGAATTATTCTTTTACAAAGTTTTTAAACATTTATGTTAGGAGGCTTATTTAATATAGACGAATATAATGTTGTTTCCAGGGAAAGAGACACGTTGAGAAATCCGTTGTAGATATTAGAATTCAGAAATCTATTTTCTCTCTGAATTTACTGAGTGAATTATTTTCCAGATACCAACCACAAAGCGCATTTTTGTTGGTTCTCCATCAAGGTGAAGTTATTAAGAGTTTCTTCTTTATGTATCAGTTGAAAACACATACAATGCCACCATTCAAAGCAGATTTTTTTCTGCTTAATATGATACACTAAATTAAGAAACATACATATGTTTCTGAACTTTTGTTATTATCATACCAGAGTTTTTATCAAGCATTCTTTAATAAATTTTTAGTCATTGCACATTGTCCTTATTATTAGGAAACTAATCCAACCGTTTTCAATATTCTTTATTTTTCAAGTGTGAGTTCCTAATAATTCTATGAGACTCAAAATTAACAAAAATAAAAAAACCCAGTCTATGTCACCAGAGTTTTATTGTCTATAAACAATTACGCTCTCTCTCTCTCTCTGTCTCTGTCTCTCTCTCTCCATGAGCACACATATACACACACATATTTAAAAAAATATTTTCAAATTGAGAGTTACTCATCTATATGATAACTAAGGATTAGTTGTATGTAGTAGGCGTGTATGACAACTAACTTTATATTTACTTTGCAAAGAATTTAATAATTTTCCAGCTCCCATGCTTCACCTGCATAATCATAATGCTTCTTTTTAAAATTTTTTAAATGTTTATTTATTTTTTGAAAGCGTGAGAGGGAGAGACAGAAAGTGAGCAAGGGAGGAGCAGAGGGAAAGGGAGACACAGAGTCCAAAGCAGCACAGAGACTGATGCGGGGCTCAAACTCAAGAGCCATGAGATCATGACCTGGGCTGAATTCGGATGCTCAACAACTGAGCCACCCATGCACCCCTAATTATAATGCTTCTTGTTTCTTCCCCTAAAAAGAGTGATGACTAGGTTTTCAGTTTCATTGCTCCAATAAAGGGATTTGGGTGAAGGTGGAGGGGAAGAGGCTGGCACACTTCCAAGAGCTTCTTCCAGAACTTGGTGGGAAATTGACACTTTCTCTTTTCCCCAGAAATTTTTAAAGGAAAAAAAACACAAAAATAAAAACTCCCCATGCAGGATTGATGCTAGCCATCATTCCAACTGGAATAGGGTATATAATTGAATATATTTAATACTAAAATTATAATCAGTTAACCAATCGATAATTATTAATATTAGAAATGTTGCAAAGGTAACTAATATTGGAGTCATTTACAATTTGATAGTAAAGTACTGAGGAAGCAAGACAGTAAAGTGGATGAGATAGGAAGAGAGGGGTGAATGAAGGGTGAATAAAAAGAAAAAAGAAATAGATCATTTGCTCATTTCCACATTTTGACATGGCCAATCTGTTTCTGTTCAAAACTGTATGCATAAATTCAAGCTATGCTCATAAATACCTATGCTTTACTAGTAAAGTCATGGGCATAACATGCTTTAGTGTTTAATCTGATTGGTATAAATACCAATCTGATTGGGATAAAATTTGTGGATCAATTACCCTACTTTTGTATTAGCGTAAATGCCTACAATTGACCCCCCCCCGTGTTTAAGTGGATATTCAAAAATGGCATAACACTATTTTAATGTGTTGAACAAAGACACTGAATGGGTGCTAGTTTGGGCAAGGAAAGGATGAAGAAGAAAGTAAAAGCAACAGATCAATGTCTCCACAGCCAGGGAGAAACATTGCCCATTTTCTGTTCTGTCACTTGTTAATTAGTCAAATTATGGTGTGAAGAGTAGAGAATTTGAACATGTCACTTTACAAACTAGTAATTGCACTAGATATCTTAGTGTATTTCCTTCCTGGATCAATTTTGTCCTTAAGGCTATAATGTGGCTAAATGAAGAGAACTTGAAAATACAAATCCAAGCAAGAATTAAAGATAATGATTTTGCCCAAAATTTTTGCAATAACTCTCTGGAAATATTCCTATGGCTAGGATAATGTAGAATGATAGAATGGTATTGATTAAAGGCTTCTGTGTGTGTGTGTGTGTGTGTGTGTGTGTGTGTGTTTAAAGTTTATTTACCTTTAAAAAGAGAGAGAGAGAAAGAGCCAGGGAGGGGCAGAGAGCAAGGGGTAGACAGAGAGAATCCCAAGCAGGCTCCATGCTGTCAGCATAAAGCCATATGAAGGGCTCGATCCCACAAACCATTAGGTTGTAACCTGAACCAAAATCAAGAGTCAGATGCTCAACCAACTGAGCCGCCCAGGTGCCCCCATGTGTGTTTTAATTGATAGAACTGCTGCGGAGTCATGAAAGTTAGGCTAATAAAAATACTGTCAATAAACATTCACTATACTCAGTGAGATTAGCACAGCTATAATCTCAATTTTGTAAATGTGCTAACCAAAATGCATGTGCTTAACTAGCCAGACCAAGATCAAATAGTTAACAAGCCATAGAGTTAAGCTCTGGTGTGGAAAGACCAGATTTCAAGACATTTTCTTATATAATCTCAAAATTATTTCCCAGGTATTAAATACAACAAACACAAGAGAATCAAAAGTGCTTGCTAACAAGGACTGTCACCATGTGCAGGACACTTGACATCTGTGGTCCTCTGCTGTGAAATAAAATTATTGGATTGGATAGTTAATTGGCAGGGTCCATGGCAGAGCACAGAGGTGTGAAAGATATCTCTATAATGACAGATAGATGCCGACTTATGTTGTTTTGGCTCTAAGATGCCTTAGGTGAATTACTGCTCAATGTCAAGAATGCAAACCACATGAAATGTTAAGTCCCTAATCCAGCCCCCTGAATAGAAGATCACCAAAATATGGCAAAAGGTTTGTCACATTGTGCCCAACACTTGATGGCAAAGTTTATCACAATGAGTGGGACCTGTAAATGTGAAATATTCAAAGTTCAAAGTGAGCCCAACAAATACTCATAGTCCCAGTTTCTTAAATTTGTTATTTTTAAATATCAGAACAATTTATGGAAAGTACTGTTTTAAAGTAGAAAGATGATTAAATCGTAAATCAATCTGGCGCTAGCTCTGTGAAAAACTGAGAAAGTGAGCTTGGCCAAATTATCTAAATCTCTGGGTCTCAAGTATCTTCATTTTCAAAATGAAGGAGTCACACTAGATAAACTCTAGAGACTCAATTCTGAACTTATCTGGTCTCATATCTATAGAAGAATACCGAGATGGAGAGAAAAAATACAGGACAGTGAAACTGTGTGCTCAATGTATTAGAAAAAAAATATGAAATATGAATGAAGGAAATATTTCTCAGTCACCAGAAAGAATGAGACCTTTCCATTTGCAATGACATGTATGGAGCTAGGATGTATTATGCTAAACGAAACAAGTCAGTCAGAGAAAGACAAATACCATATGATTTCACTCATATGTGAAATTTAAGAAACAAAACCAATGAACATAGGGGAAGGGGAGAAGAGAGGGAGACAAACCATAAGAGACTCAAACTATAGAGAATAAACTGAGGGTTGATGGAGGGGAGGTGGCCAGGGAATGAGCTAAATGGGTGATGGGTATTAAGGAGAACACTTGTTGGGATGAGCACTGGGTGTTATATGTAAGTGATGAATCATTGAATTCTACTCCTAAAATCAATATTACAGTATATGTTAGTTAACAACATAAATTAGAATTTACATAAGAACTTGAAAAAAAAGAAGAAAGAAAATATACCTACTTACCGCGTGTATCCTCAAATTTATATTCTTATGTATTTGTTGAAATGATTGAGTATTTTTTATTTATTTTGCTAATATAATGTATTACATTAAGAAATTCTTGAATTGTAAACCAGTCTCCCATTCCTGGTACATTTGGTCATATGTAATACTTTTTCTATGTTTTAAGATTCTGTTCACTAAATTTAGTGTAAGGGTTTTGCATCTATGTTCTTCAAAGAATGAAAATGTTTCCCATGTGAATTTAACACAACTAGTGTACAATATTACAACCAAGACATGTTTCAAATATTACTAAAATTCATCTATAATTAATTACAACACATAAAGTAATTTTAATGTAAGATTTTCTTAAAGTAGTAGGAAACTCCAGATTTTAAATGCCACATTTTCCTTTTAATTTCACAAACTTGACGTTTTTGTAAATGCACATTAAATCAATGGAATTTATCTAAGAATCCAGAGTTGATCATAACTACTCAAATTTTGAGTTCATAATCCAGTTAGAGTGAAATATCATTCTTCAGGGCTACAGTACCCCAGCTATTTTATGGGTACAAATTGCCTCCTAGGTTCTAGTTGACATTTCTTTTCTGTGCCCATGGTTTATCAAGGTGTTTCTCCTAGTGTCCCAATCCTTTCAGGAAGTTTTATACAAAGGTCCTTGGTTTAATATTCTTTGAACAATGTTTTGAGATATTTGGATAATATGTACTATATAAATCTAATAAACAAATGGTAAATGTTAGGAAATATTAAATAGGAGCACACTAAATTGAAGATTCATTATGTTGTGTTTGACTTTGACAGTGTTCATAAAACAGAGCATGCTTAAATTAAATTCATTTCTAATATAACACCAGCTTACCACATGTTATGAACATGATTAAAATTTTTTGAACTTCCCTTAGAGTGATCACACTTCTTCTAAATATCTCAGCTTTAGAAATGTGGAGGTTGTAATACTCCAAATTATTGTTCAGTAAAAGGCATAGGTTATATATTAAGTCTGAATATATATATATATATATATATATATATATATATATATATATATATCACTGTGGTCCCCAAAATGACATTTCAGTTTCCCAAACCTCATGGATTCAACTATAAAACATATTCAAGCATACTTGCATACTAAGATGATAAAAGTCAAAGCAATATGAACAGTATAAAATGAAAAATGTAAAATTAGCTTCAAGCAAAGTATTACCACTAATTTTCCATACGTGATGGATTGTATAATATTCAAGCACTAAGCACAAAGGTGGAATATTTTATTTATTTGAAAACAAATATATTCAAATAAGAGTTGGCCATCTCTAGCATCTAGGTAGTCAGTCACTGAGATGAAAGTGTTCAGTTACCTTTTCCACTCCTTCTTATCCTGCACTTTTACTTTGTTCCCCATATGTCCTAAAAATCATGGCTCAACTCTAAACGTGTAAGTGTATCATCACAGACTAAAAGTGATAAAGTGGAATCTAATTTTCCTCTCATGCAGAATTGCCATTTTATTGTTGTCACAATCAAGGGAAAGAGTGCCACATTGTTTAGTCAATCAAGTTAATTAATCGCAAACTCATCACTCAAGCCTGAATTGTAGAAACCATATATCTCACGCAACGGGGATCTCTAAACTCACTCCTTTATTCCTATCAGAGATTGAATGGAATAGAATGTAGACGACAAATGTAAGCATAGGTTTGAAATAGGTTATGCATGAATGTAAATCTTGTGTGTATTTAGGAAATCTGTCTCCTAGGAAATATATGGGAATAAAATGTTCATTTCTTCATTAATGTAATTAAATAGTGAAAAACATGATTTATGAAGCTAGTGAGACTAGATGAAAGAAGGCAAAGTGTTTCTTCTATATGAAAAAATTGTGACTCAGTAGGCCATCTTTAAATTTGGTATGTCGATTACACATGGGGTTCACACTAAGGCCGGTAAACATATGTGTCCAGCACCAAAGAACAAGGTCATAATTTTCACCTCTTGAAACTAAAGAATGGGGACCTTTCATACAGGTTGATAGATAATCTACAGTTTGTCCAGAGATTGTGAGTATGTGTGTGTGTGTGTGTGTGGGTGTGAGTGTGAAAGAGAGAGAGAGAGGGTACACATTTGGGTGGCAGACATGTTGTCATTATTTATTTGTAACATTTAAAGCTTATTGGTACAGGTAACATCAGTGTAGCAAAGAGAGAGGGAAGTTAATTATACAATGTTAGATCAAGGGAAGAAAACCAGCTTCAACAAAAAACCATGAAATTATAGGGCTCCTGGGTGGCTCAGTCAGTTGAGCCTTTGATATTGCTTTGCGGTTCATGGGTTTGAGCCCCAGGTCAGGCTCTGGGCTGACAGCTCAGAGCCTGGAGCCTGCTTCAGATATTATGTTTCCCTCTCTCTCTGTATCCGCTCCCCCCCCATGATCTGTCTCCCTCTGTCTCTCAAATAAAAATAAACATTTAAAGATATTTTTAAAAACCATGAAATTAGAACCAAATCCACGGTACTGGCAAAAGAGATTTGAACAAAAGACATTTTATGGTTTCAGCTACAACATGGCTAAAAAGTCAACATTTTCCAAAGTCGAAGGCTTTTAGTTTCCTAAAATACATACTAAACTTTCAGAACTCTGAAACTGTCCTACCCTGGCCATAGTAATGCAATAACATCCTTTTTTGCCTACCAGTTCTATGGAAACATGGCAATCAAGCCATTACATTTTTTAGTGTTTCCTACCTTCTTGCCCAATATCTTTTCTCTTAGGGCAAAATCAATATTAGATTGCGGGAATGGAAACAAATCTACAAAATAGCTCTAACACTTAAGAAAATTGAAACTTACTTGAGAAATATGAGGGAGATGTAAGCATACAAACACATGCATATGCATACATATATCAGAACCTCAGTATGAATACATTTCTATTTCAATCCTAAACACCTACAAGAGGGTCTTTCCAGTAACTAAATTACCAACAAATATTTTAATAAATGAATACTGAAGGTAATAGGTAAGATTAGAATCACCTTCGGAGATCAGAAAGGACCAGTCAGTGTGCACTAATGTGGACAGGTAAGTCTTCAGAGCAAAGATCAATTTGACACATGATTAGAACTTGCGTAAGCAAAGAGGCATATGGAAGATGTTGCATAACATGAGCAAAGATGTAGAAGTATAATAATCATGATATGTGTCAAAGGAAGCGAAAGCAAAAAGAATAAATTTAGCTGGTAGTTTATACTTATCTATATAGGGCAATATAGGATCATATGAGATAGGAAGAAGATATGGTTTAACTTTCTGAAAATATCAGTTGTCCTGTTGTAGTCATATGGACTCTTCCATACATATAGTGGTTAACCGGCATACAGAAGATACAGACTTTAGTGTTTGGGATTTTTTTATAAGATAGATTTTTATTATCCTTGTTATACACAACAAAGCAAAACCTTAGAGATGTGGGTCCTGTTCACCTTATCAAATACTTCCACAACACTTGTTTACAGAGTATGGTAGACATTATTGGTCTCCTATCCAGTAAATTCCCACTTTTCCGTTTCCTAAACTTTTCCTCATTTTATTGATGTACACACTGTTCTCCTCCCTCTGCTGCATGTGCACACACACACACACACACACACACACACACACCATGTGCTTTGGGCGATATTGGCCCCAACCTCTGCAGGCTCCAGACTTCTTTGAAGGTACATCATTCTCCCAACCCTATGCCCTAATGATTTTTTTTCAAGAATTAAAGCCTAAGGTAATCACTTTTTTATTTATTTATTTTTTTACTTGATTGCAGGGATTGGGTTTAAATATTTCCTCTCCTCCACAGCTTAACATAATTCAATCAAGGGTAGAGAGGAAAGTTTTGTTATGGAATATTGCAAAAGACATCCTTTTGCCTATTAAAAAAAAATCACAGAAGCTCTCTCTTCCACTGAATGACCGAGTGTGCAGGCGATAAGCCTGAATTTGCTGCCTCCATTTTGTAATCACATAGAAGATCACAGGACACTAGATTAAGCCAAATGCCAAGCTTGAGCCATTTCTGAACTTCCGATATATGCATCATTAAATTACCTTGTGCATGTAAAGCTTATATCTGTTTTTTGTCACCTACAGCGGAAACTATCCTAATTAAAATACAGAACTTAAAAAAATCCAGTTAAAGGACTAAGCACAGATTATGGTTTTGTTCATATGTTATTCTATGCCAATCCCTCATAAAACATTTATGTGCAGAGTTTTTATAGTAAAGATTGACCTTTTAGTATTCTAAAATCTTTCTATAATATGACACAGTTTCTTGTTAGCATAAGACAAACTTAATTAACTCTGAGCATTTCTGTTACTTTAGATAAATTCAATGGCATGTCCTTAGAGTAAAGTAATTGGCTTCCCAGTATAATGCACATTATACTAATTATAATACATCCTCTGAACATGACAGAATACATGTGCCTTAAATTAACTTCATTTGAATATAGGGAACATGGGGTGATACCTCCAAATTCATATTCCTTCTTTTTTTAAATTAGACTTACTTCTTCTCAACTCTAGTTATTTATCTGGTCAAATGAACATATTTCTCTAAGGTAATCAAAGAGTCAGGGACAATCTGCAGTATGCGTAGAGTCTAGGAATATCATGGCACCAAATTTGTGATTTACACATATTTCAAACCATGAAAAAATAAATTGCCAGTTGGCTTTTCTTTTGGAAGACACTTTTTCAAAAGTTCATTGAAACCTTTGAAGGGCCTTTATGGATTTTAGCTTTATGATAAATAATCCGCACACTCTGAAAATCATTTAAAGTGAAAGCACAAGTGAATATCTATGACATCATTTGAAATCTCAGTGGCTGAGTCTCTTGTTTGTAGATGCTTGAGGGCTGCCTTTGTGCTGCAGGAATGATTTCATTTACTTAAAATATGTGTTCTATTAAACGATTGATTTTTTTTCTCATAAATTTTCCATATCATCTCTCTGCTTGAGAGAAGCAAAGTGTGTATTTGGTGGTGTCACGGTCAGACCAATTATGTTTTGCTATGAGCATTCCCATCATCAAGAACTCCCATATCTAGGCCAGTAAGATGGCCTCAAATCAGAGATGGTTGCAAGGAATTGAAATCAAACAACTCTTCCCCAATAGGTCAATTAGAGGGAAAATGATATGCCCTGCCAAAACCACGGAGTTATTTATTGTTAAGAGCTGTAACTTAGATACTGAGGCTCCAAACATCAGACCAGCTCTATTCATCATTGCTTATCTAAACATCCACCTGTATGATAAGGCAAAGAAGCACCGATCCAAAAGCCATTATAATTATTTTAATTATACCTTTATAGTATAATACTACTGGTAATAAACTTAGACATATTCAGTGTACGTAATCACACACAGTCTTTATCAACTAGCACTCGAGTTTAATACTGTGCCCACTTTATACATAATGAAACTGATAGAGAAATTAACATCAAACATGGCACACAATCAGCAAGCACACAGATTTATTTTTATTTTTTTAATTTTTTAAGTTTATTCACTTTGAGAGAGACAGAGAGAGAAAATGGGGGAGGAGCAGAGAGAGAGAGAGAGAGAGAGAGAGACTCCAAAGCAGTCTCAGCACAGAGCTGGATGCAGGGCTCGAACCCATGAAATATGAGACCGTGACCTGAGCCAAAACCAAGAGTCAGAAGCTTAACCAACTGAGCCACCCAAGCGCCACAGTAAGCACTATGCTTGCATACTCTGAAAATCACTTAAAGGAAAGCACAAGTGAGTGTATATGATGTCATTTGAATTCTCAGTGCTTGATTCTTTTGGTTGTAATGCTTGAGGGCTGCCTTTGTGCTGCAGAAATGATTTCATTTATTTAAATTTAAATTTGAAATCTAAAATTACTAAATACATGGCCATCAACTTAAATATGTTTGATAGCTATATTTATCCATACATTTAGGTGAACAACGGATGACCCCCAATTTAACCTATATTCCTTTCCCTGCTTAAGAATCCACATCTTTAATCATTGAAAAATCATCTTTATTAAGATAGTCTTTTTTTTAATATTTATGAGATTTTTGTCTTCCTCTTTTCCTTTCATAAAGTCATAGCTCTAAATATTGCAATTTGTCTCGGGGTGAAATTCAAGGTCACACGTATCTCCATCATTGAGACTTGCAATGATATTTATGCTATGTAACTCTGAAGATGTCAGGCCACAATTGAATGGATGAGGAGAGGATGACTGAAGAGGTCGACCAGAGTCGGGCCACTTTTATTTTGTGCACATTTAGAATGTGGATATTGAGTTTCTCATTAATCTCTGTTAAGAGGTCGAGCTGAGAAATCATGAAAATCCAATGATCATGTTCACAACAAAACAGAGAAAGTTGTTCTTCATAGACAGAATAAAAGTCAAGAACATCTGAACCTGGAGAAGTCGAAAAAGGAAATGAAAGATTCAGAGAAATGAATAAAGTAGTAACATAGGTGCCACTGTACCTCTGTCCCTCACTTCATGAGAAAGCTCCAAACATGCCCAATGAATGATTATTGGTTAAGTTATTTTCATACAATTTTGTTGCAGTTAATTAAACTAAATCACGTTTTATGGGAAACTCATATATAGAAACCATCATGCTTTCTTTGTGAGGACACAAGTCTACATCATGTTGGCAAATGGGCAGATTAAATGAAACCAAAGAAATAAAATAAAAAAAAGAATTCCTGCGAAGCGTACATTTTTTATCATTAAAAACTATGTTCTGTGTTTAAGAATATTACTTATCCTTTGGGCTTGTGTTATAACAGAGCTTGGTGTAGTTGTACATTAACTTATTTAATTATGAAATTGAGAATGTGAGCCAAGCATCATTGAAAGGCATTGGTTAAAGCATCATTGGTTATATCAAAATGAGAAAAACATCAAAATCTCAGCTATTTGTTTTGTTTTTGGGTGGTTTTTTTGGCAAATTGATTTTCAAGTATGTATATAAATTCTTTTTAATGTTTAATTATTTTTGAGAGAGGGAGAGAAAAAAAAAACAAGCAGGGGAAGGGCAGAGAGAGAGTGAGACACAAAATCTGAAGCAGGCTCTAGGCTCTGAGCTGTCAGCACAGAGCCTAACATGGGTCTTGAAGCCAGAAACCGTGAGATCATGACCTGAGCTAAATTTGGACACTTAACCTCTTAACCCCTTAACCTAGTGAGCCATGGGGGCACCACAAATACATATCTAAATGAAATACTTCAGATTAGCCAAAAAAAATCTGGGAAAAAAGATCTCAATGAGAGCATTTACACTTCTCATTTTCATAACTTACTCAAAAATGAAGTAAACAAGATAGTGCGGCACAGTCATAAGGATAGACATACAAATCAATGGAATAAAATTGAGAAAGAGGAAAGAAAGAAAGAAAGAAAGAAAGAAAGAAAGAAAGAAAGAAATGAGGCATTTTTGATTAACTGATTTTGGACATAGGTACCATGACATTGAATGGGGTAAGGATAGTCTTTTCAATAAATGGTGCTGAGATTCCCAAACATCTACATAAAAATGAAGTTAGACCTTACCTCACACCATATACAAAATTAACTTCAAAGTCAATTATAGATCTAAATTTAAGAGCTAAAATTATAAATTATAAAAGAAGAAGAAGAAGAAGAAGAAGAAGAAGAAGAAGAAGAAGAAGGAGGGATGCTTGGATGGCTCAGTTTGTTAAGGATCTGACTTTGGTTCAGGTTATGATCTCATGGTTCGTGAGATTGAACCCTGCACTGGGCTTTCTGCTGTCAGCGCAGAACCCACTTCAGATACTCTGTCTCCCTCTCTGTTTGCACCTCCCCTGCTTGCATTCTCTCTTTCTCTTTTTCTCTCTCTTAAAAATAAACGTTAAAAAAATGCAATACCAATACATGCTACATCCTGTATGAAAGAATTTGCTAATGAAAATGCTTTTAATTTGCTTTGAAAATATTGTACTAATGACAAAAAAAAGAGCAGTCACAAAAACCACATATTGTATCATTTTCTTTGTATGAAATAGCCAGAATAGGCAAATCCATAGAGACATAAGACAGGGTCATTATTGTATAGTATTGGTACAGAGAGGAATGGAGAGCAGCTGTTAATGGGTACAAGGCTTTCTTTTTAGGTTATGAAATATTCTGAAATTAGATAATGGTGATGGTTGCAGAACCCTGTGAATGCTAAAAGAAAAGCCTGAATTGCACATTTTTAAAGGGTGACTTTTATGGTATATGATTATATACCAATAAAGCTATATAAAAAGTACAAATAACAGAGGCATCTGGGTGGCTCAGTTGGTTAAGCGTCTGACTGTTGGTTTTGGCTCAGGACATGATCTCACAGTTTGTGAGTTCAAATCCCACATTGGCCTCTGTGCTGACAGCACTGGAGCCTATTTTGGATTCTCTCTCTCTCTCTCTCTCTCTCTCTCTCTGTCCCTCCTCCACTCACGGTCTCTCTCAAAATAATTAAATAAATAAACTTTTTTTAAAAAATTACAAATAATAAAATATGTGGTAAGTTATAGATCTGGACCTTGAACCCATGCCATCTGGTTTCAGAACTGCATACACCAACCAATCCTTACTCTTCATATGGAGCATTAGTCTTACAGATCTCCTGTGATCTCTCCAGTGGCATCATGAGGAGCCAGGTAGAAATGGCTCCTCCTATTTTATGACTGAAGATTAGGTGGAATTGCTTGAAGTGACAATAAAGAAGACAGAGCCCATGGGTTCGTGGGTAAGAGGACGGAAAACCAAACCTTTGCTTTGTAAATCCGACGGTCGCCTTCATCTCATGCACCCATGCTGCTGCTAAATAGATTTAGTCCTGAATACACTTTTTTGTACTTTTCGTTCATGTGTTAATAATTTTTACTTCCTGTAATTTGTTTCAATAAATGATGAAATCTCTCTTTTGTCTTCTTAAATCTATGCAAATGTCGTGTTGAAATAATACAGATGTGGCTAGATGTAATAAGATTTATCACAAGTTTATATTTATCACAAGTTTATACTCCATTAATGACAGCAATTTAACCTCCTGAGTCAACTCAATTTCAATTCTCATTTCTTTGAAAAGGAAGGTTCTAAAGACTGCACTTATTTAAACGTGGAATTAATAAAGAAATCAACATATTGCATTTACAGACAAAGTATGTTCCTAGCTAATGTATTAAACCAATATGTAAGAGTAACCATGGTCAATATATTTTTCTAAATATTAATTCACCAGCAAACCAATATCTTGCCTATAATGTTTCAATTCATATGGAAACCATTCATTATCCCAGCAAACATCCAAACACAGAAAAATCAATGGACTGTGCACACCAACCAATATGTGAAACTTATGGTTCCATAAAATTGTTACATGCAACTGTTTATTCCACATATATGGTAATCTAATTTGGTCAGGTTTTTACATACATTAGTGTTGACTTTTCCCAAAATGGCATTAAATTTGGGGAATCAACATTACAACTTAGGGTTTCTCCTTTTATTGTATAAAATATGTACATTGGAAGTTATAAGATAATATGGCTTTATCGATACTTTGGTAGATAGGCAAATACCACCTTTATTACTTTTTAACCCTAGAGTATGAATATTTTAGTATCAGAAGAAAGCCAGCAATTTGAATGGACCAAGATGGAGATCATTTCCTTGTTCATGTTAAGAGCAGTTTGTGAAAAGAAAGTAACTACTGGTTTATGCCACTAGGTTATTATGGAGAGGTAATTAGTTTCTTTGGTTCTTATAAGAATAATAGAAGTTCCTCATTTTCACTTAAAAGCTTGGGAGTTTCCGGGTGCCTGGGTGGCTCAGTCGGTTAGGTGTCTGACTTTGGCTCAGGTCATGATCTCCTGGTTCGTGAGTTCCAGCCCTGCGTGGGGATCTGTGTTGACGGCTCAGAGATTGAAGCCTGCTTGGGATTCTGCGTCTCCCTCTCTGTCCCTCCCCTGTTCATGCTGTTTATCTCTCTCTTTCTCTCTCTCTCTCTCAAAAATAAATAAAAGATCAAATATAAATTTTAAAGTTGGGGAGTTTGGAGATTTTTCACATAGGTGACTAACCTTATATTTGTTTAGAAATGTGCATTGTTCATTCATGGGACTCTATTTTTATTTTACTATCATATTTTTACCACAGTTTTTTGTTTTTAATTTGACTTCATATCCAGGAAGAAATTGCAAGTAAAGTGCAAGTCATTAGAACCCATGCAGGCTGACAACTTCAGTGGGAAAGGCCAGTTGCCACAGAAACCCTATGTAACTTCTCTTCCTTGGAGGAAATATTCCACCTTGACTTGTGCATTTCAGATGTCTCCATGCCTAATAAATATACCAGGCTTTAGAGGCCACCTTTTTGTACATCTGTTTTAAAAGAGCCAACCTACTATAAAAAGTGACATTAACCTTTAATTTTAATTCCTTTCTCTCTCTTAGTCTAGGCTGCTGGATTGCTCACTCAGTATAAAATCATGCAGCGTGTTATTGGAATGTCATCAGTGTGAATAATGGATCCCACACTTGTGGAGATGAACCTCAGAAAGAAGGGTTACCAATATGGCCGTCATCGTTCACACAGGACATTTTGAATGGAATGTCCTGGATATCCAAAGAGCGAAATGATACCAGTCCGAAAAACTATGACGGTGCTTTAAAAAATTCCGTAGATTTTGAACACACCAAGGATGACAAATACATTAAAGAAATGTATTAATAAACTCGATGGTCTTTTAATGGGAACTTTCACTTTTCTATTTTTCTAACAGTGAAACCGGAATGAATGCAGGTTATGGGTAATATGAGGATGGTGTGCTAATGGCAACTCCAGCACTGGCTGCTTTTAGAAGATTGGACCTTGAACTGGACATACAACAGTGAAGTCAATATAAGTAATATCTCTCAGAAATATTACATCTACGTATCACATGTCATTTTCTTAAAATTATTTATGTCTTTGCATTTGTTGTTTTTGCAAAGAAGACACACTTGCCTTTTGAAAAGAAAAATAACAGAGACACTTCTTAAAATTGTATTAGTATACGGATGAGTAAAATCACTTCATTATCTAACAGTGATGGGTTTGTCTTATTCAAATGCGAGAGACTAATATTATATATGCCACAGGTTGATAGAGATCACTAACTCTTGTATGATGCGAATTTTTAAAATTGTTCTCAATCAGAATGGGTTTTGAGTGGTCAGAGGACAATTTACCTGCTTACTAGAAGACTGATTTTCAATGGCAGAAGAAAGCCTCTTCACCTAATATGAATTATTTCTTCAGCAAGGTACGAAACAGACTAATTGAAAGGGTATCAACTCAGAGAAAACATAGTGTGCAAGAGAGCTTCATTTGGCCTCATTTTAGCCACTTTTCCTCTTTCTCCACCATGCTCCCTTCTTTGGAAGGCTGACCCGCAGGGATTACATTAAAAGTTCCTACCTCCTCTGATATCTGGTAAAGCCTCTACTAAAGAGCAGAACAGAGGAAAATAGGCAGATGAGGATAGCGTATTTAGTTCCCTGCCTCCCTAGTTGTGAGACTACCTCAGGCTGGCTGTGTTTCTCTACCAATGGAGACTTTCTGTCAAGAGTTGACTACACAGTTAGTCACTTTTGGGTTCTGCCAACCAATCCCTCTCCCTCATTCCTTTAGATGTAAGAATGTGTCACATTTGTCACTGTAAGTTCTGGATTAATGAACTATTATTTCTGGTTTCCTTGTAACTATACCTTTATAAATTAGCTACTATTTATGATAGTTCATGTGTTTCCTGTTGGGACCTGACTGATCCCATAGCATAATGTGGGATCAAATGGAGACCTGCTTTTTCTCTACAATCTCTACACAGAGTGGAAAATGTATTCAGGTATCTAGATCTAGTCTCCACAGAATATAAAGATCCAGAATATCTGAAGAATTGTGTCACTGTTTCTTCTTTTCCTTTTCCTTTTTTTTTTTCTTTTCTGATGCCCCTTTTGCTTGCATAAAGATGGAAAAATCCAGCTACAGGAGTTTTCTAATGTCATGACCTATATTATTCTTCTCATGAGGAGATATCCTTTCAAGGTTGAGAAAGATAGTAGACACATATCTAAACTAATCGCATTGAGGGGAAGCCTTCTCTTTATTGTCCAGCAAAATAAATATTCAAGTTACTTGCACTTTCAATTATTTTTGCCAGGTAATCATCAGATATATTTGACCTGCTGCATACTAAATTAAAAAAATAACTATTGCTATCTCCCTAGTATAGAATTTATATATTATGCCTTTTCTCAAAATGATGCATTTGTTAAATTTTTTTAATGTTTATTTTTGAGACAGAGAGCACGTGGGGGAGGGGCAGAGAGAGAGAGGGAGACACAGAATCTGAAGCAGGCTTCAGGCTCCAAGCTGTCAGCACAGAGCTCCAAGCAGGGCTCGAACCCACAAACCGTGAGATCAGGACCTAAGCTGAAGTCAGATGCTTAACCAACTGAGCCACCCAGGGACCCCTCAAAAAGATATGTTCGTAATGGAAGTTGTATGTAATGAAAATGGACCAAAAAAGACTACTTTTCAGAAGTCAATAGTCAATTCCCTCTTGATTTTGCCAGCACCTGGCTGGTTACTCTTTTTCATCACTATTTGCAGATTCCTTCTCTTATTGCTATCCTCTTAACTATGAGGTAAACCTCCCTTTATCTATCTACGCACACTCTCAGTTTTTCTCACCAAGTCTTATTACTTTAAATAACTTTCATATGCCAGGGACTCCTAAATTTATCTCCAGCATGAATCTCTGCCTAATCTCCTGACTCATATATCGGAGTATCTACTCAATAGCTGCATTTGGGTATCTCATAAACATCTCACACTCAACACTTCCCAGACAAAGCTGCCGATTTGAACTCCAAAGTCACCACCCACCGCCTTCCCCTTCCCCCTGGCTACACAGTCTAAAGTTGGAATCATCCTTAACTGCCATATCTCTTTCATACCCTATAACCAATCCGTCAGCAAATCCTACTGATATATGTTAACGATGTATGAAGAATTCACCTCCTTCTCACCATCTCCATTGCTATGTCTCTCTGGTCCAATCTGCCATCAACATCTCTGCCTTTAAATGTTGCTCTGCGCTTCTAATTGGCTTCCCACTTCCGTAGCCTCACCCTTCCACCCCCAAACTGTCTATTATCTCTACTACATCCAGCATGATAGAGTAAAAACTGAGGTGAGATGACGCTTCTGTATTTATAATTATGCAGCGACAGTCATCTGCATTAATTTCCCAGGGCAGCCCAACCAAAGCACCACAAGCCAGGTGGCTTCAAGCAATATAAATTTGTTCTCACAACTATGGAAGCTATGTTCAGAAATACGTTGTCAGCAGGGGGCGTTTTCTTTCTGAATACTCCAGGAAAGAATCTTTCATTGCCTCTCTCCTTGTTGCTGGTGGTTGTTGGCAACCATTAGCACTCCTTAGCTTGAATCTGCATCACCCCATCTTTGCCTCCATTTTCATGTGGCCTTCTTCCCTATCTTTGTATATAGATGCCCCGTTCATTTCTCTTATAAAGATACCAGTCATTGAATTTCGAGCCCGCCCTATTGCAATATGACCTCATGCTTAATTACTCTGCAGAGACCTTATTTCCTTTTTTTTTTATTTATATATGAAATTTATTGTCAAATTGGTTTCCATACAACACCCAGTGCTCATCCCAAAAGGTGCCCTCCTCAATACCCATCACCCACCCTCTCCTCCCTCCCACCCCCCATCAACCCTCAGTTTGCTCTCAGTTCTCAACAGTCTCTTATGCTTTGGCTCTCTCCCACTCTAACCTCTTTTTTTTTTTTTTTTCCTTCCCCTCCCCCATGGGTTCCTGTTAAGTTTCTCAGGATCCACATAAGAGTGAAACCATATGGTATCTGTCTTTCTCTGTATGGCTTATTTCACTTAGCATCACACTCTCCAGTTCCATCCACGTTGCTACAAAAGGCCATATTTCATTTTTTCTCATTGCCACGTAGTATTCCATAGTGTATATAAACCACAATTTCTTTATCCATTCATCAGTTGATGGACATTTAGGCTCTTTCCATCATTTGGCTATTGTTGAGAGTGCTGCTATGAACATTGGGGTACAAGTGCCCTTATGCATCAGTACTCCTGTGTCCCTTGGATAAATTCCTAGCAGTGCTATTGCTGGGTCATAGGGTAGGTCTATTTTTAATTTTCTGAGGAACCTCCACACTGCTTTCCAGAGTGGCTGCACCAATTTGCATTCCCACCAACAGTGCAAGAGGGTTCCCATTTCTCCACATCCTCTCCAGCATCTATAGTCTCCTGATTTGTTCATTTTGGCCACTCTGACTGGCGTGAGGTGATATCTGAGTGTGGTTTTGATTTGTATTTCCCTGATAAGGAGCGACGCTGAACATCTTTTCATGTGCCTGTTTCCAAATAAGGTCCCATTGACAGTCTCCGGGTAGACATGATTTTCAGGGGGCCTCTATTCAAGCTGCAGGTTCCTCCATTCCATTTAGAGCAGTGGAGCTTTCTTATGGCAACTACATTTCCTAGAAGATATTTGACAACATCTGGAGGCATTTTTGGCGTTAACAACTGGAGTTGCCGCAGGCACCTAGAGATTAGAGGCCTCAATGCTGTTAAACATCATGCAGTGCACAGAACAGCATCCCCAAACAAAGAAATATCAGAACCAAAATGTTAATAGTGTCAAAGCCGAAAAACCTTGCTCTTGGAATAAAAGTCAAGATGCTAACTAACAATGGTCTAACAGCCCTTCATGTCTGTTTATCGTCCTCTTGCTCCAATTCATCCTCCTTTTCTTTGAGTAGACCAGTCATACTCCAACATTCACTGTTGGCTTTTCTGGAATTCGTGCCTTTCTGATATCAGCATGATAAAATCCCTCACTTCCTTCAGGTCCTTCTTCAAAATGTCACCATCTTGATGTGTCCTACATGGATAATGCCATTTCAATGAAAACTGCCATCCCAAACGCTGATAATTCCCATTATTGGGTTCTATTATTTTCATAGCACTTATAGCCTTCTTTCACATGCTTATTTATTAAGTGTATGGTCAAACTTTTCATCTTCCTTCTCCGAAACAAGTTACATAACACAGGGATTTTTTTGTCCGTTTTACTCAGTGATATGTCCCCAGTGTCTCGGCTGAAACAGTGGTGCCAATATAACCGTGTGGAATGAATACATATTTGAATAAATAAAGTAATCGATAGATTAAGATACTTGTTGTGCACCACCCAGAGACAACCATGACCACTGTATCGTCCAACAGGACACAAATGGAATGAAATTGTACACTCACAGGTTTAGAATGCACAGCTCGTGTAACCCAAATATTAAAACTTTATCTTTAAATAAGATTGGATCAATTGTTTCACTTATGACCATAGGAAAAAAAGATACCTAAGTTTGTTTTTAATTCACCAGAAAGTCTATAAAGATGGGCCATATGAATATTCAGATGATGCATCCATAATTCAAAATGTTTTGTAACCCCCTCTAGAGGCTATGACATTTCTGACTTTAAGGCATATTATTTTGAGTGGCATTAACAGAAGCAAATCAGTGGTCTTTGGAATAAGCTAGAAGTCATCAAAGCAAGCCTGGTGAGTAAAGAAAGAGAATGAATAAATTGTGTAATGCGTGCTAGTGAAACTATGAAATAAGGTAATAGATACCATGTGTAATGTCATTACCTGTATTAAAAGAAGGTGCCTCAAAAATAAATAAATAAATAAATAAATAAATAAATAAAATAAAAAAATTAAAAAAAAAAAAAGAAGGTGCCTCTTCCAGAAAAACTCTTTGGGACTCTATTCATTTATTCTAATTCATTCACATTTTACATAATGATATGATGACCACAATGAAATAAGGGCGGAATATATAAAGTAGTAGCAAAACTCAGGCTCAAATGAGAAACAAAGCATTTTAAAAAGTTCAAAAATAATAGGTAAATATGGAATAGGTTTTAAAAAACCTTATACAAATATAACTAAAGAAGTGTGGCAAATCACCATGAATATACTGTCTGAAAAATAGTAGCCACTACGTAAGTACTTGTTGGATTAATACATATACGGTAAAACCTTGATTTGTGAGCATAATTCATTCTGCAAACATGCTTGTAATCCAAAGCGCTTGTCTATCAAAATGAATTTCCCCAGAAGAAATCATGGAAGCACAGATGGTTTGTTCCACAACCCCAAAATATTCATATAAAATGAATACGATATTGTAATATAATGCAAAATAATAAAGAAATAAAAAATATAAATAAAAATAAACAAATTAACCTCTACTTACGAGGTCAGTGTACAAGGATGTCCTTCTTATAGATAAGGTTTTCAGTCACAGTATCACTGCTAGTTGCTTTTCGTTTATCCAAAGCAGAAGCAACTTCTCTACATCTTTCAGAACACGTGGCCATGGCTTTGATATTCTCATGACTCCTTTTGCTACATCTAGCCCCCCTATTTCTTCTTTCTTCTCATAATTGTGCAAATGGTCTACATAGACTTCTGATGAAATCTTGCAATTTTGGCCACTTGCATACCTTGTTCATATTTTTCAATGATTTTCTTCTTTTTTTAAAAAAAAAAATTAATGTTTATTTATTTTTGAGAGAGACAGTGCATGAGCAGGGGGGAGACAGAGAGAAAGGGAGACACAGAATCCCAAGCAGGCTTCAGGCTCTGAGATGTCAGCAGAGTCTGATGCTGGGCTCGAACTCACGAGCTTTAAGATCATGATCTGAGCCGAAGTCGAACACTTAACCAACTGAGCCACCCAGGCGTTTACCGTCCTCACCCCACCTCCGACACACACACACTGGTTATTTTCTTCCTAACTTCCTCTGTAGTCATTTCCTTCCTCTTACCACCTTTCTTTTCAACACTTTTCTGCATTGGGGCCATTGTATACATTTGCACGGATGTTGCCAACAGTACAGTAATAAACTCTTGTCACATACTGTATTTAATGTAACTGGCAATAAGGCAGCAGAGAAGAGGGTCTATATCTGCAGGTAGCCTGACTTAGAATGAAGCTAAGCATTCCTAAGCTTACTCTTGTATGGAAAAGCAGAGGACTGTCCATAGGTGCTTTGAAGTGACAAAAAATACACTAGTACCAGTCGTGAGCACCTTCCAACGTTCTGAAAAATCACTGATATTGGGCCGCCTGGGTGGCTCAGTCGGTTAAGCGGCCGACTTCAGCTCAGGTCATGATCTTGCAGTCCATGAGTTTGAGCCCCGCATCGGGCTCTGTGCTGACAGCTCAGAGCCTGGAGCCTGCTTCGGATTCTGTGTCTCCCTCTCTCTGACCCTCCCCTGTTCATGATCTGTGTCTCTCTGTCTCAAAAATAAATAAACGTTAAAAAAAATCACTGATATCTTCCAGACACTGCAGCCTGAGACCAAGCATCCAAGCATGGGAGACAATCACCCACAATCCCACAATGGGAGAGAGAGAGAAAAGAACCATTAGCTCAGTTATGATCATGTGATGTTCAGAGTCACATATTACATGTATTGTAAGCCTTGGCTTGTTTATCAAGTCAAAATTTATTAGAAATGTTTGTACATCTTGCAGAAGACTCACAAAACAAGTTACTTGCAATCCAAGGTTTTAGTGTATATTGTTTTCAATAAATGCCCAGACTTTGCTGAAATATATTTGCAAAAGTAAAATAACACCTTTTTACTTTTTCTTTTTGAAAAATGCTAATTCTTATGTGAAAAACCTATTATACCTTCTGATCCTAGGCCATTTCTAAGTCAGAAGCACCACCTGCACAATTCTGTATTTTTTGGAAAATATTTTGCTTGGATTTATCCTATAGAATGGCTCTGAATTTGAAATGCTATAATGCTGCAATAAATTTTAAAAGTGCCAATGTTCAATTCATGACCCAATGGAACAGCATGTGGAATTTCTGTCTGCATGTAGGTAATTAATACATCATGGCTAACGTTCCTTCAGCGGCTTTCAAATAATCAAATGATTATCAATTGGGAATTTAAAATAATTTATTATGGACAGTGGTAAGAAGATATAATTTTAAATTATGTATGCCAATTTGTTTTGGTTCTAAACAAAGTGAAATTAATAAATATCATGTGAAAATGATACATATTTATCGTCTATTACTTGGAGCAATAGAGAAATTAACCTTCTGGAAAATAAGATTGTTCTCTTAAAAAAAAAATTACAGTGCTACATGTCATTGGATAAATAATTGCTAAATGATGTTTACATCTCTCTTATTGAAATTTCTTTATGTTTCAACTGTTAAAAACAAGACAACAGGCCCAAAATGGAGTTCACTTATGCTAAGCCCCGTGTCACTAAAGAGACTTAATTATAGTTCCTAGTCTCCCAGAAATGGAATCTGAAACCAGTCAATCAGAAATTGCCTGACCAGCACCAGGAGAGTAATCTGCCTAATGCACTCTGCCATGCCCTGAAGGAGGTAAATAACTAACCCACTTTTTTTTTTTTTTTTTTTGCCTGGATAACTTCCTCATTCCTGCTCCTTTCTGACTCTAAACGTCTTTCCTCTAATTGACTTTCCATTTGCTACATTGGATGGTGCCCAATTCAATTAAATTTTTGCTGAAATAAACTTAAAATTTTACATATGCCTCAGTTTATTATTTTTTAAGTTTATTTATTTGTGAGAGAGAGAAAGAGAGAACACAAACAGGGGAGGCACAGAGAGAGGAAGACACAAAATCTGAAGCAGGCTCCAGGCTCCAAGCTGTCAGCACAGAGCCTGACATGGGGCTCAAACTCAACCGTGAGATGATGATCTGAGCCAAAGTCAGAGGCTCAACCAACTGAGCCACCCAGGTACCCTGCCTCTGTTCATTTTTTAACAAAATCTTAGCTCTGGTGGTGACTAAGTTAGATGTGCAAAGCTTGTCCTGTTCCAGAATCGAGTTTACCCAACTTGGGAACATCTATGCTAGCTGCCTACCAGGACTATGTTCAGATAGTGGATGTTACTCCTAACAGAGAAGGTTATGTGGCTCACAGCATGCAATTCATAATTATCAATCCTCTCTCCATCCCCTCAACTCACCATTCCTTCTTGAGTAAAGAACTTACTCATAACAGGGTCGGGGAGCCTGGGTGGCTCAGTCAGTTAAGTGTCTGACTCTTGATTTTGGCTCGGGTCATTTTCTTACAGTTCATGAGTTAGAGCCCTGCATCTGGCTTTGTGCTGACAGCATGGAGCCTGCTTGGGGTTTGTTCTCTCCCTCTCCCCCCTCTTCCTGTCCCTCTCCTGCTCATGCTATCTCTCTCTCTCTCTCTCAGAATAAATAAACATTTAAAAACAGGGAAGTTACTCATAGCAAGATATTTATAGATGTTTGTTGAATTGAATTTATGAAGTGACAAAATGTTATGTAATCCATGAGACAAAATACAATCTTTATAAAGTTTAAAATCATCATTTGTTTGGTTCTACCATATTATTATTATTATTATCATTATTATTATTGTTTTAGTTTTGTCAATTTTACTCACGCATTTTAACTCCCAATTCTGTTCTGAAAGCAAATAATAATTAAATCACTTCCTTTTGCTTCTAATAGGTCGCTGAGTGTTGCACTGTTTATGAAATCAAAATATCTTGAAATTTTGGCTCAATCCCTATTTGGGGCACGCAGATACAGATTTGAATGGAATTTGGAAAAGATTAATAAAAGCATGAAAAGTCCCGACAGATTTGATTTATGAGTTTAGATTAACATAATTACAGAGTACATATCTTAGGGATAAAAAAATAATCCTTAAGGGAAACTATCATGAAAAAAACAAGCATAACTACAACAATTGTTCAAGACAATGAGTTACATCACAGGGAAGGGAAAAAATGGATATATTCGTTAAGAAAGTTTAACACTACACTTCAAAGAAACCTAGAAAAAGAACATTCAGGCTGTAGATCAGAAATGATAACCTACGAGAACCTTATAGCAGCTGTTGGATATTCTCCCCAAGGAAGCAAGGTAGGGTCAGAGTTATCGCAATTATTGACAATGAATGAAATGAAGAAATTATGAATCCTGTAGTTTTTAGTCAAAGATTAAGACGACTTCATGAATTCCATTTTGTTCTCCTCTGCATTTTTAATTACACACGTGCATGTGTACGGGAAACTATTCTGGGCAGAAGTTCAATTATGATACTCTGAAGAGGGAAGATGTTTAAATTTCTATTTGAGTGACAGCAAATAAATGATAAATACAGTATCACAGCACGTGGCTGCTTCTTTTAGATAGCACAAATGAATAGAAGTCAACTTTTTGTTTTTCTTTTACTTTCCGTTTCTGTTGGCATCTTGCCAAAGCTTAAAATATAAGACCCAGAAATGACCCTTTCAGCAGGTGAACAGACGTCTCACTGGAATGATTAAAGGAAAGTCCTTGCTCCACCTGGACAGATGATCTAACAGCAATTTATAGCTTTTCTAAGAGCGATTCCAAAAATGTGTAAATCCCATCATATCCAATTTCTCTTAACTTTTTTAGTCAAATCTTTCCATCTTTCAAAATCTTAAGTCGTCTTAATCAGCCTTAATTAGGGTGTCTATGAAGCTTAAAAAAAAACACTGGCATATAATATATTTAATGTAGAAAGGACCAAATTCCTTAGTTGATTCTTCCTCTGCCTCTCTTTGATGCTAAGAAAATGTGTTCTTTCTCAGGATGGGTCACCACAGCGATGAACACGACGCATGATCATTTATGGTGTGAGTTTTTGCTTGTCAGCTTTGAGTAAGACTATGGCAGGAACGTGGTTACCCTGAGCACTGTTCTTCTGAACAGTCCATTGGCATTTGGGGAGAAAAGGAAAGACTAAAATAATTTCAGCTTGAGTTTTTAAATGTGATAGTTCCAATTAAAATGGCCTTTGCTTAAACAGATGAACATAGGGTAAGGGGTGGGGATGGGGGGAAGAGAGGAAAGCAAACTAGAAGAGGGTCTTAATTATGGAGAACAAACTGAGGGTAGATAGAGGGAGGTGGGCAGGGGATGAGCTAGATGGGTGGTGGGTACTAAGGAGGGCACTTGTTGTGATGAACACTGGGTGTTTTATATAAATGATGAATCGCTAAATTCTACTCCCGAAACCATTATTACACTATGTGTTAACTATTACACTGTATGTTAAAATTTAGATAAATATTTGAAAAAACAATGGCCTTTGCTTGCTTCTTTTCTTTGTTTCCAAATGGAAAGATGGCCGGTTTAAAAACAATGTCTTTAATCAAACTGGAAGAGTTATTTGATATGTGAAATGTAAGTTCTCACTCCAGCGAAATAATCAAGATCAGTGATAACCCGCTGATCTGTAAGTCTTTCAAAGCAGACATCTGGTCCCATGCTGAGCCCGCATCCTCACAAATGAAGCAGTGGGTTAGCAAAGGTGCCCTGCCCTTCAGGTCCCCTAGGAATAATGTGTGCGACCAGAAAGTAGCTTCATTTTCTGTCTCTCCACATTGCCGAACACGTTAGGTTCTGGGTGTATATTGTTGATTCTGTTTTTACATCTCGTTTATAGCTAATGCATTTAATGTTCTTTAAATACAGATCAGATATAAACTTTAAATGGAGTAAATCTTTACATTTCTTAGCTGTTAATTGTAAATACACATGGTTTTTAGGAAATTTTTTCTCACCTCCTCAAATATTTAGGCAGATTGCTTGTTTGCATCTTTTACACATCAGAATAAGGAGTAGACACACATTTCTAATTGAGTCAAAATATGATATATGTAAACCAAGAAAGATATTATTTCAAAACACTTATACCTGAGGGGCACTGGGGTGGCTCAGTTGGTTAAGTGTCCAGCCTTGGGTTAGGTTATGACCTCACAGTTTGTGGGTTCAAGCCCCATGTCAGGTTCTGTGCTGACAGCTCAGAACCTGGAGCCTGCTTCAGATTCTGTGTCTCCCTCTCTCTCTGCCCTTCCCCTGCTCATGCTCTGCCTCTCTCTCTCTCTGTCTCACAAAAATAAATAAAATGTTTAAAAAATTAAAAAAAAATACTCATACCTGCATTGGAAGTAAATTGTAATGCCCAAAGTAGGTTACCTTTACTGAAATGTAATGAATGCATGGACATTTACTTAAAACTGCCAAATATTAGCATTTATCTTGGCTAAAGTTATTTCTTATTTATAAACTGAAATAAGCTTGGGATTTCAGTATCTGTGAGATTCTCTGAGTTTCAAACTTGGCAAAAAAAATTATTCTCCCATTCTCAGTTTTATCTCTCTTGGACTGTGTTTTAAAGTGATAAAAACTGCAATGATTAGATTACTTCTTGAAGCTTGATTGTGGCCTGGACAGCTGGATTTGCACAATGGGAGCTAATAATAGAAATGACAAAAAGTTAGTTTAGGTCAATTTTTATTCCTTGAGACCAGGTTCACAAAATTTCCTCTGATAAGGTGGATTATTTAAGCCTTGCTTGAGTTCTTTAACGCAAATTAATTGCCCAAATAATAATTTATGAAGTGCAGGTAACTCTATTAAATTCTATTAATTTATAGACTCTGATCAGCAAAATTAAAATGTAGAAGTGCTATTAGTCATAATGACTAGGTACATTATGATTCTATTATATTGATTTTATAAAGATTATTATCAAATATATTGGTTAGACATGATATTTAAGAGACGTGTTTAAGTTACATTTTTTAGGATTAATTTCAACCATCTGTATCAAGACAAACTACTCTTCCTATATAATAATATAGTATATGTCATATAATATATACATTATATAATAATATATATATTATGTATATATATATATATAGAGAGAGAGAGAGAGAGAGAGAGAGAGAGAATATGTCATATAATATATATCTTGAGGTAAACCTCCAGATATACATGCAGGTACTCCAGATCTCAGAAATGCAATTCATTGAATTTTTTTAAATCACTTTCTAATTTAAACTATGCCTTACGGGCTATTTTATAAAACTTGACTCTTTTAGGAATACTATCATCATAGCATTTCTTCAAGAAATTAAATTTCTTTTAACATAATTATAATTTGTGGATATTATAAATATATAAACATACACATAGTTAGGAAGGGGCTTTCATTCATTTGCTCAGTTAATCAATTATCTAACTCATGCAAGCTTTTTCTTCATGCCAGGCATTATTTTTGATGCTGGGAAATGCCAGTAACCTGAACTAAGGATCTCACAGTCAAGTTCAGACAACAGCCACCCCCCCCCCCCCTTCTAGTCTACCCAGTACTCTGGCCACACTTTTAAAATATGATTTGCAGTTACCACTCGTGCTAAGCTTCCAACATTCTTGATGTTTCTTCTTTTTCTTCCCTTGTGTGTCTCAAAGATGTCTACTGCTTTTCAAGACAACTGCCTTTTTGAAAGCTTCTATTCACTATCTCCATCCTCTGAAGGCCTCAAAACATGTCAGGACTTCCCGTCCCCCTACTCCGGAGGGTCTGCTTGCACCAACGGCAGAGCACTTAGCACACTGCTTTGTAGCTCTTGTCTGTCTGTCTCTCCCAGGAGACAGTGAGCAACTTGAGACCAGGGCTTTCTCTCTGATCATTGGCCTATCACGAAAGCCTGTCTCTGATTTGGCAGAACACCTATTGGAAAAAAGGAAAGAAATGAAGTGAAATGAAATCAAGTGGAATGAAAGTGAACCCATGGGGTAAGTGAACCCATGGGGTCTCCTTGTCAGCCTTCTATGATGGAGTTTCTGTATCTCTACAGTGTGTATGTTGGGAGTGGGGTGAAGGGTGTTATGTCTAAACATTCATATTCGAACACATTCCGATGATTTATTGTTTAAAATGCCTAAGGATAGGGTGTGTCATTCAACATAGAAACAAAGTAAAACAAAACAAAAATACATCACCAACAATCATGACTAAATACCTGACATGTGAAATTATGGCCGAGGCAGTTCCCCCGGGGAGGCTCAGAGCAGGGACCCCTTGGGCCTCTTGAGGTTGTCCTTTCGGGATTCAGGTTCAATAGAACAAAGGAGCTGATCTATTGCCAGGCAGCCAAATGGTGCTCTTTCAACCTGGTATCTGTCAAGATAGGGAAAAGATAATGCCACTTTGCATCAGGCACAGTGAGAAGGGAGCAGCAGGAAGCAGGCAGGTTGAAAGTGCACTGCTCACATTGTTTCCTTGAGGGTCTGCCATCCTCAGAAACAATGCACATATTTCTCTGAAGATTAGCCAGCTGAGTGGAAAAGATCACACACGCGAAAGGGAGCAAAGCCAAGACGAGGAAAAAAGAGACGGCAAGTCCTCTGCCATAAGGCTGAAAATACACTTCCTACCTTTAGCAAGGGAACAATATCTGGATTAATTTCAATCCGATGTGCAAAAAATAATGAATGGAAATGAAAAACTTCATTTTAAGGGAGTCTTTTGAAACCAGTTGCATTATTTAATTTTCTTTTATTTATTAAAAAAATTTTAATGTTTATTAATTTTTGAGACAGAGAGAGGCAGACCATGAACGGGGGAGGGTCAGAGAGAGAGGAAGACACAGAATCCGAAGCAGGCTCCAGGCTCCGAGCTGTCAGCAAAGAGCCGGACGCGGGGCCCGAACTCACTGGCCGTGAGATCATGACCTGAGCCGAAGCTGGAAGCTCAACTGACTGAGCCACCCAGGCGCCCCAGTTGCATTATTTTAAAAATTATCCCTAAGCAAATCACCCGAACACAAAACAATTTTATTGTTGTGTGTTATTGAAACTGTTTATGCGTGTTTACGCAATGCATTTAACATATAATAGACTGCTTTAATTATTGTATCTTTTTGTTTGTTGGTTGGTTTTAATTCAGTTGCAGAATAAATTTTTGTTGTGTCCCGGTGACTTGATTTACATGTCCTGTGGAAATTGCTGCACCCAAGTTGAAGCTATGTTAGATAATCTTGAAATGAATATCTTTTATATTATACATTTTGTCTGTTTAGGATAAAATCCAGGGCAAAATTCCTTAATCACAAGATATGACCACTGCTGGAACTCTTGTTTTGCACTGCATATTGCTTCCTAAAAACCTTCCCTGAAGTTCCCCTGCCAACAGCAATAGATGAGCACATCGGCTTCACAAACTCACACTAAAATAATGGCCTTTCATTTTTCAATATTTATTTTAGAAATCTAAAAGTTGATTTGGTTGTTTATATTTTATGAGTTTAAATTAGGTATGGCTTGCTCCCTCGTGTATAGTGCCTAGGAACTTATTAGCAGCCTGATGTTGTAGTTTGACTAGAGTCTTTATGCAGACTATCTATAAACTGGCATTTTAAAAGTCTTAAGCATATGCAACTTTGGAATTTGTTTATATTGATTGTCTCCAAATTTTCTTTGGAGGCATCTCCATCCTTAAAATGCAAAGAAAGCTTAATTTCTCCCCGATTTTGATACATTCCATTGTTTTGCCTAGTCTTGTTGTCTCCTGTACTTTGTTTCTCATATAAATCTGTTTGATCCACTTGAAATTTACTTAGGAGGATGGTAAAATGAAGGGATTAAATTTCATCCTTTATAATTTTTTAATCAAAATTGCTATTCAGTGATCTTGGCATCATTTACCATGTAATCTTTTCTTATTCCCCTGATTTTAAAGCTTTCTCTTTGGTATATATTGAGCTTTTATATGTCATTGGGTCTATATGGTTTTCCATTGATGTGTGCTTTCATTTTATAATAAGTATAATATATAAGTATATATATATATATATATATATATATAAGTATATATATATATATATAAGTATAATAAGTATTATGTTAAATATTGTTGCATTTCAATGCGGCTAGTGACATCATCTTGGTTGTACTCCCAATTCCCCCTTAATATGTTTTTTGAAAATATCTTTGCCTGTTTATTCTGTGATGCCAATTTAAGAACACACATTTTAAATTATTACTACTCAAAATAGACCTTTGACATTCTATCTTCTCCAATATTGAATTAAGTATCAAATTGCACTGAATAAATCACAGAACATTTTAAAGTTCGGTTGAGATTTGGCTTTTAAAAAATAATTCTTAGTTACTAAAAAAGATAGCGATAGTTATCCAGGAGTTCCTCTTCTGGATTTATTTCAGAGATCCATGTGTTTTGAAGTTTGTCCTCAGAAATGACATTCAGGGACAACCACTCAAGAAAATCTGTTTTGCTATTTTGTAGTCATATTTAGATTTTAGAGTCTTGAAGTGTTGCCCAGCTGGATAATTCATGTAATTTAGCAAACTGGACAGCAAAGGATTCTTATTTATTTTTTATATTCACTAACTCTAACAAAATGTTGAAGTGATGTGTATGTGGTTAAACTAGGGAATGCTGATGTATATTTATATAAATTATTTATTTATATTGAATAAGGCAGTAGAAATTATTTCTAACCATATGTTATACAAATCTGAATAGCATGGTCTAAAGCTGACAAACTTCTATCCAAAGTATTGGGGTAATTTTATATGATTGATCAAGGCAAAATTATCCATACATTTAATCCTTTAATAGTTAACGTGGGAGTGATCAGACTGGTGTAGAGTCCATGATAAACTTTAAAAACCAGAATCTTGGGGACACCTGGGTGGCTCGGTGAGTTGAGCGTCTGACATCGGCTCAGGTCATGATCTTGAAGTTCACGCCCCTATGCTGGGGCTCACTGCTGTCAGCATAGAATCTGCTTTGGATCCTCTGTACCCTTCTCTCTCTGCCCCTCCCCTGCTGTCTCTCTCTCTCAAAAACAAATACACATTTAAGAAAATAATAAATAATTAAAGAAATATTAAAAACAACCTTTTAGGAAACTTAAATTTATTTTTTTAATTTTTTTAATGTGTGTTTATTTATTTATTTGTTTATTTAGAAAGAAACAGAGTATGAGCAGAGGAGGAGCAGAGAGAGGGAGACACAGAACCCAAAGCAGGCTCCAGGCTCTGATCTGTCAGCACAGAGCCTGACGCAGGGCTCAAACTGACAAATCTCAAGATCATGACCTGATCTGAAGTTGATTGCTCAACTGACTGAACCACGCAGGTCTCCCTCTCCCTGTCTCTTTCTTTTCTCTTTCAGGTTCTTCTATTTCTTAAATTTATACAAAGAAGACAAGGAATATTTAATAAGCATAGCATAATGCATATCAGAGAATACTGTCACACGTGAAACAGGACCCAAGAATGGTGTATACTTGGTTACTTTCAAATTTGTTCCAGTATTTTAAAAACATATGACCTTGGAAGCTTTAGAGGGCATACTGACTTCTGGATATACAATCTTGAGCATAAAACTCATTCTTGATTGCCCCTGAAGAGCACTTTGTTGAAAAAGTTGATAGAGCATTTTATCAACTCCAAAGAAAGGAGTTCTATGATCTATTAGTGATATATTCCATGGGTACTAGACACATTAGCTCTGTATTTTTTCATCTGTCAACTGGAGATGATAATATTTCTCTGCCTACTTCACACTAGTGTTTTAAAAAGAAAATGAACTAAAGTGTTCTAATAACAACAATCTAATTTGACTATTTTCATCCAGCAGTGATGGATGAAAATGGCAGTGATGGTCAATCAACTAATGCTTGAATAAAATTTTCATTTTTTCAGAAGTAGATCAAAACTAACATATGTAGTCCTGTGTACAAAGTGAGTTTGTTCATAGCGTTAAAATTTGAAGAAAAAAAAATACAAAGTGTCTATGTGTGCAACCAAGAATTTTATTGTAGCTACATGGCATCATGATCTCCGTCTTAACCCATTCTTCCAGCCCTTCCCCCCAAAAAACAAAATCAAAAACAAAAATGTCTCTATAATGCTGAAGTCCATTTAATTTAATTAAACTTACCTAATTTTGTGTTAATAACATTCAATAGTCCCCAGTTGGTATAAGCTACTTGAGGGCAAGGCTACCATTATTCATTTCTACGTCATTTGTTATTCTTATCCTTACCTTATTCTATCCTTATCTTCACGCAGGACAAGTACAATACATATTATTGTTCCTATAAATATGTTCTAACAGCTCACTATTTGTGCTAAGTGCTGGGAACACAGTGGTGAGTGTGTTAAATACAACCCATACCCTAGCAGAATTCATTCTGTTACTGATTTTTGGAAATAACAAGAACATGGGACATAGTTTAAAAAGAGACTTTTTAAGGAATGGTTTTCAGAGGGATGTACTAATCTCAGATTATAAAGATAAGATTTAAGAGGGCTGAAAATACAGAAGGCATGTATTCTATAAGAAGGGAACTTCTTGTAAAAGACAGGTAGACACAAAACACCAGGCACTCAGGCAACTTTAGAGAGTGGTATACATCTGGAGGGATAAAATGTCCTTGAAGGAGAGATAGATCAGGATAAATTACTAGCCAGAGCCAGTAGGGACTAAAGAGTATGACCTGGCACCAACAGCTAGCCCCTTGTCATTACATAGCACAATACTTATGCCTCTGATGGCCTGTAAGCAACACAAGACACCTCCATAAGTATATCTGAGCCCAGACGAAACAAATGCTCAGACATCATTTGCCTAACTCACCTAAGTGCCACATATTTTAAGCCAATTACATCTTTGGCTTTCTTGTAATCCCTCTAATTCCTATGTTAAAATATCATGTCACCAACTAACTAACCTCTGATTTCTGACATTATTCAACCCAGAACAAAGCCCTGCTTCCCTTGAAGCCTTCCCGAAGTCACCTAACACACATCCAAATCTTACAGCAAGGCGTTCTCTCATGGAGACACCCTACTGGCCCCATGGGGTGTGGCCTCTTTTGTTACAGTAAGTAATAGAACCAGCTTTGTTTGACAACTTCTGTATTCCTGTATTCCTGGCAGTATCAGGTGAGCATAAGTATGCTCAAAACATAGTAATGACAACTGTAGAGTTAGTACAAGACATGATGGAGGAAACTAAAGGATCCCCAGATTTCCTATGGGCAGAGTGGTGGATTCCCTGTGATTGGGGGTAAAGATGGTATAACAGGCTTGAGGGTATGAATGGAAAAAGAGGAAGAAGAAACTTTTTTTTTTTAATTTTTAAGGGCTTGTGTGATATCCAAATGCAGATACTCAAAAGGTGTTGGAGAATCAGTATACAATAGTAGTTAATGAAATAGATGTGTGATTAAATCCCTCCTCTGTAATTCCATGAAAAGTATGTTATTGCCATTGGTCTTAAATTGCTCAGTGTTAATGCAAGGGGCTTAGAAAACAAGAACTGTTCATTTAAATGATACGGCTATAGTCACAGTCAAAATAAAAAGTGTGAATATGATAGATGGCTGCGGAATTAAACCTTTATAAGAGAGAGCAACTTGTTTTCATTTAAAGCTCATTGATTTTAAACCATTTTTAATGATGGCCCCTGCAATTTTACGTATATTCTTTCCAGAAACAAGTTGAACCTAGAGTCTTAGAATAACAGGAAGAAAATAAACATTATGTTCATGATGAGAACAGATCTGGAAGAGTATATGAAGAGATAGGAACATAAAACCGCACTGCCTTCCTGAGAACATGACAAAGGACGTGGGGAATGCAAATTGCAAAAGCATGCCACAGTCCTGTGTGCTAGTATTTTAGAAATCTTTGGGATTTGACACGTATTGAAGTATATTATTTATTACAGTCTCTGTTTTGATTCTGCTAGAGATTGGTGTTGTAATACAAACTCATCCCAAGAAGTGAATGGCAGTTGATCAAGGCTTAGTGCACAGGGACAGTTTCGGGTAGAACTTGATGCCAATTCTCAATGAACCCAGGTTATGATGTTTTTATAACAATTTTAATTCTATCCTCCTCTCTGCCTCTATGAGTTGTCTTGGAAAAATGTGTATGCAGTGGCTCCAAGTTTGCTGGACATACAATCAGAGGGCCTAGACGTATGTTGCTAACTTGATCTGGGAGAAAGAAATGTCATGAGCCTCTGGTAAATAGAACAGTGCCAAAATCTTGGTGCAGCCCACCCTGTATTCCATGTTCTTTGATTCTACACATTCCACCCAGAGGACCTATGCAGTAAAACTCGAGCTCTTCATTCATAGTCTTTAGGGGTCCATTAACCTTGCTGGAGAACATTAGTCAGTTTCAACTACTATGGAAATTAATTCTTTTTTAATGTTTATTTATGTATTTTGAGAGAGAGCATTTGCAAACAGAGGAGAGGCAGAGAGAGAGGAGGAGAGAGAATCCCAAGTAGGGTCCATGCTGTTAGTGCAGAGCCCTGTGCGGGGCTCAATCTCAGGAACCCTGAGATCATAACCTGAACTGAAATCATTAGTCGGCCACCTAACTCAATGAGCCACCCAGGCACGTCTCGACTCCTATGCAATTTATAAGTAAAGCACCTGAACAATGATCCAGGAAAACAATGTCTTCTCCCTTATTTACAAAACTAGTTTTTTGTTTGTTCCTCTTTGATAATAATTTAAAATAAAATAACATTTGGGGCACCTGGCTGGTTCAGCAGGTAGAGCATCTGATTCCCGATCTCAGGGTTCTAAGTTTGAGCACCATGTTGGGTGCAGTAGATTATTTAAAAATGAAATCATTCTAAAAAATAAATGAAATGAAATGAAATGAAATGAAATGAAATGAAATGAAATGAAA
>NW_024412396.1:57640806-57695611 GCF_014898765.1 Herpailurus yagouaroundi
AATGAAATGAAATGAAATGAAATGAAATGAAATGAAATGAAATGAAAAAATAAAATAAAATAACACCTGAGATGAATGAGATGAATATTATTAAACCTATTCTACACAATGACAGAAACGCATGTTCTTTTTGATTTTTCCCAAAATGTCATTCAAGTGGATTAATTAACAGACCTATTTAGTAAGTTTTTGGCTGCCTGTAGCAACACTTCCTGTTATATAACAATGATACACACACACACACACACACACACACACACAGGCAAAGTGATGCTTTTCTGACCTCGTTGTCATGTGTGTGACTATGGCTCTGACTATACCTGAACTTGTGGCTGAGTTTACTCCCAGGTTTTTGTGGAGTGAGGTCATTTTGGCTGTTCATTCAAAGCAAGGAAAATCTAGGCCATTTTGGTTTAGCACTTGGAAGACAGAAAGGAAAAGATGTCTTTCGAGCGTTCATAGCAGGCCAAATATTCAAGAAGAATCACAAGCATTTCTTGAATGTATGGAGCAGAACTCAATCACAAAAACATATGCTGAATGCCCAAGATGTGCCAGCCGGTGTGTTTTACACTATTGGAAACATATGGTAAATATACTTCCTTCAATTAAAAAAAATATATGCTACAGTCCCATGTAGTATGAACAATGACAGCAATTATAATAACTGTGATCCGGAAACCCACTGTGTCCATAGGACTCTTCTAGCTATTGTTTCATTGCTTCTAAAGGTTTCTTCTACCTGAGCACTAAGCACAAAGACAGAGGAGGGTAATTTTGTTTCTTATTGCTCACATGTGTGGGAGGGGCTCTGTCACTGGAAAATCTTAGCTCCAAGCTGAAATCTCTTTGAATTCTTTGAGTTCCTTTAAAGGTAAATCCTGCTTTTGTTTCTACCCTATAACATGTCATTTTGTTTGTTTTCACATACAAGATTATTGTATGTGTATAATATTTAGTTATCGAGCACAACTTTTTGTAAAAATGCTCAAACAAAATTAGACTCCTGAAACAATGCCAAGTGGTTTTTTTAAAACTTAGTTAAATTTTTTTAAAGTTTATTTATTTTGAGTGCACAAATGGGAGGGGCAGAGAGGGAGGGAGAGAGAGAATCTCAAGCAGGCTCTGACCTATCAGAGAGAAGCCTGATGTAGGACTCGAACTCACAAACTGTGAGATCATGACCTGAGCCTAAACCAAGAGTCGGATGCTCTTCCAGCTGAGCCAGCCAGAAGCCCCCCTCCCCAAGTGGTTTTATATAACCCACTACCTCCATTAATCACTTTCTTATTTCATTCTTGCATCTTTTCCAAAGATTAGGCAATGAAAGTTTCTAAATTTATGTGACCAGGTCAAGATTACAAAGCTGATGAGTAGAAGATTGAGAATTAGATATATTGTCTATTTGCTTTCCCTGTCACCATAGGGCTTCCCATGCAGAGAAATGGGATGAGGAAGCCAAGAAGAGTGGTCCTCCATGGGTATCCTTGATGGTTCTTAAGTTGAAATGAAAGGAAAAAGTTGTCAAACTAAAATGGAAGCATGGTGCTTTCGGTCTATTCCACTCTGACAAGAGTCCAAATCTTCACTGTATAAGGAAGATGCTTTTGACAAGCCAGCCTCTGATGCTTGCGTAACTTTTTCTTGCAAATCAATAAAAAATCTTATTGCATATTTACATCAATTTTCAGTTACACAGGAATCTTGTTTTATTTACTACTTTGCAGTGTCTAAAACCATGTTGATTGAATTAATGATTATTACCTTGGTTAATAATACAACATAAGAATAACACACCATTTAGGTAAATCCAAACTTACATCGAGAAAATCATTTTAAATTAAGGTTTTTCTTGGTGTTTTAAATATTTGACAACTCATCCATAGCTGTTATTTAATTCTATCAGCATGTGTAAGAGAAAAGGTTCAAATGATATTTACCATTTAATCGGAAAGAAGTGTCAGGAGTGCAAAAACAATCGCGTGTAAATTGGTAGAACGTAGCATATAACACATTTCACAAGGTGTTTGTTTCGTATAGACCTTTCTACTAAATGCAGTGATGCTAAGAAAATTGCTGTCTTTATTCCCTTCTACCCAGATATCTAGGATAATAGTTTGAAATTAAATGCTGGGATCACTCTATCTTCTTACCTCTTCCGCTTCCTCCAACTCCAGTTTTATGCCTGGTGTGAATTAAATATTGAGTCAGGGAAAGAGGAAGGGATATTCTAACACTCCCAAGCACTGCTAAGTATAACTATCGTTCACATGCAGAAGAATGTTTTTTAATGATCGTATTTTATTGTGTTCCCTTGGCTTTCAACCTTTCTTCCCTCTTCTAAACTTCTTAACTCTTCTTTTCACTTTCAATCTCTCCCTCAATATTCATTCTATACCTTAATCTATTTTTCCCAAACACTGAATGTTCATGATTCCTTTCCCACAAAGAAAAGCTCTCAATTTAGCTCAAAATTATCCATGGAATTGTAGGGGAACCTGAGAAGGACACAGTGTAGTGTCAAAACCCCACATTCATGCTCATCCGTGTGTTATTGTTAGCCCTCAAATAGCCTTCATTCTTCCCATTTAACTATCCATATATTTTAGAAAGTGGTTTAAGCAATATTATTTTCATTATAGTCTTTTGTACCATTTCAGATTATGATCTTTCCAATCATGGGCCTCCTGGCTGGCTCAGTTGGGAGAGCAACTCTCAGTTGGGAGAGTGACTCTTGAATTTGGGGTTGTGAGTTTGAGCCCCATGTTGGGGATAGAGATTATTTAAAAATAAATAAAAGCATAAAAATTTAAAAAATCAAAATTCCCCAAATTAATTTCCTACATTGCAAATTTCCATACCCATTCGTTGGCATTAGTAGCCTATTTCATAGTGTTAACTTTGGTTTATAAGTCACCTGTTCAAATAGATTGTCCGGTATTTAAAAAGAGAGGTCTCTTCTTAGTGCTATTGTTTTCACAGCATTTATTCTCATGTTATGCAGATAGTGGTCTTTAAATATTCATACAAATTTTATCTGTCATATCCAGACTTTACTCTGAGCCAGAATTTTCTTTCTTCCTTCCTTCTTTTCTTCCTCTCCTCTCCTTTTCTTTCTTTCTTTCTTTCTTTCTTTCTTTCTTTCTTTCTCATAAGAGAATGAATGAATGAAGTTAGAACTTCTGGAATAGTAACCTAATTAAAGAATGAGTTACAATATCAAGGGTCCAGGATAGTATCAGTGTAGATATCTGAGTGATAAGAACTTGAACCAAGTGAATGCAATGGGAACCTAAAGTAGTAGAAGTGTTTGAGAGACATCTGGTTGCAGTATAGTAGAAAAAAACAAATATAATAAAACCTTGGATTATGAATAATTTGTTTTGCCAGTGTTCCACAGGACAAGAAAACATTTATAATAAATTTTGACTTGATAAATGAGCAATGTCTTGCAATACGAGTAGAATATAATGAAACCGAACTAATGTTTCTTCTTTCTCTCTCTCTCTGAGGGATTGTGGGTGATCGTCTCCCATGTTTAGACGCTTGGTCTCAGGCCACAGTTTTGGGAGAAATCGGTGATTTTTCAGAAGTTTAGAAAATGCCCACAACTGACATTAGAGTCTTTTTTGTCACTTCAAAGCACTTATGGAGTCCTTTGCTTTTCCATACAAGAGTGAGCTTAGGAATGCTTTGCTTCATTTTAGGTCAGGCTGCCTACAGAGACCCTTTCCTCTGCTGCCTTATGGCCAGTTACATTAAATACAGTATATGACAAGAATTTATTAATACTGTACTGTAGTCACCATCCATGTGAGAGTATATAATGGCCCTCGTGCAGAAAAAGATTCCATTGAGCAAATAGATAGGACTGATTCCATTAGTGATAGTGAAAGTTGTACTACACAATAACCCTCCTCTCTCCTGTCTCCCTCACACCAGCCACGAAGGTTTTCAAAGGTAAGTGCAGGTTAGTTTGTTTATTTTTCGTTATATTTTATATTTTTCTTTATTTTTTTGTATTGTGATCTTTTAATATTTTTGGGTTGTGGAATGAATCATCTGAGTTTCCTTTATTTCTCATGGGGAAATTCACTTTGATATACAAGTGCCTTTGATTATAAGCATGCTTCTGGAACAAATTATCCTCACAAACCAACGTTTTACTGTACTTTGTATATTATCACATTTCCAAAGGTCTGAGCTCAATTTCAGTTCTTTCAGCACTAGTTGGATTAATTTTAGTTACTTTCCTTCTATGAGTCATTATTTCATCTATCCAAAATGGCTACAATATACCTGATTCACAATTTTGAGGATTAAATGCCATAATACATAGAAAATTCTTATATATAGTATTTGACACCAAAGAAGCATACTACTATTTTTGTTAATGTGGGATTCATGAATCAAGGTTATAGGTGCAGGTATTGATAAGGCAACCCTCTGATACTTAAGGTGTCAAAAATATTGATAAAATAATCTTATGATCTTTAAGATATGTTTCCTGTATTCTTTTACTTGCCTCTACTCTTTCTCACTCTCATATCACTCATTCTCAACTTCAGTGGTACTTTGCAAAGCAATCAGTCACACTCCTTACCTGTTTCTCTTTTAGAGTTTGCAAAATTTTAATTTGCACAAAAAATTGCACAAATAATGAAATTGAAATAAATTCACTTAATAAACTAAAATATAAGGTAAAGCAGGGAGAGCTATAAAGATGATAGATACATGCACGCATATATACACAGAGATGGTCAGCATTATCTCAGATAATGCTATATTTGGATATTTTAATGGAAAACACCTACATTTGCTTTACATTTTTAGGAGGAGAACATCCATGAATGGAAGAGGGGGTGGGATAGTTGAGGTTTATAAGGCACTGTATATAGTCAATACTTACTAAATCCCTAAACTAAAATGAGAAAGGCAGGTTTTCTTAAAACTACTCTACAATTTTAGAGAAAGAAATTACACATCAGGGACATTCAGTCTAAGGAAAAAAAGAGGGAAAGTTACCTTCAAGAGCCTTCTCAGTCTGTAGATTATGTAAAGGCTGGATCTCCTAGTAAGGGACAAATTAATTTTAGTTGAAGGAAAGCTTTACTGGAAACTGTGTGATTTTTTTTAGCAATTATTAAGCTAATGTCTTTAATATCTCCTTTGGAATCATTTCTCAATGCAGTATCTCTGTGAAGTAGTCATGAAGCCTAGTTATCATACATGAATAGTAGACAGAAGGTACTAGAATTCATAGCAAGGCAATATGCTGGTATGCTCAGATATAATCTTTAGCAAGAGTATATAAATTCTTTCATCTTAATCTTTAGAATGTCAATAATAAAGGTTAGAATTCAGCAATTATACTTGTCATATACTGTAATGTAATCATATTCATCATTAAAGTCTAATTAATTTTGTATTTGTGATGTAACAAATTACTACAAAATCTGAGGCTTCACATGACAAAAATTTATCCTCCCATAGTTTCTGTAGGTCAGCCATTTAGGCAGACTTGGTTGAGTACCCTACTGAGTCTCACAAGACCTGTGTCAGGATGGTGACAGAGTTGCACTCCCCACTGTGACGTTGACAATAAATCTGTCTCCAGAATCATTCAGTGTGTTGACAAATTTCAGTCTATATGGTTGTAGAAGTGAGATCTCCATTCCCTTGCTTGTTGTTGGCTGTAGATCCTTCTCTGCTTCTAGAAATCGCTCATGTTCCTTGGTTAGTGCACCCTTCCTCCCTCATGCCAACCACCTTCAAAGCCAGAAATGGTGGGTTCAGGCCTTTTTATGATCCTAATGTCTCTGACTTCCATTTCGGGGACCGTGCTGACTTTTTCTTCTGCCTTCTTTTGTTTTTTAAAGGGGTCATGTGATTATATTTGGCTCACTGGGATAATCCAAATAATCTATTAAAGTCAGCTACCTAGTAACATTTACTGCATCTGCAATGTCCTTTTTTCATATAAGAGAACAGTATCCTACATGGGGGAAAATATCCTACAAGCCAAAATTCTGTCTGTCACACTAATTAAAAAGGATGCTATGATTTGGAAGATAATATGAAGGGGAAAGAATGAAGGAAAGTAGCCATGAGTTGAAATGGGTTGTTCTTCATTTATTTCCCCCATACTTCAAGGGTATAAGATGCCTTTAGTGATTAAGGGAACATCGTGAAGTCAAGGACTGAGTCGGTGGCTTGGAGTCTCTGTATTGAGATGCAGGAGTTTCTCTTTAACCCTGTGCCTCCTCTCCCAACCTGGACTGTGGCCAAAATTATTTGGTTTAGCTTTCTCAAGAAACCCTATTTCTCCTCTTTTTTTCCCAAACATTGAGATAAATCACAGATTCACCACCATGGAGCTTGCTGTGTCAAAATGAGATGATTCTGAGGCCAAGGTTGGAAGCATGGAGGACATGGTCAATGCCAGGCCAGCAGCTGATGGAAAACTTGGTCATCATCACTTAAGGACCTGTCACCAGCAAGGAGCTCAGTCAGCAAGGGAGAATGAGTGGATCTTGAGCAGGCTATGAGTTACTCTTGTAGCAAAACTCAGCTACAAATTGCAGCAAGGCAAAAAGCCCCTGGTAGAAAGGGATACAAGGTAGAGTTCAGAGGATATTCTAAGGACAAGTTGCATGTTGGACACAGGGAGGCACAATGCTTTTTCTTCACAGTATATTCATATGTCACCTCAGGAATAGACACAGGCAAAAGAGTGACTATATGAAGGACTAGTTTTTTTTTTTCCTACAAAGACAGCTGAACAATTCCTAAAGGAAAAATTGAATGGTCAGAATGCCTTAAGTTTAAACCAGTTTGAGATTTTAAATAATTCGTTCTGATTACCACTGGGCGCAAAGCTTAGAGAAAAGACTAGCATGGGAAGGCATAGCTCCTAGATTCTTTGTAGCAGCTAAGAATAGCCATCTGTTTAAAGAGGCCTCCAATTAGTTGTTCTACTCACAACTTGCTAGCACATTTTAGGCCAATTACTGCCACTATACTGACATTTATTAGTTAACCATTAATTATCAAGGCAGACACAAAACAGTCCGTGGACCTCACTTTATAAATTTTCTAAATTTGATGAAATTCCATTACAAAGATGGTCCCCTTAGAACCAAAATCAAACAGAAAGCTGCCAAATTCAGAGATTGGATGGACTGTTGGTGATTAGATCATGTACCCCATCCCCAAGAGTACATTTTACATACCTTACTAGTTATTGATGTCCTATTCATATAGGAGTGTTGAACATATATAAGGCATTTAAGCCAACCACTCTTCGTTACTACCTTTAAATTTATTAATGGGAGCCCATCCTAAATATTCATTATTCTAGTTAAAAGAACACTAATTTTACCAATTAAATCTAATTTCTCAATGTGATGGCTGAAAGGCTTATAGTAGGTCCCCCTGGACTATATGCTTCCTGCCATAAAAGCAGAATTAAGCCATCTCAGGAATGTGAATTCTTGATTAGGGCAGTTGACACCCTTCTAATCAAAGCTCAAGATAATTGGCACACGTATCCTATAAAACTATGTAACCTGACACTTCTGAAATAAATTATGAATATCATAATACATGGTCTTTTACTATGAGTGAATTTTCGAATAACTCAAATCAGAAGATCATGGGAGACCTCTGCGAGGCTACCTTAAACCTAAAACTTAAATTACAAGAAGTGGTTTAAAAACATTTACAGTGAGATTCATGTCAATGAATGACAGTTCATGAAAAAGCTATCTAAGACGAATCTTGGCTTGTTTAAGGAAATGGAAAAAGAGTGGGTGAGCATGAAAAGAAGATGCAATTCATCAGGGAGGAGGTCAGAGGGGACTACGGTGAGGCTACTAGATTCCATAAGATCTTAGCGACCCAAGATAGAGTTTGCATTTTGCAATAAGTGCAACACAAGGGCATCAGAAGCTATGAGGCAGAAATATCATGATATGACTTATATTTATAATGGAATATTCTGTCTCTTATGGATTGTAGAGGAATAATATTTGGGATGGAAAGATCAGTTTAGGGTCTAGTGCTACATTCCAGCAATGACCTCATGGTTGTTTGTAACGGCATGGCAATATAGGAAGTAGAGAGTAGCAATTTGACTTTGAATAAAATATAAAGCTTTCCCGACTTCCTGATGACTGAACTGGGGCTACTATAGACTTAATGCCTATAACTCTTCAAAACTCATATGTTGGGGGTGGGGCTGGGTGGCTCAGTTGGTTAAGCGTCTGACTCTTGGTTTTGGCGCAGGTCATAATTTCCCAGCTTTGTGAGTTTGAGTCCCACATTGGGCTCTGCTCTGGCAGCAGGGATCCTGCTTGGGATTCTCTCTCTCTCTCTCTCTGCCCCTTCTCCGCCCATGCTGTGAGTCTGCTCTTTCAAAATAAATAAATAAACTTAAAGAAAAAAATCTCTGTTGAAAACTAGTTCTCAGTGTGAGGTTTCAAAAATCAAAACTCCAATGAAGAAGACGCAATACCAACGTGTTTAAATTTTTTTTTTCAACGTTTTATTTATTTTTTAGACAGAGAGAGACAGAGCATGAACGGGGGAGGGGCAGAGAGAGAGGGAGACACAGAATCGGAAACAGGCTCCAGGCTCCGAGCCACCAGCCCAGAGCCTGACGCGGGGCTCGAACTCCGGGACCGCGAGATCGTGACCTGGCTGAAGTCGGACGCTTAACCGACTGCGCCACCCAGGCGCCCCAATACCAACGTGTTTAATCCAAACTATAGTCAGATTATTAATTTTTATTATTTATTGGTTACAGAGACAAGGCAAATTCTCCCTGTTAAGTGCACACAAAATAGCATAGTCCTACTCAATTGCTTTTTTTCAGTTTGGGACATGTTCTATTCGAGATGCCCATAAAAGTGGACATACTATGAAGAAAGCTGCATGGATGTTCATGGGGAAGATATGGACTGGAAATATAAATCCAGGGATCACCAGCATAATTAGCTCATGAGAGTGGATAAGATCGCCCAGGGAGTATGTTATCATAAGGATCAAGCCCTAGGTGCTCCAGTGTTTGGAAGTCAGGTAGATAAAGAAGAAATAGGAGACTGATAAAGAGCATTCAGAGAAGTAGGGGGAAAACGAGATGATTGTGGGGTCTTGTTTACCAAGTAAGTGAAATGTTTATAGTAGAAGAGTGTAAGCGACTGAATTAAATGTTATGCATTCAGTAAAATAAAGACGATGTCCTCTTCCTGGGGCTGCCTCAGTGAATTATCACAAAAGCTAGAGTCTGAAATCAAGGTGTCAGCAAGACCATACTCCTTCTGAAAGTTCTAGAGGGGAATCCTTCTTGCCTCTACCAGCTCCTAGTAATTGCTGACAATCCTTGGGGTAGCATACCTCCAGTCTCTGCCTCTGTGGTCACCTGGCCTTCCTCTCAGTGTGTCTTTTGTGTGTCTGTCTGTTATCTCTTTTTACAAGGACACCGGTCATTGGGTTTGGGCGCACTCTAATCCAGTATAACCTCCTCTTAATTAAGTACATCTTCAAGACTCTATTGCTAAATAAGGTCCCATTCTGAGATTCCAGGTGGACATGAGTTTTGGGAGGATGATAGTCAAAGAAGTATGAGGACTGAGAATGAACTATTGATTTGTGGCAACTATTGATATATGGCAGTCACTAGTGAGCTAAAGAGGAAAAGTAGAGTGGAGTGACATGGAGTGGTAGACTGAAATACATTTGAATTGGTTTGGGTTCAACAAGAGGGGAGGGAAAAAAACTAGAGGGAAGTGAGAATAGACAATGTGATGCAAAGGAAGGCAAGAAATCACTGAACCCAGACGATCAGTGAGGTCACAAGAGTTTTGTTTTGCTTTTAGTTTGGTTATAATTTGCTTTTTTTTTTTTTTACCACTGAAGACATATCCACACCTTTATGTGCTAATAGAAAAGATGTGGTACTGAATGGAACATTAATGATATAAAAAGAGAAGAAACTGAATTGCTGGGATAATTTCATTGAATAGTCAAGGCTGAATGGGAACTGGTGCTCATATGGAGGGTTGGCCTCAGCCAGGAACCCCAGCAGTTCATTCAGGGCAATGGCGATATATTAGCATAGAAACAAGGAAGTAGGTAGATGAGATAGTACAAGCCTGTGGCTCTGTCCTCTTATTGTCTCAGATTTCTCAGGAAGAAGGGAAGTAGTCTGGCGGCCTTAATTTGAAATGGTTAGAAATATAAGATTTACACATATTTAATAAAGTCAGATGTGAAACGTGTTAGTCTCAGAAGTTTATAGACAGAAATCACAGCATAATATGAGTTGCGTTAGGTGTGATAGAGTAGATAGAAAGTTTCACCACTCTCAAAAAACTCTTGAAATCATTAATGAGGTTAAAGGGTAAAACAGATTCATGCGATTAAATCAGTAATTTTGAAATTTCTTTTGAAAATTACACGGTGAATAAACTTATATTTCAAATATTAACAGGTCAGTAGAAGTTACATGAAGTTGTTATTCCCCACCCAATTAATATTTTTTGCTCCTTATTTTCAAGAGAGAATCAGTAAACATAAGCAGAATTATTCATACATCTTTGTTTTTAAAACTCTGCTGACTACAGTGGAAAACAAACAAGAGAGAAAACACCTAACTTCCATCTAAGTCATCTAATTTACCAATAAAAAAAAAAACAATAACCCGATAAATCTACAGCATGAACTCAAAACATTTAGCTACAATTGGGTCTTGTTACAGTATTTATTACTACTGAATGACTGTGTGCCCTTAACTGGAATAATACCCTTGAAACCTTTGAGCAGGATGTTCTTTTATTACAAAATTACTGTTCACTGTTCTAAATAAATTTATCATGGAGTTGAGATAAATGGTAGGTCACTGAAGGTGTAGCTAATGATCTACCAATTCGTAGATGTAATGATGGCATTTCTTTGTTATTCTTATGATAAAACATTTAAGGGAAGCTATGAGACACTAAGTTTAAAGAACGGGCCAGATGCATAGTACATGTACATGCATAGGTTTGCTTCTCTTTTTTCCTATATTCTAGTGGGCTCTGTAGTACTTATACCTAATTACACACACACACACACACACACACACACACACACACACGTATACTTATCAATAATAGCTTTAAACACATACATATACATAAATCTTCTCAAAGCAGAATATACGCATTTTAAACACAGAAAATGTTGGGGCACCTGGGTGGTTCAGTCCATTAAGCATCCGGCTCTTGATTTCTGCTTAGGTGATGATCTCACAGTTTATGAGATCGAGCCCCATGTCGGGCTCTGAGCTGAGAACCTGGAACCGGCTTGGGATTCTCTCTCTCCCTCTCGCTCTGTGCCCCACCCCCCACCCATGTGCTCTCTCCTCTCTCTCTTTTTCAAAGTGAATAAATAAACATTCTTTTTGAATGTCAGTGATACACACTTGCTTTACAATGATAAAGTCATTTCTTTATAGAACAGCAACTTTTTTGTAATTGTGGAAAGCTTTTATAATTTATTGCAGAGCACCCTGCTGTGTGGTTTTATATGCCAGAGCATATTTGGGGAAGTGCATGGAATATGTCCACCATCATAGAAGCATGTATTCCTCAAAAGTACATGTCCACTGGAAATGAATTATTATTTTTTTTAAATGCTCTAATTCTTAAGGGATTGTAGATTGTCTTTAGGCAATCTTTATTATTTTGGTAGAGAGCTTAAGGCAAAGATAATTTTTCTACCAGGGATGCTTGGATCTTACACAAAGCATTTACATTCAACAATGGACAGTGCAACAATCAACACAGCCAATTAGTGTTGTAAGAGGTGACTACAACAAATATGAAAACTTCAGATAAATTGCAGTAGGTTCTTAGTGTGCAATATATTTTTCAGAACCTACCCAGTTTCTTGCTTAGCTTGGCTATTCATTAGGACATGCCAGATTAATATACAGGAGACTATGAATTGAAATATTTTACTAATGAGCAGAGTGAGTAGAAATAAACGGCTGACACCTGTAGGATATTATGCCATTTTTATGTGTGGAAAATTGCATGGAATTTTGACACTTTTAGTATACTGTTAAAGAGGCACCTCACACATTATGCCATTGACTTTCCAATAAACCATTAAATACTTTTTTATTCCTAACATAACTATTTAACTGCTAGACCAACATAACCCTGCCTAAAGCCTCAGTAAATTGTGCAGACATTTCCACCTCAAAGAGGTGGGATTCAATAGCCTGGGTGCAAAGATCATTATGCAGTGCAGATTTCAAGCCAGAGGTTAGTGTCTTCAGAATTGTGGAAATAAAATACTTTTTAACATGGTGGTACGCTCTTCCCATTTGCCTAGTTATTACAAAATAGGCTCAGCAAACTCAAGCTTGACAATAGCATGAGAGTTAGAAATAAAAGCAAAATCATTATAGTTTCAAAAGAGATTCTATGTACTCTCTCCCCTCAGATTGTTGGGCTGACCAGAGGAAATATTGAATGCAAAAACAGAAATCTCATGATTGCTATCAAAGTACTTCTCTCTTCTCAGAAATTTAGCCTGGCTCACTAGTGTGATTCAGCTAGCCCCAGTTTTGTTTGTTTGTTTTTTGTTTTTTGTTTTTGTTTTTGGCTTCCAGAGCACACTGAACCTAACCCTAACATAGAGACTTCCATTGTTTGGATTGTGTTTTCTTTGATGGTAGGTAATGACCTTTGGAGGATCTCCTTAACTGATTGCCGTTAACATGGTAGGCATTGGAGACTTAAAGCTGAGTGATTGCTGCATAAGTTAATGAGTAAATACATTAATAAATTAATAAACTCTATGCTGGCTAGAAAAAAAGGTACACTAAAAATGAAATATAAATATTTGTGCTCATCGCCTTATATGTTTCTGTCTCCCTTATTAAATTAACTCGTCCCTTCATTCCTTCAGTATTACCATTTTCTTGTATTGAATTTTTCAGTATATTCCCATTAATTACATATTTATCTATATTATTTTGTGTTCTCCTACTGGTTATATTCATAATACATAAATTTATTATAAGGAAGTGGCTCACATGGTTATGGAGGCTGAGAAGTCCAAAGATCATCAGTTGACAATCTGGAGACCCAAGGGAGTCTATGTTATAATTCTGGTCCTGGTCCAAAGGCTGGAGAATCCTGAGAGTCAATGGCATAAGTCCAAGTATAACTCTGAGCCCAAAGGCAGAAGAAGACTGATGTTCCAGCTTGAAGACAGTCAAGAATGTAGAGAGACAATCTTTTTTTTTTTTTTTGACCTATAAAAAGTCATTTAATGTACATTCCACGGTAGCCAACACAGGCTGGTTAGGTAATTAGCCCTTAAAGAGTTCTGTAACAGACATATAAAAGTGTTTTATTGTGCTAAAAAAAGAAACACTTATATGAGACCCTATCACAATAGGAAGGACTACCTGCTTTACTCAGTCTACCAATTCAAATATTAATTTCATCCAGAAACTCTCTCACAGACACACACAGAATACCGTTTAATCAAACACCTGGGCACTCAGTGGCTTCATAGGCTGACACATAAAATTAACCATCATAATATCTTTATCTATCAATCTAGCTATCGTCTATCTAATCTATCTACATGTGTTTGTATATGATTTAGTTATCGACGTGCACAGTCCCCATACAAATAAGCACTTCGCTGGGACATGATAATGATGTGTAAGCATCACTTAGAACAGAAAGGAAGAAAAATGATCCTTAGCCATCACATTACTAAAACATAACCATGATATAAATGTCAGCAAAACAAAATACTTTTTTTTAATCTTATGTAGTGTGGCACTAAAATAACGCTTTCTTATTCAGTCAAACTAGGTAGTTAGTAAATGTCAGGTAGTGAACTAGCTTCTAGTAATGCAATAAGCAAATGCCTGTTTTTTTATGTTCTTTTTAACCTCACACTGTAGTTGAAAGAATAGACAAGACAGTAGTATAATGTACCTTTCGTTTTCTTCAGTACCATTTTATGTTCAATCAGAATGAAGGAGGGGTGTCTGGGTGGCTTAGTCAGTTAAGTGTCTGGCTCTTGATATCAGTTCAAGTCATGATCTCATGGTTCATGGGATCAAGCCCTGTGCTGGGCTTTGTGCTGACAGCATGGAGCCTGCTTGGGATTCTCTCTCTCCCTCTCTCTCTCTGTGTTCCTCCCCTGATCGTTGTTCTTTCTCTCTCTCTCTCTTTCTCTCTCTCTCCAAATAAATAAATTAATTTTAAAAAAAACAGGAAGGAAGGAAGGAAGGAAGGAAGGAAGGAAGGAAGGAAGGAAGAAAAGGACTTGAGATGAATGAAGAAATGAACACACATATAAAGAGCATTTTTTATATGTCCAACACTGGGTCATAATATTCCTCAAGGCAAACTCTTAGCTTCAGTCCAACTAAACTCTCTACTGCTTAATTTCCAGAGATAAATTGTCTTTTGTATTAAAACCCTTTTTATCTTTGGTAGAAACCTCTATCATGGGCTAAGAAAGAGACTGCCAACACAAATAACAGTAGTATGCTTATCATGGATGGACATTAACTGCCAGTGCAAGTGAGGTAACCTGACTGATACTATTCCTTGGCAGTGGACAGCGAAAGAACCAAAGCAACGCTATCATCACATCACCCAGTTCTTTCAGTCTCTTTTGTATTCTGCAGCGTCAACATCATCTTAAGGCTGGATCTTAGCCCAAATTTATAACAGGTTCAGCGTCTCCTACAGCTACTGCTTCTTCATTCATGTCCATTAGAGAAGAGACCTAATGCAATTGGTCTGGCTTAGATCTGCTGCTTGTGCCTAATCTTAGCATGGTGAACAGCAGGACAGGAAGACCGGCTGGCTGAGCTGACGTCATTCTCACCACCTCATAAGGCAGGGATGGTGCCAACTTCCCCACAATCACGTTGCTTCCAAACGGAACATCTGAAGCTGTTAGGAAGTGGAGATCTGGTGGGGAGCAGGGGACAACATTCTATCATTGATGTCATAGACGGAAACATTTTTAAATGGGCAAAAAATGATCCCCGAAGTTAAATTCCTTAGGGAGAAGGGAAAACACATGCGATTTGCAGTTGAGCTCCTTTGATTCTTATGGCCAGGGATTCAGCATTGAAATTAACATCACTGATGAGTTAGTAACCTACAGGTATTCTGTATTGTCTATTAGCAGAGATCCCTAGAGTTAGATAAATTACATTTTATGGAAAAATATGCAGGGATTTAGGAACGTCTCCTAACGAATCCAGTTTGAGGTAGAGTCGGGACAAACTTATCTATAACATCAGAAAATTGTGTAAAAAAACAAATTTCTGCCAGTGGTAGCCATAATTCGCATGGTGTTAATCGTTCTGCAAGTTCTAATCATAATCTGTCCTAGTCTATACTTAATTACTAGTTTCCAAACATGAAGCTAGTGTACCAAAAACAGTGTTAACAGAAACTTTAGCTGCATCCTTAAAACCTGGGCTCCCATACTGGTTAATCAGGTTAGGACAGTCGATTCTATTCTGTAGTAGTAAATGACCTCCTTTTAGTTTTCTTATTTTCTGTAAAAATAGTTCCATCAGCCTCTTGAAGTTGGCTTCTTGACTTCTTCCATGTAGACATTCCTTGCAATAGTTTCTACCAGGATTCAAGTCAACGGCTGCTTTGTCTTCAACAAGTAGGCTAGACCGTCTTTAAAGACCCCTTCTAGGACTCACGTTCCACGTGTTTATAAAAGTCGAATACCAAAAATGGACAATATCACCAGCAGCAGGATTTCTAAACCAAAGACTATTACAAATAAAACAAATAAGTAAGTTTCTTCCTTAAATTATTGCAAATATACAGCGAAAATTGCATGTTAATTTGTTCACTTTGTTTTCAGTAGGCTGGGTCCCATTCACCTTATGGTAAAGGGTATTTATCATTTCTGGCTACAATAGCAGGCAATTTATTTTTATATATATTTTTAATGTTATTTATTTTTGAGAGAGAGAGAGAGAGACAGAACATAAGCCGAGGGAGGTACAGAGAGAGAGAGAGGGAGAGGGAGACACAGAATCCGAAGCGGGTTCCAGGCTCTGAGCTGTCAGCACAGAGCCCAACGCAGGGCTCGAACTCACAAACTGTGAGATCAGGACCTGAGCCAAAGTCGGATGCTTAACTGACTAGGCCACTCAGGTGCCCCAGCATCAGGCAATTTATCTCATTAGGCTCAGTTCATTTCTATTTGAAACTTTCCCCCTCCTTTCCTTTTATTGTTTTTTAACTTTTCTTTTCTTTCCTTGCCCTCCCCTCCTCCCTCACCCCTATTCTTCCTTCATTTCTTCTGTCTTCCCCAACTGCTTAACTAAATTACATTATATCTAAATTATGTTCTGGTGACCTGAAATGTTACCCAGAAGGGTGCAACCCCATTTCCCTCCACGACTCTCTACCAGGCACATTCCACGGCTTTCCACTCTGATTGCATCCGAGGATAGAAGTTAAACTGCTCTTAATGAATGTTATGTCTGTTGAGGCCTCAGGCCCTTCAAAGTCTGAAACATGTTGCTTTAGTCTCATTAAGATGCCACTGTGTCCAAATACGAATATATGTCTGCGTTATCTCAATTCTTGGCATATTGCTTTAAAACAACATTGTTTCAAGTTTTTCAGATGACACTGTGCTGTTCACAACATGTCCACAACATCCAGACAAGTTTGGAAATTCTTCCAGACAAACTGATCCACATTTATTTTTTACCACTGGTGACTCATAAGTGAGGGCAGACCCCTTGGCTTGTTAGTAGTTTCTACCCTACACTCAAGTTCGTTCAGCATGTCAGTTCGACAACGTGTGATGTGTCGACTTCAAAAATTAAACAAACCAGACAACACAGCCCTTGCGCTACAAAGAACTTGTTGTGTTTTTTTTTTTTTTTTTTTTTTTTACCCCAACCTTCTGTTGCTAGCAAAACTGCTTTGACTTTTGTTCCCTACAAATCCTACTTCTGGCTCGATTCCAACTTCTGTTTTCTGTTTTCCCATAAGAAACTTGCTTTATCAGCTGAGCAATATACTTAAAGATTCTCTCGTTTAAAGATTCTCTCTTCTCTTTATGTGAATGCTTTTTTTTTTTTTTTTTTTTTAGTTTAAGGTGTCCTTTTATTTTCTTCTTTTAGAAAAATTCTGGTCATATATCAAGGAAAATAATTGTTCTTCACTAAATTGAATTATTACTTGTTACCCACTTCCAAATCCAAGAATCTCATTTCCACATGATGCTCGTGGTGTAAAAGTGAATGCCCCAAATTAGGACTATAATTTATAGGTATTCATGATACATCATGACCATCCATATGTGTACACACAAGACAATGTGGCAAACTTTAAAGAACGCATTTAATTTGGAATATTTGTAACTTCTGTTCCCCCAGTCTAAGGAAGAAAGATGCATGTATGCTCAGTTTCTTGACTTTCCTCTGAGGCACAGAATTCCAGTAAGGAAACAACGGAAAAATTTAGAGAAAACAGAGAAACTTCTGCTCTGCTAATAAGCTGCCAAGTTAGAGGGAAAATGAGAAATATAAGCAATCTGGCTTGGTTTGGATTTGAGAAACAATTATAAGGAGCATCCACTTGGGTGAGAGAGACATAGAATCATCAGCTATATGCAGAGGAAGACTGAAGGGGAAAAAATTAAGATATGTTGATTTGTTTTATAAATAGCACTTGTTATTTTCATGAAAGACTTTTAAAAAGATGTTAAATTAATTTGATTTTTTGTTACATGGTAAGTTGATAAATTTTCTATCACCTGGTTATATCCAGACAGGGCAGCAAGTGATAAGATACTAGGCATACTGATATTGTGCGTATATGATATGTAAGATAATAAGCATACTGATATGTACATTTACAAACATTTAATCATGGTTACTTCCCATGAAAGATTGAGGAGAGGTAAAGGCAGATCTAGAGAATTACTCTCCACATCACCATATAATGGCAATTTTAGGTAAGCACACGTTACTTTTTTAGTTTGAAAATAAATAAATTTTTTATATTTTATGGCCTTTACAACACTGACATTTTGTTAATCTAACTGGTAATTATCATTCCATGAAGAGACAACTATCACTTTGGGGATAATCACTTAGGAGACAAGAATAGTGATAGCACAAACTACACTTTTAAGCAATTCAATGCAGAAAATTCTAGAAATTCTTACATTAACTCAGATCCACATGAACATCTGTCTCAGGTCTATCCTGTCCCCCAAAAAGCATTTTGTAAAATAGTCTTTTTTATAAATTATGTTTCTTATTTCTTGTAGAGTTTATTTATTTATTTTGAGAGAGAGAGAGAGAGAGAGAGAAAGAGAGGGAGAGAACCTGTGGGGGAAGGGCACAGAGGTGGGGGGCGGGGGGGAGAGAGAGAGAGAATCCCAAGCAGGCTCCACACTGTCAGCACAGAGCCCCATGCAGGGCTCACATTCCACAAACTGTGAGATCATGACTTGAGCCAAAATCAAGAATCGGAGGCTTAACCAACTGAGCCTAAAAAAAAAACAAAAAAAAAACAAAAAAAAAACAAAAAAAAACTACTATTTTTAATTGGAGTATAGATGACATATAATATTATATTAGCTTTAGGGGTACAACAGGTGACTCAATTATATACATTATGAAATGCTCACCTTGGTGAGTATAGTTACTACCTGTCAGCATAAAAAGTTATAACAATATTATTGACTATATTCCCTTGCTGTACTTTTCATCCCATGAGTTATTTGTTTTATAACTGGAAGTTTGTACCTCTTAATTCTCTTCACTTATTTCACCTATCCCCCACACCTGGAACCCAACTGGCAACCACCAGTTTGTTCTCTGTATTTATGAGTCTGTCTCCATTTTTGGGGGGGGGTTGTTGTTATTTTTGTTATTGTTTATTTATTCATTTGTTTGGGTTTTTAGATAACAAATATAAATGAAATCGTCTGGTATTTGTCTTTCTTTGTCTGACTTATTTCCCTTAGCATAATGCCCTCTAGGTCCATCCATGTCTCAAAGGGCAAGATTTTGATTCAGTTATTTCTAATAGTTGTTGGTTTACATTGTGACCTTAATTCATCACATAATTAATAATAGCTCATCATAGTTTTATGCCATATCTCTGAGTGCTGCCCCAAATTCTCAAGCTCGTAATCAGTCTCTAGACTCTCTCTTTTGATTTCAAGATACATTTTATTTCTTATGTAAATCCTATTGAAAAACTTACTAGGAAGAGTCGCAGATAGAAACATTGAGATGTGTTATGGAAAATATATTTTTAAAAATCTGGTTTTGGATGATCTTGGGTGCTCCCTCTTCTTTGTGTTACAGAATTTTCCAATAACAATACTGCCACATAACAATGAAAGCTCTCATGTACAGAAAGTACGTCTCAAATACTACATCAATATCTGCGACACTGATGATAATACAACTGAAAGAAGCATGTGGAGGAGTAGCACATCCTTCACCACAGAGAAAGCAACACGAATTAGCTTGTCTTTTCTTTTTTTTTTTTTTCAGTCACTTCTCCTTAGAAGAATCAAAAAAATAAATAAATCAGTCATTTTTGCAGAGGTGTGTGCTGGGTGACTTAATGAAAATTTACATCTTCTTCCATACCAGCTCCCATGGGTACTTGAAAAAAAGAAGTAAAAGGTGCTTTTCTGTCTAGGACATCGACCCAGTACAGTGTGCTTCTCTGTCTCTCTCTTTGTATGATTTAGACTCAAAGTGACAATGGAGTTAGGAATCCTGGTATCAGAGGAATATGAAGAACAGAATGGGACTCTCAAATCATGTTGCAATAGGTAATCATACGGATATTTTCAGAAACTAGGACTGTAATTTTATGCCCAATAATGTGGTGAATTGTTTTTGTCGTACATGGTGAAATCTCTTAAACATAGTATCAACAGTTTTTTTTTTCTAATTTACGAAGTGTTTGCGTCCATTTCAAAAAATTTATCACACCGAGTGAGAGGCCTTGATGCCAGTGAAGAGAGTGTAACCAGCAGAATGCCAGCCAGAATAGAAGACAAAAAACATCTTCTAAAGTGAGTTCTCCTTCAACTCAACTTCCCTAATACTCCAGTTCTCCCAACACAAGCAACAAACAAACAAAAATCCTGCATTTCAATGCCAGTACTCCCTTGGCATTTCAAGGCTAACATTAAACAATGAAGGAGGAAATGCTTTGAAACTAAAAAAATATAATATGTAAGCATGAAACATCATTATAGTGACACTGAAAACATAGGACTGTTTTCTCAGACATCAAATTTATATCTGCTTCCAAACTTCACAGACCACTAAAATCAGACATCTCTGCATTTGCATATATTTTGGTTCAAATATCTCATAAACCATGTTTTGGACATGTTCTAAACATCCTTTTTGTAGTAATTTTCAAGAAATGAAACTTTCTATAGAAAAAAATGATGTTTATTTTGTGTATAAGTCATCTTTGTGTGAGGTTTAATTTCTAGTGTAGCAGGTGTTATGGGATGAATTGTATACCTCTAAAATTCATGGAATAAAGCCTTATCCCCAAATGTGACTGTATTTGTAGATAGGGCCTTTAAATAGGTGATTACATTAAAGTGAAGCCTTTAGGTTGGGCCCTAATCCACTCTGACTGGTGTCCTTATAAGAAGAGGAAATTTGTGCACACATAGAGACAGAAGGGTGCACTCATACAGAGGAAAGACTAGGGAGAAAGCGGTCATCTACAAACCAGGGATAGAGGCCCCAGAAGAAAACAATGACATCTTGATCTCAGGCTCCTAGCTTCAAGAACAATGAGAAGATACATTTTTGTTGTTCAAGCCACTCCGTCTCTGGTAATTTATTACAGCAGCCTCAGCAAATTAACACGCCAGGATTGGGGGAAAAGTTGTGCACGTTGTATTACACCCCATCAAGTATCTATAACGAATCTATAACCCATAGATGTTTTATGCCCACACCTGTCTCCCAAACCAGCAGAATATTCACATTTCAGCAGGTTTTTCTATATTTAAATTTGTATTTTTTTTATTTAAAAAAACATTTTTTTTAATGTTTGTTTATTTTTGAGACAGAGAGAGACAGAGCATGAACGGGGAGGGTCAGAGAGAGGGAGACACAGAATCCGAAACAGGATCCAGGCTCTGAGCCGTCAGCACAGAGCCCGACGCGGGGCTTGAACCCACGGACAGTGAGATCGTGACCCGAGCCGAAGTTGGACGCTTAGCCAACTGAGCCACCCAGGCGCCCCTATATTTAAAATTTTAGAGTCACATTTAATACTAGGTCTTAGCTCCAGGCTTTCTGTGTATTCCATCAAGAAGACACAAGTTACTAATGAAAAAGTCCTAAGGGGCTTCTAGCTGCTTCAGCCTCTGGTGAATGAGTTCTTGACAACCATGGGTTCAAAGTGGATCCCACTCTTCGACTCCAGCCCACGATTCCACTCTGTAACAATACATTAACTGAGGTCATTCCAAAGGGTTTCAGAGACAAATTGCTCAATGGTAAGTGCTTTGGTAAACTCTATTATTTGTGGAAACCACTCCTCCTGTCCCATCATTATTCTATCTGTGAGTTTAAGAGTCTATGAGTTTTAGCTCAAGGGAGAAAAACATGGCTTCTTTTCCAGACAGGGTTTCTACAGATGTCTTTTATGAGTTGATGGGACCTTCTTGGTATTTTATTTCATGGCCCCATCTCACACAAACAGTGCGAATACCCACATCCTTAGTCCATATATATGTATAGGACCCATTCTGCTATTTATCTCTTTCATCATCCAAGGCTGTATCTGTCATGGGTGATAAAATGCAAGTAGAAGTTTTTAAAAGCTTCCTCCTCAAACTTAATTAAAATGTCTGTTTATCACCAAACATAACAAGCCATAAATTATATGGATGTTTCAGTTTATTCGGCTCTGCAAATATGTCACTTTGATCAATATAAATTTGACTTCACTCATGTACGGCAACAGTCTTGAAAGTGACAGCTCAATGATATTTTGTTCCCCGAAAGAATTGAAAGACCATGGATGGAAGACTGTCTAAAAAGGAAGTTTGGGAGCAGAGGACAGGCAGTCTGCAAAGCAGGTAAGGGAAACTTGTAAAGGGTTTAAAATAGGGTGAAAGATTCAGAGAAACATAGGGTAGTCAAGGAATTCTGCGATCACGTTGCCATTGCATACTGCAAAGAACAACAACAACAAAAAAACAATAAGGGTATGATAAAAAGATAGCCAGTTTGGGGGCACCTGCATGGCTCAATCAGTTGAGCATCCAACTTTGGTTCAGGCTATGATCTCACAGTTCATGACTTTGAGCCCTACGTCAGGCTCACTGCTGTCAGCCTGTCAGCACAGAGCCACTTCAGATGTTCTGTCCCTCCCTCTCCCTCTATCTCTGCCCCTCCCTGCTTGTGCTTTCTCTCTCTAAAAAATAAGTAAAACATTTAAAAATGAAAAGGATGGTAGGTTTTGATCTAAAGGGGGAAATCCACAGAAAGTGGGTTTGAGTATTCACCAAGAGAAAATCAAAGAAGGGTCCTCTGGCAATTTCTGAAAGATGGACAAGAAAATATGGAGACATGAAAACAGCATTAACAGAAGATGGGAGAAGTGGAAGTCAAGACTGATATTGAAATTTGCGAATAAATAAACCGTCTCACAACGAACCCTAAAGCTTATGTTAGTTTCCTTGGGACAATAAGGAAAATGTTGTTTTTTAATAACTTAATCTCCTATTGAAAGCTCCCAAATAGACTTGAACGAGCATCTGTGGCTTTTGCTGAAGAAAGGGTGATAAGATTCAATAAACTTTCCTTCCTAGAATTCTCAAATGCAAGGTGGTCAGTGTAGATTTCTGAATACTAAGAAACATGACGACCTCCTTTCCTCATTAAAGCGTAAAAACATGCTTTAGTTTGTCTGGATTTCATGAAGTCTGGCCTGCAGGTAGAGAGTCGGTATGTGCTAGGGGCCACACTTTGTTTGAACTCAGTGGTCTTTATTGCCCATTTTAATTAATTTTCTTTGTCACATTCCATATATTTCCTTTACTACATTCAAGGGACTGTGTAGAGGTGCCCCAGGGTGGCTAATTTAACACCTGAAATTTCAATTATTTTTTTTTTTTAATGTCTCAGGTTGACCAGCGGGCAATGATGTCCATGAGAGTGGCATAGAAAATACCCATAGCAGGCATTCTGGTTCGGATAAGTTTGCATTAAAAGCTCTTAATAATGATAGCTTATTTCCTTTGAAGTTCCTGAGCAGGACCTCTTGTAATTCCCTGTGTTGCTTTTATTCAGCCAGAATATATAGCTGCCCCGATGTTTGTTCTCAGTTCAAATCTCATTAGCTTGGTGTTTGCATTCACTCCTTATGTAATGATGAAGAATTTGTGATTTGAATAAGGCCGCTGGGAATATATACATGTGCATGTGTACCTGATTTGATTAGAAATTCTCTGTGTAGTTATGATGGAGAGGCAAAAAAAAGAAATGAAGACATGATCGCAAATCCTGACCTCCAGTCCATGGTGATAGTATCTTGGGAAAATCACACTCTAGAGCCTCAATTCCCTCACCTATAAATGGGGAGAGCGAAAGTGCTTTCATCACACAATTACGATGAGGATTAAATTAAAGAATAGGTAGAAAAGCACCAACGTAACATATTAGCTGTTTTACAGTGAGGGAACCAGCATAGCTTGAAGTGGTGGAGTGAGGCAGACCTGGGTGTGAAACCCATTTCCAGCACTTACTACCTGCTAACTTCCCATTGCCTCAGCGTTTCTCATCTGTAAAATGGGGATGATAGAGCCTCTCCTCTTGGGTTACTGTGAGGAATGAAAGAAATTTATATAGAGCACTATGCAACGACAGCATAGAACTAGTATTCAGTTAATGATGGTTATACTGTATTATTCTTTGAGGACAAAGTCCTTGTACCTCTGATGGACACCCTGTGGCAAGAAGCAAAAGCTTCTCTCCATTTAAGCATTCATGACTTCAGATGCTAGAGAAAGGTCTCTCTTAGGTCTCTAAACTGGCTCTTCAACAAAACCAGTGACAGCAACGCAAGGGATTCTTTTCCTTGCTGGTGGTATGTGTTGCATCAGTGCTTGTGTATTAATAAATCAGAACTAAGTGGGAGGGACTAGATAAACCACTACTTAGTTTCTGAAAACGAGGGTGGGGTAAAAAAACATAGCTAAATACATACTTAGTCTAATGAGGTCCAGAAATTGTCAGATTAGCTGAACAGGCAGAAAAGGATCTGGAGGAAGGAGGGAAGGAAGGAAGGAAGGACGGAAGGAAGGAAGGAAGGAAGGAAGGAAGGAAGGAAAGAAGGAAGGAAAGGAGGAAGGAAAGAAGGAAGGGAGAAAGAAAGAAAGAAAGAAAGAAAGAAGAAAAGAAGGAAGAGAGAGAGAAAGAGAAAGAAGAAAGAAAGAAAGAAAGAAAGAAAGAAAGAAAGAAAAAGGAAGGAAGGAAGGAAGGAAGGAAGGAAGGAAGGAAGGAAGAAAGAAACAAAGAAAGAAAGAAAGAAAGGCTAGTACATGCACTAATTATGTAAGTGAACTCTAGGTAAAAAATAATTTAAGCAAAAGGGAAGTATTAAGAGTAACTGCTGTAAGCAATTGCCAGACATGGTAGAAGGAAGGACACCCCAGGAAGAGAAGTACAATAGGATGGGAAGGATTAGACCAAATTAAGGTACAATGGTCCTTCAGCGCAAAACCTTGAGGACTAGCATCCTCATTGCTGTGCACACCTACTTATCTCTAATCATTGCCTTTACCACCTCTCACACTTTGCCTAAAATTCAGGCTATCTTTTAACAAACAGTCTTCTAAAGGTGATAATTTTAAAAATTTGAGTAGACTGCTGAGCACCTTCAGATCTATGAGAGGTGCCTTTTAAAAAAGAAAGATCAATTAACACTCACTTACTGAGAATATACCACGTGTCATGTGGGGTAGAAATAAACTCTAAAGATGAAAATCCTACCTACCAAAAGGAAGCTATAATCCAAACAGGATACACGCATTAGTGACGTTGTTTGTTTGTTTGTTTGTTTGTTTGTTTGTTTAAGTGTGGGGAAAATTGTTAGAAAACACAATCTACCACATCGTGGAAATAAAAATAAATCCACTCAATTTTGTTAGAAAAATAGTTCACTACTGAGCCAAGAAAATCAGTCATTAATTAGGCTTACTTGTCAATCAATTTTCATGCTTTCCAGACAAGATCTGGACCAATCTCCAATAATAGATTATGAGCCTCCATTTTCTATGACTTTTGCCTTTACCACTATGTACGTTGAAACTAATCCCCCCTTCTTTTCATTTTATTACTTTATTGCTTGTTCTCTGTGTGTATATGTCTGTGTGTATGTGTGTGTGTGTGTGTGTGTGTGTGTGTTCAGTGTGCTTATTTTTTATTTTAACAGTTTGTCAGATATTTTTCATATGAATTAAGTCAATTATGGGTAATTATTTTTCTTTGTCCTATAGGTGACTAATTTGAAATTGAGTGCCAATGTGAATTGTTAGGCTCACAAAGCCAATGTATTTGGTTGGTTCAGCTAAAAGTTCTTAGAAACAATTCCCAAATTTCAGAGGCTTAACACAATAGAGGCTCATTTCTCACTCATGTAACACATCAGTGCAGGTGTTTGATGGTGACTTGAGGACCCTGGCTCCTTCCATCTGTGACTTCATCATTCCCTAGGGCCTTATTATTCTGTCCTAGATCTCTACATCCAGCTGGAAATAGGAGGAAAAGAGAATGTGGAGAATCATGCAAGAGCATTTATGGACCAGACCTGGAGGTGGAGAATATCACTCCCATTTCCCACTCCATTAGCTGAGACTCCGTCAACCTGCCATATATAACAGAAGGCAGGAAGGGACATACAGGCTACCTTGAGCCCTGTGGGAAAGTAAAATGTACTTGATGAACAATTAGCCAAATTCTTTCTGCCGTGGGCTATTCCTTAGGAAATAAAATATCCATTTTATCGTTCCCACACCAGAAAATGCATACATCTTCTCCCCCAGGGAGCCAACTTAAAGATCCGTTTAGTTGTTGTACCCAGTTAAAAGTCCAAGATCCATAGGATCTGTACAGTCCTTAGGAGCTCTTCATAGTCTAATGATCTATGAACTAATATGATACATCATCCACTTGCTAACACACGGTATATGATATTAAAATAGAGAGGGGATAACTCAATGAGCTTCTTTAAAAAAATAATTTTTATTTATTTTTGAGAGAGACAGAGTGTGAACAGGGGAGGGGCAGAGAGAGGGAGACAGAGGCTATGAAATAGGCTCCAGGCTCTGAGCTATCAGCCTAGAGCCCGATGCGGGGCTCAAACTCAAGCCATGAGATCATGACCTGAGCCGAAGTCGGACGCTTAACTGACTGAGCCACCCAGGTGCCCCTCAGTGAGCTTCTTCATTTAGAAAAAAGAAGATCGGAAAGACATTGCTCCATGTCTTTCTGAAATCCTGCTGAATTAATGTTATCAAAGACCTAGACCCAGGAGGTGTGGAAAATTCATCAATTAGACCAGATTCTGCTCAGAGACACTCCATTGTCTCTTGTCTTCAGTAGTCCCTGGTTCTTCCTGTGGAATGTCCTTCATTTTCCATTATTATTCATGCACACCAGCAAAACCACTACTATATAGTTTAGGTTTTTGCTATAGGGCATCACAATCAGAAGTACTCATTTCTGTATTAGTCAGCATAGGCTACCTGCTGTAACAAACAACCCCAAATTTTCTATGACTTGACATGAGAAGTTATGCCACTCTCATTTAAAGAACAGTTAATCGTGGTTCTTCATTGGGCATCCTTAAAAATGATAATTCAAAGACACTGGCTCTTTCCATCTTGGGATTATGCTGACCTTGGGTCATTGTGCAACTAGCCTACAGACAAAAGAAAATGGAAAATCACATGGAGACTTTATCATCCAGGTCTAAAAGTTGTATTTGTCACATTCACTCACATTCAGTTGGTAAGAACTCATTCACATGACTTCAACTAACTGGAAAGATGGTGAATAAAGTAGCTTAACTCTGAATTTAGGAAAACGGAAATAGTTTGGTGAACAACCAGCCAGTCTTCATTGGTAAATATATACATTGGCCATTATTGATTAACTTTATGGTTTTTCCATTTTTCCTCCCAATTTCATCTAAAACTCAACATCTCCATTAAGCCTTTCTTCACTGAAAATATTAGCTATGGTAAAACATTGCAGCCTGGTAAGGTAAAATTTCAATTATTTTTGTACTTATTTTTATTTAACTTAAAAAATAATGGTACCACAAACTATATGGCCCTGCACCACATTTCAAGGAGCCATCATCCCTCTGGTATTATGTCTACCTGAAAATGCTCTTGACTCTCTTGCCCGTAACATAGAAGTAGATAAAATTGAAGACAAGTTAATAGACATTATTAAATATCCATGGAGCTTTACAAAATGTAAATCTATTCAGAATTGTGTTTGTTTAAAATTTTAAAACTGATTGTTCAGAAGTACTAAAGAGAATTTCCTGAATAGTACATCAGTGTTAATTTAATCTGGATTTTTTTAGAGAAGTTTAACAAGTATATTTATAAGTTGATACATTAACCACCACCTTACTTTCACATTATTTTCTTAAACTATGTTTGTTTTTTTTTTCTGGTTAGACATCTCCATGAAAATGTTCACTGGGATAGATTAATAAGATAATTTAAAGCAATAAAATTCTTTAAATTTAGATAAGTGGTTAGTAAACATTATAAAAAATAGAACAACTTAAAAAAATGCAAATCACCCTTAATACAATTTATACCTTTTATATAACTTAGTTTTTAATATTGATTTTTTGGAGGGAGAAAGAGAGACAAAGGAGCTGTCAGCACAGAGCCCAATGTGAAGCTCAAATCCAAAAACCATGAGATTATGACCTGAGCCAACCTGAGCCAAAATCAGTCACTTAACCAAAGAGCCACCCAGACTCCCCTTATATAACTTTTGAAAAATATTAGAAATAAACATATTCATATTTTAAATAGTTTAAATATAATGCTCTTATAATATTTTATTATATCATTAATATTTCCTTTGACATTCAGTGTTCTCAAAAGTGAGAATATTTAATAACAATAGTATATTGACAAGTGGAAACAAGATTCTACTATTGTCTTAGGTTTGGATATTTGGATTGTTTTTATTCTTTCTATTCTTACAAGTGATATAGTAAACATGCATTTCCAGACATCTTTCTGTAAATCTGAATATGTCCACATATAAATACCTAGGTTTGTAATATACTTATTTTTCAACTATTTTTCATTTTAACCCATAAGGGTCCAGGACTACCAACACCCCCTTTTTGCCTTAAATTAATATTGTACTCTCCCATCTAATTTAGTCCCACTGAATTCTATAAATAATTATACTGCCAATCAGATAATTCTTATATGTATTATCTTAGTTAATGACTGGACGCTTTTTATTTATTTTTGTGAGAGAGAGACAGCAAATACACACACATACACACACACACACACACACACACACACACACACGTGTATGGGAGGGGCAGAGAGAGGGAGACAGACAGCCAAAGCAGTCTGTGCACATTGACAGCACTGACCCCATTGCAGGGCTGGAATTCACCAACCATGAGATCGTGACTTGTGCCCAAGTCAGAGGCTTAACCGACTGAGCCACCCAGGCACTTTTTAAAATGTACTTTCAACCTAGCTTAATGTGATTTGTGAGTTTTCTATAGTATTACACTGGCAGTATTTGATGTTTTGGTAGTTAAAGCTACCAATGAAATATACAACCACAACTATAGGGAGTTGCATGATAAATAGTGAATATATATATATATATATATATATACACACACATATATACATACGTATATATATATAGTGAATTTTGATATAAAATATGAAATATGAAAATATAAAATACTCCAATTTCCTTATCTACCAAGTTATTGTTTGTCCAAAAAAGCCAACTCAAAATCCTTCGCCAGGAGATCTCACTGCAACAATTATTCCAACCCATACTGAGAAACACTTGGCTTCAGGGTCCTAGTCTCTGAAATAGTAATTACCACAGTTTCTCTCCAGGAAACTTCCTGGGTGTCTTCAGTCATGTGTCCATCAACAAATGTTTTCTTTTCGGGCAGTATCATGGCTCCATATTCACACACTCATTGATCTTTATTGATGAGTCCTCATTTGCCTTATTATACTGCAATTTGGTTGGTGACATGCTTTTGTTCTTGGTAGAATGTAAGTTTCTCATGTGTAGAGAATGTGTCACCATCATCATTTATTCCTGTAAATGTCCTAAGACCTTTGACCTTGGAGTACTCAATACATGCTAAATAAATTTAAAAAAAATAAATGAGTGAATGAACTAGCAACAGTTAACATTTGGGTCAGAAAGAAACTTTTGAAGATTCTGTCTTTATACTGATTGCACATACTAATTCCAACAAAATTTCATTTTGTTTCTGCGGTTTTTCATACTTTTTTATTTAGAATAGCAGATGGTTGATTACAGGATGAAGTGAAATAGCTTGCCAATCTTCTCCAATGTTTTAAAATAAGGAAAAACTCATGCAACTTGTGAGCACATTTACATGCAGGTACCAATGTTTAGACTTGTTGGGGTTAGGGGGGCAACAATTCGAAGAAATTATAGAATGACATTTCTTCAAAATACATTGAGAATTTTCATAAATATCTACAGGCACTTCAGCTTTTAGGGTCATCTAATGTGGAGTGCTCCGTATTTCATCAATGCTAGTCATTCCGAAATGTTCCCTAATTCAAATGTTTTTATCTAAAGGGAGTACAATAGATGTTATCCAGAGAATAATTAACTGTTCTGAGGAGTAGCTCTCTACTCCTTTTCTTTCTCCTCATTATAGTCTGAAAAGTAACCTTAAAAGTTTCAAAGAGTAGAACTTACATAAATATTACAGTCTTAATAGCGCTATCATAAATATTTAACTTGGTTCTCTCAGTCAAGAGAGTAAAACATGATGATTTAAAAATGCTTCTTTGAAATAAGTCGAGGTTAACACCACAACTGCATCTTTCAGCCAAAATGTGAAATGCCTCTAAATGGATTAATGCAGGAAAAAAATTAGCATGAACAAGTTACTTGTCTTGGTTTCCCAGGACAGAGCTTGCATTTATAAGGTCATATACTTACAGTGCACATTCATCTGAGACTTACAACACAGCAAGAAACAAAGAGTCATCAAAGAGATCTTAAATAATACTGAATTTAATAGTTGCCAAGAATATTGTTTAAAAACTCAACTTCCCTCAGCAGGACTCTTTGATTACTGTTCTAACCCTATAATCTAGACTCAGTTTGGTACAGATTTTCATACAAGTGTATGGAAACGGAATCACAGAAAACACAAAGTTATTGCTTTACCAATCTAATGAAGCATGTTTTAAAACTCAGCTTACCACAATTCTAGATATAAATTCTCAGTAATTTAAATCTTAACAGCAATAAATTATAATAATTCAAAGCATGGGAAAATAAATAAAATATGGGTGGGTTTGTCTTGTGCCAGGTGTCATAATAGGAGCCTTACAGGTATTTTCAAACTCATACCTGGGAAGGTATATCGTATTTTTCCCCCTCTTTTGTTAAAAGAGACAGTACTGCTCCAGGAAATAAAGTGATCTACCTGAGACCATGGATCTCATCATTTTCAAAGGTGGAATACTTTCTGTATTCATTTTTCACAATAGCTTTGTTTGCCCTGCTCTATTTATGTTTTTATCTCATCTATAGCTTAACTTTTTCCTTAAAAGTTTTTGTAATCTAATCTAGGACAAAGCCTGAATGCCACCCAAATTTCTGTTACTAACATTTTCTAGTACTAACTACAGCAGGATTCATAGAGCCAACATTTTATAGGGATAATGGCAGTGGAATTATTAAGATGTGATTCTGGCAGAGAAAAAAAATTATTTGAATCTTGGGCATGCAGAGTTAATTGAATCAAAATGTTCTGAACTGCATGGGAGTAAGAAAAAAAGCATTACGGTGGCATTTAGTCCTATATTTCATTCTTATGAATCATGCTGATACTTCTGTGTAGAAGACAAAGATGAAAATGTGTTGTTAGAATTTGTTAATATATCATGCCTGTTACGTGGGAATGGAAAATGTAATATTAGAAAGACTGATCTTCCAATTGCCAAAGATCACCAGTTTTAGGTAGAACTGAAATCAAAGTATTGCGTCTCTTAGGATCTATAGCATGGCCTCTGTTTTGACATTTAAATCTAGACTTCAATTTTTATTAGCAGCCTTTAAATGCCTCTTGCGGATGACTTTTACAAATTAAGTCTAATCAGAGGAAAGGACAAGGATATACTCAGCTCTAGTAAAGCCAGGAAGTCCCAAACAGAAATGAATACTCTGCAACAAGAATGCCATCATTGTTTTGGTGACAGTCTTACGCACATACATGAACTCAGGATTTAGTGTCAAACAACTTACAATTTAGTTGGAGATATATGGATACGTAGGGAATGACTTTTGAAAATATAAGAGAATAAGGCTATACATTTTCAGAAAAAATATGATAGATCCATATGTACTAAGAGTGATTGCATGCAGCTAGATGATTTCATGGAGGACATGAAACTTGGTCAGGTTTGAAAGTTGAATAGAGTTTGGATAGGTGCAACAGTGATTCATGCCAGACAAGGAGGGACACAATTACCTAAAAGCAAATATATGAAACGTTTTAAGAAATATCAAATAGACCTTTTTCTCTGGATGTATAAAATGGTTTGTTGACTACAAATAAGTGAGATGGTTCCCTTCATTTCTATAACGTCACATGAAATAATTATATCTTTCCTTTCAATTTCATAGAGTGTGGGGAGAGAAAGAGATTAGAAGGAATGAAATTTGAAATGCTGTGTTGGGAAAAAATGGGACCCAGAGTGGATGGCCAGATTTGAGCGTGTAGTCACCAGAGAGTTTAGTGAACAGAGAGATAAATTGCCCTGTAAAATTTAGTGACATGACAGCTTCTATAAAACTCTGTGAGAGACAAAAAGGGTAAGAAACATGGCAGAAGGTTTGTGATAGAAGAGAAAGGTGGCCATTGGAGATTCACAATGCTCTTGAATTTTTTTTAAATAAGGATGTTAATATACAGTTTACATGGTGTGAAATGGTTCAATAATTCAGTCATGTGTGCAACCCACAGATATTGTTTGTGTGATGGTGTTTTGAAGAAAACCAAGGAAAGACACTAATTCTCACATAAAGATTTGTTTAGACCAGAGGGAAGAGAGTAGGTGCAAGATGCGATATTAAAAGTTCAAGTCAGGGCATCTGTGACTCAGACAGATGAGCATCCAACTCTTGATTTATGCTTAGGTCATGATCCCAAGTTCATGGGATCAAGCCCCATGTCAGTTTCTGCGCTGAGCATGGAGCCTGCTTTAGATTCTCTCTCTCTCTCTCTCTCTCTCTCTCTCTCTCTCTCTGTTTCTCTCTCTCAAAAAAATAAAAGATTAAAACATACTAGGGGCTGCTTACACTTGGTTCAGGTACTATCATGAGATAACACTGCAAACAGCCTACATCATACAGGGGTCTACAATCTTAGCAATTACAATCTCAAGTTGAAGGTCTTATGAGAAGGATAAAATCCATTTAAAGTAATGCTCCAAGAGTAATCACGTCTTAGATTTTCAAAAATTACTTAGAAGGTGTTTACTGAAACTTTCATCTATCCTTGGCAAAATCTCACTAAGAAGTTGTACTAATTCCAGTTGAATTTACCATTCCCCCAAGACACTGTATCCCTTCCTTTTAATTCTGAGTGTTCAGGATAACTCCCTACCATTTACATATCTATCCTCTGGAACAGCATGACATAAATCTAAACCTTCTTTTTTCCCCAAAAAAATATAGCAGCTGTTCAAACATGAGGAGATAGCTACTCTGTGCTCTCTTCCTTTCTTTCCCAGAATAAGAAGTGTTTCTGTTTTGCTCATTTCTAATTTGAAGAATTTTTTATTTTGTTTATTTATTTATGTTCGATAAAGACAGTGCATGAGTGGGGAAGAGGCAGAGGGACAGAAAGAGAATCATTTCTTTTTTTAACTTTAATAACTTGATAGAGAGAAAGAGAGAGAACAAGAAAGAGAGAGAGACACACAGAGAGAGAGAGAGAGAGAGAGAGAGACCATGAGCATGAAGGGGCAGAAACAGGGAGCATCCCAAGAAGGCTCTGCAATGTCAGCACAGAGCCTGATCCTGGGCTTGATCCTATGAACAACGAGATCATGAACTGAGCCAAAACCAATATTTGGACACTTAACCAACTAAGCCACCCAGATACCCCAAGAGAGAGAGAATCTTAAGCAGGCTTCATGCTCAGAGTGAAATCCAGTGCAGGGCTTGATCCCAAGACCCTGAGAACATGACCTGAGCCAAAATCAATAGTTAGATAACCCAACCTACAGAGCCACCCAAGTTACCCTGTACAATGTTTTGTTTATCATCATCACCATTCAGATCTTTCCTTAATGGAACATCTAGTTTTCCAGTCTTTCATACCATGCTAATCATGTTGTGTGATCTTAGAACTGACTAAAATATTACCAATCACATCAGGGTAGAGATGGAAGGATGTGGTGTTTAAAACATGCCATACGAATAACCCAAAGTGAAGAGATCCAAAGGTAAGCCTAAAATGAAAAATAAACATTTAGAAGAATTTTTATGAAAAGCAAGTAAAGAAAAATTGGGTCCACAATTTAACAGTTGGTATATAAAGATACTTGGCCCTACCTACTATAATATCCTAAAAATAACAACTATCTATTTAATTAGTTTAAGTCTTACAATGCCATTAATATGCTCAATATATAAAAAATAAAATCTATTCCACAAAAACTCAATCAATGTTTTTTTTAATTACTATAAATATATATTCCAGATGTAAACTATTTGCAAAGTTTGATCAATAAAATGCAAAAAAACTATTAACCCTTAAGAATAAAGCAATTTGATTCAAAATATTTGAAAACTAGCTTGTCACCAAAAAAGTTGGCCACAGATGTTTAAGTTCATGATTAGGTGCTTTCCTCCAGCCCTTCCTTTTATTTAGACTAGGAAGGAGTCAGTTTTTATTTTTCATGGGAAACTATTTGCAGCAAAAAATGCAACCAGAAAAATCGTACGTAATGTTAAAAAAGGAAAGAATGTGGGAATTTTCTAATATCAAGTCAGTATGAGTTAAGAAAAAAAAATGTTTACTTAACAATGAGGAATGACTACATTTTGTGTCATTCCAGCTTTCATGCACACTTTATTAACAAAAATCAATTATTAACACTTGAAAAGTATGCATCAACTACATGCCAAGTACTGATTTAAGCACTTTACAAACTTTAACTCAGATAATGCTTCCAACAACTCTGTATAAAGTGCATGATATTTAGTATGTGATATTTATGAGAAGATAAGCTATTTGGTTTCTTAAATTCATAAGTACTGTGTTAAAACCTTGTCATTGTAACACATTTTTCAAAAAAAAAAAGATATATTGGATATTCCTGTAATATCAGCACTTCATCACATAATCCTGGTTTGAGGTTTTAACATTATATTGGAAAAATTGGGGCCTATGAAATGGACGAACTTTAATATATGCAGTGGAGTTTGTCAAGAAGAGTGTTCAAAACCAAGGCAATGGTCAGAGAGGACCAATGAAATCCAATACATAGTAGAGTTAGAGATGTCAAGAAAGAGGTATGGTTAAGTGATACTCAATACTCCAGAGGTTTAAAATATGAAGGGGGAGAAAGGTCATTGGAATTAGCCAGAAGAAAGTCATTTGAGGGTTCTGAAGGATGTGTTTCAGAAGAATGATGTGCCTGGGGTTTAAAAGAGGCATGGATGGATAGGAGATAGAAGCAGTAAGTATAGGTTATCACACACACACACACACACACACACACACACATACACACACACACACACAAATGGCAGTGGAATGAAGGAGAGAAATCTCATGACATGAAATAGGTAGCAGGGTCAAAAAAGGTTTTCTTTTATTATTTTGTAATATTGGAAAGCTTCTGAGTACTCAAAAATATAGAGAGAAGAAGAGCTTATAAAGAAAGAGAAGAGTTGAGATAGGTGGGGACCCAACGGGAATTAAAGGATCAGTCCAATCTAATAGTGGTCATGGCTGGAGAGAATCGAGTGTTTGAATAACAGACACTGCTGATGTTGCTACATTTAACAAAAGACTACTACATAAACTGCCTCCAAAGGGTGGGCTTAGAAAACTATCCATCACCACTTAGGACAAGGTGGCTAATACAAATGGATCTTGACTCTAATCCTAAATTTCACTTCCTCTTAAAATTCTTTGGAAATTCCTCCATGATTAACCATACTAACAATATGCCTGACTTTCTCCAGAGGTGGCAAACTTTTCTTTAGTACTCTAGCCCCTGAGTGGCCCATGATTCCTCTCATTGTCAACGTTTTCAGTCTTTTCATTCAAAAGAAATAAACTGAAAGCATTCCCCCAGGGTCCTTTCCCACACTACCCTGCCCAGTATAAAATGCAATTGCCAAAGTAAGAAATTCTAATCACCAGATAATAAACTGAGACATGAAAAGTGTGGTGCTCGCCCACCAACTACTGGGCTCATGTCTTTCAGATGCTTGCTCTGCCCCCGTCCCAGCCTCCCCTCACTGCTCTCCAGCGGGAGGGAACTGCTGATCCCTCCTCCCACACATCATACCTTAAAGGGTTGATTCTTCCATTATTTTTCCCTTCCCCTGTATTTGTGTACTCTTCAAAAACATTTAGAAATCACATACTTGTGGAAACTTTTTTGACTGTTCCATTCAGAGTTCGGTATGCTCTCTTCTGTACCACATCGGTACAATAAACATACTTCCATTATTGCACTTTTTGTCCATATTATAATAATGATAATGACTTTTTGACATATATTTATTTCCTCTGGGAAACAAGGCGATGTATATTTAAGGACTGTCAGTTTTTACATCAGCATTGCATCTCCTGGCAGGTTATTTAAAAGAAGCACAAAATCATTACAAATAAATTTAAAAGTAAGAGAGAAAAAATGAAAAAAAATAATGAAAATAATTTAATATTTATCTAAACTTGCCAGGGATGTATCTACCTACATATAACAGATGCCGTATTTTCTGCCATACCACAGACGTCTGCAGAGGAAACTTGATTGCTCCTTGGGAAAATTCAAAAGCCCATATTGTACCCTCTCTCATTGACCGATTAGCCTCCTATTAATTTTAAATTCCAATGGTGTAGAGTCCCTCTTTTTCTAAGATCACCAACAGATCATGAAAATGGACACCAGAAATAACTTAGATGTTCCTCAAGTTGCCCACGGAAAATTTATTTTACAGCCACTTCTGGGGAGAGGTGGATCACCTCTATAATGGTAAAGCCAGAAAGATGAGGAATCTAATGATATAATAACCATAATTTCCACTCACCTGTCAGTTACTGCAAATTTTCAACAACAGCAAAGTACATACCCGTTCACATGCAGCTGGCTTAAATATGACAGGAACATACAGCCTGAAATCGGGCATGCTTGATTCTAAGAAAACGAGAAATATATACAAATGCAAGCTTTAAAAAGATTCATTACGGGGCACCTGGGTGGCTCAGCCGGTTGAGCGTCCGACTTCAGCTCAGGTCATTATCTCATAGTCTGTTAGTTCAAGCCCCGTGTCGGGCTCTGTGCTGACTGCTCAGAGCCTGGAGCCTGCTTTGGATTCTGTCTCCCTCTCTCTCTTCTCCTCCCCCGCTCATGCTCTGTCTCTGTCTCTGTCAAAAATAAATAAACATTAAAAAAAAAGATTCACTGGGGCGCCTGGGTGGCTCAGTCAGTTGAGCGTCCAACTTCGGCTCAGGTCATGATCTCGTGGTTTGTGAGTTCCAGCCCCGCGTCAGGCTCTGTGCTGACAGCTCAGAGCCTGGAGCCTGTTTCGGATTCTGTGTCTCCCTCTCTCTCTGACCCTTCCCTGTTCGTGCTCTGTCTCTCTCTCTCTGTCAAAAATAAAGAAAACATTAAAAAAAAAAGATTCACTATAAAGAATCACCAAGATCTATATCCAAATAATAATAATACAAGTACAAATAAGCTCTACATGTGTGTAGCATAATACAGTAGTATATTACATGATTAAAATCAGTCAGAGCAACTAGTATTTACCAAGTGCTTTATATGAGTCATTCTCTAAGGATTTTTCATATGTTGTATTTTTTTTTATTTGAGAGACAGAGAAAGAGAGAGAGAGAGAGAGAGAGAGAGAGAGAGAGACTCTCAAGCAGACTCCATGCTCAGTGCAGAACCTGACTCAGGGCTCGATCCCACAACCCTGGGATCATGACCTGAGCCAAAATCAAGAGTCCAACGCTCAACTAACTGAGCCACCCAGATGTCCCCATGTATTGTATTTTTAATCATCGCAGCAATGCCACAATGTAGAACTTTTCCTCTTTATTTCACACTTGAGGAAACTGAGCTTAAGGAGGTTAAGGATGCTGGTTTTCAAAAGCAAACAGATAAAGTTAGGATCAAATTCAAATCCATTTGAGTCAACACCCGGGGCCTCATGAATGTCGGCCAGTGCATGAGCTTCTCTTGGGACATCAAAAATGCCATTCGGTGTAAAAATACTGCAACCGTTCACTTATCAGAAATCTGATTCATGAAATGATTATTCCGCAGTTATGCTCTAAGGCTTGCTTTGAAAAGAGATTTCATTCTAGCACTATTGATACCTTAAGAAGCATTTGAGCATAACTAAAATTTCACCTTTTCTTCTGTACCATTTCATCCATGAGAAACACTACGTGAACACAGGATACCGCACCCAGCTAAAGAGAACACACAAACTGCACACCCCTCAAACATCTAAGTTATTTCAGCTCACCTGCGGGTGCTTTGAGGCACACGCATCCACAACTGACTTTCCACCTGATTTCAGACAACTTTCCTTTTGCCACTGCGCAGTAACTCATGGGCTGCAACTCTTTCCACATGCACTTCCGGAAGCAAGCTGCGGGTCTTTTTCAAAGTAAGGGGCCGCATTTATTATACCCACCACCTATTACACAACCACTTAGGATGTATCAGCTCATTTTTGTGTTATAGTTAGTGCATAAATGTGTTAGCTCATTTTTGTTAAGTTCCTGCTTTTTCTTTAATGTGTCGCTGATGACATATTTGATTGTCTTTGCCCCAGGGCCATTTTTCTCCGAAGCCTCATGGGTTTTATTCTGCGATTTTGCGCAGCATGGTGATATAGGAATATGCATGGGGCATCATAGCAGAACGGGCCATGTGTTACTTCTTGAATAAATGATATTCCATGGCCTCGAGACTTTTTTTTTTCCAAAAGAGTTGACTATTGCTACAAAAAAAAAAAAAATTAACCAAGTAAATTGGAAGACCTGACTGGCCATATTAATGGATGCAAGACCCAGGCAGCACGCCATCTGGCAGTACAGAGAGGTGCTCCATGATGTTGCACAAAAGACTTTTCTAGACAGTGGGGGGCAAGAAATGTATTAGTAAAAGAAAAGGATTGTTCCAAATGAGGCTGTTTTCTAGGGGGAAGGCAAGGTGTCTTATTGTGCAAGTAACCTCATCTTTCTTTATGGGACGGAGAGAATCCAGGTGACACGCTCACTGGCTCTGAAATGACCTTTAAGACTATGTATCTAGAAGAGGTTAAAACTGCCATTAACTTGGGTATTTAGCCCTGGTTTGGGAACTTGGTCTAAGCGACACCATATTGGGCCTGCAATTTTCTATTGTTACCCCTCTCATTAGTCAACAGACCCCCTTCAGTGTGGGATTCAAGGATGAAGAGTGTCAGTAATCATAATACTTTCTGTTTTGTTGATAAACAGTAAGTAATCAGCACACAAAACCAATTGTTACTGACATCTATGAAAATTAGAGGCTTATTGGAGTTGTTGAAAGATGCTGTTTCTAAAAATCCACAATATTTCTCTCCTGGTTTGTCAAACTTTTAATGTAATTGTTTGTTTTAAAATGGCAACACTGACGTTTTTATTGAAAATCTGTTTGTTTAAAAAATAACACAGCTGTTGGTCATATGGTAAATGTTTCACAAGGCAAACTGAAGAAAGCGTAGTATGATTAAGTTCAATCTGATCAAGAGGACTACGCCCCCAAGTTAGAGAAAACTTTTTTGGGGGGGGGGCTGTCTGATATGATTTATCTATGTCTGTTTTACAGAAGGTCAAATTCTGAGAATACTTAAAATTCATTTGCCTATCAAGAGATATGAATGAGGGGCGTCTGGGTGGCTCAGTCAGTTAAGCATCCGACTTTGGCTCAGGTCATGATCTCGCGGTAAGTGATTTTTGAGCCCCGCATCGGGCTCTGTGCTGACAGCTGAGTCTGGAGCTTGCTTGGGATTCTGTGTCTCCCTCTCTCTCTGCTCCTCCCATGCTCTGCTGTCTCTCTCTCTCTCTCTCTCTCTAAGAAATAAATTTAAAAAATTAAAAAAATTAAAAAAGAGACGTGAATGAGACTTTGTATTCAAAATAAGAAAAAAATGTACTCAGAACTAGAAAACCATTTGCCTAATTTCAGCCTCGTCTTTTATCTTAATACACCCATAATACGGGATGAAGGTAGGGGTGATGTTTGAAATATCTAACAGCTCGTATGGCAGAGGCACTGACCGGTCAGAATGGATATTAGACACATAAAACAATAACACCATCCTGGGGGTGTCTGGGTGGCTCTTAGTTTGTGAGTTCAAACCCCATATTGGGATCTGTGATCCAGTGTAAAGCCTGGGATACTCTCTATCTCTGCCCCTCCCCCACTGGCACTCTCTGTCTCTCTCTCAAAATAATAAATAAATAAACTTAAAAAAAATCAATAGAACCATCCTGGTGAATACTGGCTGAATGCCATCCTCACGGGCAGAAATAGAAGGGAAACATATTGACCTATTAGGTGCCAGACTTCAAACAAATACATGAGAACAACCACAGTATATTACAATTATTTATTTCTTTACTGCATTCTAAGTTGGAATTGTGTGTGTGTGTGTGTGTGTGTGTGTGTGTGTATGCATGTGTGTTTGGCTTTTTCAGGGATAATGTTGTATTCGTTAGTATATCCCATGTAATAATGTCCTGGCCCATGTAATAATGTTTAGAAATGGAAAAAATATACAAATCAGTAATTACCACTGGTTGGGTTCTCACTCTTCAACCAGGGATGGTTTAGAGGCTTCAGGTACATGATCTCGAAATCCTCCAAAGTTCAGAAACTAATTGTGATTTTTCCCATTTCATAGATAATAAACCCCAGGCTCCAAAACGTCCATTGGCTTGAGTTGGGCCACAGGGTCAGCCAGAGATTTAAACAACTGTAAGTCTGTCCCCAGATCTTGCTATTTCATATGCCCAGTATAATGCAAAGGCATTTCATTTTGGTTGGATGGAATTAAATTTCTTCATCTCAAACTGACCTTCACAAAATCTACATTAGGCCTATTTCTTAGATCAAGGGAAATTATTCCAAGGTTGCCATTTCACACACATAGAGGATGGAAACATTAAGAGACAAAAATATCTTTGTTTCCAAATTGATTTACATATCAAAGCTTTTTGGAGAAGGCTGGCATAAACAATTCAGTTTCTGGAAACTTATTTTAAATCAACTTTCACATTCCTTGGAGAAGTTAACCACAACATTTTAAGGGGAATGTATAAGCATGTCAAGTTGGCACGAGATCCATTCACTTTACTGTGGCTAAACATGGCACCCATTTTTTCCTCATGACCTCACCAGAATCACGGTGGCTCACACTTCTTGCACAACTTCCTCATTTTAAGTCTGTCACTCATCCTCGCATTTTTTTTTCTTGCCTGGAGACTTTAAATGTTTAAACCTATTGAATTTATTCTGTGGACAATGTGCCAGATACAGATGTTTCGCATCTGATCCTTTTGAAGTCACATTTCTTAAAATAAGCCGTTAACCTTGAATAACATATAAGAGGGGAAAAATGAATAAGCAGTTTTCAAAATAAAGTCTATAAGGAGGTAGCTTTGTGTGATAGTGTAAAAAGCAGACTTTTAACCCAGAATTCTAGAGAGTGGCGCCATGGTGATTGCTTCTTCGATTGGCAAAATCTCAATTCTGAATGAATTTTTTATCTACTTTTTCCACACCAGAATCGGACCCACCATATTTGGCATGACATAAATAATCACACAACCACTCAGACTTTTTAAACATAATTTCTTGGACTTAAACCTCAAATTTGTGCTAGGTAATGCCCAGGGGCCCCTCTGTATCTCTCTAGTGGGCTCATTTTGTCCTGCCTTAAAGTAACAAATTTGTATCTGCTCAAGCCCTCAAGACCTGGGCAGATAATCTTGCTATATATTTGTAAATCATATTCTTCTGGTAGGAACTCCTCTCTCTTCTCACTAGTTACATTTGAGTCCAATTTCTCTTTTTCTTCCCTGTTATAATGCATCGTGACCCTCCTATTATAAGATCCATGTGTCTGCCTGTGCTAGAGATCCTATGCCTTCCAGTTTCCAAGAAACTCTCTTGTTTTGGTTTTCCCCTCACTTTCCTACATCACTAATCCCATCCTTTCTACTGGTTGTTCCCGTTGCTTTGAAAGAGCTTTTCTAGAAAGGCTCATGTCTACATATCCTACATTGATCCCCCAATCTTTCCCTGGGTATTTTGTCTTTTGACAGAACTACTTTGTAGTCAGACTTGCAGGGAGAGCTGTTCAATTCAATGACGAATTCTCACCATTTAGTCTCTCGTTGGTGCAATTCAGTGAGGTTCCCGCCTTTCAGGATTCAATAAAAACTTCCATTACTTCTTTCTTAAAAAGACTTATTAGGTTTGATTTATATTTATTAAGTCATGTACGGCTATGTCTATTTCATTAAATTTGGTCTATATAAGTTCCATTAGGATGTGTAGCCTAAATATTCCCTGATAACTGTAGTATATCCCAGCACCAAGGGCTGTACTTGTACATAAATGTTTGTTAAATAAATAAATAAATAAATAAATAAATAAATAAATAAAGTAGTTACACTGGAGAATGTTATTCAAGTAGTCAATTTTAATGTATGATGATGCTTAGGATGCACTTATCTCACAGAGGAAAAAATATAGACCATTGTTTCTCAAAATCTATTTTCACTATCATGAATATGCCACCCAAATGTTACTTTGTGGAGTTTGGGGAGATTTTAATCTATTTCATTTTTTAATTTAATTATGAAGCTAAGATCAATACAATAAAATTCTATTCCACCTAAAATGTATTATCAATGCTTGTGATGTCAAGAAATTATTCCAAGTCTGTATAGGCTCTCTAAGAAAAAGTACAAAGACTAGTAATTGACCGTGCCTTGTTTTAAAAACACCCTCGGGCTCCATGCTGTCGTTTTCTGGACTTAAAGCCTGAATTTTATATTTATTTCAACATGATTTAATTTGTAAATATATAGCAACTTTATCCAGAACAAATATAATGCAAACCACATAGGTAATTTTAAATTCTCTAATAGCCATGTGAAAAAGGTTGCAAAAAAAGAGAAATTATTTTAATGACACATTTTATGTAACCCAGTATGTCCAAAATATTATTTCAGATTGCAAAAATATAAAATTATTAATGAGATATTTTACATCCTATTTTTCATACCAAACCTTAAGAACCGAGTGAATATTCTATATTCACAGCACTTCTCAATTTGGATGCTAAATTTTCATCTGAAATATCCATTTGGATTTAGATTCCATAAAATTTACAGTTGAGAAAGTAGATGCATATCCAAGTCATTTCAAACATGATTAAAATTTTCCATTAACTGAAATAAATATTGTTTTAAAATTTAAATTAATCATATTAAATTAAAAATTCAGATCTTCAGTCACACTAAACGGATTTCTAATGGACAACAATCACATGTGACTAGTTACTGCCACTTTAGATAGCACAGATAGCAAGAAATAATGGAGCATAATTAAATTTCCTCTCTCTATGGAAGCTTATATCCCAATGAATTATTTTAGATTTTAAAATATGCATTAAGTATTTTAATTGTACACGTGTGTGCATACACAAATACACGCAAAAATACTATAAATATCTGACATATAGCAACACTCAAGTAGTAGCTTTTCTTTCTCTACTTTAAATAATTTTTATTAAGCCTGACAGTGACCCTATTTAGTGGTAATAGCAAGCCCTAACCCAGTTTCATAAAGTAATTACCCAAAATCCAGAGAATAACGTTACCTCAAAATGTCCACCCCCATTTCTTTGGAAAGTTACTCGATTGGGTGAGAAGGGAAACTGGAACTCAACTCTGTATATTCTCCATTGAGCCACCCAGGCGCCCCTATCTCACTCAGTCTTCTATCTGAAGATACCTAATTCCACATCCACATGCATTCATCAAGGGTTTGCTTTGTTCCACTCTGTTCTTATTGCAGTAGTGGACATTAAAGAAAAACATTTAAAAATTTTATTGAGGAAACTTACATATATGACTTGGACCATTTCAAAAAGTACTTTTTTATTAATTTCATTTTTCCCTTGATTTATTAGGGGAAAAATCATTGGAAAAGCTAGGCTTAAAAAAACTCTGTCGTTAATGAAAGACATTTTAAAACAACTTCTTGTGAGGAAAAATCCGGTCTAGGAAAAGAATACTTTTTTATATACCTGAATTGGCAAAAATTATTTAATAGTCTTTACAATTTCAGGAATTTATTGGCTTATAGGACCAAGGGTATAAAATGGCATAAAGTTGTGTATTATTATTTTTTTGGAATAGGAAATAGGAGTGTGGTAACTACCATGGAAAATTAATACACAGAAAGACTCGGGATGGGGCTGTTTTCAGAAACATGTAGGAAATATACAGATGGCAAATGCTTTCAATCCAGTTTTATTAAATATTTTGACTACCAAATATTTTGACTTTTCCCAAACATCTGATTATAAATTTCAGCTTTTTACAAAAAGTATAAACATACCAGTAAGAAATAACTGTATGTGAAAGCACTAGCTGACTTAGTAATAGAAATGTATTTTAAGCTGTTAGAGGATTCTTACTTCTCCATTGCTATGTATGTGAAGAAAGAGAAGGTGCTCAAATCGTGCTGTCTCTGGTAAGGAAACGTGGCATAACTCCTGAAGATTGGAGTAGAGTGGAATTTGTTGGGCCTGGATGGCAAGAGAGGTGATTGGCCATTGAGATACTCAAAACAAGCAGATGAAAGAGAGTTAAAAGAAAGAAATTTTATTTATTTATTTAAACATGTTTTAATGTTTATTTATTTTTGAGAGAAAAAGAAACAGAGTACGAGTAGCGGAGGGGCAGAAAGAGAGGGAGACACAGAATCCAAAGCAGGCTCCAGGCTCTGAGCTGTCAACATAGAGCCAGACACAGGGCTCGAACCCACAAACCGCAAGATCATGACCTGAGCCAAAGTTGGCTACTCAACTGACTGAGCCAGCCAGGTACTCCTAAAAGAAAGAAATTTTCAATGTTGCTGCTGTAGGTTTGATTTACATCTCTTTTAAAGTTTTTTGAGAATTAGGGCTGCCTGGATGGCTCAGTCGGTTAAGCGTCCGACTTCAGCTCAGGTCATGATCTCACAGTTTGTGAGTTCAAGCCCCACGTTGGGCACTGTGCTGACAGCTCAGAGCCTGGAGACTGCTTCGGATTCTGTATCTCCCTCTCTGTCTACCCCTCCTCTGCTCATGCTCTTTCTCTCTCTTTCTCAAAAACAAATAAGCATTAAAAAAATTAAAGTTCTTTGAGAGTTATAATTGAATACAGGAATTATTTTTAAAGTGCTTTTGGGTTGTACTCCTTTGACTGTTTCAGGCTGAATCAAAGCTATGTGGGGGCCATAATTTATATTTGCTTAGTTTACATTTTTGGGGATATGATTTCATGGTCTTAAACCTAAGGCGTCCAAATGCAACTTGAAATCTTCACTGTAAACCTAAGCCAAAGTAGGTATTCACCACAACTGCAGGACTGTTGAACTACTCAGGGAATGGAGCAGGAATCAGTCAGACAGGAGCCGCTACAGTTCTTAGAAAGAGATGTCAAGGTCACATTGACGACGTGCAGATGACAATAAAATAGAGGGATTTTTGTACAGAAAAAAGGAGGCTTATCTGGTATTATGTGGCTTTACTTCATTGATGAAATCTTAAAACCTCTTACAAAACTGTGTATTGTAAATGAGGCAATCTCCAAGACACTTGCTTTCTTGAAGGTTTACAGGCTTCTTGGATAGAAAGAAATGGTCAACGGCTGACTTGTTGGCAGTGGTTAAATCTTCTTCCAGACATCACCAGCAAAGAGCAGACATTCCTCACCACTGCTTCTTGGGGAACTTGTGATTCATTAAGATTTCTGTGAGCCGTGATAGGGTGTAATCCCTAATAGAAACTAAAGAAATCCAGTGGATCATGTCTCAAGTTAAAACCGTGACCTATAGGGTTAAGGAGGTTGAGAATAGCAGCAAGTTTAAAGCTAGTTTTTCAGAGACCAACTTCTTCTTCATCAGCTATTGTGTCCTTTCAGACCCTACTAACAAATCCACTAGGTATTTCAGAACCTGGACTCAAGGTCAACTGATAGGGTTCCAGGCTATGAATAAGCAAGGCCCTTGCATTCCTTACCAGAGGTAAGGAGTCCAAGACCCCGTCTAATTTACACTGGCTCTTGGAACAAGCCCATTGCCCTTCTCCTCATTCGAAGATAACCTCCCAACATCAGGGGCTGACTTTTGCTTTATTCCAATGGTAAGTATCCTTCTAAAGTGAACTTGAGATGTGTGTTACATACGTTTGCTCAGTGCTCATGTTTCGTCTTTTCTCACAAATAGCCACAGATTTCCCCTCCATTTTAATCAATATGTATGTAATCACAGCCCTTATGATTATCAAAAATGTGTTTTCTCCCCCTTCAGAGAGGCAGATTCGAGGCTTGCCCTCTGGTCCTCTCATGTGTCTGCCTGCTGAATAAACTCCTTCCTTGTTGCAAACCTGATGTCTCAGTGATTGGCTTAAGTGCATCAGGCAGATGGACTTGGGTTTGGTTACAATGGGATCTCCTAACAAGGAGTCAGCAAGTGAGTGCTGATTATTAGTATTTAGTATCAGCACTCCTGAAGTGGGCATTTTCAATGTTTACCTAAGATGGTTTGGGGAGATAACCCTACGGAAGGGAACATACAATTGTTAGCCTCAGCACCAGCTGCCTTCGAGTTGCACCAAGCTTGTGATTTTAAAATTTGTTTAGCTTCACGATTTTTAAATAAAGTTGTATGATAAACCTAATGTATAAAATAGATCAAAGTAGACCTGCTCCCTTATTTAGTGGGAGTGGGAAACTTTGCCCTCACAACCCCTACTACGCCTCTTTCTCTTTTGCAGCATGAGCCCTGAGGCACCTCCAAAAACTTCTTTAGGACCCAGCTAAGTGCTTTTGGAAAAAAAAAATCAGCTCTAAACCATTCCCTTTTAATTTCCTGGATCCCAGCCAGTTGGTGCCAAATTATTAGGCACAGCCTTAACTTCTCATTTAAAAGGTGCACCTTCTGGGAAAGAACATGTTTTTTCATTGGATTATTTTGTTACTTTTAATAATTAAACGACTTCAACAATCATAAGAGCACACAATTACTGAGTGCATACTTAGGCTCCTGCCAATCTTCCAAACTCTGATGACAATACCTCCTTTAATTTTCACAACAACCCTAGACAGCAGCCCCTATTATTATTAGTTGTCCAGTTTTCCTAAGGAAACTGAGGATGGGTGAGATTAAGGAATTTATGCAAATATATACAACTAGTGAGGCCGTCGCTCAGTATTTTGAATCAAGGTCTTTGGGACTCCAGCATTCTCTTGTACAATCATTATCTGCCGCCGCCTCCTTTGTCATAGCTTGATACTTGGCGTAGTCATTTCTAACTTCAAAATTAGGATTATTGTTCATTCCCCCTGTGCTGCTGTTTCTCCACCACTGGTTTTATCTGAATACATTACTGTTTACTCTCGAAAACTCAAACATATTAGTAACATACACTAGATATGTCACTGGAATATGTTAAAGACCACTCGTGCCTGAATGGTACCATGGTGTGTTGATGGTTGCCGATTTATGTGACTGCCTGCCACTTATTATCCCCATGCAGCATCCATGATCTTTACCAGCTTCCATGGAGAAAATTCTATCTCTTTTCTATGTAGAAAAGATACCAATCTATCTTTTCAGGCCCAGCAAAGCTGCTAATCAGGTGCAGGCTGGGCTCCCTTTCTGCCAAAATGGAAGCAGGGTTTGTGAGTTCTCTGCATTCCTCAGACTCACTGGAGGGTGCACCTGGTCTTAGTTAATTGGGTGAAGGAGTTGTGCCTGTAAGGTGAAAGGAATTAGTGACAGGTTTCCTATTCACTCGACCCCCTGAGGTGGGATAAAAAGCCTGACTGGCTCCCCCATTTTACAAGACCAATTGGGGAAAGACATAATTAAGGGAAATTCAGTGGGGCATGAAGCTTGTCCTTTGTTTGGGGATGATAAAGGTCAAGATACACAATGTAAGATAAACGTTGGGTTAGCTGGCTTTATTTTAAATATTTAGTTAGCAAGCAGCAGAGACAACCGACCAGATCATTTAACCATTGGGTTATAAATTTGCCATTATGTGATTTAGCTGAGTGATGGCGGATAGGTCTTATAAAGTTTATTGGAGTTCAAGAAAGGAAACCATCACACCTGGCTAGCTCTGACATAAGGGAAAGTGCCTTGTGGGAGTTGGTTAGACCTTCTAATATGATCAATGGCCTGATGTTACCTAGCAAAAAGAAATAAAAGACTTGACTTGGAAAGTGTGTTAATTCTTTCAGGCTATTTAGTATAATTTAGTGCACCATACAGTGCCCCAGGGTATTGAAAGAGTTAAACTCCCCAGACAAAATGAAGAATTACTCCCTTTTTCCTGGAAATATCAGGCCCATATGTATAGAGAGAACTTTATTAGCAAGGGTATTAAAATTGGCTTCACTGTAAGCGATTTTCCTAGGTTCCATTTCTGTGCCATCTGTCCTTTCTTTCCTTACCAGTAAAAGCAATAAAATGTACATGTTCACTAAAAAGAAAGGAATCGAGTTTTATGGCATTCAAGGGACATTAAAATTCCTTTCTCTGTAGAATATATCTTGATCTTTCAGAATACTGTTTTAACAACTGATCTCTAATATATCTATAGCAAAACATTCATATTTTATGTTAATGGTCACATAGACAAACTGGGTAAAAACCATGAACAAAACAAACCCCAAGTAATGTAAGCAATAATTGCCACTGAGAATGCAAATAGTGGCTGTGGTTTTGATATAGACGTGAGAATCACAACAAGTGAGACATGAAATAAGGCTATCCTTGTTTCCATGTTCGCCTTACATTTTTTTAAATAAAGAAAGGTATTTAAATTAATGGGAATTGGTTCTTTCAGAGAAATGCTCCTCATTTCCTGGCCTTGGGATCTGATCATAATAGGCTATCGTTGGTAAGAAAGAATAGAAAGATTCAATCAGCCATGACCACTGACATTGATTTTTGTTAATAAAATGGCCCCTTGATGCAGGCCAGCTGGGGTTCCTACCTCTTCCTCTTATCAGTGCTTTTGACAGCACTTAAGTTTCTTTTATGGAGTGTTTTCCTATACTTGTTTAACCTTCAAACTAGTAGCACTTAACTGGTTTAAACCAAATAGGAGTTTTCAGTTATACTTTTAACACCCAAGCCGATATTCTCTGGATTTCTAATAAAATCATATTAAATACTGCCATGAATGAAGAAAGAGAACCATATATGCCTGTTTAGTGCCAGAATTTGGACTTTGATAAATTTAGCTATGTCATTTCCTAAAATCTTTTAGGCTGGAATATGTCTTTCTGTGATAGTAATAATACTCTGGACTGACCATCTTTAGTGCATTGATCCCTAATCATTTTGCAAAGAAATAGAGCATTATATGTGTTATGCAGCAGGAGAGAATCAAGTACAGGAAGCTTAGCTTTCCTTCCTGAATTTGTTCTTTGAGTAAGAAACAAGTCAAGGATAGAGCTTAAAATAACATGCTATTGATTTTTCTGGGCCATTAGATCACAAGTGTTTCATTCCACTGCAGGTTTCACACTTTACCAGAATGTACTAGCACCTTATCTCTCCAGGCCTTTATGGTTTTTAAAGCCCTTTCTTGTCCGTTATCAAATTTGATCTTCAGAACATCCCTGTGTGCTAGTCAGGTTCTCTGAACTTTGGTTTTCTCCATCCTAAAATGAGGATGTGTGGTTTACCCAGGCTTGAAACTGGTCAACCGCTGAGCAAGTTCACGGGTCCAGAAATGGTCTTTCCTCTATGTTGTGCCCTTCGTTAGAACATTGAAACTGAAAATGTCTCTTGATTTGTTAAAACAACACTTAGAGCATATTTAGATTTGTTTTTCTTCACAGAGTAATTCATGACTTTTGCCAAATATATGTGGAATACAGAAAATTAAAGAAATAATCATCCACATATGCTTCCATCAAGGCCAAAAACGCGGTTAACATTTTCTTTCCAATCCTTCACGTGTGCATTTGTGGAGTAGCTGACACAATGCTGTGTTTTTATTTTGTGTTCTGATTCCCTCCACTAGCATGGTAATGTAAATGTAATACGATAATAAAAACTCTTCATTTCATTTTCATGGTGACTTAGTAAAAACAACCACACCCGTCAACACCTTGTCACTTTTCTATATATTTTTTTTAGTATTTTAAGTTTATTTACTTTTTATTTAAAGTAAACTTCACACCCAATATGAGTCTCGAACTCATGACCCTGAGGTGGTGTCGTGTGCTCTTCCAGCTGAGTCAGCCAAGTGCCCCACTTTTCTATATTTTCTATATATTTCTATATAGAAAACTTTTGAGTTGAGTAGAATAAATGAACACCTTTGTTCATACAGTATTTATTTAAAAGTGGCTGCTCAGAATTTTCTAGAGATAGTTTGCCTATTAAAAAATTAACATTTTAAAAGATGTGGCTTGTCAAAATTCTGTCTAGCAGTGGAGTCCTTGCTCTCTGAATGCCTGCATCCAAATCCTACTTTAGCTCTTATTCTTGTTAAAGTGAAGAATCTCAACCAAATTACTTAACTACTTTGATCTTCAGTTTCTTCATGTTTAAAGTGATACTAATAATACGCAACATAGAAGCCATTGCTTTGAGGTTTAAAAGTTAAAAAAGGACACAGGAATTACAATGATGTTAATATGTATCAAGCGTTTAATAAATATTACATATTATATACAGACATATCATGTACAGACACATATTATACACCTCTTTTGACATAGTGTTTGTTATTTAAGTAGGAGGTCAAAAAAGATGTTTCTTCTGAGTCCTAGATGATAAAATAAAGTGCCAAGGAAATGCTAAAAGATGAGTAAACTCTTATAATTATCTCATCTATGTGGAGGAGATAAAACAATTGATAGTCACTATCTAATTTCTCTCATGCCAAATTTCCACATTTTCTTTTTTTTTGGTTCAGTTCATGGATCTCTATGTTGTTCCATGAGTCAATATTTTTTCCCCTCTGTTCCATTACCATAGTCTTAATTTTAATGAATTTATTGTAGCTTAAAAATAAGTGTAACATTTAATCCACCTTTTCCCACTTCAGAAGTTTCCTGGCTGTTCTTGGGTTGGTTCATTTCCCTGTTAAATTTAGAATTATCATGTTAAATTTCATTAAAAATAAATGAACATATTGACATTTTGATTGGAACTGTATTTGTCAATTGATCAATTTGGAGATATTTGAAATATTTGTGATAGTAAGCTTCAACAGATGAACAACTTACTTAGATCTTCTGTAATGTCTTTTAATAAAATATTATAATATCACCACAAAAGTTTTGAAAAACTTCTGTTTAGTTTACTCCTAACAACGCTTTGTATTTTCATACTATTTTAGTGACACTGGTCTCTTTTTCTAATTTATGAAGTGAAATTTATTTCTATACTCTTTTATTTGAGAGAATAGTGATTCTAAAGCATATTCTTCTCTTACTTTCAATGTTAAAGAGTCTGCCAAAGATTGATCATTACCATACCCATAACCACTAGGCTGCAGAATCTTTTCTTGGATTAAGAAGATTCCCTTATATTTATACATTTCTGGGATATTTTAACATGAAGGAAACTTATATTTTACCAGATTTTGCTAGTCATTTAGAGGATCATATAATGCTTTTCTTTAATCATTTTTAGTAAATCAGATGAATACATTGTCCTCTGTTAAATTTATCCTTCATTCCTTGGGTAATCTCAACTTGCTTATGGTTAAGTTACAATTTTAAGTATTTCCATTATTAAGATCACTGCTGTTCTATTATTTTTCAGAATTGCTTTATCAATGGCTTGAGAGCTTGGCTTTTAATTTTTCTTTCATATTTAAATAACTATGTTTTCCTAACTTCAGTGAAATAAGTTAAGACAAAATGTGTAGTATCAAGATGTCTGGTGGCTCAGTTGGTGAAGCAAGTGACTCTTGATAATTGGGTCATGAATTTGAAATCAGCGTTGGGTGTAGAGATTATTTAAAAATAAAATCTTTAAAAAAACAGCAACAAACAAACCCCCCCCCCCAAAAAAAAAGAAAAAGAAAAAATGCATAGTAGTAGTATTTTTCTTTATTGTGGAATAGTTTTTGTACAGGTAAAAGTACCTTTCTTATAAATGTTTGATAAACATAGTCAATTTAGGGGTAGATACTCTCAAAAATGGATAGATCCATTTTTCCTTTGTTGTGTTGTTGTTGTTGTTGTTGTTGTTGTTGTTGTTGTTGTTGTTATGTTGGTGGGGTAATATTTGTCTACTTTTTAAATGACTATAGGATTTCTAAAATTACTGATTTTTTTTACTTAGATTTTGGTAACTTAGATTTGGCAACTTAAATAAGATTGTTCATCTTGACTTTTAAAATTTCAAACAAAAAGATGTTCCGAATATCCTATTATTATCTTTTTAATGGTTGCATCACCTACAGTTATACCTTCTCCCTCATTCAAATGATTCTTATGTTTTCTTTCCTTTTTTTTCTTGATAATTATCAGCATAAGTATGTCAACATTAGTCTTTTCAAAGAACCAGTTTTTATATTTGCTTCATTTCATTAGTTTCTGCTTTTTGTCCCCTAGCTATCATTTTGTTACAAAATGTTACCTAATTTCCATTTTCATCAGAAGTTTAATCAATGTTATAGAGATATGAGTCTGGAGAGAGTATTAAGAACAATTTATTCCTTTGCTGCCTTTGGAAGCAGGATAAGGTTAAGAACACTGCCTTGGGGGAGGCAGGCAAGATGGCAGAGCAGCATGGAAGTTCTGGGCTTCTCTCTACTCTTCTCTCATTTGCCTTGAGGATTAACACAACAATCTGCATAACTTAAGCCACAGACCTTGTGGTATGTGGGAGGTATGTGGTATGTGTTATGTGGAGGTATGTGGTACAGAGAGGTGAACTGGGTGACAGAGAAGCCACAGTGGGTAGGGAACTGTTTTTACAGAGAGAAGACAGAGAAAGGCATGCAGGAGAGTGCAGAAAAAGCACCCTCCTCCTGAAAGTAGCTGGAGAGAAAGAGAAAGAGTGGAGACACGAAGGACTGAACAATAAAGCTGTTCCCTAAGATATCTGAAAGGGAGAAAAGAGAAGGTTTTGATTCATTAGGACTCTATAAACAGGAGAGCACAGTGTCAGAAATTCCAGAACTCAATACCTAGTGGTGCTCTTGTGGGGAGGAAGGGTGAATCCTGAGGAGTAGGCATCGAGGTACGAGGAGTCCATGGGCCACATGGGAAGAAGTGGTTCTCCTGATTGGAGGGCATTTGGTAGAGGCCATATGACCTCCCCACAGGAAAAAGTCCAAGCAGACCTTGGAGAACAGTTACGTTTGCTGGTATTGGAACAAAGACACAAGGGTGCAGTGAAACCTGGCAGGGGTTTCTTGTTGCCATAATCTCTGAACTACTGCCGCTGCATGATAGCACAAACTTTTTCTGGGGCAAGCCAGCACCTGACCACAATCTCTGAACCTCTGCCCCTGTGCAATCACATGAACATTCCCAGGGGCAAACCTACACCCTCCCCCCGAGAGGCAGAGTTGGTCCAAGCTGCAGGTATCTCAGAAGTGATGGGTTTAGAAACACAACCCCATCTCAGATAAAATTTGGGAAGGAGGTGCTGTCTGGCAGACCTACAGCTTGGATGCAGATGGTGTAGAAGCAGGAAGTGAACAGAAGCCAGAGACAAATGAGGGGTGCTTGATGACAGGTTGTTGAGAACTCAGAGTTATGGTGGCAGAGACTAGGAAGCTGGGTGACACCATCTCACCTCTCCCACTCATGTGTATACACGTGCATGCACACATGTGCGCAGGCTATAGAATCCACCCCAGTAAAATAAGCATTTCGACATAGTGGAGAAAGGAACCATTATACCAAGTTCATGCCCTAAGGACCACCACAAGTCTCTCTGCCTGCTTAGTGTACAGACTGTAAAGGGCTTCATAGTTTGACTTCCAGGGGAAACTGGATATAATTTCATTCAGGTTTCATTATGTTTGCTGGTCCATGTATTCGATTTGTTTGTTTTGTTTTTTCTCCTTTTTTGCTTTTAATTTTTTGCCTTTCTTTTCTTTTTCATGGATACAAAGAGAGATAAAATTATTTTTATTTTTATTTTTTTAATAAAAAATATTTTTTAATATATTTTTAAATTTTTTTAATGTTTATTTGTTCTTGAGGACAGAGAGACAGAGCACGAGTGGGGGAGGAGCAGAGAGAGAGAGAGGGAGACACAGAATCTGAAGCAGTCTCCAGGCTCTGAGCGGTCAGCACAGAGCCCAACGTGGGGCTCGAACTCACAAACTGCAAGATCATGACCTGAGCTGAAGTTGGATGCTCAACCGACTGGGCCACCCAGGCGCCCCAATAAAAAAATTTAAAAAATCTTTCTACTATATTTCTTGTTTTTTGTAAATTTTTAAATTCTTTTTTACTTTCTTCATTTCATTTTATTCTATTTTATGGTATACCTTTTTAATTTTTAAATATGTCCTTACATTTTTTCTTTTTTTTTTCTTACCCTTTTTTCTATTCTATCAAGCTTCTTGCAACAACCAAACCAGAACACACCTATGATCTAGCTTTCATTATTTGAATTTTTGTGTTGTTTTTAATTTTTTAATTTTTATTTTTTAATTCATTTTTTTTCTTCCTCCAAAATGGCAAAATGAAGGAATTCACTCCAAAAGAAAGAACTGGAAGACATGACAGCCAGGGACTTAATCAACACATATATAAGCAAGATGTCTGAACTACAATTTAGAATCACAATAATCAGAATACCAGATGGCTGTGAAAAAACAACAACATAGATTCCCTTTCTGTAGAGATAAAAGAAATAAAATCTAGTCAGGATGAAATTAAAAATGCTATGA
>NW_024412396.1:57696011-57787823 GCF_014898765.1 Herpailurus yagouaroundi
TGCCACAGTGGTAAGGATGGATGAAGCAGAGCAGCGAATCAGTGATACAGAAGGCAAAACTATGGAGAATAGTGAAACAGAAAAAAAGAGGGAAACTAAGGCAAAATAGCATGATACAAGAATTGGAGAACTCAATGACTTATTAAAAAGGAATAACATCTGAATCTTAGGATTCCCAGAAGATCAAGAGAGAAAAAACAGGGGTAGAAGGTTTATGTAAGCAAATTATAACAGAAAACTTTCTTAACCTGGGGAAAGACGCAGACATCAAAATCCAGGAAGCACAGAGGACCCCCATCAGGTTCAACAGAATCCGACCATCAATAAGGCATATCATAGTCAAGTTCACAAACTACACAGACAAGGAAAGAATTATGAAAGCAGCAAGGGGGAAAAAAGTCCTTAACCTATAAGGGAAGACAGATCAGGTTCACAGCAGACCTATCCACAGAAATTTGGCACACCAGAAAGGAGTGACAGGATATAGGTAACGTACTGAATTGGAAAAAGATGCAGCCAAGAATTCTTTATCCAGCAAACTGTCATTCAAAATAGAAGGAGAGAAAAGAGTTTTCTAGACAAACAAAAACTAATAGAGGTCATGGCCACTAAACCAGCTCTGCAAGAAATTGTAAAGGGGACTCTCTGAAGGGTTTTTTGAAAAGACAAAACAAAAGAAAAAAATACTGAAAGCAACAAAGAGTAGAAAGGACCAGAGAACATCACCAGAAGCTCCAACTCTACAGGCAACATGATGGCATTAAATTCATATCTTTCAGTACTCAATCTAAATGTCAATGGACTAAATGCTCCAATTAAAAGATATAGAGTATCAGGAGGGATAAGAAAACAAGATCTATCTATATGCTGTTTACAAGAGACCCATTTCAGATCTAAAGACACTTTCAGATTAAAAGTAAGGGGGTGGAGAAACATCTATCATTCTAATGATCACCAAAAGAAAGCTGGAGTAGCCATACTTACACCAGACAAACTAGTTTAATTTTTTAAATTTTTTAACGTTTATTTATTTGTTGAGAGACAAAGAGAAAAAGAGCATGATCAGGAGAGGGACAGAGAGAGGGGGAGACGCAGAATCCAAAGCAGGCTCCAGACTCTGAGCTGTCAGCACAGAGCCTGATGTGTGACTCTAACTCACAAACTGTGAGATCATGACCTGAGCCAAAGTTGGATACTTAACTGAATGAGCAACCCAAATGCCCAGCCCCCCATCTTTTAATTTTTTTCAGACTAACTAGATTTTGAAATAAAGACTGTAACAAGAGATGAATAAGGGCATTATATCATAATTAAGGGGTCTGTCCACCAGAAGATCTAACAGTTATAAACATTTATGCCCCCCATGTGATACAACTCAAATATATAAATCAATTAATCACAAACATAAAGGAACTCATTGATAATAATACCATAATAGTAGGGGACTTCAATATTCCACTTAGAGCAATGGCCAGATCAATTAAGCATAAAGTCAACAAGGAAACAATGGCTTTGAATGACACACTGTACCAGATGTACTTAACAGCTATATTCAGAACATTTCTGAAGCAGCAGAATACACATTCTTCTCAAGCGCACATGGAACGTTCTCCAGAATAGATCACATACTGGGACACAAGTCAGCCCTCAACAAGTACAAAAAGATCAAGATCATACCTTGCATAATTTCAAACCACAACACTGTGAAATTCTCAATGAACCACAAGAAAAAAAGTGTAAAGACAACAAATACTTGGATTTTAAAGAACATCCTAGTAAAGAATGAATGGGTTAACCAAGAAATTCAAGATGAAATTAAAAATCACATGGAAGCCAATGAAAATAATGACATGACAGCCCAAACTTCTGGGACACAGCAAAGGTCATCATAAGAGAGAAGTATATAGCAATCTAAGCCTTCCTAAAGAAGGAAGAAATGTCTCAAATACACAACCCAGACTTATACCTTAAAGAGCTGGAAATAGAGTAGCAAATATAGCCCAAAACCAGCAGAAGGAGAGAAATAATAAAGATTACAACAGAAATCAATGGTATTAAAAAAAAGAAACTAGAACAGATCAAGAAACTAGGAACTTGTTCTTTGAAAGAATTCACAAATTTGATAAACCCCTAGCTAGAAGGAGCAAAAAGAAAAAAGAAAGGACCCAAATAAATAAAATCAAAATAGAAAAAATCACAACCATCACTGCAGAAATACAAATAATAATTTGAGAATATTATGAGCAATTATATACCAATAAATTGGCCAATCTGGAAGAAATGGACAAATTCCTAGAAACATATAAACTACCAAAACTGAAACAAGAAGAAATATAAAATTTGAACAGACCCATAACCAGTAAAGAAATTGAATTAATAATCAAAAATATCCCAAAAAACAAGAGTCCAGGGCTGGATGGCTTTCTAGGGGAATTCTACCAATCATTTAAAGAAGAGTAAACACCTATTTTTTTAAACCTGTTCCAGAAAAATAGAAATTGAAGAAAAACTTACAAACACATTCTATGAGTCGAGTATTACCTTGCTTCCAAAACCAGACAAAGACCGCACTAAAGACCAATTTTCCTGATGAACATGGATGCAAAAAATTATCAACAAGATACTAGCCAACCGGACCCAACAATACATTAAAAGAAGTATTCACCACGATCAACTGGGATTTATTCCTGGGATGCAGGACTGGTTCAATATCCACAAATCAATCACTATGATACATCACATTAATAAAAAAAAGGATAAGAGCCACATGATCCTCTCAGTAGATACAGAGAAAGTAATCGACAAAATACAGCATCCTTTCTTTATAAAAACCCTCAAGAAAGTAGGGATAAAAGGATCATAACTCAAGATCATAAAAGCCATATACGAAAGACCCACCAATAGTATCAAAACCTGAGAGCTTTCCCCCTAAGGTCAGGAAGATGACAGGGATGTCCACTCTCACCACTGTAAATCAACATAGTATTGGAAGTCCCAGCCTCAGTGATCAGACAACACAAAGAAATAAAATGTATCCAAATCAGTAAGGAAGAAGTCAAATTTTCACTCTTCTCAAAAGACATGATATTCTATGTGGAAAACCTGAAAGATTCGACCTGCTAGATCTGATCCATAAATTCAACAGTCAAAATATATAAAACCAATGCAAAGAAACCTGTTACATTTCTGTACACCAATAATGAAGCAGCAGAAAGAGAAATCAAGGAATCGATCCCATTTACAATTGCACCAAAACCCATAAAATACCTAGGAATAAACCTAACCAAAGAGGTAAAAAAAATCTACATACACTGAAAACTATAGAAAGCTTATGAAAGAAATTGAAGAAGATGGAAAAAATGGAAAAATATTCCATGTTCCTGTATTGGAAGAAGAAACATTATTAAAATGTCAATGCTACAGAAAGCAATCTACACATTCAATGCAATCCCTATCAAACAAAATAACACCAGAATTCTTCACAGAACTAGAAAAAACACTTCTAAAATTTGTTTGGAATCAGAAAAGACCCAGAATAGCCAAAATAATCCTGAAAAAGAAAACCAAAGCTGGAGGTATTACAATTCTGGACTTCAAGATGAGTTATAAAGCTGTAATCATCAAGACAGTATAGTACTGACACAAAAACAGACACATAGATCAATGGAACAGAACAGAGAACCCAGAAATGGACCCACAAACATATGGCCAACTAATCTTTGACAAAGCAGGAAAGAGTATCCAACGGAATAAACACAGTCTCTTCAATAAATGGTGTTGGGAAAACTGGACAGCAACATGCGGAAGATTGAACCTGGGCCACTTCCTTACACCATACACAAACATAAACTCAAAATGGATGAAAGACCTAAACAGGGAAAAACCTCTTTGACCTTGGCCACAGCAACTTCTTTCCTAACACGTCTCTGGAGGCAAGGGAAACAAAAGCAAAAATGAACTATTGGGACCTCATCAAGATAAAAAGCTTCTGCAAAGCAAAGAAAACAATCAGCAAAACTAAAGAGCAACTGATGGAATAGGAGAAGATATTTCCAAATGACATATCAGATAAAGGGTTAGTAACCGAAATCTATAAAGAACTTATCAAACTCAACACCCAAAAAACAAATAAACCAGTGAAGAAATGGGCAAAAAACATGAATAGACACTTCTCCAAAGAAGACATCCAGGTGGCCAACTGACACATGAAAAAATGCTCAACATCACTCATCATCAGGGAAATACAAGTCAAAACCACAATGAAATACCACCTCACACCTGTCAGAATGGCTAACATTAACAACTCAGACAACAACAGATATTGGCGACGATGCAGAGAAAGAGGAACCCTTTTGTAATGGTGGTGGGAATGCAAACTGGTATACCCATTCTGGAAAACACTCTGGGAGTTTCTCAAAAAATTACAAATAGAACTACCCTATGACCAACGAGTTGCACTACTAAGTATTTATCCAAAGGATACAGGTATGTTGTTTTGAAGGAGCACATGCACCCCAATGTTTATAGCAGCACTATCAACAATAGCCAAAGTATGGAAAGAGCCCAAATGTCCACTGATGGATGAATGGATAAAGAAGATGTAGTGTATATATTTATACAATGGAATATTACTCGGCAATCAAAATCAATGAAATATTGCTATTTACAACAGGGTGGATGGAATAGAGTGCATTATGCTAAGCAAAATTAGTCAGAGAAAAACAAATATCATATAACTTCACACATGTGTGGAATTTAAGATACAAAACAGGTGAACATAAGGGAAGGGAAGCAAAAATAATATAAAAACAAGGAGGGGGACAAACCATAAAAGCCTATTAAATATAGAGAACAAACTGAGGGTTGCTGGAGGGGTGTTGGGTAGGGGGATGGACTAAATGGGCAAGGGGCATTAAGGAGGACACTTGCTGGGATGAGAACTCAGTGTTCTATGTAGTGGATGAATCACTGGATTCTACTCCTGACATTGTTATTGCACTATATGCTAACTAATTTGGAAGTAAAGTTAAAAAAAAAAAAGAACCATTTAAGTCACCTATTAACCAGAAAATCAATGTATAATCGATAAGGCATTTTTGCATAGGCTTATTAACTAATTATACTAATTACATAAATTAAATTATTAATTTATGTATTAATTACTTTATGTTTTTACCTAAATGTGACCAATACAGTTATAGGTATAGGAGAAAATAACATGGCCTCTGATTTAGAGGGACTGATAATCTTGGTAGCCTGTAATTTTCTCTAACCAAAAGCCATATCCCACTTTGAGAAGACATGTTGAATGACCATGGATTGGGGACAGGCTTCTCACACTTAGCCTTCCTGGTAACCTTGAATCTATTTCTCTGGCAGAGTTCCCATGCCTTAAAAGCAGCCCCATACCTGAGTATTTTAAAGGCGGTGGCTAGCCCCTACTTCTTTACATACTTGTGTGGCAAAAATTCACAGGCTTCACTTAAATCTTAACCCAAAACTCAAATGATATCTATAGAAATGTCTTTGGTTGTTCCTGTTTTGTCCTGAGTCAATAGTCAACTTCAATATGGTCTCTTTTAAAACCTTCTTAATTTTCTTTTGTTTAGCAATTTTGATATATGACTAACTTACCTCTGATGTTATACAGTGATATAAACAAAACTTTTTGAACCTCTTTGCAATTTTATTAACTTTCTCATAATGCTTTGTAAAATAATTATAACATGGCATTTGTTTTTTTTTAAAACAATTTTCATCTTTATTTATTTTTGAGAGAGAGACAGAGAGAGACAGAGCACAGGCAGGGGAGGAACATAAAGAGAGGGAGACACAGAATCTGAAGCAGGCTCCAGGCTCTGAGCTGTCAGCACAGAGTCCAACGTGGGGCTCGAACCCGCGAACTGTGAGATCATGACCTGAGCCGAGTCAGATGCTTAAATGACTGAGCCACCCAGGCGCCCCAACATGGCATTTACTTGTAATTAAATGTTGCCTATTCCTCAATTCTTAATACCTGATTCAGCACATTTCCCCCTCTTCTTAATATTTAGTTCTTTCTTATTAGGGATAATAGCTATTTATCTAAAAGTATTTGCTTCCTTGAAATGTAACACATACTCAGTGCCAAATGTGTATTGTAGAGGCAGTGATAAACTTGTTGATTTTCACCAAAAATTCTCCTTAAGGTTAGTGGACACTCCAATGAACCCACTGCATGATTACTTTTCATTTGCATGTGTACGTGTTTCTCATCTTAATTTTCTTCTGGAAGCAGAAGTAAAAACTCAAATAGAGGAATTCACTGTGGAATGTCAGCCCAGACTGTGAATGCTAGAATACATATGATAAAACCATTCTTTAAAACTCACTCAAGTCTTCCAACTGACCCTAGTGCATTCCTTCTGTGATAAATGTGGGAACACTTTTATGGGCCAGTTTTTAGAAGCAGAAAAATGTGCTTCACTGTCTATGCTAATGCAAGTACTTAATATAATCCTATGAATTTATAAGTACCTTTTTGTTGATTACCAAAGGCATTTCAAATTCTTGGACAAGTGGATTGTAATTCTTTTAATCCAGATTCCTCCTCTAAATAATGATAGTAATGGGTGTGATATCCAGGGATCCCAATTCTCAGGGAAAGAAGTCGAAAATAATAATAAAGTGGAAAGTTGCTAAAAGTTGAAAATATAAATGTCTCTACAAAATGTAAACACAAATACAGATCTCATGACATCACATTGAAGAAGAAAATACATTGTTTTGCAAATAGGCAGCATTGGTGACAACAGCTTTGTTTTTCTTGGTGTCAGTGTCTTTAGTAACTACTTTTCCAACTTTCCATTCTAGATCAAAGAGAGAAAAGAAGGCCACAGAGATAGTAATAACAAGATTTGGAATGTTTCCATGATTTTTTTTAAGTGAGTGAAATTATATTTAATAGCAGACACACTGAAGTAGACTTGGTTTTTTTGAACTTTAAAACATTTTAAGTTCTCCTTTGTTAATTTGAGGGCTGAATTTTTTACAGAGCGTTGTTGGATGTAGGCATGTACCTGTGAAGTGGGGTGGACAGGTTCCTGTCTGACTAGAGCTCAGATCTCTTTTCTTTCTTTTTCAAACTATGGAGGTTGTAAGGCGCCCACAACAGTCATGCAAAGAAAAAAAATTATAATAATAAAATATGTAATAGGAACCAGGAACTTGGAATTCTCTAACAGCTTGAACTTTTTACCCTTCTGACACTGTTTTTTTTTTTTCCTTCTTTCTCGAGATGTCAATCTATTTATTAATCTCACTAAACCCTCCGAGGATTATTTTTAAAGTATGTGTGAGTGTATCTGTGTGTGTTCATTTCCAGTGGAATGAATTGGATGGGCTGAAGGTCCTCTGTGAAAGCAAGTTAAAACAAAATTATATGCCGCTAAAATCTGAAGTTTAGATTTATCCTTTTTTTTTTTTTAACTCTCCCCCTCATTCACTGATTAGTTTCCTAATGTCGTAATCTGTCTCCCTTACTCAGGATGCTTTTCTGCACAATCAGTACTGCTTGACACTTGGCACATTGACCTCTAACCTTTTCATCCCAGGAAAGAGGGTGAATGATATGCCTCTGCAGACAGAGATGCTTATACCCCACCTAGCACTCTAACTGCGCAGTTCTGTGGAACATTCAACAGGCGACTCTACGTCATTGTCCCTGTCTTCATCTGTGTACTGGACAATTGCTTGATCAGATTATGAATTTGATGCAGCTTCTTTTTATTTTTTTAAGTTTATTTATTTATTGAGACACAGAGAGACAGAGAGACAGAGAGACAGAGAGAGACAACACGAGCAGGGGAGGGGCAGAGAGAAAGGGAGAGAGAGAGAGAATCCCAAGCAGGCTCCACACTGTCAGCGCAAAACACAAGGTGGAGCTCAAAGTCACAAACCATGTGATCATGACCTGAGCCAAAATCAAGAGGTGGACTCTTAAATGACTGAGCCACCCAGGCACTCCTGCAGCTTCCCTTCTCATAGCTCTTGGTTTCATGACAGAATCTCATAGTTCTTGCCCAAATTTCTTTATAGAAATCCTGTGCCTGGGGCGCCTGGGTGGCGCAGTCGGTTAAGCGTCCGACTTCAGCCAGGTCACGATCTCGCGGTCCGTGAGTTCCAGCCCCGCGTCGGGCTCTGGGCTGATGGCTCAGAGCCTGGAGCCTGTTTCCGATTCTGTGTCTCCCTCTCTCTCTGCCCCTCCCCCATTCATGCTCTGTCTCTCTCTGTCCCAAAAATAAACGTAGAAAAAAAAAATTAAAAAAAAAAAAAAAAAGAAAGAAATCCTGTGCCTGAGTGAGTTTTTTCTTCTCCCTCCTGTCTTTAGACTCCTTGTCCTCCCTCACAATACTCACACAAATAGGATGAATTCATTATTCCTATTAAGAAATTAATAGGATTATAGTTTGGATGTGTAGGGTTTAACATTTGTATATTTGTCATTTGGGAGGTTTACATATCTCTTTCTTCTTGATTTTCTATACTTCATCAAGGTCATTGGAGCCTCCCAATATTAACTTTCACATGTGATTTTTCTTTAAGGAAATTTAAATCCCCCACTTTCTCCAAAACGTTTGGAAACTTTATTTTTTGACCTGGGTGATGGCTGTAATGCTTTGCTTATTTTGGAGAGTAGGTAGTTATGACAAGCTTGTTTCCAGCCTGCCGACTAAATTTGTAAATGTGATAAAAGTCTCTTTAAGAAGTTTGTCCTTATGAAGTTTCCAATAACTTTTAGAGTAAACACTTCTGCACTTCCTTTCTGAGTATATGTTTTCCTTTTTTTATTCAAATGTAACTAACATCCTTAGTCATAACTACACTTAGTTATTACAAAAAGTGTTATATTATTTTCAGGTGTCCTATAGAAAAATTCAACAATTCTATACCCTACTCAGGGCTCATCACAAGTGTACTCTTAATCCCCTTCACTTATTTCACCCATCCCCCTACCCACCTACCCTCTGTCCAGCACCAGTTTGTTCCCTGTGTTTAAGAGTCAATTTTTTTTTTTTGTTTTGTTTTGTTTCTGTCTCTTTTTTTCTTGGTTTGTTTGTCTTACTGCTTAATTCCAGGTATGAGTGAAATCATATGCTATTTCTCTTTTACTGACTTTTTTCATTTAGTATTATATCCTCTGGACTTATCTATGTTGTTGCAAATGACAAGATTTCATTTTTTAATTGAAAAAAAATTAATGTTTATTTTTGAGAGAGAGACAAAGACAGAGTGCAAGCGGGCGGGGTGGGGGGGAGGGAGGCACGGCAGAGACAGAGGGAGACACAGAATCTGAAGCAGGCTCCAGGCTCCAAACTGACAGCCCAGAGCCCAACAGAGGGCTTGAACTCATGAACTGCATGATCATGACCTGAGCTGAAGTTGGACCCTTAACAGACTGAGCCACCCAGGTGTCCCATTAGATTTTTTATTTGAGAGAGAGACAGAGAGAGAGACAGAGACAGAGACAAAGAGACAGAGAGTGAGAGGGTGCAAATAGGAAGAGGGGCAGAAAGAGGAAGGGAATCTTAAGCAGGCCCCATGCTCAGAGCAGAGCCTGATATGGGGTTTGATCCCACAGCACTGGGATCATGACCTGAGTCTAAATCAAGAGTTTGGACATTCAACCGACTAAGCCACCAGGGGCCCCAAGATTTCACTCTGTATTTGATACTCTCAAGTTGAAAATGGAAATAAAACATAATTAAGTTTTACAGCAAAAAAGACAATTTTTAGAAAATAACGTGTTCTCAGGAATATTGGATCATCTCAGGAAACTCCATTACAATGAATCAATTGCAATATCACATTTCACACTCAGTAAAACCTCTTTTTGGGGTTACGTTGGTATAAAAGATTTAAACTTTAATTGGCCCCTCAGTCTCAATAATGGTTTATACCATAGTCAAATAGTTTACCTTCAAAGGTATAAAACGCTTAACTATCTCTCCATAATCATACATTTACTATTTTAGATAAGTATCCTTTAAGCAAATTAAGCCACAATCATAAGCTGAGAAAAATTAAAGTTCTACAAATTACCAGACGCTACAGTACACAAAAAGTGTTATCAATTTTGCTAAATTTAAAGAACAGTCATATTGTTGCTTATTATTTTTTAAATTGCTGAAGATGTTTAGCTCATTACAATTTAGTTAATTATTTCAACTTCTTAACTATATTAATCAAAAAACAAATATTTGAGCGCTGGTTGTAACTATGCATACCAATAATGAATGTGAACCCCAATTGTGATATCAGTGCCAGATATTTTAAATAGTCTCATTGTATTTTCACGATTAGAAATATAAGTTTTGGGAGTGCCTGGGTGGCTCAGTTGGTATGCGTCTGACTTTGGCTTAGGTCATGATCTCACAATTCATGAGTTCGAGCCCCACTTAGGGCGCTGTGTTGAGAGCTCGGAGCCCGGAGCCTACTTCGGATTCTGTGTCTCCCTTTCTCTTTGCTCCTCTTCAGCTCCTGCTTTGTCTCCCTCTTTCTCAGAAATAAATAAACCAAAAAAAAATGCTTAATGAAATATAATTTTTATCTGATTTCCAAGGAAGTAATTTAATAAAGGAGTAAAGTGGTGAGAATGTAAAATATTAAATCTTGGTGGCACCTGGGTGGCTCAGTCAGTTAAGTGTCCAACTTCTGCTCAGGTCATGATCTCAGAGTTCATGAGTTTGAGCCCAGCATCAGGCTTTCTGCTATCAGCTCAGAGCCTGCTTTGGGTCCTCTGTTCCCCTTTCCCTCTGCCCCAACCTGCTTTCTCACTCTGTCTCTCTCTCTCTCAAAAATAAATAAACATCTAAAAAATATATATTTAATATTCAAATCAAAGTGCTGATGTGTTGAACTCCCTAAAGCAATCTACTCTGTAATCACATGTGATATAGTAAGAAGGATCAATAATAGGTCAAAATAAAAAAAAAAAAAATCCAAACTCATTATCTGTTCAAATTAGTTTTTATTTTATTTTTTTTCTTCTATTTCCTTTAGATAAATAATAAGATTAAAGTAACTAGACTAATAATCTCTGGGCTACTTATATTACATGGCATTGAGATTTCTTTTACAGATTTATTTTCTGCATGGAAATATTCTCTCAGGACTATAAGCATATCTTGGGACTGATGGTCACTAACTAGATCCCATGTTTCCCTTGCCTGCTTTCTGTTCAAGTAAATCAATATAAAATGTAACTGAGAATATTGGCATTGGCTTTAATATGGATATTCGGGCTCTAGATTTCCTGGTCATTGCCTTCTTCCACACTAGCTTTATAATTTTGGGATTATTGCATAGAATTAAAGATTCTTTAAACATACATGAATATACTTGGTATGTCTAACAAAAAGAATAGAGAGTTCACCATATATGCATTAATATGTTCCAACACCTACATTCTGTTCTTTTTTTTTTAATCTTGTTAACATTTATTTATTATTGAGAGATACAGAAAGAGCATGAGCAGGGGAGGGGCAGAGAGAGAGGGAGACACAGAATCCGAAACAGGATCCAGTCTCCGAGCTGTCAGTACAGAGCCCGACGTGGGGCTCAAACTCACAAACCCCGAGATCATGACCTGAGCCAAAGTTAGATGCTTAACTGGCTGAGCCACCCAGGCTCCCCTACATTCTGTTCTTTTTTTTTTTTTTTTTATTCAGATAGACCTCAATCAACTGAAGAGAAGGACATACAGCTAATAGACTTTGAAGACACAATTGTGTGATTAGGCATAGATAAATTTACCCCAAATACACACTATCTGTTACAGAAAAGTAGGTTGGGTTTAAATGCTCAAGAGGTTTGAGTTCTAAGGTGAAGATGCTAAATTTTACTCTCTGGTGATAGAAAATTACTACAGTTATATGATGACAGTATTTTTCTTCTGCCGTTTAAATTGTGGTTTTCTATGTACTATGAGAAAATAACACAAAAGTAATTGAAGACATGGCTATCGATGAGCTTACTATCTAGCTTAGAAGATAAGAAAAATACTTAAAATACTTAATACTGAAAACATAACAGTAATTATATTCAGTCTTTTTTTTTAATTTTTTTAATTTTTATTTTTTATATTAGAGAGAGAGAGAGAGAGAGAGCTGGGGAGATGCCAAGAGAGGGGGAGACACAGAATCCGAAGCAATGTCCAGGCTCTGAGCTGTCAGCACAGAGCTTGACGCGGGGCTCAAACCCACGAACCGTGAGATCAGGACCTGAGCCGAAGTCAGATGCTTAACCAACTGGGCCATGCAGGCACCCCAGTAACTACATTCACTCTTTATGGGATGAGAAAATGGGACAGTATTGTGTCCCATACAGACTTTGCATTTGCAAATTAAATGATTTTTCAACATCGAAATTTCCCCAAGTCTAGAAATTACTAGAAGTAATGATAGAGTTTACAAGGTAGTTAGATAAAAAATTATAACTCAAAAATAAAATTTCAATGGCACCTCTACTAGTTAAAAAAAATCATATGATTTTATAAAATATGTAATTAAAATGTATTCATCATTTACCAAAGCACCAGAAAAATATTTGGAATAGATCTACCATAACAATTTATCACTAAGTAAAACCATAAAAGTGTATTTAAATGAATTAAAGAATTCTTAAATTAATAAAGACATATCTATACCACTCTTATGGGTAAAAAATGAAATACCATAAAGATGGAGATCCTTACTTGTCAGTCTATGAAGTCAATGTAATTCCAAATACAATGCCAACAAATTTAGTAGGCCAGTTCTGGATAATACATGAAAGTGCAAAAGTCCCAAAATAGCTAATGTTTATAGAATAATACAAAAACATAAGACATTTTGCCTTGCTATACTACCTGGTGTATTATAAAGCTATAATATTTTAAAATGTGTGGTCTTCGCTCAGATAAATAAGTCAATCAATTAATAGAGCCAGATGCCTAGAAATAGAGCCCATATACATACCAACACTTTAGGTATAAAAGAAGTGACTTTGTACATTATAGAAAAAAATAATTAATAAAATTTATACTCAAATCAAATAAGAATATGAAAAAAGATAACCAGAACCATAATTTATATCACACACAAAAATTTCAGACATAAGTATGAAAACCACAGTTAAAAACTTAGAAGAACATATAAGAATTTGGGCTATACAATGAATAAAACTTAGAGAAAATACTGATTAGTTTTGTTAATTAAAATTAGAAACCTGATGGGCGCCTGGGTTGCTCAGTCAGTTGAGTGTCCGACTTCCGCTCAGGTCATGATCTCGCGGTTTGTGAGTTTGGGTCCCACGTCCGGGTCTGTGCTGACCGCTCAGAGCCTGCAGCCTGCTTCAGATTCTGTGTCTCCCTCTCTCTCTCTGCCCCTCCTCTGCTCATATTCTGCCTCTCTCTGTCTCTCAAAAATAAATAAATGTTAAAAAATAAATAAAACTAGAAACCTGAGCTTATCACACAGAGTCTATCAAGTAAATGAAAAAGCAAATCACATATTTAGAGCAGTTACGTGAAAACCATATGTAACAAAAAATTAATATTCAGAATATAGAACATTTTCTGCATATCAATAACAAAAAATGTGAAAAACTCATTAGAAACATGGGCAAAAATAGGGTAAATATTTCACAGAAAAAATATCAAACATCAATTAGTATATAAAAAGCTTATCAGTTTATTAGATATCACTTTTTGAGATACCCTTTCAAATTTTCCAGGTAGCAAAAATGAAAGTCTGAAAACACCAAACAATACTGTATTTGACAATATAGAGCAATGCACATTCTTAACCTACTGATGGTAGTACTGAAAAAAAAAATTAGCTAGTATATTCTAACATGTGTATAAGTAGCAACTATACTTTGATATAGATAAAGCCATCCATATGTATGGGAAACAATGTTCTTAGAAGCATTGCTTTAATTAAAACAACAACAACAACAAACAGGAGAAAAACAAATGGCTATCAAAAATAATGTTGATTAATAAATTATAGTATATTCACTCAGTAGAATATGAACTACGATCTGGTTTCATTTGTATAAAGCTCAAGTAAAGCAAAACTACACAGCACGGTGGCATTGGTTTTGGTGGCACAATTGGAGTGGAATGAAAACACAGATACTGTAGAATTAAACATATCTGGGGGCGCCTGGGTGGCTCAGCCGGTTAAGCGTCTGACTTCGGCTGAGGTCATGATCTTGCAGTTGGTGGGCTTGACCCCCACGTGGGGCTCTGTGCCGACAGCTCGTAGCCTGGAGCCTGCTTCAGATTCTGTGCTTCCCTCTCTCTCTGCCCCTCCCCCATCTTCACTCTGCCTCTTTCAAAAGTAAACAACATTAAAAATAAATAAATAAAATCAATATTTGTACATTTAATTTTAGGGCTTGTTTTTATAATTTGTAGTATTTTGTATCAAAATCCACATATATATGGCATATAATCTCTTCTATACTCAAAATTATGCTAATATGAATTTCAGAATTAGCATATGTACAGATGGGTATTAATGTTATATAAATGTGGAAGCAAATGCTAGTCTGTCACTAGCTGTGTAGACGAAAAGGGATACCAAACATTTAGAAGGATAAAAGTAATATTACTTTCCTGTAGTGTTTTATAACTACTAATTATGTAATATTATATACTTGAATATAGTAAATGTTCAGCTTCAAGTACCTAATTTTTAAATACCATGGTGATACATTATACAAAATAGTTTTAAATTAATGTATAACTTTGGCAAGAGAAAGTGATTTGAGGATTATCTTTAAGTTGGGATTTGAAAGACACTGTAGATTTTAACTGGCAGACAGGAAGAAGAGGAAAATTTTAACATGAGAGGTACCTATATCAGGAAACCCAAAATGGAAAAAAAAAAAAAAAAAAGGAACGAGGGAAGGAAGGGAAGAAGGAAGATTGGTAGATAGATAGATATGACATTGTGAAATCATAAGTTTGATTAAAAAGGATGGTCTAACACATAAAATAATGAGAAAAGATGTTTGAGAAACTGGGATACTCATGGGAGTATAGAGAGAGTGGAGGTTGGGATGGAGGTCTTTACATTTGTTTAGAATGTCCCAAAACTTACATCCAGCTGTGATGTGTGAGTGAATTACCAATTGGTATTTTAAAAGAAATAATCCTGTTTCAGAATTTAGAATTTGTTTATTCAAACATTTTGATCATGAGTGCTTATGGGTCATATTTTTATCTTGTGTATTTTCCAGAAATTTAATTGGAAATGGTATTTCAATTTTTTTTACTGTTTCTAAGTTTACTTATTTATTTTGAGAGAGAGAGAGAGAGACAGAGACAGAGAGAGAGACAGAGAAAGAACATAAGTTGGGGATGGGCAGAGAGAAGAGAGAGAAAATCCCAAGCAGGCCTCGAGCTTTCAGCACAGAGGCTGACGTGGGGCTCAAACTCACGAACCATGAGATCATGCCCTGAGCCAAAATCAAGAGTCGGAGGCTCAACCAACCGAGGCACCCCTCAATCTGATATTTTCTTTACCCCATGCTTAACACTTTAAAATTGTTGATGCAAATTAGATTAAAATATTCTGGAAATGATCTACTATAGAGATTGCCTTCTGTGTTTTTATTTTTTCTTTTAGTTTTTATTTCAATTTAGTCAGTTAACATACAGTGTTATATTCGTTTCAGGTATCCGACTTCGTGATTCAACTCTTCCATCCACCACCTGGTTTCATGACACTCCTCAATCCCCCTCACATATTTCACCCTTGGGCGGGGGGCGGGCCGGGCCGGCCTGTCCTTGGTAACCATTAGTGTGTCCTCTATAGTTTATATACAGCTGATCTTTCCTTCTTTTGATGCCCTCAAAAAGCCGTGTTTGAAAGAGGGAGCACAGCACTGGGAGTTCGTCAGGGAGGCGGTCTGAAAAGGCAGGTTGAGGGTGGCATACAGGGTTACGTAGGGAAGGAGAGGGAGGAGCGTGAGTTTGCCTTGTTCCCGTCACCTCTGCGGGGCTGCAGGTATGTGGCTCCTCCAGGACCTCTGGCCGCCCACATAGCCTGTTGACAAGAGGGTGCCCCGGGGCATCTCGCCACCACCCCACGATTCGCACTGGTTGCCCACGACCCCTGGATGATGTTCACCCTCCTGTGCTTTCAAGGCGGACTTAGATGGTTTCCTTTGCTTCGGAGAAGGCCCGGAGGCACAAAGCAAAAAGATGACGTGTCCTCCTCGAGGAGTGACCCTGCCTGAGCGAAGCATGTCCAGGTTCCACGTGGACTGTGTGCTGCACTTGCAGCTGAATCCCAGTTGTGCCACGGGAATGCGAAGTAAGGTGCCCGAGATATCTGCCCAGTACGTATGTTGCAAAGTCAATGCTCTGCAGCCATAAGCCAGTAAGTCCCGTACATGTGTGGGTGTGTCTGACATTTTCATGATGGCGCCTGGTGGCTCAGTGGGTTGAGCATCTGACTTTGTCTCAGGTCATGATCTCACAGTATGTGGGATTGAGCCCGGCATCAAGCTCTCTGCTGTCAGCGCGGAGCTGGCTTCAGATCCTCTCTCTCCTTCTCTCTCTGCCCCACTTCCACTAGCTCACTCTCTCTCTTTCTTTCAAAATAAGTAAACTTAAAAAAAAAACATTATATGGGGCGCCTGGGTGGCTCAGTCGGTTAAGGGTCCGACTTCAGCTCAGGTCATGATCTCACGGTCCCTGAGTTCGAGTTCAAGCCCCGCGTCTGGCTCTGTGCTGACAGCTCAGAGCCTGGAGCCTGTTTCAGATTCTGTGTCTCCCTCTCTCTCTGCTCCTCCCCTGCTCACGTTCGGTCTCTCTCTGTCTCAAAAATAAATAAAACATTTTAAAAAATTTAATAAATAAAAAATATATTATCATAAATTCTTATTTTAGTACCAAGATAGGCGACGATTCAAATGAAGCTACAGTGTTATCTAACGTAAAAGATAGCAGAGTCTTAAAAAGTTTATCGCTAATTAGTATAATAGAGACTATCTTATATTTGCATTCATATTTCCCTGTAATTTTCTACCTCAGCCTAAACCTTTACCTTTTGGGAAATATTTTTAAAATTGCTAAGTTAGCATCAAAAACATCAAAAACAATATTGCTAAGTTAGCTGCACTGACGTCTTGCTAAACAAAATGTCTATATGAGGGGGAAAAAAGAGTTTTTCAGTCTTTTACGGGTTTGAAAGTACAAAATAAGAAAGAAATTACCCTCATGGGATGAGTTCCAGCAGTATGAGATCATACTGAAGTAGCTAGTCCCAAGATCACACAAGTAATTGAGAAATCCAAATGCTTCACATATTACAGACTGGCTTATTTTACTACCTTGCATAAACTAATGTCCCAAGCTAGTGTTTGGGACCAGTGAAGCAAAGAAATAGAGAATATCTTGAGTAATGCATTGCTGATGCATCCAATGACATAAAGACCATACAAAAAATCTTGGAAGAATGTTAGTTTTTCTTCATGGAAATATAAAAACAAACTACTTAAGACAAACATTCAAGTGGAAATAAACATTTTAAAATATAGGACTGTACGAAAACATCATATAACTGCATGTGCTATATGTACACAGGCAGAATACAAAGTCAGGTGCCATCCCTAAGAAGCATACTGTGCACCCAAATCTCAGCACTTCCTGGGGCGGACCTTGGCTCTGCCATTTATTTGTGGTTTGGTCTACAGCAAATTACTTAAACATTCTAATTTTTAAAATGAAGAGGGCAGTTGAGGTATTTTGGGGCACCTGGATGGCTCAGCCGGTTAAGAGTCCGACTGTGGCTCAGGTCAGGATCTCCTGGTTCATGGATTCAAGCCCTGCATCAGGCTCTGTGCTGACAGCAGAGAGCTTGATGCCGGGCTCAATCCCACAAACTGTGAGATCATGACCTGAGATTTCAGAATTGTCTGTGTCTCCCCCTTTCTCTTCCCTTCCTTCTTCACACTCTGTGCCTTTCTGTCTCTCAAAAAATAAAATAAAACATTAATTTTTTTTTTAATGGAGAGGGAAGTATGTCTTACATCATAGGCTGTTATGAGGATTAAGTAAATTAGCATTGATAGTATTAGCCATATTGGTAAATATTAGTCTTATTAGTAAATTAATATTACCTTGGTCCAGAGTATTTCTTGTTTATACTTGTTTCCATAGCCTAGTTGTTAATAATGCCCATTTACTAACAAAAGTGCCTTGCCTTTGAAGACAAATTATATGGTTGCATTAACTAATATTTATTCTGAGAAGTCTGGCATTTGAATAATACATTGTTTAATTCAGAAAAGACCCTACATATTATGGTCTGCCTGTAGATTCAGATTTGTATTAAATGGTATTTAAAGTAAGTGAAACAAATAAAATAAAATAGATGATTTTAAAAGGGTTCAGGTTACTATAATTCTTCAGTTTTGTACAGAGAAGTAGGATGAAAATTTCACTTTTTTTGTTTCAAATGAAATGCTTTTGCTGTACAAAAAATTTCATCAAAATTTACAAGCTCAGAAATTTATTTTTTAAAAATTTGTGTGTAATTATTGTGGATAATTATGTTTTAAAGATTTTTGAAGCATAATATTGGTTTGTCAAAGCAACGAATTGAAGTGACATTTTTGAACACCTGAACAAATGTATTTTTTTAATTGCAGAAACTACACGAAATAGATTATCATGTATTGATTTAGTTTACGTATTTAAGCAAAAACTGAACTTTGGGTGAGTATGGTTAAAATACTCACTAGTATTGTTTAATTAATCTTTAAATTTGAATCTTACAGAAAAATCATTGAAATTAATCAAAAGATTGTATCAATATTTTGAAATAAGGAAAGGAAAATGAAATTGATTTAATTTCAAATCCATTTTCATTACCATAAGAAATATCAACATTTTCTTTGTTCATAAGATAAAAAGAAAAGTGATAGATGTAAAGAATGAATACATATTTGGAGTGTTAACACTCACGGACAATTCTGAAATCTTATCAATGCTACAGATAAATTTATTTCAATTGGTTAAAATAATAATAAATTATCTTCTCCATTTGTTACCACCTACATGTGTGAATAAAATTTCCTGTTGAAGAGATATATTTTTAAAAATTGAGGAATCAGTGAAAGTCTTGATAAATTTTCATTTAAAATCTGAAAAAAAATATTCACATAAGCCAACTTAATTTTCTTATTTAAAATTTTGAAAATACCCGATTGGAATTTTATAAAAATTCAAAATTTAGTATTCCCCTATTTGTTTTGTGTTTCTTTTACTTATGCAATATAAAAAGAATGCGTTTCTTCACCATGTCCCACATAGACCTCCACCATGTTACATAAGTAGCATTTTCTATGTGTACCATGACATAAAATTTGGTTGAGCAATTAATTTATCAATAACAGTAAAACGAAAAAAAACAGTCCATTTCTAAGGGATTTCTAAGGAATGCTAAGATAAAACTGTTCATCTGAGAAATACATAGCTGCGTGCAGGTTGGATTGAATGAATAGGACTTGGGTTGTCCTGAAAACTGTCAGTGGTAATGAAAGGACAAGTTCCTAAACTAGGTAGGCTTTGAAACAAAAATGAGTATGGACAGGATCCATGAGACTAGGAATCAGAGAGGATTTCTAGGAGACCAGGACAAAAAATCCTCTAAGGTTACAAGTTTGATTGTGGACATCTCACTATTAAGGTACTCATAGTCGGGACGCCTGGGTGGCTGAGTCGGTTAAGCGTCGACTTCAGCTCAGGTCATGATCTCACAGTCTGTGAATTTGAGCCCCGCATTGGGTTCTGTGCTGACAGCTTGGAGCCTGGAGCCTGCTTAGGATTCTGTGTCTCCCTCTCTGTCTGCCCCTGCCCTGCTTACACTCTGTCTCTCTCTGTCTCAAAAATAAATAAAAACATAAAAAAAAAAGATACTCATAATCATGAACATGAACAATTCTGTCCTGGCATTGTTCCTAGATGTCTCCTTTTCTTTTATTTTTTTTTAAATTTTTTAAATGTTTTTATTTATTTTTGAGAGAGACAGAGACAGAATGCAAGTGGGTTAGGGGCAGAGAGAGAGAGAGAGAGAGAGGGAGAGAGACACAGAATCTGAAGCAGGTTCCATGCTCTGAGTTGTCCACACAGAGCCCGATGTGGGGCTCAAACTCACAAACTGTGAGATCATGACCTGGGCTGAAGTCGGATGCTCAACCGGCTGAGCCACCCAGGCGCCCCAGATGTCTCCTTTTCTACATTTAAATTTCATTTATCATTTTACACAAATGTGTGTGCCTAGATTGTTCTGATATTTTTGGCGGCTGGGAATTCCTAGTAGTGATAGCATCGAGTATCTCGAGCCAAATGCTGTGGATACTGTGCATTGCCAAGTACCACTCGTAGTTTTTAGCCTTTGATGCCTACTCTGCTTTCAGAAGCAATCAACTTTAATGTGGCTGCTCACAGGACCACCTTTAAGTTTATTTACATTTTGTATTTCATTTGTAGTGTGCATTAAATGTTACCGGAAGTACTTCTCTTTCCAAAGAAGCGATTATAACTCTTGATGAAATTTTGTAAAATAAAGCTACAGGAAATACAAAGTTTGCCTTGAGTCTTAGTCAAGTTTATTTTAATTTCTCCTTAAGTGTACACCATTTGGCCTCATAAAGGAAAGAGACCATATGTTTGCCAAGATTCCTGAATCCACAACTTATGTATGTGGAAAAAATCTCTTAGGAGTCAGATGAACCCCATCATTTATTAAGCTTATATCTACCAAATGGTTATCATTTCTCTCTGAATCTTTTTTTCTATCAAGTGTAAAATGAAGATACTCCATTTATCTCTCATAGAATTCTTATATTGACCAATTGTGAATGTAGATTTCAAAGCCCTATGTAAATTACTAAGAACTTTACAAACATAAAGAAAGTATGTATTAAATAATACATGCCCTAAATGTCTCTTCTTTACCAGATCAATTTGATAGGAGACATATATATATATAAGATACATAGTTTCTTTTTTTCTTTTTTCTTTTTTTTTTTAATTTACATCCAAGTTAGTTCTGCAATTATGATTTCAGGAGTAGAATCCAGTGATTCATCCACTACATATAACACCCAGTACTCATCTGAACAAGTGTCCTCCTTAATGCCCCTTGCCCATTTAGCCCATCCCCCACTCAACACCCCCCAAGCAACCCTCAGTTTGTTCTCTGTATTGAAGAGTCTCTTATGGTTTGTCTCCCTCCCTGTTTTCATATTATTTTTGCTTCCCTTCTCTATGTTCATCTGTTTTGTGTCTTAAATTCCACATATGACTGAAGTCATATGTTATTTGCCTTTCTCTGACTAATTTCACTTAGCATATTACAGTCTGGTTCTATCCACCCTGTTGAAAGTGGCAATATTTCATTCTTTTAGACTGCCAACTAATAGTCCATTGTGTGTGTGCGTGTGTGTGTGTGTACACACACACACTACATCTTCTTTATCCATTCATCAGCTGATGGTCACTTGGGCTCTTTCCATACTTTGACTATTGTCGATAGCACTGCTGGAAACATTGGGCTGCACTTCAACACAGGACACCTGTATCCCTTGGATAAACACCTAGTGGTGCAATTGCTGGGTCGTAGGGTAGTTGTATTATTAATTTTTTGAGGAACTTCCATACTGTTTTCCAGGGTTCCTCTTTCTCCTCATCCTTGCCAACATCTGTTGTTGCCTGAGTTGTTAATTTTAGCCATTCTGATAGGTGTGAGGTTGTATCTCATTGTGGTTTTGATTTGTATTTCCCTGACGATGAGTGATGTTGGACATTTTTTCATGTGTCTGCTATCCATCTGGATGTCCTCTTTGGAAAAGCATCTGTTTATATCTTTTGTCCATTTCTTCACTTATCTGTTTTTTGGGTGTTGAGTTTGGTAAGTTTTTTATGGACTTTGGGTTCTAAACCTTTATCTGAAATGTCATTTACAAATATCTTCTCCCATTGTGTCAGGTTGCCTTTTAGTTTTGCTGACTTTTTCCTTTTCAGTGCAGAAGCTTTTTATCTTAATGAGGTCCCAATAGTTTGTGTTTGCTTTTGTTTTCCTTGCCTCTGGAGACGTGTTGAGTAAGAAGTTGCTGTGGCCAAGGTCAAAGAGGTTGCTACCTGTGTTCTCCTCTAGGATTTTGATGGTTTCCTGTCTTATGTTTAGGTCTTTTATCCATTTTGAGTTTATTTTTGTGTACGGTGTAAAAGAGTAGTCCAGATTCATTCTTCTGAATGTTGCTGTTCAGTTTTCCTAACACTATTTGCTGAAGAGACTGTGTTTATTCCATTGGATACTCTTTCCTGCGTTGTCAAAGATTAGTTGGCCAAACGTTTGTGAGTCCATTTCTGGGTTATCAATTCTATCCCGTTGACCTATGTGTCTGTTTTTGTGTCAGTACCACACTGTCTTGATGATGACAGCTTTGTAATACATCTTGAGGTATGGAATTGTGATGCCTCCAGCCTTGGTTTTATAAGGTTAATAGTGGGGCGCCTGGGTGGCTCAGTTGGTTAAGCAGCCGACTTCGGCTCAGGTCATGATCTCGCGGTCCATGAGTTCAAGCCCCGCGTCGGGCTCTGTGCTGACAGCTCAAAGCCTGGATCCTGCTTCAGATTCTGTGTCTCCCTCTCTCTGACCCTCCCCTGTTCATGCTGTGTCTCTCCCTGTCTCAAAAATAAATAAAATGTTAAAAAATTAAAAAAAAATAAAAAAATTAAGGTAAATAGTTTATTTTCACAGTTTGGCCTCTCTCATCCAAACTTATAAGGGAAAGAGTTAAACCTACCTCTCTCTATATATATATTTTTTAATGCAGTGTGACTTTTGATGTTTATTTATTCTTTGAGAGAGAGAATGAGACTGGGGGAGGAGCAGAGAGAGGGGAATGCGGGGCTCCACCTCACAAACCATGAGATCATGAACCATAAGATCATGACCTCAGCTGGAGTGGGATGCTTAACCTACCGAGCCACCCAGGCACCCCAAATCTCCATATTTTTAACTTTAATGAAAACTGAGTTAGCTGCTTGGACAATCTACAGGAGCTTGTCAAATAAAAGGGAGTAGGTATCCATATAGCATATAACTCAAGGTTACAAAAACAAAGCCACTTAATAGATATTTCTTCTGCCTCAGTTTTAGCCAGATCTCTGGTCCAGAACTTGAACCCTATAATGAAGTCTGATAAGGAATATGGTTTATTGGTGACATGGATAGTAAAACTCTCAGCTTGCGAGGCATTTGTGAATCAGTAAAATAGCATATTTCAGATAATGTGCTCAAGTCAAAGAGCAAAAACACCCTTTTTAACACAACCTTGGGCAACTGTAAAATACAATCTGCAATAACAGTTAAACATAATAGTTCTTTGGGGACTTATATACGAATATATAAAAGTGAATGGGTCACCAGCGTTCCAAATGTGGTTTGCCTTTGGAAAAGCAAAGCTCCAAACTAGCAAGTGTGCTGGAGAAAGGTGCGGCCCGTTCATGCAGAGGCACTGAAACACTGGTTCTGTTCTGTTTCTCAAATCAAGGCATTGCATGGTATCCCCGCAAGGGGACCCACCCTCTTGAATATTAATTAGGGGTCGCAAAGGTCTAAGTGACTGAGGGGCTTTAGTGAGAATGATGAAGTTCCATCTTTCTGGAATGAGTTTTATAATTTAATGTCATATGTGAATTGCAGGTCCATGATTATCTCAAAAAAATGTATCTTTCCTTTATTTTTAACTGGAACAAAATTACTACACAGCTTTCATGACCTCAGTAACTGGAGGTGTATGTTCCTTTAGAAAACAGCAACCATAACAGCAACAGTAAGCAATCACCCACAGATCTTAATTGTGGATTATTAATTGGGATATACAATATATCAAATTATTTTCTACCATGTTCCCTTTCACATAACTGTTGTAATCTTCTTTTTTTGTTGTTTTTTGTTTTAACGTTTATTTATTTTTGAGAGACAGGGAAAAATAGAGTGTGAGCAGGGAAAGGGCAGAGAAAGAGGGAGACAGAATCCGAAGCAGGCTCCAGACTCTGAACTGTCAGCACAGAGCCCGACGTGGGGTTTGAACTCACGAACCGTGAGCTCATCACCTGAGCTGAAGTCAGACTCTTATTGGACTGAGCCACCCAGGCACCTTTCTGTTGTAATCTTATTCTGAGAGTAACAGAAGCAAGGACTCATACCATGGCTCCTTTCCCTTATCTGAAAGGGAAACTTCTAGTCTTTGTAAAGATGGCTAAGTGATAAAGGGAAGAAGGGGTGTCAAGTTTATTTGGCATCCACCCAGAAAATAGAGCGCTAACATGCAAGCTGGTTGTTTCATTAAATCAATAATTATATCTGAATCATTGCATCATTGAACTTACCACCTGGCAATATACAGTTTTCTTATTTCTCATGTAAACTTATATTCCTAGGACTGCAATCTGTGTGAATGAATGGCTCACATTAAGTCAGTAGTCAAATGACAATGTCTTAGACTCACTAGGACACCAGCTGATATAAGCACCACAGCCTGCATGCCCCAGTTCTGCCTGGAGAGATGTTTCTAGGTTCCTCAGTGATGAGATATGAATCCACTCATGTTGTCTCTCTCTCTCTTTCTCTCTGTTGTGTGGGGGTTTGCCTGTTTTCGTTTTTTTATTGACAAGATCCCTCCCGGCTGTGTTGTCATTACAGAGCAGTTTTGACATATCATTAGGGGTTGTCACTAATCCTTTGTTCCACAAAAACAAAACTCTAATGTATCTTCCTAGGGGCCAGTGCATCAGACAAGTTCTCTTTTCTTTAGCTGAAGATTGAAACTTCTTTTTATAGAAACTCAGTATAAGAGTCCCCCAGACAGGGCCACCACCCCATCATTGTATAAATGCTGTGTCACCAATTAACCTCAGCTGAATCATTCTGCTTTTCCAGGGTCTTCCCTCCTTTCCTCCTATTCTACCTTCACTCTGTTTTTGTCTTTTGAGATCCAACTCCTTATATTTAAACGGAGTAAGTAGCTTTGAAAAGCCAATCAAATCAACACAAATATTCTAAGTTTCCATGTCATGGCAAGGATAAGTTCTTAGGAGATAAACAAGAAATCACATATCACTTGAGACTACTGAGAAATCGACCTTTTTAAAAGTTTCTATAGTGCATTTGTTAACAACAGCTCTTTACTGGCCTTGGATGATTTCCATTAATGAGTGTGAATCATGCCCTATTAACAGTGACCCACATGTACAATATGTTTTTCTCCAGAGAATTGTAATGTACAATTTCATAGAGGAGATTCATCACAGTGGCAATTTTCCTTATGGGGATACAGTCTGAAAAGAGACATGTAAATTTTATTTCCCCAAAACTTTATATCACTGAATGCTAAAAAACATATCACATACTACAAATTAATAATAATAATAATAATAATAATAATAAAAGAAGGAAAAGAAAAGAAGAGAAAAGAAAAGAAAAGTAAATTCATCTAAGAGAATAGTATTTAGCTGTTTTTTTCTTCTTTTTTCTTTTCTTTTTTTTTTTTTTTTTTAATTTGTAAAGGAAAAACACTGGTAAGAATGTTACATGGAAACCCAGGTAGAGGTTTCTGGAAGGCATTTGGCTAATATTTTTAAGAGAGTATGACTTCTTGAGAGCTGTAATATCTCTAACCCTAAAAAGCATCAAGATTGTTAAAAAAGAATCATATGTAAAATGTACCCCACATAGACCCACTAACTATCAGAATGAGACAGGGGATTCAAACAATAAGGAAAAGTTAGGGGGGAAAACCCATATTTTCATCATATAACAAAGAGCCTCATAAACTTTCAGGAACCATGTACTAATAAACCTGTCTCCATAATTTATCAATTAGGAGTCATAAATGATAATTTTAGCAGTTTATGCAAAAGGATTAAAGTGACAATTTGCAAAGAATTAGTAAAATAGGATCTTATGGGTTCATCAATCTGTGTGTTTCCACAAGATAAGGAAATTGGAAAAAAAAACAGGGATGAAAACCTTAGGGAAAATAAATATACAAGCTGGATTTAGGCATACATGAAAAATAGGACAATCTAAGTTAAGTGTTGTGATATACCTTGTGATTCTGGTTTACAGCATTTATTTTTAAGAAATTATTTCTTTACATATCTGTATATCTCAGCTACTGTTAACCATCATGGCAGGATCTGAGTTTCATTCATCCTTGGATTTCTTGTTCCTGGCATTGTTCTGAATAATTAGAGATACTCCCAAGAGTTATCACACTGATTCCAAGCTACCTCCTTTTGAGCAGGGGTGTCTGCTTTTTGTTACCCACTGTAACCTTAGTCTTGTTTGTAGCATGAAGAACACCATAGACATTACATAAATATTTATGGAATGCGTAAAGAAGTGAATGAATCCTGGCCTTCAGGGAAGTGGGTCATAAATGCCTGCAATAAAATAATAAGATGTGAAACATGAAGGCTCATAAAATTAATTGAGGAACTTGAGATGCATACATTACAGGCTGCTCTACAGTGAAGTAGACACTGCCATTAAAAAAAAAAAAGTCAGGAGGAAAACCACAAAGGAAAACTATCCCTTGGTGTCCACCTGGCCCCCACTTTATCACTGTCTTCTGTTATGCTGTGAACCAAGAAATGAGCGAAAGAGTAACTGAGTGCCTATTCTGATCATGTTCCTCTCTCTCTGTAGACATCTACACCAGAGTTACATTGTGCTTAGCATGTTTTGAGTAATCTGAGAATGACACATTTCCTTTTGAGTCAAAAGAAAAAATGGTGAGAGCACTAGGGTTTGGAAGTTTGGAGATGGATTCCCACAAGCGAGGGGGGGAAAAAGTAGACATCGATCTCCCTTGTGCTGAAAACGAAACAAACTTTTTGACATGATTGGCTGAATTAACAAGTAAACAAAACCCAGGAAGTACACCTCACAACACCGAATATTTCTTTTGTTCCTTGTTTTCATATTGAGTATATCATACAGCTTACATCAACTTTTAATGTCACAACTTATAAGTGCTCATCCAGTAGGCAGTCTATGGGTTGGAAATAGAGAATGTGAACCCAAATATTAATGCTCAGTTATATTATCCCCTCCCCCCTTTTCTCTTCCTGATCTATCCCATTTTTTTCTTGTCTCCATGGATCCAAGTGAAGCACATACACTTAGCAGCTGAGATAATTTTATTTATTGATCCACTGACTTTAGGCACTTGGACTAGAGCTCCATTAGTAGCTGCAAATGGGTACTCCTCTGAGCCCAGAATTCTAAAGAAAAGACACTTTAGACCAACATGTAAATTGCCTGGAGGGAGGCAAGAGACTGCTGCATCCATTATTCCCATTATTGGGCAATTTGTCAGTAACCCAGAAAGCAGAGCTGCTCCATTTCAAGTCAAAGGAGACACAAGATCGTCCCCAAGGCGAGAGAAGAGGAGACGAATTGGAAGAAATTGATTTGTGACGCAATGCCAAATGACAATGTTACGGAGCAAAGGGAGCCCTACAGTTCTCCAAAGGTGGGAGAGGAGAGAGAGAAGAAAAAAAAAAGGTGTTTGCTTGTCCATAAATAATGCAAATATGGAAGTCTCTTTTCTTTCATCGCGTGTGTGTAGGCGCGTACGTGCTTCAATCCCCCCACAGTATTGCTGTAGAACTAGTCTCAATAAAAAAAAATCAACTGAAGATTTTTGGTTCAAAGACTAAGTGAGTGGGTGAGGTGCATTTAGTTTTGATCTTTGACAACAACACCTACCAACAGAATATCAGAGAGAATGAATGAAGACATCCTGCTGAGGTAGGAACACACACACACACACACACACACACACACACACCATCACACACACCCGGAATAACCCAGTTGCTGCTACATTAAAACCCAAATCTCTCCTCATTACAAAGGAGCTCATGTCTACAAGCTAGTCCACTTGTTCACTCCCTGTTTTATCTGGCACTGGTCCCTGAACAAAAATCAATCTCCAATTCCTTTTAATGTTTAGCACTAAATCCAGAAAGCAAAACAAAACATGGGAGTTTCGCATTTATTATGGAACCTCTTTTATCTGGCTGGAGGGCAGCCTTCTAATCAAGGGAATGAGTAAACAGTCATTTACTTTCAGGGAGTAGAGGAGACAGCTCAATCTTCTTGAAGGCCAAGCAAACCAAATGGGCCCCCAATTTGTAAATCAAAACATTAGCAGCTTGTTAATCTAGCCTGGCAATTATTAAGATGTGAAGAAGTTTGCATTACTGTGTTATTGATGGAAGTTTTAGGTGGGAGCAAACTACTTACTTTTCTTTCTTTGCGGAAGAAAAATATCTAGCAACTGAGATTACAAGACCCTTTGGGGGGCAGACACCTAGGAAGCTTTTGAAAATGTGTGTTTTCTTGTTTCTCAAATACTAAAAAGAAACAAAGAAACAGCACCCAAAACAACAAAAGGCTTTACAAGGTCGCCTCATCGTTTGTTCAGATATATGGTGTCATATGAGGATGGGCAAGACGTATGGGACTGGTTGAGGATGTCCCATCCAAGCTGAATAATGTCAACATTGCATTTTACTTTCCAGGCAGATGGAAAGACACACACACACACCCACACACACACACACACACACCATCCTGGGTATATCCAGAGCAAACTGTTTTCTGTGTTTTCACAGAATATGACAGCTATTTCTTTGTCAATAGCAACAACTGCATTTGTCTGCACTTCTTCACCTACAACTCAAATTTGCCAAAGTCGAAAGCACTCTTTATCTTATATAGGGTAGCAAATGTGAACCTTATACTTCTTGTGGTAGAAATGCAAGGATAGAGGACGTTTGGATGCAACCAGCTGGACACCCCCCGTTTGATTGGGAGGCTCTTTCTGATGGGGCTTTTACTTATGCTGTCATTTTACAAGCCTAACTCAAAATAGTTCCACGTTAATTTTTACTCCGTTACTTTTCCTTGGGATTTTTTAACTCAGTGAAACTGAGGGCAGGTGAGCGACTAGGGGTGGAATGAAGATGCCTGCTTTGTGCATCAGCTGGTAATTAAAAAAAAAAAAATCTAAGATGTAATGCTTTAGAAAGGTAGTAAAAGAATACAGAAGCAAATATTTCTACAATGTCCGTGGTAAAGACCGTAAAAACAAATCTTCCACGCCAGAAGCCAGAATGAAGGGAAAATTGGTAGATTTGATAAATTGAGGAAAAAAGTATTCCAGAAACCCAGGTAAAAGAGAGACTCTGAGGATGTTTGCACTAAGGTGGCATCGATATCCTTCACAGAATGAAAGCTCCTGAACATTGTTTCTAAAAAAAAAAAAAAGATGGACATCTCTGCTCTTGTGCGTTCAGTAGAATCACTATCTATTGTTCCTACATACTGTGGGGGCCCTGCTGAAATCATGGAGCCAAACCTAATCCTACAAGGAAATCTGGCAAAGGTGAATACCATCAAGGCTACAGCTTGCCACTGACCCGGGTGTAACTGCTGGAGTACAACGTCTACATGTAGCAAAAAACCAAGATGTATGCTTTAAATATCTTACGACTTGGGGAGCCCAGGTGGCTCAGTTGGCCAAGCATCTGATTTCGGCTCAGGTCACGATCTCCTGGCTCATGAGTTGGAGCCCCGCCGACGGGCTCTGTGCTGACAGCTCGGAAGCTGGAACCTGCTTCCGATTCTGTGTCTCCCTCTTTCTCTGCCCCTCCCCTACTCATGCTCTGTCTCTCTTTGGCTTTCTCAAAAGTAAATAAACATTAAGAAAATTAAAAATAAATACATAGACAATTCAATACCTTGTAGCTTTACTTGTCAATTGTACCTCAATAAAGCTGAAACATAAAAAAAATCCTGAGAGATGTATACATGATATGAAAATACGATGCGTTTCTTGTAATCCTCCATCTCTAGCCATTTTGTCCATTTTTTCCTGTTCTCGCTTTTAGATTGTACAAAGACCACAAATTTCTCCCACAGCACGCTACAAAGTTGCTTCTCTCAAAACAAATACAAATTTTTAAAAATTAGAAGGTTCATATATTAAAATAATAAATAAATAAATAAATAAATAACAATTAGAAGGAAAAATAAATGAGATGAATTAAAAACCAACATGAAATTAGAAAAAATTATTATTTTGCATTTTCTATGATTGAATACCTGTGAACCCCAGCTGAACTTGATTTTCCCTTAGCATTTAGAATCGGTCACCTTAGCCGTGTAAGCTTCTTTTTTCTGGAGAAATCCGTCTTCCCATTGTCTTTTAGGAGCATCCCTAAAGAGAGCTGGAATATTTCAGGAACCACCTGCTTTTAGTGTCTGCATGCCACACAGTAAGTACAATGTACACACCAGACCCAAGTTATTTTTTCTGTAGTTAGAGGAGCTCCTTTGTAGATTGGGGTGGGTGTGGAGGAGGGAGGAGCAGGCAGCAGTTAGAAACGCAGGGAATAGGGGGGCGCCTGGGTGGCGCAGTCGGTTAAGCGTCCGACTTCGGCCAGGTCACGATCTCGCGCTCCTTGAGTTCGAGCCCCGCGTCGGGCTCTGGGCTGATGGCTCAGAGCCTGGAGCCTGCTTCCGATTCTGTGTCTCCCTCTCTCTCTGCCCCTCCCCCGTTCATGCTCTGTCTCTCTCTGTCCCAAAAATAAATAAACGTTGAAAAAAAAAATTAAAAAAAAAAAAAAAAAGAAACGCAGGGAATAGAAGTCAGCGGCTCATGGAATGTCTTTGCTTGTGGGCTTTTCAAGTCTCTGAAGAAATGCCAGGGAAAAGGGGGCGGGTCTCCACCACTTATGGGATCTTCAGTATTGTCGTGCTCTAGCATGGGCAGATCTTCTTTAGTCCCTTTCCCTCTCTTTATATTTCCTTATTCTAAGAAATTTTACACGATCTTTCAAAAGGATTTAAGCATTAAAAATAACGCAGGTTTCAGGGGTCCCCGGGGGCTCAGCTGGTTGAGTGTCCAACTCTTGATTTCGACTCAGGTCATGATCCCCGGGTCTTGGGATTAAGCCCTGCATCTTGCTCTACGTTGAGCGTGGAGCCTGCTTAGGATTCTCTCTTGTTCTCCCCCTGCTCCCCTCCCCTGTTCACACACTCCATCGCTAAAGTTAAAAATCAAAAAAAAAAAAAAGAAATGACACAGGTTGCAAAAGCAAACTTATGCCTTGTTTTGTATTCCAGCAAACTTGTGTTTTTTACTCAACCATACAACTTCTCTTTAAGATAAGAAGAGTTGATTATCTGCTTAAATAGAACCAGAGCACGAGAGAAAATACAGAAAGAGAAAATGTACAAAAACGAACAAACAACAACCACAAAACAACCAACCAACCAACAAAACAAACAAAAAAACCGGTATCATGCAATGTACCAAAAAGTATTTGGTCACATGTATTTTTAGTTCTTAGGAGTATAGCCAGATCACACTTCAAAAATGTTAGCACCGATGAGAGTTGACATTTAGCTACTTTTTTATTATGTCACTTTGTTATTTCATAAGCTCAGTAACATCAGTTCCATGAATACACAGCTGTGCATTGCCTCTCATAGCGGGTTATGATACAGGTGTGCACTGTTTTGTCTTTCCATTATGAATTAGCTGTTTGCAAAACAGTGAAATATGGAAAGTGCACCTGCAGAGTCACTCTTCCCTACTTCCGGTGCATTTTCACCATGTTTTCCCAACGCCTACGTGTTCTTCTTCCCTCCTCGGTGAGGCCAGAATTTCCCAGACCCTTTTGTTTAATGAAGGAAAAGGTTATGCATGGATTTATGCTAAAATGTTAGAGGAGTTAATATTTATTTCCCTTCCGTGCATTCCTAGAAAGGATGAAGCTTAGTCAAAAGTAAATAATGTTTACTGAATGGCAGGTTTCAGGCCCAGCAGCACTTGATAACAGCATTCTGCAGTCAGTATTCTTGATCCTCCACACTGGGATCCGACCGCATATTTTTGAAGGCACTATCAATTAGAAAGGTGTCTTGAAAAATCAAGTTACTGGCAAAGGAGAAAGCTATGCCTATTTAGCGATGATTCCCAGCAAGAGTCTCTCCAAGCTGATAAGTAGTTTTGGCTTCTTGCAAGCCTTCTTACAGTCCATTAGGCAGAATTAGTGTCCCTTGAGATACAACACTCACTGATGATCACATTGTTGATACAATTAAGATCCCCACAACTGGGGGCTTTAAATACCTATTGTTGTGTTTTTGTCATTTCCTGAAATTATTCTTTTTTTTTGGTATTTTTCTAAGCATAAGGTTCACAAAAAGGTGAATGTTAATCGCAACATTTGAGAAAAATCCCTTAGCTCATTATGTGTGATGAGTATATGAAAAAGAGGCTTAAACCACTACCAGAAACGTTTCTTGTGACTTTCTAGTTAATTATGATAACTTCCGGAAGAGAAAAAAAGGTAACTTTGAACTTCGTGCCTTTTGTAAGTAACCTCAAGCTAGGAAATCTGCTCTTATAGATTTAAACGTACTGCGTTTTCCTGACTTACATAACTATTAAATCATAACTTTGATTCTGCATTATCTTTCTCACAGTTTACTATTAACATAGCCAACAGTCTGATTAAGTTCATACCTCATCGAAGTCAATGGGGACTTTTAATGCTTAAGTACCTAAGGACTCAATTTGTAATTAATTACAATCTTTTTTAAATAAATTAAAAGAAAAAGACACGGATTCTATTTTTATATAATCTTTCTTTATTTAAAAACCAATTCACAACATATATAACCTAGTACAGCATCAACTTAATTTTCATAAATTTTATGCCAAAGAAAATGTAAGTCAAAATGCTAATTATTTTCAAACACTGACAAGTCATACTCAACTATATTTGCATTTTAAATATCAAATGTTCTATTCATTTTACTCAATACTTTTCCTTTTAAAAGGGATAAGATATTTAATGATGTTCATGAAATAAATTCATATGGTAAGGATGCATCTGATTAATGATTTTCAAAATAAAAATGATGAAATTAGGGGTTTTTCAACCTCATAAAGGCTTAATTTATTTATAAATTGTTTCCTATGTTCTCTAGAGAAGCTGTGCTCAATATATAGCATGAAACTAATGTCTATACAATTCCAGTTCAGCTATAATCTTTGTTTCAAATAAGTTTGGGAAGTATATGCAAGTGAGACTGAAAGCTCTTGGTAATTGATTTGATTCTACCCTGCACATCATCTGATAATAAAGGTTACCTGCATATTAGTTTGTCTTTAGGCAGAAACTAGTTGAAAAAATTTTACACACACACACACACACACACACACACACACAGAGAGTAAAACCTTGGTTTGTGAGCATAATTCATTCTGGAAACTCGCTTGTAATCCAAAGCACTTGTAAATCAAAGCAAATTTCAAGAACCATTGGCTCACTTGTGATTATGTGACAATCAGCATCACATACTACTGGTGTTGCAAGACATTGCTCATTTATCAAGTCAAAATTTACTAGAAATGTGTGCTCGTCTTGCAGAACACGCACAGAACAAGTTACGTGCAATCCAAACTTTTCGTATATATATATGTGTTTTAATACATATATGTATATATATTTACATCTTGTTTTCAGCTTTTCCACAACTGTTTGTCATGGTGCAGACAGTTGCAACAAGTGCTCTGCTGTCCCAGCCTTTACACCAGCTTTGGCTGCTTCCAGGGAAAAACAAATACAGTAACACAATGAAGGATAATGCCTTACGCATTTCAGCCTCTTGTTTTAGCTTTTGTTGGCTCCCTTCTTGCCAAGATCAACATACAGGAACTTTTAAGTTGCTGCTCAAGTGCCGACAGGGAACAAATGGTCATCCTAAGTTCCAACATGTACCGGTGTTTGTTCACATAAAAGCAAGCTTCTCCTTCTTTCTTTTTTGTGTTGGTTTTAAACCAGGGGCCGAACAAAAACAAATACGCTGGAAAGCGTGACAAAGAGGTTTCTCACACCTTCGACACAGCAGTAGGCATAGGGCAAGTGCTCTACGAACACTCACAGGTGCTGTCTTTCCATTTGATGATATACTATGGGCCTGTATCCTCATATGATATTTCTCATGCAGATACTAAATGCTCCCACAGCTAATCATTCACGACGCCTACAAACAGTTCTTCATCCCCAAGACATATCTCTCCCTCCCTGTCTCACTCTTCGCAATCTGGCGTTTGATCTACTGACCCACTTCTCTGCGGCCATGTGTGGGACACACCTGCCTGTGGTTCTTCAGGAAGTATTTTAACTTAAAGCCAGCTCCGAGAGAACTGTCGTGGTGATCTCTTAGGCGAGATTAATTGTATGGCTTGCCAGCCTCTTGGCCAAGTTTATTGCTACTAATAAATCACAGTCGGGCCACCCACTCTCTGTGACTTCTCTCTCTTTTGATAGCATCCAGCTACTCTCTGTCACCCTCACTGGCACGACGCTCAGGATTTAATAGGTCTTGCTCCTGCCTGTTCGTTTTGAGGACTCCTACTAATTTCGATGTACAATTTCATGCTCGTGTAGAATCAGTGGGAAGATCCCGAAGAGTTAGCCCAGGCTGTCAAATCAGTTGAATTTGAATAGCTATTATATGAAGGAAATTAAACAATCAACCAATTAAGGGGGGAAAAGTCATTTATTACCTGTATCTTCTTCATACATATGAGAATTTTAAAGCAGGATTATTTCATTGTGAAGATATTCTCTTATTAAAATTTCTAGTGTAGGAGCACCTGGGAGGCTCAGTCTGTTCAACCTCCAACTTTGGCTCAGGTCATGATCTCACGGTTCATGAGTTCGAGCCCGCTTCAGGCTCCATGCTGACAAAGCCTGGAGCCTGCTTCAGATCCTGTGTCTCCCTCTCTCTCTGCCCCACCCTTACTCGTGCTTTCTCTCTCTCTCTCTCTCTCTCTCTTTCTCTCTTTCAAAGATAATGCACATTAAAAAATAAAATAAAACTTCTAGTTTATATTGATATTGACAAGCAGGGTATCCTAGATTTCCTGAGATTTCTTTTAAGTATTGTTAACATCTACAAACTTTAGACTGTCACATGGATGCTCAACTTTAGAGCTGCCGGGGTTTAGGGTTGTTGCTAATCTATACAACTCTTTTTTCCCCCACTTTTCTTTTCAGCAGGTGTGTAAGCCCATGTTTCCTTACTTGTTCTTGACATATTCTTAGAGAAGTAAGTTTTGTCAACCTAAAGTTACAAATATAAAGGTAGTTTCAGATATAATGTCACATAGCTCAAAATAAAGACTTCATGTTTTGAATAAGGTATTTGGATTTACCAAGCCCCTATCCCTTTGTTTGACAAAGATGAATCAAAAGCCAAATACTTTGATTTGACATTTATCAATCCAAACTCTTACTTGCCTCACCAAATGCATCTTTGCTCATAAAAGCAATCTAATCCTGCTCAAGTTCAACTAGCAATAATACACTCAGGTAAGATAGCTACTCATCTCTCCTTCTCTCCCTATATCTAACCATAGAGGATTTTGATGAATCTGGTTATCTCATTCCCCATTTCCAGTGACTGCGAGCCAATGATCCCCTAGTGCAAAATGAAACTGGACAAAACCTGCTGGAGGCTTCTGGGGAAATTTTGTACCTTTATGAGAGAGAGACAGAGAGAGAGAGAGAGCTAGAGAGAGAGATTTAGACACAGCGTGTACAAGCAAGTGCCAGTATGCCCTAGAAAACCAGGGGATGGGGGGGGGGGGGAGAAAGAGAAAGAAATGTGAGAAGTAACTATCTCTACTTTCTCCTTATTCCTTCATCCTCTTGTATCTTCTTTCCTTGGCTATTGTTCTGGTAGCTTCAAAACTCTCCAGGCATCTTCCAACCACGTATGGAAGCCAGGCAAATGGGGGAAGGTTGGCCTGGACATCGTCTACCCAGTGAATTAGGCAATCCGAGGAAATACCACTCTTGCGCACCTTGTAATGCAACTTGCGTTTATCTGCTCTGTTTTCTCTTTAGTTGAGACCAAAAATATCATTGTTGATGCAAAACCAAAATCTTTAGAGACCAATCCAAATTGGAGACACTCAGTGTCTGCATATTAAAGCCCTGTGTGGGAAACTTTTAAATGTTTATGAAGCAGAATGTAGGGGAGGTCCAGGGATGAGAAACTAACTTTCCTTACAACATGTGGAGCCTATTTTCCCAGAAATCTATCTCTGATACAGGATAACTATTCAAACTCCATTGGTCTAAACTACAAACCCAGTTACCACCTGTGTGTCGCCTCAGCATGTGAGTCATGCCTTGATTATGGAACTCATCACGTGTTTCTGTAAAGAGAACATTTGTTTGTCTTCCTAGCTGGTCTGTAAGCTACTTGATATTTTTATAACTGAAGTAGCTTTCTTTTGGTATGCACTCAGAAAGTTTTGAATGAAGCTGGAAAGCCATAGAAATGTAAAGCCTTTTTACAGGCTTTTCCCTTCTCAATTTTAACTATGCATAGGGGACAGAAGCTAATTCACAGAATTAATTTTATATATATATATATATATATACACACACACACACACGTTTTATATATATATGTATGTGTATATATGTATATATATAATGTGTATATATAATATATATACATTATACATGTACTATATATATGTATACATATATACATTATATATACACATATATAATGTATACATATATATACATTATACACACACACACACACACACACACACGAATGTTGATGCTGAAACCCTACGTTATTTTGTCTCAGGAATTAGTAAGCAGGGTTGGAAATCAGAATTCTTTTGATGAAACCTCACAGGTATTTCTGTTGACCAGTTTTGAGAACTTCTTAACAATGTGAAATACTGAAGCAGTAACAAATTTTACCAGAAATTCTAGATGGTTCCCACTAATATATTAACTGAAAAATAGGAGGATGGTCAACAATGAATGCCGTCCTCTCTAGTGTCTCAGATGACATCTAATGCAAACAACGACACACTCAGCAACTTCTGTGGCATTACAACAAGCCTTCGGGACCCTTCTTATTCTCTTTATTATCTTGTTAGCTTTCGTATCATTTTCTCTCAGCAGGCACTTACCTCACTGTCAGCCTAATGGATTTCCAATTGGGAAAGTGCAATATTCAGCGCTACCAAAAGCAGGTCATTTCAGGGGTATGCCTGTTGGAAGGTTTCACTTATAATCCTTGAATCGTTGAAATAGCAATGAGAGTGACTTAAAGCCCAAGTGACAGTTGTACCTTCAGTTACTAAGACTGTGTCTACTCAGGGCAAAGTGAACTGAATCTCCATCAGAAAGAAAAATAAGGGCCATTCTCAGCCAGAGAGTTCATTATCATGATATTTTTCTGTGATGCTTCTAAATTGTCTTTGTGGATGGACCTGAATTCATCAGTTCTTTATTCAGCTCTATTTCGCTGTAGTTGTTTAAGATCATTTCTAGAATAAGGGTCTCAGTGAAGATCCTCAAAATATATTCAAATGAATGGAAAGTTGTGGTTACAATACGCTATGAAAATAGCCTCTCCTGAGCAACTTAAATGAAGGTCGACCAAGAAAGGCAGCAGCCTGGCACATGAAAAAGGACATGGTCCTTGGGATTAGATCCCTGGCTCTGCAAAGCAAGTAATTTAATTTTCCTGAGCCTCCGTTTTCTAATCTAAAAAGCAGAAACAATATTTATCTTAGATGATCATTTTGATGACAAAGAGAAAACACCTATTACAAAGTGTTCGGTATGTGGTAAGCAAGCACACTGTACAAGTCAGCTCACTTCCTTGTAATTATTAGTATTTACTCTATTTGCAAATGATTTGGCAGAAGTTCCTGGTGGATATATGACTGTATTACTGTATGTTGCATGGCCAGATTAACGTGGAAACCTAACTCTAAGGTGGCAAAAATAATTAGCATAGTATAAATATAGCAAAAGAATAACAACCACACTAGGTAATTTTATCTGTTCTTGAAGAATTTATCAAGAGTTCAACCATCATTCAGGGACTCTATGCATGATTTGAATTCTCATCACTTTCTGAGTTAAATCTACTTAATGAATTTATTATTCTATTTTTCTTAAAATTGTGAGTACGCTTAGTCAGAAGGGTTCTTTTTTGAACTGTGAAGCATAAAAATACCTGAAGATAGAGCTCTTGACTTCACAGTTTATGAACTAATAACAAACTAAGATTTTTATATCACTAGTAAATAAAAACAGTAATAGGGGAAATAAGGTTAGACACAGTTAAACATGATCGAAGACTTCACGGGATGTCTTCCATAATTGAAAAAATTACAAAACAAAAAGTGAATGTTATTGATGAATTAATTATGGATTAGATTCTTAGTGGGAAATAATCACCTAAGGGATACTTTGAGGATCTTGAAGGGCGAGTAGAGTTTATACAGCCATATATGATGTATGATTACATTTTAGGCAGAGAGACAAGTGTGGAGAAAAAAATCCTGGAGTCACAAAACTCCTTGATACTTTCATTGAAACTTACAGGCAAGAACAAGGTTAGCAAGGCTGATTCAGGCTGGATCATAAGAGACCAATCAAGGAAAAGATTAATAGAAATTATATAGTGGTTTAAGGTACATTTTGACTTTTAAAGTGACAACAGGTGTATATACTGATGTGCACAAAAGGAAGAATACACAGATTAAAAGTGTCGAAATTAAAAGTGGGGGGGGATGCATGAATAGCTGATGGGGATTAAGCACCCAGGGTGATGAGCACCCCATGTTGGAGGGAAGTGCTGAATCACGAAATTATGCACCTGAAATTAATATCATACTGTATGTTAATTAACTGGAATTTAAGTAAAAACTTTTTAGAAAGTGTATACATTGAACTGCATAAAAATTTAAAACACCAAAAGTCAACAGAGACTTGGAAAAATATTTAACACATACACTAGACACATTTCAGAATAAACAGCTTTTAGGAATCAATAGAACAATCAATTTTTAAAAAAATGCTCTGAACAACAAATAGCCGATGTTGTTAAAAGAAAAATTCATCAAATGAAACATAAGAATTACAAATAATCACATGAGAAATTTAAACTACAGAATAAATAATGTAAATTAAAACAGTATAATTGTTTTATCTTTGATGCTGTTAAAAATTTAATTTAATGATAATATGATATGTATCAATGAAAGTTCCAAGAAAAGGCAATCGGGGCACCTGGGTGGCTCAGTTGGTTGAGCACCAACTCTTGACTTTGGCTCAGGTCATGATCCCAGGGTTATGGGATCAAGCCCTGCATTGGGCTCCACACGGAACAAGGAGATGGCTTGAGGTTCTTTCTTCTTTCTTTCTTTCTTTCTTCTTTCTTTCTTTCTTTCTTTCTTCTTTCTTTCCTTCCTTCCTTCCTTCCTTCCTTCCTTCCTTCCTTCCTTCCTTCCTTCTCTCTCTCTCCCCTCTCCCCCTCTCTCATTGTTTCTTTCTCTCTCTAAAATAAAAAATAATGGGGCATGCCTAAGTGGCTCAGTGGGTTAAGGGTCCAACTCTTGATTTTAGCTCAGGTCATAATCATACAGTTGTGAGATTGAGCCCCACGTCTGGGCTCTGTGCTGACAGCCTGGAGCCTGCTTGGGATTCCTTCTCTCCCTTTCTCTCTGCTCCCCAATTCACTCTGTCTCTTTCTCTCTCGCTCGCTCGTGCATGTGATTTTGCTTCCACTCTCACTTTTTCTCTCAAAATAAATAAATACACATAAAAAAAAAGACAAGGTAATGTCACAATGTCACACATATTTGGTAATTAAGATAAATTTCTTCTTTACCAAAAAAAAAAAAAAAAAAAGAAATGTTTAATATGTATTGTTTCCTTATATCCCCATAGTCTAAACAGTACTAAATGCAGGAATTTGTTTTTAGCAAATTACTACAATTGTGTCCAAGGATTTTGTCCTTAGACATGTTCGTTATACTGTTATTAATGAAAACTTTGAATTATTGAAAATTCATTTGAGGCAGGGCCATCAGATACAGCAGGCACTTGATTACAGAGAGCAGCAATTCATGTCACCAATGATACAAATAGATAGTTCTAGAATTTTTCAAAGTGGTGGGTCTTATTCGAGATACTATTTATATGAATTATTATATATATACCCACACATACAAAAGAGAACTACGTTTATACATTAAAATTGATGCTGATGAAAATGCTCTTAATATGAAACTATATTAACATATCAAATGACAAAAACAGCTTACAAAACAATATATACATTCTTCAAAAAAAAAATAAAGACAAATATATATAAATAAAGCACACATATACTTCCAGTACAAAAGTCTACAAGTAGATACAGATTACTTTTTTAAAGTCATACGGATGATAGATTTGTTGTTATTTTATGTTCTTCTCCATTTTCCAAATGCACGTTGTATTCATGTATGATTATTAAATTATGGAAACTAGGTAACGGACAGAATAAAATAATCAACATATTGAACATTTGTTGTCCATATTTTCACTAGAGATAATATATATTGAATTAGGAGAATACCAATAAAAGTAAGGGCATGAGTGGGAGAGAATTTTATAAAACATTCTTTTTAGAACTTACAGGAGAATCTAGATTGGGAAATCTGCAGATACATAATTCTTACAATAGAAGATTTTGAGGTCTTTCCTAAAACTTTTAGGAGATTCATTAGACTCTAAAGTTCTATAGGAAGATGTCCATTTCTAAAGGGTTTTTAAAATTTTTGTACACTAATATGCTGCCAGTTAGCTTGGGTGAATATGCCAGGCGTATTCACGTTTTTAGAAGCAATGAGAGTAGAATTTGTCCATTCTGTGTTGCCTGGAAGGTTACTATTCCAAGTTCACTGCCTCAGTTTACGGACAACAGGGGCTCTTGTTCAATCCAAGCACAGTGCAAATTCTAATACCTTTGATGTAGTGATGTCACTGAGCTGGAGACACTCGCCGAGTAAGATTTCCTCAAGGGGATCTCAATTAGTCTTCTCAGAAAGCCCTAATAAAAGTCAAAGAGAAATTCTCTAATTGTAAATTTAAATCCTCCTGACAGGCCCTTCACATAGGAGAAGCTTGTTTCTCATGTTTGAGGATCATCACCATCTCTCCCGCCCTTCAAGTTCCTGCTTTAAAATGTACAATTGTCTCTTGGAGTTATTTATATTTGGATGGACATTCTTGCAAAGTGATTACCTAAGGACCTTATTTCTCTCCAGTCCTTACCCTCAGAAACACACACATATAGTACATATCCCAGACAGCTTGAATTTTCTTAATTATACCTTTCATGTTTCGGGGGGGGGGGATATTGCAGAGCAAATGCCCCTTTTTCAAATGTTTAAAAATATTGCAGTGAGGCCCCGTCTTTGATATTTCTCTTATGCAAATACAATGAGGTGTTTTTGTTTCTTTGTTTCTTTGTTTGTTTGTTTCCAGCTTGAGCTGGAGCCCAAATTCATTTTGCCACAGAGGAAGTTACCTTGATACAACAGTAGTGTCCAAGTAAAGTATCCCGCAAGGCTTCCTAGAGATATAGGACAGAAACATTCAACAGAATGAATTACGTTTCCATTGTATGGTTTACTAAATACATTTGAAACACATGCCATAAGAATCTAAAAGACAGAGAGAGAGAGAGAGAGAGAGAGAGAGAGAGAGATGCAGTAAGTTAGTACACACATGGCAGAAGGATTGTACAAATCCTGGGGTATTTACTGTTCCGATGTCTTCTCTCTCATAGTGCTGAGGGTACTTGGGGTCAATGACACCAATGACACGTTCTGAGGGTTGCAAGGGTAAGTCTGCCTGATCGTATCTGTAGCTCACCAGTTAGCTGGCTCAGCAGCACTGGATTTTATGTGCTTCTTGGGGAGAGGACACGTGGCACCAGAAAGGTTGTCACCAGTGGGAAGCTTAATTAAGACTTCCCTGATTATTGCGTGTCTCATATGCCTTATGTATATTTAGTCTATCATAAATATTCAATGCCTAAGATACCTCGTGTATATTTAATGCCTGATGAACATTCACTGGCTTTTACATTTAGAGCCTCGTGTGTATCATCTTTAGTGTCTGGCGTATATCAGGACTCATTTTGTCTTCTCATCACTTTCTATGTTCATGCAAATGTACTACTCAACAGCCAGCCCCTCTTAGGAGTTTTATCAGACCCATCATCTGTTTCCTTTATCCTCAGGAGGAGTTTTGAATGTTCTCAATCAATACAACATTGCACGTGACAGATTAAAAATATTTGTAGCACGAAGCCAAAATATAAGACAAAGCATCTTCTTTTTCCTAAAAGTACCCTTAGAATATAAGAGAGTGATCTTATATTGTAGTTTTATAGCACAATTTTCTTAATTGCTTTCTTTTACTTTTTTAAAAAAATAATGTTTACTTTTGTTTTTGAGAGAGAGAGAGGGAGAGAGGGAGGGAAGGAGGGGCAGAGAGAGAGGGAGACAGAATTCGAAGCAGGCTCCAGGCTCTGAGCTGTCAGCACACAGCCTGATGTGGGGCTTGAACCCACAAAAGGTGAGATCACGACCTGAGCCAAAGTCGGATGCTTAACTGACTGAGCCACACAGGTGGCCTTATTGCCTGCTTTCTTTTGGACAACAGCATGTCATTTGCCAGGGGTGGGGGGGGGTGGGTGGTGAAGGCCAGAAAATATATGAAGTGTCATTAGTGTGTGGTAGGTTTACATGGTTCATCTGAAGAATTCATACATCTATATGTACCTGCACACACATACCTATATACATATGGAGGCAGAATTTTCACGGCTGCTTTCATATTTAGTAACAATTCTTGTGTGAGTGACTTTAACTTCATCACACTTTTTTTTTTTTACAAACTTTACAAAGAAATACGGTAAAGGCTTACATCATGCAGATCACATAGATACAACTGCAGGGTGAATGGCAGAAAAATGTCCAAATGCCCTACAAAGGATGATGTGTATGCTTGGGCATATGTTCTCAATAACAATGTCATACACAGTTTTACAAGGGCCATCTCGCAAAAACAAACAGACAAAAAACAAATAAATAAGTAAATAAATAAATGAATAAAATTTTAAAAGAGAGTGTGTGCTTAGAGCTACAGAAGTAATGAAGTCACACAGTGATCTTGGCACTGATGAAGATATTGATGTTCAGGATTCACATCAAGAAGTTGAAAAAATTGTTCCATGATCTGAAACAATAGAAAGAGGATTTAAATTATGTCAAATAATAGGTTACTTTATATATGTTACTAAAACATAGAGTAAATATTAGAAGTGCACATGCAATGATCTCATCTGTCTCCTTAAATATTTACATATTCAAGTTGATCAAAAATATTTGTGTATCCCAATAATGCAAATATGGAGGGCTTTGTATGCAGACTCACCTTAAAATCTAATATCAGAGCTATTCTCAGTGTGATATATAATTATAGAACTCAAGAATAATATGAAAAACTGTGAAACATATTTCAAAAAGTGTCACCGCCCATTAGCAACTGTCAATAGTTTGTGGTATTCTCTAGACATTTCTTTAAACATACTTACATTTAGGGGCGCCTAGGTGGCTCAGTCAGTTAAGCATCCAACTTCGGCTCAGGTCATGATCTAACACCTTGAGTTTGAGCTCCAGCGTCGGGATCTGTGCTGACAGCTCAAAGCCTGGAGCCTGCTTCGGATTCTGCGTCTCCTCTCTGCCCCTCCTCTGTTCGTGCTCTGTCTCTCTTCTCCCTCTCTCTCAAAAAAAAAAAAAAATTAATAAGTAAATAAACAATAAATTTTAAAAAATGAAAAAACACACACTTACATTTATAGAATTAGTATCAAATGTATATATACATCTATACTTATATCTGTACGTATATGTACTTATGTAGTAACTTTTTACCATGTAACACAACTAGCAATCAAGTTCATTTTGTGCCAAGACAAGGCCTGTCCCCACCATGAAAATCCTGAAAAAGTGCTTCGAATTCTGCATTAGTATCGCAAAAGAAATTGCAAAACTCCACTTCACACTTTATTTGAGCTCCTTAAAGCAGTGCTGCCTTCCTAGGTTTATTGCTGACAATATGATTTGATTAATGATTTTTCTAGACAACTATCACAGGTACTCTGGTATTGTAGGCAAATGAAACATATTAAAATTTTGCTGAAAGTGGGAAACTAAGTGGCAATATTTTTATTTTGAAAATATTATGTTAAATGTCTTCAGGAGATTCCAGTAAAAAAAAAAAAAAAGCTACGGATAATACATGTTCTGTTTCTAATCAGTTTAGATATATTTTAAAAAGTGGCAGAATATAGCCTGCAACCTCAAGTAGTTATAATACTCTTCTGAAAATTAAAAAAAAAAAATTTACTGGGGCGCCTGGGTGGCTCAGTCAGTTAAGCTTCCGACTTCGGCTCAGGTCATGATCTCACAGTCTGTGAGTTTGAGCCCCGTGTCGGGCTCTGTGCTGACAGCTCGGAGCCTGGAGCCTGCTTTGGATTCTGTGCCTCCTTCTCTCTCTGCCCCTTCCCTTCTCATGCTCTGTCTCTCTGTCTCAAAAATAAATAAAAACATTAAAAAATATATCTTTACCAATTAATTTTAATGTGCGCAAACTGCTTACCAAGTAATAATAATCTCTCTCTGAACACCCTTTTTTATTAGTAATTAGATCAATCTTCAAATACCATTGTTCCCTTTCCAAACTGTGAGCCTCAAGCTATACATTCACGTTTGTCTCCAAAGTGTGTAAAAGGTACCTAAAATTCCAGTTTCTTCCACACAGATAGCAGTATGTACCAGTATATTTGGGGAAATATAGATACAACAAGCATCAGTCATTCAAGAATAAATACTATTATTTTCAAACTGACAGTGCATATGATTTGGGTATAAAATAGAAAGCATATATTAAAAATCAATATCCTTCATTTTCCATTCAGGAGTCCAGGATCATCAGTGTATTCCAGGTCAAAGATTACTCTCTCTGGCTTCTGGCTATGAAACAATTCTGAAAATTATTAAACCCCATACATTCTGGCTGAAGTGCCAATGTCCACTCCAAAAAGGCCCAGAGATAAAAAAAAAAAAAAGGATAAAATTAGTCCTCAGATGGATGTGGCAGAGAAGGCAGAGGAATCTGTTTAAAATACCTCACTGCCATGTGACTATGCCCATATGCTGGGCACTGACACTGTTTATCAAGGATAGTCCTCAAAGATGTTCAGAAGAACCCACTTTGTGGATACTAAATCAGCCTCTCAAGTCTGCAGGATGGAGTTCAAAATTGCTCACGGACTCTGTCAAAGGTCTGCAATGGAGAATGGCATTTTCTTGTAAATATGGAACGCATAAATCATCTGTGATACTTTGTAAGGAGCTCCTCTAACAACGGTTACGGTAATTCCTAAGTGATTTTTCCAGTGACAAGTCCAGGACCCAGGAAGCAGGTTGAAACACGCAGTTTGTCTCAGGAAGTCAAGCGTGAGGCTTGCTAATTCAGTTTGATCACAGAAATGACAGCAAACATTGACTTCCAAATACAAGGACACATGTTCATCAGTCCAACTCCCTCTAATGCCGTCCCCCACCCCTATCAAGGTGTAGAATATTCCTTTGTGAATAGAAAGTAAGAAGTGTGAAAATTCACACCAATTGATGATGTGAAATAATGAGTAACCCCTCCTTAACCTCTATCTCTCGCTGAAAACAAATGTTCAAACCAGTAATTTGTGGACCAGCAGTAAGTGGGCACGTATGGTGAACTGAACTTACGATCAATTCAGTTCCCAAATTACATGGCCACTTGAGAATCATGAAATTTGAGACAGTGTAGAATTATGCAAAACAATGGTACCCAGATCCTATAAGCAGGGGAATCACATGAGTCTCTTCATGTAGCATCTTTAAAACAGAACCCGCCCAAAGGAGGTGCTCAATCAGCATTAGCTGTTACTTTAGTGTTGTTTATGTAATGAATGCTGTTTGCATTGTTTATGTTGACTAGTCTTGTTTATGTTGAATGACCTGGCTTTTAACACTTGGAAGTGTGTAATCCAGGGAGGATGAGTTTCATTCTGCTCTCCAGTCTCTATGATCTCAACAAACTCTAAAACAAGAATCCTTGGGAAATATAATTAGGTAGAAATAATAAATCAACATACTGATGATCTGAGCCAACCCAACCTTATATGGATTATCTGTCACCGAGTCCTTTCAATCTCTGCAGCAATATGGACACACGAAGTCCAAGATAGACTGGTATTGAGGCAGGGACTATGGCTACGTATGCTGTGTCTGTTCATTGCTGAGAAAACAGGCTATCTTATACACTGGTCTTTTTAAGGACATTAGCACTGGGCTGGAGTATTACAAGTCAAGGTAACTGAAGGTCATAACTTATATCAACCCCCAAAGAGCAAAGGCCCAGGTGATTAATCACTGTTGCTACACAGGGCAGTTACATTCTGTCTTGTTCTTAGTATTAGAAATTCATCAGACTATGACTAACAGTTACTGATTTTATAATTTTTAACTGAGCACTTTCCACAGTATTAGCTATATGTTAGTTGCTAGTCATGTTGGGGGAAATCTAGATAGAGCGGTTCCCCCATCAAACCACTTATAACCTTGTTGAAGAATCCGTGTTTGAGAGACTGACCTGATACTTCTTTCAGTAATGTAAATTAAAATATAATTGTCTATGGGCCAAAGAACACACATCGACTTGTGTTTTTTTTAACATTTTTTGTTGGCAGAAATGTAATTATTATTTTTTTTATTTTTTTTATGTTTATTCATTTTTGAAAGACAGAGAGCACAAGCAGGGGTGGGACAGAGAGGGGGACACAGAATCTGAAGCAGGCTCCAGACTCTGAGCTGTCAGCACAGAGCCCAACGCGGGGCTCGAACTCACGAACTACAAGATCATGACCTGAGCCGAAGTCGGATGTTCAACCGACTGAGCCACCCAGGCGCCCCAGAAATTTAATTCTTTAAGAATATAGCATCAAAGGTTTTGAATTTAGGCAATTGGTAGAATGATTGAATAAAGACCCACTTTTTTTTTTAAGTACATAGAATCACTAGATGAAATATTTTTAAAATCTTAAATATATAAGCAAGCTTGGAAGAAAATTGGTTTCAAAAATAAACAGGGCATCTCACAGTCACAGCAGTAAATGTGCAATATAGAGTACATGGGACTCAAGGGGCATCTCAATCTCAAATAGGCTCACACAGCTATTGTTGTTTGTGTATGCATTCAATTTTAAGGTGCCTCTTTCAGGTTTTATAGCTTAATTTTATTTTGAGATTATGTAAAACATTTTTACAGTTCAAAAGTCAAAATTATTTAAAAAGCTATGTTCAGGGAAGACACCTCCTCCTATAACCACCCTACTTCAACAGTCAACTACTTTCAACCATTTCACCAGTCTCTGGTTTATACTCACACCTGTATGTACACACACATACACACACACACTTATGTGTCACCCCATATATGCATATCTTAAGGCAGTATCTGTTCTATTTTCTGGAGTGTTTTCTCATGGCTTGCTGTTGAGATTTCTCAAAGACCTGTTTAATGTCTGTGAAGAGAATCCTATATTTTTTTTCTTGGTACATCTGTTGACATGGTAGATTATACATTTCCTAATACTGAAATATTTTTGAAAGATTAGGAAAAAAATCTTATCATTATATATTATTTTAATGTGCTGTTAGATTCTGCTTTCTAAGAAATTATTTAATATGTCACATTGATATTCATAAGTATGTTTGGTCTCTGGTTTCCTTTTTCTTTCTTTTTTTTTTTAATTTTTCTTCTGGTTTAGACTTCAAAACAAACTTACTTTACCTTAAATGTTAAAGTATTTAAAATGAGAATTTTCTTTCTTTTCCTATCTTCTGGAGCTATCTTAAATTATACTGGATTACCCATTTTTAGAAAGTTTGTTAAAATTGCTCTGTAAATCCATCTAGACTTGGTGCATTTTTATGGAGGTAGAATTCTGTGATAACTTTATCTCTTTCTTTAATAGACCTTTTCCCTAGAATATTATCAATTTCATGTAGGCTTACAAACATATTTGCATGCAATTTTATTTTACCTGAAATCTCTCATTTTTTACACTTTATTTAGTATACATTTTATATTTATATTTATTGAATTTCTTTGTGTTCTCTGTTCCTTATTCTTTCTTTTGGATATGTTTTATATTTAAGAAAGTTTTAGAGCTTTTCTAGTAGTAAATTTTTAATAATATATTTTATAATGTGTTATGTCTCTGTTACCTTCCCTAGACTTCTATAATGTGGTTTTACCATTTTAAATAAACTCTCCCCTAACACCACCTATGACCTATACATCAACCAATGAGTTTCTTCTTGTATTTTATCTTTTCTCTTTGGCCACTCTGTTTTAGCCATGTTACTTTATGTTTCTCTGTCAGAATATTTAACAATTACATGCTGCTTTCCAACCCTGTCCCCACTTTTGCTTCAATCTTATATCTACCATCAAATATATTAAATTGTCACAAAAAGTCCTCAAACATTAATGAAGAATGAAACTAAAATAAAGACAATATTGAACAAACAAAAATCAAGATTTGTTCACTCATTGATACTGAATCAAGCACTAAAGAAGATTCTGAAAAAGAAGGAATGTGATAGAGAACAAAGGAGTATGATACTGAACTGGTAATATGCGGATAAATTGAAATAAGCATCAACACTACAATAATGTGAAAATAACAACAATGACTAATTCTCGTGGGATTTAAGAGAAGATGGTGCTAAAATATTAGATAACAGTAGCATGGATAAGGGGAAAGGATAATTAGAAATAAACTATTCTGGGTACCTGGGTGGCTCAGTCAGTTGAGCATCTAACTCTTGATTTCAGCTCAGGTCATGACCCTGGGGTTGTGAAATCCAGCCCCATGTTGGGCTCCATGCTCAGCAGAGCCTACTTGGGATTCTCTCTCCCCCCTCTCTCCCTCCCCCGACTCATGGTCTCTCTCTTTTTCTAAAATAAAATTTAAAAAATTAAATGAAAACAATGTTTTAAAAGAAATAAACTATACCAATTGCCTTATATTGTCTGTGAAGGTAAAAATAATGATTAATTTTAGGAAGTTATGCCTTTTGTAATTGTAAAAGACATATCTGGTCATGTGGACAACTACAATAAATCTAGACAAAAAAATGTCATCCTAGAAAAAAATAAATCTGAAGGTATGTTAAGTAGGTATCTATCTAGAAATTTCTGCATTATTACAGAAAGCCCTTAGAAGGGATTATATTTACCTTATATGATTTTTAATATATTTATTGTTGATGTAACTTAAAACCCATCTTTGGTGGCTAAAAAATAATAAAAATGACTCAAAATTATGGAATCTTATAACACTGACAAAAATAGTACAAATATATAATTTCATACACCCATATTAATTTTAAAAGAGAAGATGGGCTGTTTCTCATATTCATATTTTGAGAGTTCAAATTTTAGAGAAAGAATTTTTTAAATTATAGTTATTATTTTATAGAGTTCATACTTGAACTCAATTTGTTAAATCCATAACACATGCACCCACATAATTTAAAAACTAATCAAGATTAAAAATAGCCTTTCAAAAGTTCCATTTAATAACTGCCAAATATCTTATTGATTTGAAAGAAGAAAACTACAGGTCAGTATATTTAGTAAGGGATTCTAACATTACCCAGAGGACTACAGAAGCTTTAACATTGGAAATACAGCTGTCCTCCCCACACACTGTGTTAAAGATGGAAAACAGAATGACAGATACCTTCACTGCTTGGGTAAACACTTGTAACTTACACTTGGTTAGATTCTTGAGTCTGTCAGGGAGTAGATATGATTACTACAAAGGGGCATTTTCAGAGTAATAACACCGATATTGGAAAATGTATGTCTAGATACAGACAGAAAAGAACAAGGTATCTAAAGATCCATTTTAGGTAGAAGTTTAAACTCAATGTTGTTATAATAGTGGGCAAAGGCCACTGAATGAAGAAATAATGTATTGTCTTTTAAAATCTGGTGAAATGTTTAAGTTACCTGATTCAAACCAAAGCACACAGAAAGTCAGAGGGAGCTTGGAAGATGGGAGGGAGAAAGGAAGAATAGAAAGAATGAAAAGAATTTATAAGAATAGTAGTCATTTTATGGTTTCTATTGATGGTCTTGCAAATTCACCCAATAAAAACATAAAATGTTAATCAACGTATTTAGAGCCACCCTATGAATATCCTGCAGAGACAGAGGCAGAAGCTCCTTAGATGGACGCTGGGGGCTCTGTGTATTCCTGGTTCCCTTTGCCCCCTTGTTTCCATGGCGCCATCTCGAAATCTAACATGGTAATTTGAGAGCCACAAGAAGAGGGCGGTTTAAAGAGACAACCTGATTTCCTGCCCATTCCACTCTTGCTGGTGATGGAAAGCAACAATGCTCTGCAGAGGCTCTAGGGAGAGGAACTACCCAAACACTAAGGCCCTGACACCTCTGAAGGGACATGCTCCAGTTAGGATGCATTCCCAGGAAAGCAGCTAACATTGGTGATTCTCACTCTAAGTGACATTTACTTATTACATGTGTTGAGTTTTCCATGGAGAACTCAAGAAATCTCAAACGGGATGAAGGAGGTTGCTTCACTACAGTGACTTTTAGAGCCTGACAAAGAGCTTTTAAACTTGCTCAGAAAATACACAAAACTGAGCCCCAAATGAGAAAGTGGTGCCTCCTGAGACATGGCCAAAATGAACATTAAAATAAGTCATCTTTACTCAGATATGGACAGTCTCTCCCTCACCCCTTTATCTTGCCTCCTTCTCACTTGGGAAAAAAAATATGTTGATGATTGCTCCTGACTGTATTCTCCCCCAAAAGTGGAAAGACTCCATTCTATAACCTTTCTCCACTCCAAAGCCATTCATTTATCTTTTCTATGAAGTCTTTTCCTTTGGTATTCCATCTGGGCTGTTATTTAACCTTTTCTTTGTCACCCATTTGATTTCAAGAGTGATCTAGGACCCCCCTCAGAATTTCATACATATAGCAGTGTTTTGTTACATTGACTTTTTTTTTTAATGGTTTACATTTCATAAGACATTGCTATTACATTATTTGGGGAGTATTAGACACCACATGAAGACTTCCACATCTATTCTCCCTATCCCTTGTGCCAGAGCTAAGAGCCAACCACTGCTGATGGGCCGCTATTCATTCGACAAACATTTTACAACTAAAGACAAAACAATCTTGTGCCAGATAAAGGCTGAGGGAGGTTGGGTTTTTTTTTTTTTGTTTGTTTGTTTTGTTTGTTTTGTTTTGTTTTTAATATTTATTTATTGTTGAGAGAGAAAGAGACAGAGTGTGAATGGGGGAGGCCCAGAGAGTGAGGGAGACAGAATCTAAAGCAGGCTCCAGGCTCTGAGCTGTCAGCACAGAGCTTCACAAAGGGCTGGAATTCACAAAATGTGAGATCATGACCTGAGGGGAAGTTGGATGCTTAACCAACTGAGCCACTCAGGAGCCCCTGAGTGAGGTGTTTTTAATGCAAGAATATAAACCCTTGTTTTTATGCTCTAACATAGAGATCATCTCATGGGGAGGAGACGTCCGAAACTGCAGTATAAGACAGGCTATGATAAACATATTTTGAACCTAACTGGCTAAAAGTTTATAGGCATTTATAAAAAAGAGAACTACTTACTTGCTTGGGTATTCAGAGTAAATATACCCCAGAAGTTGGTATATGCAAGCAGGTTCAATAAGTAAAGAAGGAATAGAACTTCCTATATTATTTGAACAGTGAGCGGGTAAAATGGGACAAATATTTATTGAAGCAGGCACTATGCTAGGCACATGATATACTTTCTGATAAATGTTATTATCAATCTTATGAGCTAAAGTTAGCAGAACTAACTTTACATACATGAAGATGAGGCAAAGGGGATAAATAACATACAAACTGTCGAGTCCTAGTAACTGATGGAATCATTATTTGAAGTTAGGTCCATATTATTTATTATCTTTTCACTTCACCGTATCATGGTACAGTAAAACCTTAGTTTGTGAGCATAATTCATTCCAGAAACATATCTGTAACCCAAAGCACTCGTGTATCAAAGCGAATTTCAAGAACCATTGGCTCAGTTGTAATCATGTGACATTTGGCGTCACATAAAACGGGTATTGCAAGACATCGCTCTTTTATCAAGTTACAATTTATTAGAAATGTTTGTTTGTCTTGCAGAATACTCACAGAACAAAGTTACTTGCAATCCAAAGTTACTGTATTTGGTTTTTTTTTCTCATCTAAACCTTTTATTTATTTATTTATTTATTTATTTATTTATTTATTTATTTATTTATTTTTCAACATATGAAGTTTATTGTCAAATTGGTTTCCATAAAACACCCAGTGCTCATCCCAACAGGTGCCCTCCTCAATGCCCATCACCCACCCTCTCCTCCCTCCCACCCCCCATCAGCCCTCAGTTTGTTCTCAGTTTTTAAGAGTCTCTTATGCTTTGGCTCTCTCCCACTCTAACCACTTTTTTCTTTTCCCCTTCCCCTCCCCCATGGGTTTCTGTTAAGTTTCTCACGATCCACATAAGAGTGAAACCATATGGTATCTGTCTTTCTCTGTATGGCTTATTTCACTTAGCATAACACTCTCCAGTTCCATCCACGTTGCTACAAAGGGTCATATTTCATTCTTTCTCATTGCCACGTAGTACTCCATTGTGTATATAAACCACAATTTCTTTATCCATTCATCAGTTGATGGACATTTAGGCTCTTTCCATCATTTGGCTATTGTTGAGAGTGCTGCTATAAACATTGGGGTACAAGTGCCCCTATGCATCAGTACTCCTGTATCCGTTGGGTAAATTCCTAGCAGTGCTATTGCTGGGTCATAGGGTAGGTCTATTTTTAATTTTTTGAGGAACCTCCACACTGTTTTCCAGAGTGGCTGCACCAATTTGCATTCCCACCAACAGTGCAAGAGGGTTCCCGTTTCTCCACATCCTCTCCAGCATCTATAGTCTCCTGATTTGTTCATTTTGGCCACTCTGACTGGCGTGAGGCGATACCTGAGTGTGGTTTTGATTTGTATTTCCCTGATAAGGAGCGACGCTGAACATCTTTTCATGTGCCTGTTGGCCATCCGGATGTCTTCTTTAGAGAAGTGTCTATTCATGTTTTCTGCCCATTTCTTCACTGGGTTATTTGCTTTTCGGGTGTGGAGTTTGGTGAGCTCTTTATAGATTTTAGATACTAGCCCTTTGTCCGATATGTCATTTGCAAATATCTGTTCCCATTCCGTTGGTTGCCTTTTAGTTTTGTTGGTTGTTTCCTTTGCTGTGCAGAAGCTTTTTATCTTCATAAGGTCCCAGTAATTCACTTTTGCTTTTAATTCCCTTGCCTTTGGGGATGTGTCGAGTAAGAGATTGCTACGGCTGAGGTCAGAGAGGTCTTTTCCTGCTTTCTCCTCTAAGGTTTTGATGGTTTCCTGTCTCACATTCAGGTCCTTGATCCATTTTGAGTTTATTTTTGTGAATGGTGTGAGAAAGTGGTCTAGTTTCAACCTTCTGCATGTTGCTGTCCAGTTCTCCCAGCACCATTTGTTAAAGAGACTGTCTTTTTTCCATTGGATGTTCTTTCCTGCTTTGTCAAAGATGAGTTGGCCATACGTTTGTGGGTCTAGTTCTGGGGTTTCTATTCTATTCCATTGGTCTATGTGTCTGTTTTTGTGCCAATACCATGCTGTCTTGATGATGACAGCTTTGTAGTAGAGGCTAAAGTCTGGGATTGTGATGCCTCCTGCTTTGGTCTTCTTCAAAATTACTTTGGCTATTTGGGGCCTTTTGTGGTTCCATATGAATTTTAGGATTGCTTGTTCTAGTTTCAAGAAGAATGCTGGTGCAATTTTGATTGGGATTGCATTGAATGTGTAGATAGCTTTGGGTAGTATTGACATTTTGACAATATTTATTCTTCCAATCCATGAGCACGGAATGTTTTTCCATTTCTTTATATCTTCTTCAATTTCCTTCATAAGCTTTCTATAGTTTTCAGCATACAGATCCTTTACATCTTTGGTTAGATTTATTCCTAGGTATTTTATGCTTCTTGGTGCAATTGTGAATGGGATCAGTTTCTTTGTCTTTCTGTTGCTTCATTATTAGTGTATAAGAATGCAACTGATTTCTGTACATTGATTTTGTATCCTGCAACTTTGCTAAATTCATGTATCAGTTCTAGCAGACTTCTGGTGGAGTCTATCGGATTTTCCATGTATAATATCATGTCATCTGCAAAAAGTGAAAGGTTAACTTCAGCTTTGCCAATTTTGATGCCTTTGATTTCCTTTTGTTGTCTGATTGCTGATGCTAGAACTTCCAACACTATGTTAAATAACAGCGGTGAGAGTGGACATCCCTGTCGTGTTCCTGATCTCAGGGAAAAAGCTCTCAGTTTTTCCCCAGTGAGGATGACGTTAGCTGTGGGATTTTCATAAATGGCTTTTATGATCTTTAAGTTATAAAAGAGATCTTCTATCTCGACTTTCTCGAGGGTTTTTATTAAGAAAGGGTGCTGAATTTTGTCAAAGGCCTTTTCTGCATCGATTGACAGGATCATATGGTTCTTATCTATTCTTTTATTAATGTGATGTATCACATTGATTGATTTGCGAATGTTGAATCAGCCCTGCAGCCCAGGAATGAATCCCACTTGATCATGGTGAATAATTCTTTTTATATGCTGTTGAATTCGATTTGCTAGTATCTTATTGAGAATTTTTGCATCCATATTCATCAGGGATATTGGCCTGTAGTTCTCTTTTTTTACTGGGTCTCTGTCTGGTTTAGGAATCAAAGTCATACTGGCTTCATAGAATGAGTCTGGAAGTTCTCCTTCCCTTTCTATTTTTTCGAATAGCTTGAGAAGGATAGGTATTATCTCTGCTTTAAACGTCTGGTAGAACTCCCCTGGGAAGCCATCTGGTCCTGGACTCTTACTTGTTGGGAGTTTTTGATGACTGATTCAATTTCTTCACTGCTTATGGGTCTGTTCAAGCTTTCTCTTTCCTTCTGATTGGGTTTTGGAAGCGTGTGGGTGTTCAGGAATTTGTCCATTTCTTCCAGGTTGTCCAATTGGTTGGCATATAATTTTTCATAGTATTCCCTGATAATTGTTTGTATCTCTGAGGGATTGGTTGTAATAATTCCATTTTCATTCATGATTTTATCTATTTGGGTCATCTCCCTTTTCTTTTTGAGAAGCCTGGCTAGAGGTGTATCAATTTTGTTTATTTTTTCAAAAAACCAACTCTTGGTTTCGTTGATCTGCTCCACAGTTTTTTTAGATTCTATATTGTTTATTTCTGCTCTGATCTTTATTATTTCTCTTCTTCTGCTGGGTTTAGGCTGCCTTTGCTGTTCTGCTTCTATTTCCTTTAGGTGTGCTGTTCGATTTTGTATTTGGGATTTTTCTTGTTTCTTGAGATAGGCCTGGATTGCAATGTATTTTCCTCTCAGGACTGCCTTCGCTGCGTCCCAAAGCATTTGGATTGTTGTATTTTCATTTACGTTTGTTTCCATATATTTTTTAATTTCTTCTCGAATTGCCTGGTTGACCCACTCATTCGTTAGTAGGGTGTTCTTTAACCTCCATGCTTTTGGAGGTTTTCCAGACTTTTTTCTGTGGTTGATTTCAAGCTTCATAGCATTGTGGTCTGAAAGTATGCATGGTATGATTTCAATTCTTGTAAACTTATGAAGGGCTGTTTTGTGACCCAGTATATGATCTATCTTGGAGAATGTTCCATGTGCACTCAAGAAGAAAGTATATTCTGTTGCTTTGGGATGCAGAGTTCTAAATATATCTGTCAAGTCCATCTGATCCAATGTATCTTTCAGGGCCCTTGTTTCTTTGTTGACCGTGTGTCTAGATGATCTATCCATTTCTGTAAGTGGGGTGTTAAAGTCCCCTGCAATTACCACATTCTTATCAATAAGGTTGCTTATGTTTATGAGTAATTGTTTTATATATTTGGGCGCTCCGGTATTCGGCGCATAGACATTTATAATTGTTAGCTCTTCCTGATGGATAGACCCTGTCACTATTATATAATGACCTTCTTCATCGCTTGTTACAGCCTTTAATTTAAAGTCTAGTTTGTCTGATAGAAATATGGCTACTCCAGCTTTCTTTTGGCTTCCAGTAGCATGATAAATAGTTCTCCATCCCCTCACTCTCAATCTAAAGGTGTCCTCAGGTCTAAAATGAGTCTCTTGTAGACAGCAAATAGATGGGTCTTGTTTTTTTATCCATTCTGATACCCTATGTCTTTTGGTTGGCGCATTTAATCTATTTACATTCAGTGTTATTATAGAAAGATATGGGTTTAGAGTCATTGTGATGTCTGTATGTTTTCTGCTTGTAGTGATGTCTCTGGTACTTTGTCTCACAGGGTCCCCCTTAGGATCTCTTGGAGGGCTGGTTTAGTGGTGACAAATTCCTTCAGTTTTTGTTTGTTTGGGAAGACCTTTATCTCTCCTTCTATTCTAAATGACAGACTTGCTGGATAAAGGATTCTCGGCTGCATATTTTTTCTGTCTAGCACACTGAAAATCTCGTGCCAATTCTTTCTGGCCTGCCAAGTTTCAAAAGAGAGATCAGTCACGAGTCTTATAGGTCTCCCTTTATATGTGAGGGCACGTTTACCCCTTGCTGCTTTCAGAATTTTCTCTTTATCCTTGTATTTTGCCAGTTTCACTATGATACGTTGTGCAGAAGATCGATTCAAGTTACGTCTGAAGGGAGTTCTCTGTGCCTCTTGGATTTCAATGCCTTTTTCTTTCCCCAATTCAGGGAAGTTCTCAGCTATTATTTCTTCAAGTACCCCTTCAGCACCTTTCCCTCTCTCTTCCTCCTCTGGGATACCAATGATGCGTATATTATTTCTTTTTAGTGTATCACTTAGTTCTCTAATTTTCCCCTCATACTCCTGGATTTTTTTATCTCTCTTTTTCTCAGCTTCCTCTTTTTCCATAACTTTATCTTCTAGTTCACCTATTCTCTCCTCTGCCTCTTCAATCCGAGCCGTGGTGGTTTCCATTTTGTTATGCATTTCGTTTAAAGCGTTTTTCAGCTCCTCGTGACTGTTCCTTAGTCCCTTGATCTCTGTAGCAAGAGATTCTCTGCTGTCAACTATACTGTTTTCAAGCCCAGCGATTAATTTTATGACTATTATTCTAAATTCACTTTCTGTTATATTATTTAAATCCTTTTTGATCAGCTCATTAGCTGTTGTTATTTCCTGGAGATTCTTCTGAGGGGAATTCTTCCGCTTGGTCATTTTGGATAGTCCCTGGCGTGGTGAGGACCTGCAGGGCACTTCCCCTGTGCTGTGGTGTATAACTGGAGTTGGTGGGCGGAGCCGCAGTCAGACCTGATGTCTGCCCCCAGCCCACCGCTGGGGCCACAGTCAGACTGGTGCGTGCCTTCTCTTCCCCTCTCCTAGGGGCGGGATTCACTGTGGGGTGGGGTGGCCTGTCTGGGCTACTTGCACACTGCCAGGCTTGTGATGCTGGGGATCTGGCGTCTTAGCTGGGGTGGGTAGGCAAGGTGCACAGGGGCAGGAGGGGCAGGCTTAGCTTGCTTCTCCTTAGGTGATCCACTTCAGGAGGGGCCCTGTGGCAGCGGGAGGGAGTCAGATCCGCTGCCGGAGGTTTGGCTCCGCAGAAGCGCAGAGTTGGGTGTTTGCGCGGAGCGAGCAAGTTCCCTGGCAGGAACTGGTTCTCTTTGGGATTTTGGCTGGGGGATGGGCGGGGGAGATGGCGCTGGCGAGCGCCTTTGTTCCCCACCGAACTGAGCTCTGTCGTCAGGGGGCTCAGCAGCTCTCCTTCCCTTTGTCCTCCAGCCTTCCCGCTTTCTGAGCAGAGCTGTTAACTTATGACCTCCCAGCCGCTAAGTCGCGCTTGCTGTCGGAACACAGTCCGTCAGGCCCCTCCGCTTTTTGCAAGCCAGACTCGGGGGCTTTGCTTGGCCGGCGAGCCGCCCCTCCGTCCCGGCTCCCTCCCGCCAGTCCGTGGAGCGCGCACCGCCTCGCCGCCCTTCCTACCCTCTTCCGTGGGCCTCTCGTCTGCGCTTGGCTCCGGCGACTCCGTTCTGCTAATCCTCTGGTGGTTTTCTGGGTTATTTAGGCAGGTGTAGGTGGAATCTAAGTGATCAGCAGGACGGGCGGTGAGCCCAGCGTCCTCCTACGCCGCCATCTTCCCTCTCACTAAGCCTTTTAAACTGAAGGAACATTGTGTCAGAAAAAGACCCAGGGTGTAAAATAAACTCCTTAAAAGGCAACAGGAGAGCAGATTGTATTTTGAAAAGACAATATAATTTTTTTTGTTTGTTTTTTCGTTTGTTTGTTTTTTACATTCCACATTGAGACTTTATTGAGGGGAGCACCTGGGTGGCTCAGTCGGTTAAGTGTCTGATTTTGGCTCAGGTCATGATCTCCCAGTTTGTGAGTTCTAGCCCTGAGTCGGGCTCTGTGCCGACTGCTCAGACCCTGGAGCCTGCTTCAGATTCTGCCTCCCTCTCTCTGCCCTTCCCCCACTCATGCTCGCTCTCTCTCTCTCTCAAGAATAAAGGTTAAAATTAATATATATATATACATATAAAGTATATATATATATAAAGTATATATATATATACATATAAAGTATATATATATATATATATATATATATATATAGTGTGTGTGTGTGTGTGTGTGTGTGTGTATACACACACACTTTATTGAGCAAGACTTCTATAACTGTCTGAATTACGAACACTTCCCTAGATTCTTAAGGGCAAGTGCACAGCTGCTCCAGGAGAGTGAAGGATTCTGACAGCAACTCTTTTGGTCTTGTCTGGTTTTTTTGTTTTTTTTTTCCCTGAAGTGTACATTTCCTGTTTTCACAAAAAGGCCGACATTTCCCCCTTTTATCCATTTATTTGTCATTGGTTCTATTTAAGATTAATTTGCCTTGAGAGCAAAGAAATCTTAGGTTCTGTAAGAAAGAGAACTCATCTACAAAAGTAGCAGGGAATTCCTATAGCTCTTTATTGTCACAAAGAAACCAGCAAAAGCAAAGCTCTTCCCACATCAGTTTCATGGAGAAATAAACAACAACAAAAAAATAGAAGCTATCACGTGAATTATTCAATGGAATGTTGGTAACTTGCTTTCTGTGTTTTTGTCTTGATTAAGAATGACAAATTTAAACTAATGAAGTTCAAGTTTTCACACCTATTTTTTTTATTTGTAAAGTATCAGTAGAAAGAGAATTTTTCCTCTTGCTTCCTAGCAATGTATCAGCCCCAGAATGAATGGATTTCTGCCCAGACACAAGTGGGTCATTCAGCTGGTCAACAAGGATGCCTCTTGTGAGAGCAGATTTTTTATGAGGACAGCTGTCTAGCAGGAAGTATATTGCCATGTGGTCTTTTTGAATTTAGCAAAAGCCTGTCAAATACTCCTAGTAATGACCCACTTAATTTTATAGTCAGCACTTTTGCATAGAAGTGTATTAATAATAAATCTGGCTCTGGAATTGAGGTTACTATAAGTTGGTTACAGACAAGACCAAAGTGTAAATATATATTACATAATAAATGACACCATTTATGTATTCAAGTGATATGACTTCTGGTGACCCTGCAGAAACAAGTAACCTTGACGGTAACTTCATTTCCTAGAATCGTGGAATCCCAGCCTCAAAAATGCTCCTGCTACTGCTTTGCAACCACCCCATAGAATAAATGTTTTCTGCTATTAAAGGGAGATGTATTGATACAGTAATCTTTGCTACTGTGAAACCTTAGGAAACATTATAAGAATCAGCTTTTCCTAACTTATTTAGCTCTACTCTCACTTTCTTTGAGGTGTAAGCATTGACCTTGAAAAAAATACCGAGCATTTTAATGTGGTCACTCACAATAAGCAATGACCATCTGGGGGAAAAGGCCCATCTCTTACTTGCAGTTATGTCTAGTTCTTTGTTCGGGGAATCTAACATGATGAATTTTAGAATATGGGTATTAGCCCCTCATATTATTCTAGTGGTCCTAATATCGACAGCAAATATTAGCACAACACAGAATTGAATTGATTGGGGCTCCATGATGGTAACTGAATCTCTTATCTCAAAGGAGATAAATTTATAAAGTTTAAGAAACCAGATTCTTAATTTCACGTTTATTGCCATTCACAAATTACCACTCAAGCTACTCAGCTGAGATGATGTGCCTGGGCATGGCTCCATACCAGTAGAGACACAGAACCACATTCACACCTTGCGACACAACAGATAATTGGCCTCAGGCCTTCATCATTGGACATTTTTAAAATTCTATTCATCGTAAAGATGAGCTTTTAACAATGCTACAGACTTGCGATAATATGTGCTCTGATTCTTGTATCTTGATGTCAGTTCTCATATTCTAAAACATGCTCACAAGGAGCCCGCGCTAGTAAAAACACGTATCAGTTTGTGTTGCTTATCAGCCAAACATTGCCTATTTACAACCCCCTCTTTCTGCTATCCCCACTTCTACCTGATCAAGTCCATGAATGCATAGAACCCTTTATTTCCTTCATTATTCCAAACAATGGTAAACCCTAATGCCTGAACAATCCTGAGGGAACTGGAAGGGAATCATGGCTCTTAGCTATAGAAGGATCTAAGCTTTATGCCAAGGACCCATTATAAGGACATTAGTGCTTTGACCAGACACAGGTTTTGTGGACCAACTTGAGTATACTGCTCATAGGGTGACTACTCATCCTTATTTGCCTGAAATTTTGTCAGTTTTAGTACTGAAAGTACCCTGCCCTGGGAAACCTCTCAGTCTGAGGCAAACAGAGATGGTTGTTCACTCTAGTTCTGAATGTGATCTATTCAGCCAATTTCAAAGGCATTTCACTGGGCTTCTAGTGTGAACAGGATATAAAGCCATCAGATTTTGCCAGGATTGCTGGTTCCATGAAATGTCCCTTGGTTTCAGTGAGGGCCCTTTCTAGTTCAAATGGGTCTCGCTTATGTCTTCCAGAATAGGGTTAAATGGATAAGGTGTTTTGCTAGAAGAAGTGCCTATTAACCAGTGAGATATGGAGATACAACTATCTGATATATCAAAGCAATAGAATATTTGTTTTGGAATAAAATTATGTGATTGTAATGATGATAAATAACACTTTAAAATGTACAAAAAAAGATTTCTACAGTAGCAATTATAACATGAAGCTTAGTATTATTTTGACATATAAATTATGAGTTACTAATTCAGATTGCATAGTTGGATGGTTGCAACTGGCTGGTCTGATTATAGTCATGGTCCTTGATACTCCACCTTTCTTGATCTCATCACATATCTTCTATCAATCAGCTTAAAAAGGTTTTGTTTAATTTTGACTATCTCTTTTTAAGTCTTTGAATGAACCACGACATGAGGGATACTCTCACTGATTTTCTGTCCCCTCACGTAGCCCAGAGAACTCTAGCATTTGTCCCATTTATCTGCCACGTAATTTATTGTGACACTAAGAGGGTCGTTTTTATTTTTTTATTATTTTCTTGGGTTTGGTTTTGTTTTGTTTTGTTTGTTTTTAATCTTGGGAGGATATATTACCTTGAATTTTTCAAATAAAAGCATCTACAGGTGCCCCAGTGGCTCAGTCGGTTAAGCGGCCAACTTCAGCACAGGTCATGACCTTACAGTTCAAGCCCCGCGTCAGGCTCTGTGCTGACAGCTCAGAGCCTGGGTGCTTCTTCAGATTCTGTGTCTCCTTCTCTCTCTGCCCCTCCACTGCTCTCACTCTGTTGTTTCTCTCTGTCCCTCAAAACTGAATAAATGTTAAAAAAAAAAAGAATACATAAAAGCATCTAATTGGTCTCAGTGTTTTTATTTTTTTCTTGTTTTATTTACAAAAATTGTTTTATGTTTACTCATTTTTGGTTTTTTTAATATGAAATTTATTGTCAAATTGGTTTCCATACAACACCCAGTGCTCATCCCAACAGGTGCCCTCCTCAATGCCCATCAGCCACTTTCCCCGCCCTCCCCCCCCCCATCAACCCTCAGTTTATTCTCAGTTTTTAAGAGTCTCTCAGGGGCGCCTGGGTGGCGCAGTCGGTTAAGCGTCCGACTTCAGCCAGGTCACAATCTCACGGTCCGTGAGTTCGAGCCCCGCGTCAGGCTCTGGGCTGATGGCTCAGAGCCTGGAGCCTGCTTCCGATTCTGTGTCTCCCTCTCTCTCTGCCCCTCCCCCCTTCATGCTCTGTCTCTCTCTGTCCCAAAAATAAATAAATGTTGAAAAAAAAAATTAAAAAAAAAAAAAAGAGTCTCTCATGGTTTGCCTCCTTCCCTCTCTCTCTTTTTTTTTTTTTCCCTTCCCCTCCCCCATGGTCTTCTTTTAAGTTTCTCAGGATCCACATAAGAGTGAAAACATATGGTATCTGTCTTTCTCTGTAGGTCTTATTTCACTTAGCATAACAATCTCCAGTTCCATCCACGTTGCTACAAAAGACCATATTTCATTCTTTCTCATTGCCAAGTAGTATTCCGTTGTATATATAAACCACAACTTCTTTATCCATTCATCAGTTGATGGACATTTAGGCTCTTTTCATAATTTGGCTATTGTTGAAAGTGCTGCTATAAACATTGAAGAAGATACAAAGAAATGGAAAAACATTCCTTGCTCATGGATTGGAAGAATAAGTATTGTTAAAATGTCAATACCATCCAAAGCAATCTACACATTCAATGCAATCCCAATCAAAATTGCACCTGCATTCTTCTTGAAGCTAGAACAAGCAATCCGAAAATTTGTATGGAACCACAAAAGACCCCAAATAGCCAGAGTAATAGTGAAGAAGACCAAAGCAGGAGGCATCACAATCCCAGACCTTATCCTGTACTACAAAGCTGTCATCATCAAGACAGCATGGTATTGGCACAAAAACAGACACACAGACCAATGGAATAGAATAGAGACTCCAGAATTGAACCCACAAAAGTATGGCCAACTAATCTTTGACAAAGCAGGAAAGAATGTCCAATGGAAAAAAGACAGTCTCTTTAACAAATGGGCCTGGGAGAACCGGACAGCAACGTGCAGAAGAATAAAACTAGACCACTTTCTTACACCATTCACAAAAATAAACACAAAATAGATGAAGGACCTGAATGTGAGACAGGAAACCATCAAAACCCTAGAGGAGAAAGTAGGAAAAAACCTCTCTGACCTCAGCTGCAGCAATTTCTTACTTGACACATTCCCAAAGGCAAGGGAATTAAAAGAAAAAATGAACTATTGGGACCTCATCAAGATAAAAGGCTCTGCACTGCAAAGGAAACAATCAACAAAACTAAAAGGCAACTGACGGAATGGGAAAAGATATTTGCAAATGACATATCAGACAAAGGGCTAGTATCCAAAATCTATAAAGAATTCACCAAACTCCACACCCGAAAAACAAATAATCCAGTGAAGAAATGGGCAGAAGACATGAATACACACTTCTCTAAAGAAGGTCTCAGTGTTTTTAGTGACTTGTTTTGTTTGTTTGTTTGTTTTGGTTTTGGTTTTTAAACCATGGTTTTTCCTGTTCTAACTTCTCCTTATACCCATATATAGAATTATAACTTTGAAATACAAGATGCTCAAGAAATTTTTACAAATTAATTGATCACTACTTTGCTAAAGCAATATAAATTATTAAACATAACTAAGTGGTATAAAATAACAGATTGGAATAAGTTTTGTCTTTTTGAGAGGTAGCATAATGTAATCCAATGAAAGGTAGGAAATATAATTAGGAAATATAATAACAGAAAAAACAGATTCTGGTGGAAGATTATTCAGATTTAAACCATAACTCTGCTACTCACCAGTTCTATGAACTTTGGCAAAATGTTGAAACCACTGTGCCTTAATTTCTCATCTGGCAAAATAGAGTATGTTAAGGTAGCATAGTACCTACCTCCTAGAGCTTTCAAGAGTGTTAATATATTGTAATGTGCTTAGAATAGTGCAGGCATAAGCAAAACTATATGTTAGTTATTCCATTTATCATTTTGATTTAGACCTCCATTTCTCCGGGTTTGTACATACATAAGAGGGAAGATGTATGCCAAGAGTACTCATCCTCCTACATTTTAAATCTTCCACCTATAGTTTAAGGAAATATAGTAAACAAAACTCCTTATAAGAAAACCTTTAAGGGGCACCTGGGTGGCTCAGTCAGTTAAGGGTCTGACTCTTGATTTCTGCTCAGGTCATGATCTCATGGTTTGTGAGTTCAAGTCCTGCATGGGGTCCTGCACTGATAGTGCAGAGCCTACTTGGGACACTCTCTCTGTCTCTCTCTCTCTCTCTCTCTCTCTCTGTCTCTTTTCTGCCCCCCCCTTGCATGTTCTTTCTCTCACTCTAAAATAAATAAATAAACTTAAAAAATAGAAAACTTTTAAAAAGTATGTTAATATCTTAAGGATTAATTATTTAGGAACTGCTTTCCAGTTATCAGATATTAAAGTAATGTATCTTATTCTTCATGACCCAAGCATGGCTCTTTAATACCATAACAACAGGAGAATTATAACCAATTGCCATTGGCTGGTCAGCTCAACTTGGTAAGCAGTAACTCAAGAAAACAGACCGATCCTAAAATAAAAGTAAGTGGTCAGCAAGGGTGCGTATGTGTGTGTGTGTGTGTGTGTGTGTGTGTGTGTGTGTGTGTTTAATATTCTTCTATTATTAAGACTGAAGCTTTGTATATTGTGTATCGTTTATACTTTTATTTTGTACTTGCTTGTCATACCTAAGCATACCAATAAAGTTTTAGTTTTCATTTAATTGTAATTAATCCCAGGGTTTTCATCTGCAAAACAGAGATAATGCCTACTTTACAAAACTAATGAAAGTATTGAAAGAGGTAATGAGTATGGAACAACTTGAACAGAGACTGGCTTAGGAATGCCTGATATTGACAGCTCTCCTCCCCCTACCTCCCACTAAACGTTCAGTCCTTTTGGTTTGCTGACTCTGAAATTGACTCCAGTATTTTGAAATCCACTGTGATCTCCGGGACCTTATTAAAATTGTTCCATCTTTTGCTCTTACAAACATGAAAGTTTGGTTTCAGACAACACTCAACTTCAAATTCCTCCAGGGTTACCTTGGAAAAAAGACTTCACTCTAAACTTTACTCAAAATTTGCTTCCACTTTCTGTCTGTACCACTCTTTACTGTCCATTTTCCTTACTTTCTAATTTTTTCCTGAAAATCACACGGACTCCATCCAGATATATAAAAAAAAAAAATTGGAATCTAGACGTGAGAATTGTGCAAAAGCACACCCAGCATTTGGACAGGGATCATTCCATTAGCATTCAGTAGCGTCTAAATATGGGAATCTTTAATTTTACACTGAATTAATTAAATACTAATGTATGCATGTGCATACACACATGCATAAATTCACACTTTCTATTATGTTATCTATGCCATAAAATTAATATAAAATGAAGCTTTCATTCCTACAAGGCTCAACTTTCTACTCACACATGAATTTGTAGAAGGGAAAGCAAACACAAGAACTAATAGCTATCTAGAAATTCATCTTACAAAACTCTTAATCATAAAACAAGACATTTGTGTATTTTGGTAGACATATTAGAACTAAAGGATCTTTTTGTAAAAGAAAACAGACTAAGTGTCCCTGGGAGTTCATCTGTACTGCTAGCCATCCCTATCCACTAAGAGGATTTTTGTGAAGTTAAACAGTACCTTTATACAGACACACACACTTCAAGTTAAGTGAAATATTCTGTCATCTAGAAGACAAACTCTGTATTGAGACACTTGGGCTTCGTTCAAAATTTATGTTTTGAGTGCTTGATCATTTCCAATTAGTTGAGTTAATTGTCCCATAGCAGCACTTCTGCTGGACAGCCTGGTTTCCTTCAAGTCTAACTCGAAAGATATACCCTACATAAATTTAAATCTTACGTTAAAAGACATACCCTGCTTAATGTTGTTTGTATAAACAGCATTCCAAATCCACGTTGTTCTGACCATAGTTTGGTATGTGCTAAGAACATGGTGGGAAGTTATACTGACCCTGCTCTGGTACACTGTGTTCAATTTCAATCTAGAGGCTGGGTGAAACACTATCTTTTGCCATGTGCCAACACTCACATTCAGTCAGAGTTCCGCTGCCAGGGTTTCCTGTGGGAACAAAGATAAACCAATATAGACAGAGGAGGAGGAGGAGTGGGGGTGGAAGGGGAAGAGAAGGAGGACAACGATGACGAGCGTGAGGAGGAAGAAGAAGAGGAAGAGGAGGAAAGGAGAGAAGGAAGAGGGCAAAATACAACACATCAAAACAAAACAAAATGAACAAAACAGAACAGAACCTGGTGTAGTGGGTGGGTCACTGGAGAATCTGAGTCCTATAATTAAGAGTATTCATACTCTTAAATATATTGAGAAAGTTCACTTTCCATGTTATTCTTTATGTATTATTTAAAATCATTGAGGAGGGATAAAAGGATAAAGGACGTTTAGTTTCTGTGAAAAAAAAAACTATTTTATTTTAGCTATAACCTTCATGGGAAAAAGAAAAAAAAATGGGTAGAAGTTGCAATTATATTTTTGCATCATTGAATACCTTGCACTGTCTTCAGGAATAACTAGAAATTCTTAAAATCACTATATGTGAATGCTCTCACTCCCCACAAAAGACTATGAACAAACTAGAGAAGAACGAACTTCAGTTGAATATAACCATGAACAAGGCACTGAACAAAGCTTCACACACATATGAAATTCATTACTAATTAGCTCTCTGTCTCTGAACTGAAAATTAAGCTATGTGGGATTCCAGTCATTCGATATTCATAACATAAATGATGAGCTGTGGATTTTCCAGCATGGTTTAATTCGGAGCTTAGCACCTGAGAGAACAAATCCATTACCTGATTACATCCTCAGGGTACTTATAATCTATTTGGAAAAATGATATACATAAAGAAAGCACAAGTAGAGAACACTTGAGTATCTGCTAGGAAATACTGGTTAAAAGGACTTTATGAATTCAGTAATGGGGGAGATCAAAGTGATATTAACAAAGTGAAAAAGAAGGGAAGAGTTGTCCTGGGAATGAGCTGAGATCTGAGCAGAGCCTGACCAAAAGCACAAGGTGATAGGTTGATCCTGTTAACTAGAGAAGCCAGCAGACTGGTTATTTAGATAGAGCAAGCACAAATTATAAGAAATTCTTCCTCTGAGAAGACCCCCCCTCCCCAAAGCAGGAAGGATATATTTGTAGAGGCTAATAAGCTACTTTCCTTTATGGTCTGCATAAGCAGATGTGGGCTAACAGATTTTTCCAAACAGAACCTAAATACAGTAACACACTGGTTTGTGAGCATAATTTGTTCCAGAAACATGCTTGTAATCCAAAGCACTTGTATATCAAAGTGAATTTCCCCACAAGAAATAATGGAAATTCAGATGATCCACTCCACAACCCAAAAATATTCATATAACAATGATTACAATACTGTAACATAATACAAAATAATAAAGAAAATACAAAATATAAAGAAAAATAAACAGATAACCAGCATTTACCTTTGAAAATCTTCATGGCTGGTGTTGGGGAGACAAGAGAGGAGGGTTATTGTGTAGGGAGACTTTCACTATCACTAATGAGTCACAGCAATCTTTTGGCTCAATGAAATCTTTTTCTTTCTGTGCAACTTTAACAAGGAACCTATCCAGTGACACTTGTTTTTGCCTCCTTTTGAGGATTTCACGGAAAGGTGATATTGCATTGTTGTTAAACAGATTCATCGCCCGCACTGGTAAAGTCTTATTCAGATGGTGCTTTTCTAAACAATTTTGCACTATTTTCCACATGTTCCACATCTCTTTAATCTCATTTAAGTGAAGGGTTCCTCATGCTTCTCCTCCTCCTCTGCAGAGGAGATGCAAATGTAGACTTCTTATAAAATCTTGCAATTTCAGTCACTCACATACCTCATTTGTACTTCTTGATGATTTCCTTCTTAACTTCTACCATAACCATCTCCCTCTCCTTACCGCCTTTCTTTTCAACCTTTTTCTGCATTGGGGCCATTGCATAAGCTCACATGAATGGTGACTACAGTACAGTATTAATAAACTCTTGTCATATGCTGTATTTAATGTGACTGGCAAAATGGCAGCAGAGGAAAGGGTCTCTATCCACAGGCAGCCTGACCTAGAATGAAGCAGAGCATTCCTAGGTTACTCTTGCATGGAAAAGCAAAGGACTGTCCAGAGGTGCTTTGAAGTGACAAAAAATACACTAGTGCCAGTTGTGGGCACCTTCCAATGTTGTGAAAAATCACTGATTTCTGCCTAACACCACAGCCTGAGACTGAGCATCTGAGCATGGTAGACGATCACCCACAAGCTCACGGAGAAAAAGAGAGAGGAACCATTGGCTCAGTTGGGATCATGTGCCATTCAGCATCAGATACTACCCGTATTGCAAGACATCACTCACTTATCAAGTTAAAATTGATTAGAAATGCTCATCTTGCAGAACACTCACGGAACAGGTTACTCACAATCCAAGGTTTTACTATAATTAGGAGTTTTAGTGGAGAAAATAAACCTGCTTGCCAGTCCTGGAACACTAAGACAGAAAGACAGAGTGATGATAATCACATGTGCACGATCCCAGAGTCCATAACAAAATTTCACTGTTACTAAATTCTAAAAAAAAAAAAAAAAAAAAGCCTTGAGAAAGCGAATTAAGTACATGAATTAGCATGACATCCTCATACAGTCAGAATTCTAAACCAGAATACACTGACTTAGCAGTGGATTAACAGTGACTTAACAGTGTAACAGATTTAAAAATAAATGATTGGCAAAGTTTGGTGTCTTTTCCCACTAGTACTAACAAATTAATCAGAGCACTCCTAACACTTCTCTTTGATAGGCCGCGTGTCTCAGCTCTGTGGCGGAGAATCATTCCGCTGTGCTTTACTGCCACGTGTCACCTGTTTGTGCAACTCTAAAGTTCATAAGGTGACAGGAGTGAGAAGAATTTCATCACTGTGATGTTCCTTTGCCAGTCAGAGGCAGTCCGCACTCTACACACAACCACACATTTAAAGCCTTTTAGCCCTACATAACTAAGAAAGAGATATGTGGAAAATCCAGATAAAGTTCCGTTTTCAAAGGTCAGTAGCTTCCCAGCAATACATTTTGACAGAAGCTATTTCTTCCAACCAATTAAGAAAAAAGGTTTGGGGGGGGGGTGTAATATAAAAAGAAAATCCAACACGGTGCATTAAGAGAAGAAACTGTGATTCACTGGTAAGCCGAAGGGACGGGGGGCAAAAGAATTCATTGAGTTGGATTCACAGTGCCAGCAAAATAGGCTTTGTTAGGCTCTCCCCACAGAAGATTTATAGTCTATGAGATTCTTTTCATCTGAAGGAAGGCAGCTAAGTTTGGAGCAGAGTCTTTGAAAGCTTGCAGCTCAGGGTCACCTGGGTGCTCAGTCAGTTGAGCGTCAGACTCCTGGTTATAGCTCAGGTCATGATCTCACAGTTTTGTGAGTTCAAGCCCTGCATCAGGCTCTGTGCCGTTAGCACAGAGCCTGCTTGGGATTCTCTCTCTCCCTCTCTCTGCCCCTCCCCCACTCATGCTGTCTCTTTCTCAAAAATAAACTAAAAAAACAAAACAAAACAAAACAAAACAAAACAAAAAACAAGGGTAAGAAATAAAAATAAAAAGTGTAGTCCATGGACCAGCAGGAACAGCATCATCTGGGAGCTTGTTTGAAATGCAGACTGCCAACACCTCTCCAGCGCCTCTGAATTTATACCCGTAATACTCTCCAGATCATTTGTAAAGCTTAAACATAACTATCCTAGAAGACTGGGAGGGTTAAGAAGTGTGATTCTAGGGCCAACGTTTAACGAGAACAGAAATCCTTAAGACAGAGAAAGAAGAGTTCTGGAAATTATGTAGAATGGGCAGGATGTCCACGAGAACATGCTGGAATGTTCCACACGGGTTCTCAGAAGCTACTTGCACTAAGTGAGAAGGAAAGGTAGGCAAGCCCAAATGGTTCACTGAGAAACCAAATAAAGCACATAATAGTTCAACCTATCAGCAACCAGACGTCCAGAAAAGATAATAATAATACCAGGGCTGGCAGCTGCAGAGAATATCTTATGTTAAAAAAAAAACAAATAGGGGCGTCTTGGTGGCTCAGTCCGTTGAGCGTCTGCTTTCAGCTCAGGTCATGATCTCACAGCTCGTGAGTTCAAGCCCCGTGTGGGGTTCTGCGCTGACAGCTTGGAGCCTGGAGCCTGCTGTGGATTCTGTGTCTCCCTCTCTCTCTGCCCCTAACCCACTTGCATCCTGTCTCTGTCTCTCTCAAAAATAAATAAACATTAAAAAAATAATAAAAAAAAAACAAACAAAAACAAACAAAAGAAAGCAAGAAGACATAAAGTGTTTTAGATGAATTTGGCATCTTCTGTAACAGTGTTATTCAACAAATCACTTTCAGTCTATATTACATGCTGGGCATTATGTTAGTTGTACTTGTTGGGCAAAATTTTTGTTTGTTTTTCATTTAGGGGGGTTTGTTTGTTTTAGGTCAAGGAAGCAATCACAATTAAAATCATGACATGAAATGCAAACAAAGGGCCTGATAGCACTATCCAGGCTTCTAGGCATATGGCAAAGAAGGTTTGCAACTTCCTAGGGCTAGACATTTTTGAAAGAACAAGGCCATAAGTGGTAATTGCGTGTGTGTGTGTGGGTGTACATATTTATGAACTTGTATTCTGTTTGACCATATCGTTTGGGACTTATCAACATATTTCTTATTATTTCCAAATCTTCAGTTCAGAAATCAACCCCAAACCCCAAGCTTTGGGAATGGCCGAGAATGGCCCAGCAGCCATATTTCTCAACTTGTCTTTGTACACATTTGATTAGACCAAGGATGGGATATTTACTCATACTGCTCCTATAGGATTCTCTCTCCCAGATATTTGACCCTGGGAATTAGAGGTAGCTACACCGGGGGCCGGAATCTGGACACTGCTGGGTGGCCATCATCCTCCATGTGCTTGGAGAAGAGACAATCCACAGAGAGCAAAGGTAAAACTGAGGGCACAGAGGAGCAGACCTTGGAGATCATGTGGCCTTTCCAATTTTGCTTCAAATTCTTTCTTGAATTTTGGCTTTACTGCATGCCTTTAGGTTCCATAAAAAAAGCATATCTCATGACGAATTCTTCCTCTTCAACTATTTACATTAACTCCTTAAATTAATTTTCACCGGCTTTGGTTGCACTTGCACCAAAAAGACTCTTAACCAAGATGCCCAGTGGCTATGCTGACATAACTTAAAATTAAGACAGCTGGATCACTGGTAGAAAAGTCACCAGTTAGGAAAAACTGCTACCTACACCCAGCAATGTTCAAGCAGCATTTTTCTTTGAAAATTTATGTTATTGACTTTGACTGAATATATCACGTTGTAAAATCTTACAACCAGCGTTAGCACTTGGTAGTGCCTTTATGACTACAATTTAACTCATTTGCAATTGGTCAAGAACAATGAAACTAAGCTCCTTGAATAAATGCTATTCTTGGCTTGTGAAGTCCAATGTTTCAGAAACAGCGTGCGGAACAATCTGCGGGGCTTGTAAAAAGTTCAGACTCTCAAGCCTCATTTCTTTTTCATATTGATTAAAAATCAGGAAATTTCTATTTCTAACATATCCCTTGGATGATTCGCAGACAATCCAGAGAATTCACTTCTACAAACATATTTCAGGTTGTGGTTCTTAATTCAGAATTGCTCATAACAACAATCTGAGAAGCTTTTTGAAAGTATGTATCACCTCAGATTCTGACTTACCAGATCAGAATCTTGGCTCACATGTATTTGCACAAGATCCCCAGGTGATACTGAGGCACACTTGTAGGTAAGAATGGCAAATTGGGGCACTCAACAGTGAATGATTCATCTGTGCAGTGGAGATGGCCTCCTTCCTTCCATTTAGATCTGCTCTGAGGCACCAAGAGTATTTTCTTTCAATGGCCACGTCCAATGTTTAAAGTTGTTCAAGTTCAAGCTACTCAGACTAGAGCTACATTGAATTAATTTAAAATCAACATTTAAAATACTGCCCTTCCTTTATCCTCAGATCCGAAGTACATTTTTCTAATTGGGAAGCTGGCCTACCACTGTAATTTAAATGCTAAGTAACTGGAAATAGAATTGACTTTATATAGACTCAGTTTATTTACTTCACTTTTGTAGGTACCAATCTTCTGAGGAAGGCCAACAATCTAGACTTCCCCAAAGTAAAAAAAAAAAAAAAAAAAAAAAAATGAAATTTCTTCTGTCCTACTTCCTGCCACCTCTGTTTTTGAGCTTCTTATCTCTGAAGATGAGAGGTCCTTTACATCAGATACCAATATTTGAGCAGGAAATCAGAGTGCATGCCACTTTTGAACTGAATAATTTAGGCTTTTAAAAGTTTTCCTGTGGAACATCAACGTGAATTTTAGGGAGTATAAAAAATGAGCACATTTCTGCAAATATGTAAAGTATATTACCACTTGTGTACAGAAATGGATATGCCTTTTGGGGCTTTCTATTGCCACTTAACGCATTGTGGTTTTTTTTGTTTGTTTGTTTTGTTTTGTTTTTCATGAGATGAGTTCTCAACATTTATCTAGAAGTGACCTTTGAGGGAATTCCTGCTACAGAACTAAAAGTATGAGGGCCTGAGGATACATACACACTTGCATGTATGATGTGTGTATGCTAGATGTACATGCAGACCTCTAAATTTGTAGTTTTATTCCATAATTTTTTATTAGGACAAAAATCAAACAAACAGATGAACAAATGAAACTAGAAATACTTTGGCTATCTATGAAGAGAGAACTGATTTGAATATTCTAATACATTCAGTTCCTAAAAGAACATGCAGCTTTTAAAAAGAAAGACATGTTCACGGTCATTGACCTAAGAAGGCTCAATCTGCGACATTAAGTATAAAAAGTAAGCTACAGAGGAATGCATGTAGTAAGCTTGGTAACCAAAATAACATCAAAACAGACACCTGTTTATAAGCCTGGATGTGTTCACATACACACAGGAGATGTGAGCAAAGATACACACATTTCAATGCTACTTGAAGGAGTGGAACTGGAAGAGGGTGATACGGTCTATAGGCATAGGGTACTTCTATAGGGTTCGATTGTTGCACGGGAGTACTTTATTTTGTACTTTCAAAGCATGTGACACAGGGGAAAAAAAATAACATTGTAGACCAAGAGAGCAAAATGGGAAAGGAAGATGAAAAAACATTCCTGATGAAAATAAATAAAAATGGCTAGCAAGAATAAAAGATTCTGCAGGGCCGATAATTAAGATTGCAAATTCAAGCAATTAAATTCTATTTTTTGCCTCTTAAATTGGAACACATTAAAGAAAAGATCATTCTCAAAGCTGATTAAAGCACTGTGCGAAGAGCACTTTTACACAAGGCTAGTCTGTAATTTTGAACAATCTTTCTGGAAATCAGCTAGAAACAGGTATCAAGCACATAAAGATGTTAGTAGCTTTAACTCAGTGGATCCCCTTTTAGGGAATTATATTAAGTAAACAAGATCAGGCTTGCATGATCAGGGCAATCAGAGATCAGGGCAAGCATGTAAAATGGTAAATACAGTAAAATGGTCTTTACTGTAGTTTCCTTAACACACCATCCATGGCATGAAAAACATCCATAAATGTTTTCTTCTCTCTCTCTCTCTCTCTGTCTCCATCTTCCTCACCACTAGAGCTTCTAAAATTCCTTCCTCTCTCTTATCCACACGATCCCCTGGCAGCTCTTGTGGCCCATCTTTCCTGAGGCCAAGGGACAGACCATCCCGGCCCAAAGTCCCCTGGAGAGCCAGCCTTTGCTGTCTGACCCTTTTTTCTGCAGAGAATCAACTCCGGCAGGAGTTTTCTGTCCAGTAAAAGGACTAGCCCTCCACTGGAGAAAAGAATTCAAAATGTAAATATGTGAACAGTGGTCAAGAGCTCTATTGACAACGGTTTTTCATTTTTCTATTTTTTCTATATTATACCAATTTTCTAAAATGAGTGTGTGTTAACTGTAGAATCTACATAAAACAACTGGCTTCATTGTTAAATATTTGCAATCCCCTTCAGAGGCCTGCTGCTTCCTGTAACTTGTAAAAAGTACTTATTATAAGATTAATTATTTGTAATTGGCACTCACAACTTCGCTCTTACAGATAGACTGAGATAATTGGAGTGAAGCCTCAGAAAGACTTGCTAAGATACAAATTTTATGATTTAAGTAGTTGCATAGGCAGTTTCTCCAGGCTGCTCATAAAACTGTGGTCCCTCATTCTTTTTGGATCAAGTACCCCCTGAAGAATGGGACTAATGGTACGACCCTCTCTCCCTAGAAATTAAATATTTGCCCTCTGTATTGGTTTCCTGGTGCTGTATGACAAAGGAGCACAAACAGAGTGACTTTAAACATGTATGGTCTCAGGGTTCTGGAGGCCGGAAGTCTGAAATCAAGATGTCAGCAGGAACAAGCTCCCTCTGAAACCTGTAGGGCAATCCTGCTTTGCCTCTTCCTACGCAGTGCGCTGGCAATCGTAGGGGGTCCTGGTCTTGAAGCCGCATCATCTTCCGTCACCCATGACCATACGGCTTTCTCCTCGGGTCTTCGCATGATCTACCTCTGTATATGTCTCCCTGTGTCCACACTTCTTCTTTTCATAAAAACAGGGTCCTACTGAATCAGAGCCCACCCTAATATCCCCATTTGAAACTGATTGCCTCTTTTACGAACCTGCCAAGAACAAGCTCACATTCTGAGGTACTATTGGGTAGGAGGGCTTCTGTCTTTTTTTGCGGGGACACAATTCACTTGTAATCTCTACCCAACGCATTGTATCATCCAGCCCCAGGGCGCAGACACAGGGCTCCAGCATCTTGCCCCTGGATGGCAGCTTAAGAATCTAGTTCTGAAGACTGTCGGAACTGTATTATCCCTCACTCCGTTAGATAATGAGGTTTCCAAACACAAATCCGATGAATGCAAAAGACAGAAAAACATTTCCATCAAGAATAGTAGGAAGCTGTAAGAAAAGTGTTTTCTGAACAATTTGCTTCCACCTCAATGTCAGAAGTAGAACAATTGAGACTTTCAGAAAGCACTGCTGATACATACTGACTTCTTCCCTAATGTACACATAGGTTAAAATGCATCTCAAAAGAAATTATAAATGGGTACGATGCTGACTTCCCATTGGGATACTGATGCTTCTGAAGTTTACCTGCCTGAAGGAATAAAGGCTAGTTAAAACCTCTGAGAACCCGGGGCGCCTGGGTGGCGCAGTCGGTTAAGCGTCCGACTTCAGCCAGGTCACTATCTCGCAGTCTGGGAGTTCGAGCCCCGCGTCGGGCTCTGGGCTGATGGCTCAGAGCCTGGAGCCTGATTCTGTGTCTCCCTCTCTCTCTGCCCCTCCCGTGTTCATGCTCTGTCTCTCTCTGTCCCAAAAATAAGAAAACGTTGAGAAAAAAATAAAAAAAAAAACCTCTGAGAAACAGAAGTGATTTTATTTGTATTTTTTACATTATTATCAGAATTTAATTATATATATGATGCTCTCAGCACTTAATGTAACATTTTTTACTTAATAGCATACAAAAATTGCTGTCCTTGCTCAGACCTGACATTTTTAATTGCAATTAGCAATCTATTTCTGTAGTTAATCTGAAATCTGACACCAGAGGCATTGGGTCTTTGTTTTCTCTTTTTTTTTTTTTTTTTTTTTTTTTTAGTTTATTTATTTGTATTGAGAGAGACAGCATGGGGAGGGTAGGAAGAGGGAGAGAGGGAGACTGAGAATCCCAAGCAGGCTCTGCACTGTCAGTGCGGAGCCTGATGAAGGGTTCGAACTCACAAAACCGTGTTGACATATAACATTAACTGTGTTAATGTCCATTAACACCTGTTGCCTCACCCTCCATCACATGGCATGTGCCAGCAACTTGTGGCTTCTCTCCTCGTTCCAGGGCTACAAGGCCCCTTTTCTCGTTCTCTGAATTCTCAGAGCAATAAAAAGTGTCCCAAGCTTTCATCTCCTCCCAGGCCCAGGATGTCTGGGGTTGGAATTGTACCATGGGGCGACACAAAGGCAGCCAGCACCCATGAGTTTGGTGATGCTTACATTGACCCTGTGAGATCAGCTCAAGGTAAGTCTGGGTCTTGAGCAGGACTGTCTGATCATTGTCACCCATACCTGGAACTCGTGGCAGGTGTCACAGTCAGCAACATCTCCCTCTTCAGTGGGCAGGGGCTTGGGAGCCTGTGTGTGCCCCACATTTGCCCCTGTTGTATTGTGTGAACCCACAAGCATATTAAACTTTTAAACTCATACACACAAAAAGTCACCAAAAAAGTGTGGGCCGGCAGGCTGGAGACCCAGGAGAGCTGATGTTGCTGAGGAAGTTCAGAGGCAGTCGGCAGGCAATCCGCTCTTACTTGGGGAGGCCCACCTTTTGGCTGCATTCAAAAAGACCCGCCACATTATGGAGGGCATCGTGCTTATTAAAAATTCACTGCTTTTAAAGAATTTTTATTAACATTTATTTATTTTCGAGAGATAGAGGGCAAGTCAGGAGGGGCAGAGATGGGGAAGACCAGAATCCAGGCTCTGAGCTGTCAGCACAGAGCCCGACACGGGGCTCAAACCCACGAACCAGGAGAACATGACCTGAGCTGAAGTCGTATGCTTAACTGACTGAGCCACGCAGGCACTCTGAAAATTCACCGATTTTAAATGTTACTGTCATCCAAACTACCCTCCGTGTTGACATATAACATTAACTGTCACATGTACTAAATAAATATTGGACTTTCAAGTCACTGTTCTCTAAGTAGGTTAATTTTCTTGCCATGGCCAAAAGGGGAGGGTGTCAGAGTGCTATCAGAATTTTATTAGAAAAGTCAGGAGGAAAGCAAAGGCTGGGTTTAGAGAACAAAGATAAGACGCAGGGACACCAAGATTGGAATTAAAACAAAACAAAACACAAAGGAGTGCCTAGATTTGGGATTTTAGAACGGGAAGAGAAGCAGAAGACAGGAAAGTTTGCTTACCAGGAAGAATCTGATAGGCACATTTACAGACACTGGAGAAGGTGACACTTACATCTATTGTTTGGCTTTGTATCCCCTTAATGCTCAGAGACTGAGTTTGTACTTTAACACCAGTACTTTAACACCAGTTTCACTGTGGGACGTTCGCAGGAGAAGGTCTCTCAGTAAGCCAGGAAAGAAACAGCACACTCCACACCAATGATCACGCTGTTGTTCCAGGCAAGGGGAGAGGAAAGGAATAGTGTCCAAATTTACTTGAGGTGTACCTTTATCAAAGCTGGAGCTGAGGGGGTACCTGGGTGGCTCAGTCAGTTGAGCACTCGACTTCGGGTCAGGTCATGATCTCGCAGTAGGTGGCTTTGAGCCCAGTGTCGGGCTCTGTGCGGACACCTCAGAGCCTGGAGTCTGCTGCAGTCTGTGTCTCCCTCTCTGTCTCTCTCTGCCCCTCCCCTGCTCACGCTCACTCTCTCTCAAAAATAAATAAGCATTAAAAAATTTTTTTTAAAAAAGCTGGAGCTCAGGAGAGATGGCTTAGTTAAGCAAGAGCTGACATCCAACTAGCAGAGCAAAGTAAAAGCCCCTGATAGCTAGAGCACGTTGCTAAGCAACAGTGGTGCCAGGTGATGACAGGCATGATGTTCTCATTCCTGAGGATGCTGAAGGCTTTGCACCACTGCCAGTAATAGTCTCCTTTACCTTGGCAGGAGCTAAGGCCCTGAGGTCTTCGGAAAGCTATTCACGTCAGTAAAGGGTAGCCGTGCCCAGACCCAACAATCTCTAAGGGTCCTCACAAATTCTCAATATTTATAGCCTACATATCCCCTCATCACAGTCTTTTCTTCACATGTGTTTACTGAGAAGCTCCAGTGGGGGCCCTCAGCAGCTGAACTACTGAGGTGCTTATCAATGACAACACAGGAGATGACTATAGCCCAACACGGTTGACTTCAGTCTTCATCAAAACGCCTTGACTCTTAATTTTGACTTTATTATATTTATATGATATCATTATATTTATAACAACTTTATTTTTGTCATGAACAAGTGGATCTGAAATTGTATCAAGGCAATATACAACACTGTAGCAAGACAGCGCCATGGAGGCTAAGTTATTGGCTAGTCGCCATTTCTGTCCTCCTTGGATCCCGTATGCGGTAAGACTCCTGGTCAAAGCCAATATGGACCTTTTAAGATTAGGGTAACATGGGCAATGTCACGGAATCAGAGAACAATGGAGGAAGTTCTTGGGTTAATGCAGCTCTTTTGTCACCAAACTGTAGCTTCACTCATCAACTGTAAGTAACCAGCTCACGTAGTTACGAGAAAAGAAAAGAAGAAACAAAATAGTCTCAATCGCGCATCCTACCATTTGGACCGAATTTGACACAGTGCTGTGCAATTAGCAGACATTGTCGATTGTGGATGGAGCGCGGAACTGATGATTTGATACTAGAGCTGACGGTGGTGGCAGGGACGTTTTCCAAAGAACTTCAGTAGCACAGGCCCATTGCCTGAATTTTTCTCAATTCTGCAATTTGCATAAAGTAGGCACCAGTATAGCCAATCAAAAATCTTTTGAATCCCGGTGGTGAACCTGTCATAGTCTTTTAATTAGCAGGTCTTTGCACAGCCCTTTCCATGAACACATTTTCAAACTTCCCCCTTCATCAAAACGGTGTTGTAAATTAATGGTTGGCAATCTTCCCTCATGCCTCAAATTAAAATACGTATCAGAAAGAACCGGTACTGGGATGGCTAGCTAGAATTTGTAGCAAACTGTCCTGCCAACATTTTGAAACACTTATCACTGGGAGCGTTTTCAGGCTGTGAAGATTTTTATGGGTGTGGCAACAAAAATATAATAGCCCTACTCACTTAAAGTTAGGATAAAGTACGTTATTTGGAGCTTGTTTCTAGCTAAGAACACTATTCTTCGGGGAGTTATGTGGATGCTTGAGTGAGTATATGTGTGCATGTGTTATGTACATATTGATGCTGACTTTTCACAAAATATTATACTTATAATAACCACACGTTGAACTTCTAACATGTGATATGCTTATATTTCATGGAACATATGTATAAGCCAAACTGCAAGCTGCTTTTAAAATGCGTGTTCTCTTTGAGATGCCTGGGTGGCTCAGTCAGTTAAGTGTTTGACTCTTGATTTTGGCTCAGGTCCTGATCTCACGGTTCGTGAGTTCAAGCAGTCAGCACTGTCAGCACGGAGCCTGCTTGGGATGCTCTCCCTTCCTCTCTCTCTGCCTGCCTCTCCCTCTCTCTCTTTCTCTCTCTCTGTGTCTCTCTAAATAAATAAGTAAACAAACAAACAAGTAAATAAATAAATGCATGTTAACTTTTTTTCTAATGTGTGCTCTCTTTAAATTTAATACTCATTCGACATCCATAAGGTACACTTTTTACTGATTATGAGTGAGGAAGCTGAATCCCCAAACAGTAACTTTTCCAGGATCTTCTAGGATCTATCCAGTGCCAGGGCCCATGTTCATTCCACTAGATCAGGGGTAGGACAAATTCAGGCCTAATTTGCCTTGCTGCCTGTTTTTGTAAACGATATTTTATTGGAGCACAGCCGTGTTTATTCATTTACATATGGTCTATGACCGCTTTCACACTCTAACTGTAGAGTCTGAGAGTCACAACATAGATCATGTGGCTGATAAAGCCTGAAATATTTACTACCTGACCCTGCACAGAAAATTTTGCTAGCTCCTGCATTCGACTCTTCTGTATGCTTCATGTTTGGGCTATTTTCCATAAATAAGGATATGACTAGACTTTTCCTTTAAGATAATTAGGAGGAACCAAAAGTAAATAAGTAAGATACAAGCATTTGTTCCTATTATAGTTGCTCAAACACCTGATAAACAAGGTTTATCCCTCCCCACTTCTTTGGATTTTTAGTTGTAAATCAAATAAAACAACTTTGAGGAGTTTAAGTCAAAAGAAGTTTTAGAGCAGGTACTAATAGCTCCTGAATCAAAGGAGAAACTGGAGAAAGTATCTTCAAAGGGACCACACATGGTGAGCCTTGCCGAAGCCCTGAACACAGGCACCTGTGTTTGGACCCTGCCCTTAGGCCGCCATCCCTGAGTGAGTACCCAGCACAGCACCCAGATGCACAGTGCTGCTGCTCTCCACACTCCGTGCAGCAGGAGAAAAGTTCTCTACCGAAGCCTCCAGATTCGAGGCCCAGGCCGACCATCTGGGTGTTTGTACTTAGACAACATGACACTTCAATGACCAAGAGTGCAGGGAAGGAGTATGTCCATCACCGCCATCTGCATCAGTGTCTACAGGGAGGGACATAGCACGCCATACAATGTCTCCTCAGATCAGAAGGATATCTAAATGCTGAGCTGGAAATTCTGTAAAGGTGCATTGTATCAACCCTTTGACTCCTCATCTCTTTCTTAGTCATCTACTAACTAAAATACAAATACTCCCACCATTTACTCTTCAGCCTATAGGCACAAATAATGAAAACTAAATATCATACCCAACTTTTTTTTAATATTTATTTTTTATTTGTTTATATTTATTTATTTTTGAGAGAGAGAGAGAGAGAGAGAGAGAGAGCACATGTGCACGAGTGGAAGAAGGGCAGAGAGAGGAGACACAGAATCCGAAGCAGGTTCCAGGCTCTGAGCCGTCAGCACAGAGCCCGACGCGGGGCTCGAACTCACGAACTGCAAGATCATGACCCGAGCCGAAGTCTGACGCTTAACTGACTGAGCCACCCAGGTGCCCCTACTATTGATTTATTTTGAGAAAGAGAGAGAGAGAGAGAGAGAGAGAGAGAGAGAGAGAGAGATGACACCTATGTGTGTGTGAATCAGGGGAGGGACAGAGAGGAGACAGAGAATTCCAAGCAATGCAGAGCCTCGTCAACGCAGAGCCTGACACAGGGCTCAATTTCACGAACCGTGAGATCATGACCTGAGTCGAAATCAAGAGTCAGATTTAACTGACTGAAACACCCTGGTGCCCCTCATCCCCATTTTTTGATAGTCGTGGGGGTAGAATCTCAGTACTCCACACCCCCACCAATTCCAGATTCCTTGCCTGTCGTGGTAATTGGAGATATTCCCAAGAGTATCACAGTATATTCATGAACAAGCACAGTACTTTTTCCCGGCAAGTGGTTACAAATTTGCTTTAGCTCCCTTTTGCGCTGATGTACCATAATCCCTTAGTATCACCGTCTGTCACTGGGTTGCTCCAGGACATGCTCCCTTCACTTTATTCCTTTTGCCAGAACCACCTATAAGTGATCACTTGGTACTCCTGTGGCCACCATCCTCATGGCTGGCATCTGCTACCTGAGGCCATGTGCTATCAACTCTGAGAAAGCGTCCACTTGTCTTGCTAGACTCCCAGCTTTACCCATATAGCGCCCTCTGGCTGTGGCTGAGGGATATTTTGCCCTCACCTAATCCTTGACTCCATTTAATTGGAGATGGATTTGTGGCCACTGTTTACCCTCCCTCCCCTAAGTCCCTTTAAATAAGTAGAGAAACAATGTCCTTCCTCTGTAGACTTTTAAATAGCACATTTCTAGGGGTGCCTGGGTGGCTCAGTCGGTAAGCGTTCAGCTCGGGTCATGATCTCGTGGTTCGTGAGTTCGAGTCCCGCATCAGGCACTGTGCTGACAGCTCGGAACCTGGAGCCTGCTTCGGATTCTGTGTCTCCCTTTCTCTCTGCTCCTCCCCCACTCACACTCTGTCTCTCTCTCTCTCTCTAAAATAAATAAACATTAAAAAAAATTAAATAGCACGTTTCTAAATATTGAGGTTAAAACTCTTAGTTTGCATAGACAACTTACTTTTTCTCCATGTATCTTGTACATTATATTCAGTGGCTAAATGGAGTTTGCTTCAGGCAACAGTGAGAACATAATACTTAGAAGCATTATCCTACTCTGATCCTCAAGCTCTGTGGTTGACTCCAACTTGTATTGGATTCTTTTTCTTAAAGAGAATTCTTTTCAGCATTTCCTATCTTGAAATTTCCCCCTTATCAGTTAAGCTTGAAGTCCTGGGGAGTGTGTGGATATGCATAAAACCCAGTCATTTGCACTCTTCAAATTCCTTTCCCGGAGGCTCCTTTGGCTCTAATATAAATTACTTAATTCAAATACACACCTGGTATGGAGAAAACTCTGAATCACATAGCAAACCTCTGTTCCCCCAATCAGGAAATTATTTTCAAACTCTCATATTTGTATTTCACTTCACTGAAGCGTGAATTCTTTCTATTGAGATTGAAACTTTAAACATAAGCAGAGGATTCGTAATTTTTTTCACATCTTTTATCTCTCCTTTTCATTTATTCAGAAATAAAGATATAAAGATTGCAAATAGCTAATTCTTAGAGAGACTTTATGCCAGGAATTATTTTAAATAGTCTGCATAAATTATCATTTTTGCCCTCACCACACCCTATAAGCTTATGAGCTCAATACTATTATCACCATCCCCATTTTACAGATGGAAAAGTAAAGGCATATAGAGTGTTTGCGTGACCCCATAAGGAACAGGTATATATTCCATCTCTGGCCCTGGTTCCTGACAATGGCTTTCACCTTCTGGCACTCAGCTCCTGAAACCTAGGTATGTCTCAAGGGATAATGCTTTTTGTATGCTAATGAGGTGACTAGTGAGGTGACTTTTGTCCATCTGGAGGTCCCTGAGTTGTATCCTTTTATAATAAATAGTTAATCTAGTAAGTAAATCGTTTTCCTGAGTTTGGTGAACTATTTTGAGTTCTATGAGCCATTCTAGAAAATTATAGAAGCCAAGGAGAGGGTTGTGGGAACTTCCAATTTGTATCCAAGCTGGACGGAAGCTGTGGGTGACCAGAGGATCCATGACTTGTCATTGGCTTCTGAGGCTGAGAGTAAGGGGTTGAAGAAAACTAAATAATTACTTGGCATGGGAAAAATCCCCATACATTTAGTAAGTACTGAGAGCAGAGAATGCAGATACTGTGCAGAGTGTGACAAATCAGGGAGGGGATTCATTTTCAGAAATACCAAATAAAAGCTATGCTGTCCAGTGAACAGCAGGTTTACCTGTCGGAAATATGTACGAACCTCCCCCACGATGGTGTCCCAGACCCTCAACACTAAACTGCCTGGCTCTTCTCCCCCTCTCCGTTTTGCGGGCTTAGTTTGCAGGCTTTGCAATGAGCATGTGAGGAAGAACAAAGGGAGCAGGGGCTGAGAGTCTCTGCCTCACCTTAGGGAAGATAGACTTTTTCCAATCAGACTCTTTTTTGCCTTAGGTGGGCATAGGTGGCCTCTGGATAAGGCTGCGATCTCTGTAGGTATTCCGCCAATGAGGAACCAGGGGAGGGACCTGCCTGCTGGGAAATAAATTGCTTTTTGTAACTGCCCCAGATGTGCCTGTCCGTCACACCCTAGCTCTTGCAAGGACGTTGATTAAAGCCTCGCCTCGCTGTGCTCTCAATCTCAGTGTCCCTCCTTTGATTGGGTCAGTGGGCTCCTTCCTCACAAGGGAAAAACAACGTGAGAGTTTTTCTTTTGGTATGGCCGTATTCAGAGACACCCTCTTAGTACGTAACAGTCAGAAATCAAACCCATGTGGTTGGACTTTGGACTTTGTCCTTCTAAACACTGTGTTTTCTATCTTTAATAATAAGTGTTTTTCAAAAAAAAAAAAAAGGTAAGAATTGGCTTTCAATTACTTGGCTTAGCTCTCTAGTAGTTATTTATTTTTCTACAGGGTTAGTGATGAGGATGCCATTTTTTCATATAATTAATTTCATTTTTTCAGTATCTAATCAGTGTAAGATATTTCATAGTACTTGATAAATCCTTTGATTTATATTATTATTCTTGTACACTTATATTTGCAGGGTTATTTGTTTCTTCATTATGTATAAACAGATGTATTATGAAATAAAGTTCAGCTCAACCAAATCTCATTGCATACCTTACTAACTATTAAATTCTCAAGGTTCAGCACAATTCCTGGAACATTCTTTTGTGCCCAATAAATATTTGGTGAATAAATATATTAATTCATTCATTTGCATCAGGCACTGTTCCATATGCTAAAGTCAAAAAGGTAAAATGAAATGTTCTTCTTGACCACATGACATAAACATATAAAAAGATAATAATGCGATGCAATAAATACTAAGGTGGGTAAATCCAGAACACTAGTGAACATGGAAAATTGATTCATATTTATGCTTCCATGACATTTATAGAGGCAGAGATTTAAAAGCCATATCACAGGGCTTTAGTTTTTGTATGTGCACATACATATTCCTTTTTTCTTTCATGTTTCAAGATGACCCTGGTAATGGTAACACTGTAATGTCGAGAGTAACTAGGGAGAGGTCGCTTGGTGCTGATATGCTTTACAAATTGAAACATAAGCGGTCAGTGTGTTGTCTGTTTAATATCTGTAGCCAAAGTCTTGGGTTCTTTTGATCTTTGTAGCAATGACTAATTATCCTGTAATAGCCAAAGAAAGCTCTATTCCAAAGGGAATGTTTTACATCGATTTCTGCTTAGTTCACACTTCAGGTTTATCTCTCCCTGCCATCGATACTTGGCTGCCTGACTGAATGTGGGGTATTTTCTCCAGCCCACCCTGGCTTCAGTTAAAGGCAGATCCTTGTTCCTCTCTTGGCCAAGATACCCTCTGATACACTACATTTGGTTAGTGTATCGCATCAGTCAAGATACGTTCTGTTAATCCCTTTCCGATGGGGATAATTTACCAAGTACTTAGTGCATGTTGTGGGAAATAAAAGAGAAAAGAAGTCTTGTTCCTTATTCTCAGATATTCAAAATATGGCTAAAAAGACAAGATTCCTATGCAGGAAAGAACTGAAAAACAACACAAGTAAGGAATAAGAGGTAAAATGAGTGTTATAAGGAAATCTTTTCATCGCGTCATAACCAAACTGCTGAAAATAAAGACAAAGGCGAGAACCTTGAAAACCACCAGAGAAAACAGACATTACCTAAGGGGACAATGATTTGAATGCCTGTGGATTTCTCCTCGGAGGCCATGAATCAGTGAGATTATCAAGTGCTGAAATAAAATAAAAGAACTGTCAACCTAGAATCCAATATTCCACACAAATACCCTTCAGAAACAAAAGGGAAGAAAAGGAAACTAAGATAATTCATTGCCAAGAGACCCGCTCAGGAAGTTCTTCAAAAGAAGGGCAGTGATTCCAGAATGAAAACTGAAACCTCAGAAATGAAAGAAGGAGGAAAAGAAATGGTAAATATCTGGTTAATCTAATAGACTATTCTTCTTCCTTTGAGTTTCATAGAGTATATTTAATAGTTGGAAGCAAAAATTAAGACATTTATTCATGGAGTTTTTAATGTACATTTAATGTACATTGTAATAGTTAAGACAAGTATGCCATAAACAGGAGAAGGTAAAAAGGCCGACACCGTGGTAAGGGTTTTACGTCTCACTTGGAATAATAAAGTATTGATTCTAAGTAGAACTTGAAAAGCACATTTTTTAATGTTATAATCTTTAGAGCCACCACAAACATAACTATTCAATGAGATGCAGTAAAAAATGTACTGGAAGATTAAAACGAAATGAAAAAAAAAAAAAAAAAGAAAAGAAAAGAAAAGAAAGCTTCCAAGGCATGAAAATAAAAATCATAGAGTACAGACAGAAAACAAATAATAAAATGGTATACCTAAGTCCAAAATATCAAAAGTCACATTAAGTGTAAATCTAATTTTTTTATATTAATGTTTATTTATTTTTGACAGAGAGAGAGAGAGACAGAGCACGAGCAGGGGAGGAGCAGAGAGAGAGAGGGAGACACAGAATCTGAAGCAGGCTCCACGCTCCGAGTTGTCAGCACAGTGCCCGACAAGGGACCCGAACTCACAGACCACAAGATCATGACTTGAGTCAAAGTCGGACGCTCAACCGACTGAGCCACCCAGGCTCCCCTAATGTTTATTTTTCAGAGAGAGGAGAGAGCGAGAGAAAGAGAGCACAAGTGGCAGTGGGGTAGAGAGGAAGGTAGAGAGAGAATCCAAACAGTTTCCCTCCTGTCATCAAAGAGTCTGACTCAGGGCTACATCCCACATGGTGAGATACAACCTGAGCCTAAATCAAGAGCCACATGCCTAAGCTAACCAGCCATCCAGGTGCCCCAAAACTGTTTTGAATTTTAATTCTGATAATGATTATAAAACCTATTCATGTATTAAAATTCATAGAATCATACACCAGAAAAGTCAATTTCACTGTATGATAAATCAAAAGTAATAAAATAAAATGTTCTCAAGTCCATGAATTCTCCCACCCATACATAGACATTATATGCCCATATGCTATTTTTATTTTTATCTCCTGATACTGGAACAAGGTATTTTTCTACATAAATTTTTTTTCTACCTGATGAATGTTAAAGTCAGAATAAGGGTTATCTTTTGGGGGAAAGGGGAAGCTTTTACAACAGAATTCTTAAAAGTCGTGGGCTTCTAGTAACGTTTAATATCCTGATCATTGTGGTATATATATGGGTGGGTACATTTTCTCTAAATTCACCAAATTATCAATGCTGTCTACAATGTGCATTTAAAAAAAATTTGAAATTAAAAGTGTAAAACAAACAAGGTGAAATGAAAGTTGAAAAAACAAAACAAGGGGTGCCTGGGTGGCTCAGTCGGTTGAGCATCTGGCTTCGGCTCAGGTCATGATCTCATAGCTCATGAGTTCGAGCCCCGTGTCAGGCTCTGTGCTGACAGCTCAGAGCCTGGAGCCTGCTTCAGATTCTGTGCCTCCCTCTCTCTCTCTGCCCCAACCCACTCGCATTCTGTCTCTCTCAAAAATAAATAAACATTAAAAAAAAAAAAAGAACAAAACAAAACACCTCAATAATCTCTTATACAGCATTTAAAACCCATTCAAGGTGTTAAATCTCCAAACTCCCAGAGAATTGTCACTGCTGCCTTAATGAGCCCACAGCAGTGTGACTACATCCAAATTGCAAAACTTGACGTATTTTATTAAAATCATTCATGCATGCGTGTGTGTGTGTGTGTGTGTGTGTGTGTGTGTCTGCGTGTACCCATTCGTGTACTCTCACTGTCCTGACTAGAAATATGGTGCTTAATCTTCCAATTCTGAGTACTCTGCAAGCACATGGCTGCAGTCCTATATTGAATGAAGGGCAAATAAGGAAGTACGTAGAACTACCATCTCTCGTAATGATCCACACAGTTCCTGGTTTCTTTCTCCTGGTGTCTTACCACCATCCTTTCCTAGCTTCAATGTAGCAGAGGCTGCATTATCGAAACAAGTCCTGTTTTCCCTTTGATTATTTGCTTCACTGCCAATACCACCAGTATACTATTGATGCCATGATACCTGTCGCAGACAGGAGAGATATATGCACAGAGATGCACTGTAGCAGAGGTGTCTCATGAGATCCTAGAAATGATAGTACTCGGAGAGAGAAACATAATGTTCCAGTGTATCGAAATTTTATAGACAAGGCCACAGGACTATCCCTAACTTGTCTGATATCCATGGTGTCTTGGAATTGATTTTCTTTAGGTATGGACCCTGAGTAAAAGGATTGGTTATATCTAATCTTATCTGGAAGGTGAAATTAATGTGAATTTTAAAAAGCCCACCCCAGTTCTTTGGTGGCTTTACTATAGTTGCTGTTCTTGGTGACAATGAAATATTCTATGGAAAAAATCCTGGCATGCATGTAATTTGCCAATCCCTCATTGACTTATGGCCATGCTTAATCTCTGTAATAGTTATTGTATTTATTTGGTGATTTTAGGATGAATGATCATATTGGCTATATTAATTTTAGTTGATATAGAAAGTGTTCATTTTTCTACTTAACTGACCTCGTAAAAATTATTACTTAGGATTGATCTCCATTAAAAAGTAGAGCAAAAGAAATGTACTTGAAAGCTCTTGGGGTCAAAACAAGAAGAAAAGATTTGATTCATATCATCTCTACTTATTTCCATCAAAATTAGTGTCCCTTGACCTTTGGTTTTAGGCCTCTGCATATTAGTCTCTCATGGGATAAACTTTTTTTTCCCCCTTCTAAGTCTGCATAATTAAAGAGAGATCAAAGTGATAAACTTTTTCAAGTGAATATTAGATTCCCCTTCTACCTGAACAATCAGGTTAAAAAGTTTAAACCTCCAAGGAATATGAGTTGAGATACTTCAACAGATTTGAAGAGTCAGAAATGGTAAATTTACAACAGAAGCTGGACTCATCTTAGTTCTCAAGCCCTGAATTAATCTTACAAGTTATATAAAATTCTATGCAATTGCCTAATTCCATGTAGAGAGCAAGGACATTCTTCAAGATTGAGTCACCTGCTTTTTTATGTTTAAAAGGAAGGAAATCAATGCTTGGTACTAAGCTGGTTAATATGTATAGTGGATTTTTTTAATGAGTACTTAAAAGGAATAATAATAATTAGAATAATAATACTAAGCTTTTAGAAAATGCTTTTTATCTTCAAAGCATTTCACAAAAGTGTATGGAGTTAATCTCTGCACCCTAAAAGCAACTTGCCAAAATATTTTGTTTTACTACAGATGCCTTTCAGAAGGGTTTCCCTCATCTTTACATTTCCATATGTAAAAAAAAGGGGGGGGTCCTGAAAATAAAATCTATCAAAGCCTTTCTTCTCAATGCAAATTATTAGCTTCTTTTTATTCTTTCTAGAGGGAAGAAATGTTCAGATGAAACTTACTATAAGCCCAATTCAGTTGCATTTGTGTTATAAAGGTCATTTTATGTAGGACTGTGAGGTTCAGCTGTTCTCTGTCTCTACTCAGGTCCAAACAAATGGAAATAGGCTTAATGTCAAAGGGCTAAGTAAATATCTTTTCAGATACTTACTGCTGTACAAGAATTAAATTCACTCAAAAATCCTTACTAAAAGTAGTAATTTAGTGGAGACTGAGCTAGCTGGGCCTTATTATTTTGATGGAGTTAAATCCTTCTTTCTGTTTCTGGACGAGCATTTGCAGATATATCCAGACCTGACCGTACAGAACACACAAGTGTTAAATGGAAGGATCAGAGTGAGGGCAGGCTGCAGCAAACTCTGGGGACATGGCAGGGGTCCCCAGCACCTCTGTTCTCTGTCTCATTTCCCTGGATTTAATTAGACTCCAGTGAATGACTTCCAAGCTATACAGTGATAAAAGATGCCTGCCTAGCACTCCATTTTGTTTTGTTTCTTTCCTCATTTTTATTTAAACAAATATGTTAGCAATCATATTAATTGTTCAAAAAATAAAGTTAGAAAGGTGAATAGGAAGGAAACAAAAGTAAAATTTCCCTCATCCCTATTAGAGATAATATTACTAAATTCTTCTGGACCTTTCCAATTGATATCTTTTTTTTTTTTAAATGTTTATTTATTTTTGAGAGAGACAGAGCGCATGAGAGGCAGAGGGGCAGAGAGAGAAGGAGACACAGAATCTGAAGCAGGCTCCAGGCTCCGAGCTGTCAGCACAGAGCCCGACGTGGGGCTCGAACTCACGGAGTGCAAGATCATGACCTGAACTGAAGTCAGCAGCCAACCGACTGAGCCACCCAGGTGCCCCCATTGATATCTTTTTTAACAAAAACAGGTTCTCACTATACTTGTATAATTAAAAAAAAATTTAAACCTTGTATATATCTTTATAACTCTTCATGACAATATGAATATATACACCATTGTTCTAATTGTTATATGTCATTCTATTTCTTTTAAATTTTATTTATTTACTTTGAGAGAGAGAGAGAGAGAACACACTCGAATGGGGGAGGGGCAGAAACAGAGAGAGACAGAGAGAGAGAGAGAGAGAGAGAGAGAGAGAGTGAGTGTGAGTCCTGAGCAGGCTCCACACTGCCAGCACAGATCCCCATGTGGAGCTTGAACTCACCAACCGTGAGACCATTACCTGAGTGGAAACCATAGGTGGGACCCTTAACCAAGCCACCCAGGCACCCGTGTCATTTTATTTCTTAATGTTATTTACTAAATATACTGATCCTCAAATTTACCATATGATAAAAATAAGGATTGCTTAAGAATACACTGTCACATTAGAATGTGACATTAGAATCTCCAGGAAAGTGTCTTAAGAATATTTCTGGCAAGCTCTCCTGGTTATTTGGGAAACACTGATTTAAGCCATATTTTGTATACTTCATTTAATTCTCATTAAAAAATAACTCTCCAGTATTATATCCATTCATCGTGTTCTAGCTTGATTGTTTTCTGAGTTTAATTCGAAGAGGTAGAATAACTTACTCACATGATATGCACATTTGAAATCTTTTAGCATACATTGCCAAAGTATTCTGATTCAAGCTATAAGCTCTATTAATTTATATTTTTACAATACCGGTTGTCAGGAGCAAAGGTGTTGTGCAAAATGTTTGTATATGCTCCCCTTTGGTGGCATTGTGCTTCCGGAGCAGATGATGAGCAATTCATGTTCAAATCAGTTAAAGTTTTAACCTTTGTAACGAATTAACTAACCAACTAACTAAAAACAACAGCAACAACAAAAGATACATAGATAGATAGATACATAGATACATAAATGAATTCTAAAGCAAGTTCAACTCATTTTGTAGAAAGCATCAAATATGTAATTTAGAAAAGAATTTCTTGTTCACTCCCTCCCTTTTCCAAATATTAGTTATCTAGATATCAACTATGGAATTTTGAAAGTAGAATTTCGACAGCTCTTCTAAATCAAATATTCTTTAAGTTTGGTTATTCATTAAACCATATGGGGTAATTATTAAAAAAAAAAAAAACAGATTTCCAAGACCACTTGAATCAGTGAAAAATGTTTCTGGAAATCTGCATTTTTCTAAACCTTGTTAGATATATCTCATGCAAGAGTCAGGCTGGACAACTTCTGTTCTGGCCCACATTCCCAATTTTGTAGAGAAGAAAAGGAGCCTGGGATGATTCATTGTTTCGCCCATGGTAGATGTAAGTAAATGACAAAACTAATTAGAAGCCAGATCCCTGGGATGCCTGGGTGGCTCAGTCAGTTGAGCACCTGACTTCAGCTCAGGTCATGATCTCTGGGTTCTTGGGTTCAGACCCCGCTCAGTGGGCTCAGTGCTGATGGCTAAGAGCCTGGAGCCTGCTTCTGATTCTGTGTCTCCCTCTGTTTCTGTCACTCTCCCCCTCACACTCTTGTCTCTTTCTCTGAAAAATAAAATAAAAACGTTAAAAAAAAAAAAAAAGAAAGAAAAGAAAAGAAGCCAGAACCCTGTGTTTGGATACAGTGTACTTTCTGGTATTTCACTGTTTTATGATGGGGTCTATGCATTTATCAAAAAAAAAAAAAAAAAAAAA
>NW_024412396.1:57787923-57858321 GCF_014898765.1 Herpailurus yagouaroundi
GGGGCATTTTTATTAAAATAAAAGCTAAAAATAAAAACTATTATTCTACTAATTCAATTATACTCAGACATATAAAATCTGATAAAGTAGATAATGTTGCTTTAATAATCAATAAAATAGCACTTAATGCTTTTAGTTTTAGAATAAGTATGGCTTTCCTATCAATAGAAAATAAAGAGAAATATTTCAGAACTTTACCCAAATATAATGTGTTTCACATAACTGCCCACTTCTCTTTCCAAAGAGCCCCTATTTAAAATCTGTGCTTTCAATTCTTCAACATGTATCAGGAAGGAAGCCTCATTTCTGTACTAATGTTCTTTAAGAAAGCTTTTCTTTTGTAGTTATTCAACTTCCTTTTACCCTGAGCCCATGCACTAAGCCTGGAGGAAGCCAAGAAGATATAGGAAGGAGGAATAGGACGGGCTTTTCAAGAGCATCGGACACATGAAACATCCATCGCTAAGCCTAAAATCCTTAAAGCTTTCTCTATTTTTATTACCAAGTAAGTTTATTCCAAATCCATGGTCACTATGTTTTTCTTATTCTTCCTTATCTTCTTCATACATTAAAAAGTATGTAATTCTAGACTGAGTTACGTTATTGGGTTAGATTGCTTCCTAAACTAATATGTATAATTTTTGCCCCAAGAAAAGATCTACAGTCACATGTAATATGTATAAGCAATTTGACCTGCTCACTTGGAATTACTCAGGTGAAACCCTCTTTTCTGATATATATATATATTATATATATCATATATAATATATATATGTTAGATAACACTAATGATGTTATATATAACATATATATATCATCATTAGTGTTGAAGAATTTAGAGGCATTTCAATTCTGTGCCAATATTTCCATTACTTTTATCTTTTTCAAAAGTTTACCACCCTGAATAGGAATTTCTCATGGTTGGCATCACCTAACTATTGTGCTCCTTCTAAGTGATATAAATGAGGAGGCAGAGTATTTTTTTTAAATTTTTTCCACTGTAAAATACTTCCTTGGTGGTTCATTTTGGAAAAACAAGCTTTTTACATAAATTTGCCAACAACAGAGTTGTTGATGATATGAAGTGTTTTAATGTATTCAAGGTTAAAATTTTAAAAGCATCATTTCATTGGATTGCATGTGCTTGTGTGTGTGTGTGTGTGTGCACGTGTGTGTGCATACAGAAAGTGTCATGAGAAGAAATAATTTACCGAAGGAACTGGCCTTTATATACATTCTTACATGTACAGTGTACCTCTGACAAATAGATATGTGCATATGTACCCATAATAATTGTTGCAGGTATATGTTGCATCCAGTTAGATGTTGCTCAAGCTTCTTAAGTTTAATACATTAAGTATGGAGTCTTCCCTTTGCCCCATCACATTCAAATTTACTTCTTGCATTCTAAGTTTCTATAACCAGCATCAATATTGTTCACTATCCTCTCCCCAATACATGGAGGGTCATCAAGTCCTGAGGATTTTAATTCCTATGGCTAGATTTTCACCTAATTGTATTCCATGGAATATAAGTTTTGTGGGATGTTAACAACTGTTACTTAAAAAGGTGGGGGGAAGGGGCACCTAGGTGGTTCAGTCGGTTAAGCGTCCAGCTTCAGCTCAGGTCATGATCCTGTGGTCCGTGGATTTGAGCCCTGCATCGGCTCTGTGCTGACAGCTCAAGAGCCTGGAGCCTACTTCGGATTCTGTGTGTGTCTCTCTCTCTCTGCCCCTCCCCGACTCATGGTCTGTCTCTGTCTCTCTCAAAGATAAATAAACATTAAAAAATTTAAAAAATAATTAAAAAATAATAAATAATAATAAATAAATAAAAATAAATTAATTAATTAAAAGGTGGGGGAAGAAGGGGAGGAGGTGGAGAAAGGAAAAAGAAAGCATTCTTGGGTAAATGCATTTGGAGAACATCACATTAAGCAAATTAAATATACTTCTTAATTCAGGTTTTGATGGAAACTTGACAGAATTAAAATGTAGTATAGTCACCATTTTTAAACTAGATTCATCAGCAGTGCCTGGGTGGCTCATTTGGTTAAGCATCTGACTCTGGATTTCAGCTTAGGTCATGATATCAGGGGCATGGGATCAGGCCCCATGTCAGGTTCTGTACTGAGTAAGGGGCCTGCTTAAGATTTTCTCTCTCCCCTTCTCCCTCTGCCTCTCCCCAGCTTTCAGACATGCTCTCTTTCTCAAAACAAACAAACAAACAAATAAACAAACAAAAACACACACACAAAAAACTGGCTTCATCAAATAACTGTTTCACTGAACATTTTGGGAAACGTGTTGAGTCCATTCCCATTTAACTCTCTCTCCACCATTCCTGGAGTTTTGACCACCCTTTACTTGGTTTCTGCTGAGAGCGCTCAACTCTCATCCTTAGCCTTATGCACATAGTGCTCCAAGCCTATACCTCCTAGGCCTCACTCTCATTCCAAACTTCCAACTGCTGTCACAGTGAACTTTCTACACTGAATCTGCACCTCAAATCTCTCCAAGGCAAAGTCCAGATGCCTTAACGTAAAAGCAAAGTCCTTCATGGCATCACATCATTGCCTCCGTTCTGGGTACAGAAATGCCCTGTGCTTTTTCCTTCTCCCACATAACTGCACACATTAGCCTCTCATTTCTCGATCCTATGCCTGGCTAGCTGATGCTCTCCTTTATAAACTGCCATGGGAGTCCTTTCACAGAGCCATCCCCTTCGAATTGCTCCCTGACCTCCCAAGTCTGATGTGGGCATGCTTTCTCCACCTCACCATCATACCACACCCTGACTCACCCAGACCTCTGGGCACCTGAGTGAATTTTAATTGCTGACTTACTCGCTTTTTTCCCCCGCCCAGGAGCTTGACATTCACCTTTATGTCTGCAAAGTGGCTGACATTAATGTTCAAAAATGATTAGTTGGTGAATTAATTTTCATACCATCTAACAATATCAACCTTAGCATCAGGATGGACCCATCAGGATTCTAGTGTCGACGAACACCATGGGAGCAGGTGATATGGTCAAGTGACATAAAACTCAGGAGCCAAGCTGTCAGTTGTCACAGCTCTGTCGCTTACTAAGTGTGTGGCTTTGGGCACATGGCGTGATTTCTTTTTACTTCATTTTCACTTATTTTATTTTATTTTTTGAATATTTTTAGATATTTTATTGTTTATTTTTGAGAGAGAGGGAGAGCAACCAAGCTTATTTAAGTTTTTAGTGGAAAAAAAAATACAACAAAACCTGCTGCATACCCTTTGTTTCTGATTCCTGATCCCATCATACTTCCCACTTTCTTGAAATCAGATGAAAAGGTTGGAGTTCTGACAACCTTCTTGGACTATGGAGTAAACATGGGAATGCAAGCCACACATGACAAAGCAACAAGAAAGAAGCCCGGGTCTCTGATTTCACTGACACAGTGACAGTGCTGTATTTTATCAACAGAAAGAAAAGCCTATTTTGTTTAGGCATGGTTCTTTGAAGATGTTTTTATAATTTGCATTTGGACGTAATTCTACATAATACAAACAACAATTTAGGTAATGTTTATATATATATATATATATATATATATATATATATATATATATATATATATATATATATATATATATATATGATGACACAGATGAACAGAGAAGATAGAGGCTTGAAAGAAAGAAAAAGACTGCCATTCCTTATGCTTAGTTATCGCCCTGCATATTTGATATGATCATTAATTTTTAAGGTTCTATAATAGGGGAAGTAAAGAATATAAATATTTTTCCATCACCCACTAGGTGTTATACCTGTAGAATATGCTTTATAGTCTTTCATTTTGAGTAGCAAATGCAGCTTCCCTTCCCCAAATGCTCAACAAATTTTAATACTAAAGTCAAACTGCCTTTTTATGGTAATGTAGCAAGTGTAACTGATCTCCATTATTGTGTGTTATAGAGTTTTTCTCCAGAATTTGTCTTATATTCTAGAATCATAAAATTTTTGAGGTGACAAAGACATATCTTTCATCGTCTGTAGAATGAAAAAAAAATTTGGTTTACATGATCTAAAAATGGTTAAGTAATAAACACTGGAAAAAATTCAGATCACTTGACTCCAAGTTATTTTTACATTTTGTCTCATTGTTGTAGAGAATATTAGAGTCTGAAGAGGATGTAGAAGTGACTACACAACTTGAAAGTAATATTTGTTATGTTTATGCAGCTTTAGTGATCTCTAGTTGACTTCTGTAGACGGACTTGTTTTCCTGGTTTACCCTCTTAGGAGGATTCAGTTTCTCCATATCCATTACAACATTCATCATCGGTTTGATGTTAATAACAAACTGCAATGTACTTGAAAAGTCCAAATTGCTAAGATTTCTGAATCCCAGGCATGTGATGTCTAAGACAATGATGCCCTTAGTTATGGTTCTCCTTAATTTATCTGCTTATTTCCATTCTTGCCTCTGTAGTCTATACTCAACAGAGTAGCCATAGGAATGCTATTCAAACTGGATTGCATCAAGTTATTTCTCTTCTAAAAATTCCCAGGGGACTCCCAATTTCAAAGTTAAACTTAAAGTCTCCCCTAGGCTTTTAAGATCCCACATCATCAGTCCCCCTCCATCACCGACCGGCCAGCCTTTGTCTCCTACTGTCTTCCCTCAGTTATACAGTTCCAGGCTTATTGGCCTTCTCTCCCTTCTCTGTACCCAGAGGGTATGACCCCCAAGGACTCTTCCATCAGCCTGGACAGCTCTCCCTCAGTCATCCAGGTGAATCACCCCTTTACTTCCTTTTTTTTTTTTTTTTTTGCTGTAATGCCAACTTCTCAATTAAACAACCACTCTGTTTAAAAAAAGAAATTAACATTTACTTACTGTTGAGAGACCAAGACAGAGCAAGAGTAGGGGAGGGACAGAGAGAGGGAGACACAGAATCTGAAATAGGCTCCAGGCTCTGAGCTGTCAGCACAGAGCCCGACGTGGGGCTCGAAACCATGAACGTTGAGATCATGACTTTAGCCGAAGTCGGATGCTTAACCGACTGAGCCACCCAGGTGCCCCCAACCACTCTGCTTAAAATGTAATCCCCAGTGTCTGTAATTTTCCATTATTCACCTCTGTTTCCTCCATAATATTTTTAGCTATAAAAATGTACAATTAATTCTTAGTGTTATGGTGTATCCCTGCCTACTAGAAAGTAATGTCCATGAGAACACAGATGTGAATCTGTTTATTTCCCAGTGTGCCCATAGTTAGAATAGGAAGTGCTCAAAGTAAACTTTTTTGCTTACATAAATTCATCCCAAGTCTTAGACTCCTGGGCAGAACCTGGTCTTTGTAAGGAAAGTATTGGAAAGAAGTCTGAACGCATTTTGTATTGAAATTCTTGGAACAGAGCTTTCTAATTTCAGCAATTATCTCTTTGTGCTTTCAAGTAAATTAAAAGAAACATGAAATTGGGAGCATTCTGCAATGAAATGGAGATGCGACAGCATTGGTTGACTTATTTCCATCATTTCTCTCTCTTCTCTAGAGTGTGTTTCGTCTACATTCTAAACTTCTCTTGAAACCATGTGCTCTCAATTATTTCCTCTCAATCCCCAGGTCAGTGCTCTTGGACAAGCTGTTCTTAGCTCTGCTGTGTTGTGTCACTGTGTCACCTCACAGCACCTTTCTCCTCATGGAGCCATGACTACCCTTTCTTATTAGGACCACTGGCAGTTTCATCAAGCCAGTTAGGGGCCCACATGGGGTCCATTTTGCTCACCATGGAAATCCTCTTGACAGGCACATTTCTTCACCCAGAATCAATGACAGATAAATACCAATTAAATACACAAAACTTTTACCTAAACCTTTTCTGTAGTTTCCCATCTGCTCCCTTGACTTAAATTTCTCCCCTGTTTCTTCCACCCAACATTCTGCAGAAGCAGTATTTTTTATAAAAAATAAAATGTGTTCAATTCTCTTTCTTCCTTACAGCCATTTATTACCTACAGGAAGAATCCAAATCCCTTCAATGTCTCCACAATATGACCCCAGACTCCCTTTATTGCTTTCTCTCTAGTGATTCATTCTACATCTATTACATTTTGGGTATAGACCAAACATTTCTTTAAAAATGTCTACCTCTTCGTAACAAAATGCCATTGTATATACTGCTTCTGCCTGGAAGGTGGTCTATTCATTTCATAACCACCTTGGTTTTGCAAGTCTTTGGAGTTGACTGATATCGTTAGTATAATAAAAAGCCCACCCATTGTCCTTCTACTTGCTCATGACCCCATCCTGTGATATTTATAATCTACACTTTATTTTATAAGCTTCACTGGTTATAGGTTATATAAGCTTCACTGGTTATATTTTATAACCTTCACTTTCACTAGTGGGTTGAACAGGACTTGACCAGGAAGAGGAAGTTGCCGAATGGTGCCCCGCCCTACCCTCCAGGTTCTAGTTCTGAGTTCCTACAGTGAAGGGAGATCAGGATTAAATTTGGTTGCATTATTCCTGAGAATATTTGTGAGCCACGTGGGATAAGCATGGCCTTGGATCCTCTGTGCCAGAGAGACAGGCAACGGGGGATTAGACCAACATCCTCAGCTGAAAACTAGTCAGAGCTTGTTATAACAGTAGATGTCTCAGCACAGTCCAGCTGTGAGTATTCACCAAATGACCTAACAGATGGAGAGTGGGCAAAGGTGGGAAGGAAGATAAGAACAGGACACACGCTTCACGTTGACCTTGGCTAAGGTAATAGTGCAAAGGTACATGTAAAACATGTCTCTGGGGACCACCCAAAATGACCTTCTTACAAGCTGAAAGAGGTGAGTATCCGGTAACTTGGTAAAAATGCAAGATAAAAACATATTTTATCATTATAGGAGAGTGAGGCCAGGGCATTTAGAAAATAAAGATGTTCAGCTTAAGTGCCATGACTTCGCCAAAGCCTTTACTGAAAACTCTATCTCTGCCATCCTGCCCTTTCAAAAAACTTTTCATATGCCACTAGTTTAATCCTAGACTCTAGACACACTAGCCTCCTAGCTGTTCTCAGATAAGACATCTTTGTACCTCAGGCCCTTGGTACTTGCTGTCCCTTTTGCCTTAAACTTCCTTTCCCTCAAAGGCTATGTCACTAGCTCCCTCATTTCCATTAGGTATTCGCTTAAAAGGACTTACATAAGTCTTTCCCTAGCTACCTAAAATTTCTGTACTCTCAGCATCACATATCTTCTTTCCATGCTTTGTTCTTATCCTCCGAGGCACAATTATATCTATTGTTATTATATATTAATAATTATATTAATTATATTATAATTATATGCATCCATTATATATTATATACACACGTATATATGTATGTGTGTATATGTATATTTACTTATGTTGATTTCTGTCCGTTTCACCCATTAGAATTTAAGCTCCCTGTATTTGTCCTCACTGCTGCATCCTCATTGGCTAGAAGAGTGTGTGGCCCCTAAAAAAATACTCAACAAGTGTTCATACAATGAAGGGATGATCTGGCTATGTGTCTGTTTCCTCCACTGAGCAATGAGCTCCATTCAGCTGGAAGTGACGAGATGATGGCTTACTTACTTTTCCACCCCTCCACCAATCACAATCATCACGTGCCACACATGATGACTCATGTTTGCTACTTCTTTCCTTATGTCAATAAAATCTATGTGTGGGACCCCTCCACTTCATTCACTTTGCAGACTTTTTCTGTCATGACATTCTGTACAATTGTAAGCGTCTTTTTGCGATGCTTCATTGAATTCTCAAAGCCGTAGGTGTGAGGGAGAGATTGTTGTTCTCATTTCACAGCCAGGGAGATTAAGACACATGAGAAATAAGACCCATATTTAAGTCAGTGACATGGTCAGGATTAGAATCCAAAATGTACTTGAGGTAGGATCCCCTGAGTCATACTCGTTCCAATGAATTACCCTCGGATAAGTATTTTGGAGGAGAAATAAATCCTTTTGTTTTCATCAGGGAATCTATTTGTTGACATCTGTCTTTTTCAAAGACAGAAGGGGTGTGTGCGTATTTCTTTTTCCTCTTGAAGCAGAAGAGAAAAAATTCACATAGCTAAAAATCTTTAAAAATTAAGTACATTTAAGGGGGCAGTCAGCACCTGGAGGTCATTTTCTTCATTCAAATCACCATAAGTTACATAAAAAAAAAAAGCAAACATTATGGATATACTCAATTCAAGAACTTTGGGGTACATTTCAATAATTTCCTAACAAGGAAACATGTGGAAATAAGAAATGTAAGTCTATGAAAAGGACCTAAAAATTTAGCACCCATTTAAGGACATCTTGTTATGTGGGAGTCTGCTTAGAAGTACTTTTTAAGTAAATGTTTGTGAATAAACATTCAAAATACTGTATGAAAGTAGTTTAGCTACAAGGCAAAAATATTTCTTCTAAGCACTTCTATTGCAGACTGGTAAGTGGAAGAAACAGGGGAAATTGAAGGCAGGGGAACAATTACGAGAACACTGCAATGGTTTGGGTAAATCTTTATTTCATTCAATCAATACGTATTCATCATCCACCTTGCCAACAGGGATGTCCTGGTAAGCGAGCAAGGCAGACCCAGGCTGGGCCATTAGAGGGCTTGGTGAAACTGACCAGTGATCTAAGATACGATGGATGCCTATGGCTCCGGAAAGACATAGGTGCTACGACTTTATAAAGTGGCATGACCTAACGTCCTGTAAATGCTTCAACCGAAAGCAATGGTCTGAGGATTTAGAGAAAAAATGTGGGGAATAAGCTTAGAAATTCCCTAGGCTTGCACAGATGCGTTAACAAGGCATAAAGAATTACAAAGCCATGGGATGCTCACACTCAAGTTTGGGTAAATAAGATTAGGTGAATACAGATAGAGAAGAGGGCTAAGTCCCGCAGAATAGAGTAGGGGGGGCAAAGGCCCCCATTAAAAAGGTATATGAGGTAAGCAAGATTAGGTATTCAAGGTGAAAACACCCCGGATTTAGTACTATAGCAGAAAGCTGCTTTCACAGGAAGGAAGGACCAAATTAGGTAAACAGGTAAATAGGGCTATAGACCCCTGAACTGCAGGTGAAGCTGCCCAGAGCAGATCTGATTAACAAAAGAAAGGTGCCTTGTTAACCCTGAGGTTACTTGCTCTGTCTTATCCCCTAGGCTGGCTAAGATAAATAGAGGTGGTGCCTCCCTCCCATCTCTCCGCTGTAAACAACCTTCCACCCTGGCCGCCAGTGCCAGGATTTTGTTTTACATTAACCCAAACCCCTAACCCTGAATATCTTCGAGACCCCCTTTCCCTCACCCCCATGACTTAATGTTCACAGTTGCACTGTCTCTTTGTGCACGTCCATCATCATGTTTGTAAGCCTTCTGATCCTAATAAAAACTGGACAAGGACCCTTATTTGGGGCTCTTGTCTTTTCCTGGGCTTTAGCCATCTTTTGCATGTAATCCTGCATCCCACTTTCTGGCTAGACAAGAAAGAACTTTAGACCCAGAGTCTACGACAGAAAAATAAATCCAACAAATATTTAGAATGTAAAATCAACATAACTTCTAGAGAGAGGAGAGGAGGTCAGGGTTTGTAGGAGTGTGAGAGAGAAATGTAGAAAGAAGACTATGACTCCTTAACATTATGAAGAAGATTCTAGAAAACCTTGCCCCTACTGCCTTCCATTATTCTTCTCTCTCACTTATTCTTCCACATTACATTCCTAGCTTTCATGGAACTTCACATGTACATGGTTTTGCTCATGTACTTCCTGGAACTGCACCCCTCTTTCTGCAAGTGTCTACATCTTATCAATACTCAAAGGTTCATATGTGTTATGACCCCCTTCAGGAAACTTCTGTGGCTCAGTATTCAGGTTCATCCTATTCCCTGATGCTCCCATAGCACTTTGTTTACACCTAGATGAAAATCCTTAGATTATAATTTTGACAGCTCAGTCTCACAAACCATGAACTCATGACCTGAGCCAAAATCAAGAGTTGGACACTTAGCCAACTGAGCCACCCAGGCGCCCCAACACTGCTTTCTCTCCTTTGTAGTTTGTTGGTGTTTGGTTGTTTTGCTTTGGTTCTTTTGTTTTGTGTTGCCCCCCTTCTCTTTCCTCTGAGAAGCTTTTTAAGAACTTATTGAGCAGTCTCTGCTCGTTGAGACCAGTGATAAATAGTTGTGACTCTTTGTTAGCTGAATACTTATTCCAAAAGAATCTAGTAGCTTCTGTTGCTACTTTGGGAGTGTGTCCTGTTAATGACTTATCTCGAGACCTAGGTCACAAACTTTCACACTTGAGACATCATGTATTTTCCTTTCTCTCTGGTAGGCAATCTAGCTGGATAGGGCTAGAGATAGAGATGTTGGAGTTGAAATGTGGTATTTTGTACTCTCACTTCCTTTCCCTGTGCTTTCACAACCTTTCATGGACTCTTCCTACTCTACTGAATCTGTCTCCTTTGTGAAAATGAATATGAGAAGATACTTCATGGCAAATCCATTCACATGCTCCTACAGTTTCTACTGTACTAGAATCCTTAAACTCTGCATTGGGGTGGTCACAAGGATGGTTAGGACTTGATCCCTGACATCAAGTAGGAGTAAATGACACAAAGTTGGCACCTTTTAAATGTTTATTCAGTAACTGAACAGCAAGTAATTTTACTTGATCAAAAAAGCTAAGAGTGGAAAGTCTGCAAGTAAAAAGCTAAATAATGTATAATTCGTAGTTGAATATGACAATTTATGTGCACATGACTTAAAACCAAGCCCTAATGGGGGCGCCTGGGTGGCGCAGTCGGTTAAGCGTCCAACTTCAGCCAGGTCACGATCTCGCGGTCCGTGAGTTCGAGCTCCGCATCAGGCTCTGGGCTGATGGCTCAGAGCCTGGAGCCTGTTTCATATTCTGTGTCTCCCTCTCTCTCTGCCCCTCCCCCGTTCATGTTCTGTCTCTCTCTGTCCCAAAAATAAATAAACGTTGAAAAAAAATTAAAAAAAAAAAAAAAACCAAGCCCTAATGGATTAGTATTTTCTTTTTTTTAATGTTTGTTTGTTTGTTTCTCTGTTTGTTCGTTTTTGGAGAGACTGAGAGAGTGGGGAGGAGGGCAGAGACAGACAGAGGAAAAAAAAGAGAAAATCCCAAGCAGGCTCTGCACTGTCAGCACAGAGCCTGACTCGGGCTTGAACTCATGAACCATGAGATCATGACCTGAGTAAAAATCAAGAGTCAGACGCTTAGCCGACTGAGTCACCAAGGTACCCCTGTATTAGTATTTTCCTTTCTAGACATATATTTTCTGACAAATTTTAACTTTCTTTATTGAAATAAAATATTTAGGAGATCTTTCCTATGTGTCATATCTTTATATGAAACACAAACGGACACTTTAAAGCCATAAAACAATAAAATTGACCCTCAGACACATACACATATACACAAAGAAAAATACTTCCAAATTATGCTTTCCCTATTTCTTAATTCTGAGCCTTTGACAATTTATTTAATCTCTATAAACCTTTTCTACATCTATAAAATGGAGATAATTACACAAAGCCTGCTGTAAATGTTAAATGAGCAGTGTATTTAAAGTATCCAGATGGATTCCTTCATAGGTAGTAGATGACTGCTAAAGAAACGTACTGTTTCTATTTGTATTAACACTATCATCTTCTAGAAGTAAATATTAAATTGATATCACCTGCAGATTTGTTTTAAATCTTTTCAAAATTAAGTTATGAATCAATGACCATAGAAGTTTTAAGTTTATTTATTTATTTTGAGAGAAAGAGAGCTGGGGAGGAGGAGAGAGAGAATCCCAAGCAGGCTCCACACTGTCAGCACAGAGCCCGGTGCGGGGCTTCAACCCACGAACCATGAGATCACGGCCTGAGCCAAAGTCAGACGCTTTACCGACTGAGCCACCCAGGTGCCCCCATTCCTGCTTTTCTTAATCGAAATATATGCTCGACTTGCAGTAGAACTTTTTGCAAGTGATATCCATTACTTGTTGAATTTCTGTGAGAGATAGTTGAAAGAATACTTTTGTATCTCATCTGAAGTTAAAGAGGTTGAAGAATAAAGTGATATTTCATAGTGCCAAGGCTGCTGGGAGCACAAGGTACCAGTTGAGTTAAACAAGCAAAATACCACAGTACATTTGAAGAAAGCAAGTATAAGAACACACCGTTCTTTACCCCTTATGTTACAAATGTGGTTGAGTATATGCTGATGCCCTTGGTACAAGTCTCCAATTCTCCTGCAGCCTTATCTGAGATACAGAATATGTTTACTCTTGGGCGCCTGGGTGGCTCAGTTGGTTAAGCATCTGACTCTTGATTTTGGGTCAGGTTAAGATCCATCTCACGGTCCATGAGTTTGAGCCCTGCTTAAGGCTCAGCGCTGATAGCTCAGAGCCTGCTTGGGATGCTCTCTCTCCCTCTTTCTCTGCCCCTCCCCACTCATGTACGTGCTCTCTCTCTCTTTCTCTCTCTCTATCAAAATAAATAAACTTTAAAAAAAATATATGGTTACTTTCCTCAGGGCAATGGTAAATAGGGAATTCATCCTAATCCTGCAAATATTACTCATTACCCAGATAATTACCAATAATACCTAAAGGACACCTGAGATTTATACATTTTGAAAAGGTTTTACATTTCAAGTTAATTAATTTTGGATACGGAATACATAGGTAGAGAATAATTGCCATTCACAGATAACATAAAATTAAAAAACAAAAAACAAATATTCTTACCCTGGATTTAGAAAAAGGATAGAAAACCCAACTACACCATACTATACACTAATATACTCTAAATATGCAGAAATGTTGAAAATTAAAGGACAGAAAATGTGTTCACTACCATTTAAATATTAACTAAAAGGAATCCATATAGCCATATCAATATCAGAGCAAGTAGGCTCTAAGAGCAAGGTAATGCTATAGAAAGGCATTTCATACTGATTAAAGGCCAATCTACCTATCCGAATGCATCTAACAACAAGAGTTTCAAAAAACATAATGTATGAATTGACGGAACTAAAGGAAATCAGCAAGAATAAAGAAGATATGAATAATCTGATTAACATACTTTACCTAAGTCTATTTTGCTTTAATTTTTTTTAACGTTTCTTTGAGAGAGAGAGAGAGAGAGAGAGAGAGAGAGAGAGCAAACAGTGGAGGGGCAGAGAGAGAAAAAGACACAGGATATGAAGCAGGCTCTGGGCTCTGAGCTGTCAGCACAGAGCCTGATGCGGGGCTTGAACCCACAAACTGTGAGATCATAACCTGAGCTTAAGTCGGATGCTTAACCAACTGAGCCACCGAGGTACCCCAAGACTATTTTGCTTTAAATTGACAGATTACACATTATTTCGAATGTCCCTAAAACTATACTAATATTGACCAAATAATCAGCCATAAGACAAGTCTCAAGAAATTTCAAATAATTAAAAATAATTTAGAATATCTTCTCTGACCACAAAGGAATGAAACTAGAGTTCAATAACACAAGATAAATAGAAATTATCCACGTATTTTGAAATTACACAACATATGTCTACATAATCATTTGAAGAAAAATCAATTAGCAAATATTAAAGTGAATAACTATGAAAATGAAACAAATCAACACTTGTAGTATACAAGTAATTCTGTGATTACCAAGAAATGTGTAACCTTAAAGGCATATTGAAAAGAAGAAAACATATAAATTCATGATCTAAGGATCCATCTTAAGAAGTGAGAAAGAGCAGGGGCACCTGGGTGGCTCAGTCTGTTGAGCATCCAACTTCAGCTCAGCTCATGATCTCGCAGTCTGTGAGTTCGAGCCCCGCATCAGGGTCTGTGCTGACCGCTCAGAGCCTGGAACCTACTTCGGATTCTATGTCTCCCTCTCTCTCTCTCTCTCTCTCTCTCTCTGCCCCTCCCCTGCTCATGCTCTGTCTCTCTCTGTCTCAAAGACAAATTAAAAAAAAATAAAAAAAAAATAAGTGAAAAAGAGAGCAGCACATTAAACCCAGAGAAAGAAGGCAGATGTATGAATTTCCTAAGGCTGAGTAACAAATTACCACAAATGAGGTGATTTAAAACAACAGAAACTTATTCTCTCACAGTTCAAGAAGCCGGAAGTCCAAAATCAAATATTGGCAGGATTGGTTCCTTCTTGGGGCTCAGAGAGAATTCTGTTTCAAATTCCCTCTCCTAGCTCCTGGTGGTTACAAGCAATCCTTGGTGTTCTTTGCCTTCCAGCTACATAATTCCAATGTCTGCCTCTGTTGTCATGGTTGTCTTCTATGGGGTCTGTCTCTGGGTCTCTTCTCTTCTCATTCGGACACCTGTCATATTGGATTAAGGGCCACCTTACTTTAGTATGACATCATCTTAACTTGTATCTTAACGACATCTGCAAAGACCCTATATTGATTTTTTTAAATGTTTATTTATTTTTGAGAGAGAGGGAAACAGAGTGTGATTAGGGGAGTGGCAGAGAGAGAGGGAAACACAGAGTCTGAAGCAGGCTCCAACTCTGGGCTGTTAGCACAGAGCCCAACGTGGGGCTGTAGCTCCCCAACCATGAGATCATGAGCTAAGCTGAAGTTGGCCACTTAACCGACTGAGCCACCCAGCTATCCCACTCTATATCTAAATAAAGCACATTCACTAGCACCAGGGATTAGGACCTAAACATATCGTTAATGGGACACAATGCAACCCAACACACAGGGAACTTTTAAAAAGCAGAACTTAAAAGAATGTAAAAAAAAAAAAAACAAAAAAAATGATAGAAAATTATCAAAGTCAAAAGCTGGTTTTTAAAAAGAATAACAAAAGATTAATAGGCTTCTTAGATCTCTAACAAGGCAGATAAGGAAATACACACACACACACTCACATATTTTAATTAAAGCTGGAAGCACCTCTCTTTTTTCTTACTAAGTCCTTCCCTTCATTACATATATATATTGTATATATATATTACATATATATATGTGTATATATATATGTATATATATAAAGAACAAAAGTGAAACAACTGTGGGGTAGTTGAAAGAATGCTGGTTAGAAAGCACAAGATAAAGGAGTCAAGTCTCAGAACTATGATTTATAAACTATGTGAACACAGGATAATTTGCAAAATTCTAGACGTCTCTTTTTCCTAATCTATGAAATGTGAGGAGAGCAGCACAATCACCTGCTCATTGTATTGGTTTCAATGGGAAGTATAAATAAAAATATCATATATATTTAAATGGTAGCAAATCAAAGTTATAACATTATTACAGAATATATACTATGCATTTACCAATTGTCTCCCCTCGATTATTTAGATATTGTATAAGTTAACACGTACTGTGATTCTAAAACTTTCTTCCTAAAAACTATTGGTACTTAAATCACTCATTTTTAATCTTGGTCCTAGAATTTGTGTCAAAATTTGTGTCATCATATTTGTATTTTCCTTTTTACCTCTATTTGCCCTTTACCCACCTCAATTTAGTGTGTAAAGCAAGATAACATCAAAATGGCATTTTAATTTAAAAAGTCATTTCATGTGAAACATCCTTAAAGAAAGAGAGGAAAACCAATGTGCCAAACACAGGGCTGAGTTCACTGTTGGCACAGTATCTGAATCTGCTTCTCCAAACGACAGTTTTAGTTTCACAAAGTAAATATTTCAAGAACACATTTGGGAAAAGAGGTGTTTTCCGTTGAGATTTAGAAAAATAAACAAAGGCATAATTCTTTACCCTGACTGCCCTGCCGTATATGGTTAAGAAAAGTCCTCAACCAAGAATGTGAAAACATTGTTCCCAAGTGTGGCTGCAAATAAAGTGGCAAGAGAAAGAGGTAGAGAAACCACAGCAGGAAGGGGTTCATACTGCACAAAACAAGTTCTGGTCTCATCCGGTGCCATTGTTTGAGTACTACGTGGCCATATACGAACCCACTGTGCTTCCATTTTCTGGTTCGGCATGAATAGCAGTAAATTATGGGTGACAAGTATGTGGTTGGAGGATTCCTCCTGTGGGCCACTCACCCTGTCTTCCTCTTCCCGCACAGGCAACACTGTCTTGTGCGGTTTCTTACATAAACCACATGTCCTTTCCCATAGCCCAGTAGAGAACAGGGAGACTCCATCAAAAATCCTGGTGGCCTTTCTACTGCCAGTGATCTGCAGAGGATTCCTCCAAGGCAGGTTAGAGGAATAAAAAAAGAAACACAGCACCTCAAGCTGGATCATGATATTTATCCAGGGAAAATCTTTGGCATGGTCCCCAAAGGCCATGATAAATAAGATCTCATAGTCCACATAATTACCTTTGCTTGCATAGATACTAATGTTACTACTGACTATCAAACTACCCAGGCTTTTCAGATATTTATCCAGGGTTACTTACTTATGTCGTCTTTCTTTAGGTTGAATAAAATAATGTTATTTTTTAGTCTCAAATATATTAAATACTAGTTGAATGATATATTTTTACTTATTATAAGATATTGATGAGTTTACATTATATTACCATATTTTCAATTGTCACAACTCAACGATTGATAAAGCTTACCTAATTAAAAGATGAAATTTCAGCTTTCATTTTTTCCTAAAATTTTTTTGGATTTTCTTTGTTTTCTAAAGGACATCTCTTCCTTTTGGGCATTTAAGGTTTCCTTATTTGCAGATCATTTATCTTTTTTTTCAATACATCTTACTAGGGTATCTAAATGAAACTGACAAAAAACTGCATGAGTATCGTGTAAATAAATGAACCTTAATATTTTCTAATTTCATTAAGATCCAATCTCATAAAAAGTGAAATTGGAAAATATTTTTTGTCATATAAATATTAAACCTCTGTTTCTCAAACATTTCTGATGCCTACCCTTAATCAAAAGGAAATAAAAATATACACATCCCATGCTCTAAATTCTGCAACAAGGAAAGCATTTATTTCAACTGTTAGGCTTTATTGTTAAAGTGTACTCACAACTTTGTAAAAGTTACTTAGCTAAAAGTATACTGGTAAATGTAGACCTTAAAGAAAAAATATTTCATTTTATATCAAGAACTGTATGTGGCTAAAGATAAAATAATTAGTCTACAAAAATGTCAGAAAATGAATAAAAATAAAGTTCCTTAAAAATAAGCATGCCAGATATTCAATTATTGTAGTAATTGTCCTGTTCAGATTTTCTATTTCTTCTTGATTCAGTTTCAGAAGATTTAATCTGTTTCTTCTAGGTCATTCAATTTGTTGGCCTATTTGTCAGAGTATTCTCTTTGTATTGTTGTGGTTTCAGTTGTTACTTCTCCTATTTTTGTTTCTGATTTTATTTATTTGGGTTGACCCTTACAACTGTCAAAATGGCCAAAATCAATAAGACAAGCTATGACAAGGGTTGGTGAAGATGTGGAGATAAAGGAACCCTCATGCACTATTTGTAATAATGTAAATTGGTCCAGCCACTGTGGAAAACAGTATGGAGGTTCTCCAAAAAATTAAAATAGAAATACCATATAATCTAAAAATCCTACCATTGAGTTTTCACCCAAAGACAGTGAAAATGCTCATTTTAATAGATATATGACCCCTATGTGTATTGCAGCATTATTTACAATAGCCAAGATATGGAAGCAACCTAAGTATCCATTGAGAGACAAATGGATAAAGGAAGATGTGAGATTATATATATATATATGTATACATATATATATGTATGTATACATATATATATGTATACTGTCACACAATAATACAAAAGGATAAGATCTTGCCATTTCAGGCAACATGGATAGACCTAGAGGGTATTAGGCTGAGTGAAATAAGCCACACTGAAAAAGACAAATACCGTATGATTTCACTCATATGCGAAATCTAAAAAACAAAATAAATGAATAAAGAAACAAATAGTAGAACCAGACCTATAATTACAGAGAACCGACAGCTACCAAAGGGAAGGGGGCTGGAGGAATGGGCAAAACGGGTGAAGACAGTGGGAGATACAGGCTTCCAGTTAGGGAATAAATAAGCCTCAAAAATAAAAGGCATGACATAGGGAATACAGTCAATGGGATTGTATTAACGTTGTATGGTGACCGAAGATAACTACCCGTGTGGTGAGCATAGCACAACATATAAAGAAGTTGAATCACTATGTTGTGCACTTGAAACTAATGGAACACTGTGTGTCAACTATACTTAAATAAAACAAATATTTTAATAAAAAGAAAAGAGAAGTTAGAAATGATGGGCCATTATACTCAAAATCAAAGGAACTGGTAACAAATGGAATTCAAAACATACAACGGCTGGGGCGCCTGGGTGGCGCAGTCGGTTAAGCGTCCGACTTCAGCCAGGTCACGATCTCCCGGTCCGTGAGTTCGAGCCCCGTGTCGGGCTCTGGGCTGATGGCTCAGAGCCTGGAGCCTGTTTCAGATTCTGTGTCTCCCTCTCTCTCTGCCCCTCCCCTGTTCATGCTCTGTCTCTCTCTGTCCCAAAAATAAATAAACGTTGAAAAAAAATTAAAAAAAAAAAAAAACATACAACGGCATGTTGCTATTATTAAATCCAAATGTGGCTGTAATCTGAATTTTATTGATTTTTTAACTTTTGTTTATATTTAATTTGTACTTTTGTTTCATAGGTTTGTAAGAACACAAGAAATTTCGGTCTGGTTTTACATTTCTACATAAATCATTTAATAAAACTAAAGAAAGCAAAAACTGTGCATCTGTAAATTTCCTTTAACCAAATACATACCTTATTTGTGTTTGAAAAACACCTTGCTACAATTTTAACCAACTTGATGAGTCATGAATAAGAGTTATATACTTGTGTCTTCTATTGTTATTAATTTCCCTATATTCTTCACTTTCTTTCTTTTTTGTTTTTGCTTTAAAACTAAATCATAGCCTGTTGATGCTATATTTGACTCATAAAGGCTTATAGCAGTGATATTTTCACTGTGGATTACACATTGGAAGAGTAGAAAGATGAGCTCTTTTTTTGTTTGTTTGGTTTTTAATGCTTTCTGCCTTGATGTCTACTTTGTATGGAACCATTACTCTCACTGTTCTTTGCAGACTTTGCATGCTTTTGCCTAATATGACCTGTACCATTCGTTTTCTTTTATGACATTTGGTTAGGTGTATTTTATTTTATTTTTTGTAAGAAGCATACAGTTTATTTTTGGTTTTCAATCCAGAGACTGTATATTATTAGGGGATACCAGCCCTTATCCGTTTCTGTCATGAGAGATATGTTTGCCCTTCCCTCCATCACCTTGCTTTATGAATTGTGTCATTTATACCTTTCGCTGTCTTTGTTTCTACAACTGATGTATGTATTATATTCTCTTTGATGCTAAATTCTCAGTTGACTCAGAAAGAATCCAATCCAGATTCAACTTTCTAAATAAGAATAGAAAACTGAAGCCTCCGAAGCAAGTTTCTGACCCTCCTTTTCCCTCCCACCTCTCTGTGTGAATGAACCATTCATCAAACTAAGTTTATAGGTGCGGATTGTGGGGGGATTCCATATATTTCTGAGGCTTTGAGGTGTCTGCGGAATTGTCTCCATTATGTACTGTTGACAGGCTTCTCCCCTGGGCAGACTGGAACAAATGCGGCATGTATCTGAGTCCTACCAGATTAATGGAGGCTACGACTCTACCTGTCCATTTGCTGTCAACTGTCCTTCAAGAGAGCTTCCCAACTTGCTGACACACGGCGCCCCCCCCCCCCCCCGGCTTTGAAGAAGGCGCAACTGATGGGCAAACTGCTCCCGATGCCTTTGGAAAGAGGGTACGCGTTGTGTCTTGTTTGCATCAGGAAAGGACTGCTGATAAAGGGAGGCAGCCTCACACACGTCCTTAGCGGAAATGCAGTTCGCTAGCACATTTCCTGTTAGCCTTTAGAATTACAGCACCATAAATTCATCACAACTCCCACACCGTCAATAATATAACAATTCCCACCATGTCATCTATAGGATTTCTGAAAAAAACACCCTTGGAAAAATTACCACATCAAACAAAAACCCATCAGGGAAGAATCTCACAATTCATTGAAAGGGATTTAAGGGAATTAAACTAAGAAATAATGAGAACAAGGATGTCTTACTTACACAAAGCTAATGAGAGGAAAAGAGGAAAACATTACATCAATAAGAATTTACTTAAGATTTGGGAAACATTCTTATATTTAGAATGGATATGGGTGCTCAAGGGACAGATATGCAAATCATATTGGTGTCAAAAATTAGAATTTATTGATATGTATGGCTAACTCCAGGTGCCTAAATGACATCACCAGGAGTCAGTGTCTTTTCATCTCTAACTTCAAATGTTAACTTAATTTCCAGGTAGTGTCACTACATGCTGATTTTACCAAACTTCAGGCATTCAACCTATCAGCTTCAAGTCCACAGGAAAGAGAGTTTCTATTAACTAACAGACTTAAGAAAAATAAAGGTTAAGTATTGACTTTCACTGAATTAATCTGGGAGCTCTGTTCTTCCCAAAAGATAGAAGTTTGGGGAGAGAGGAGAACAATACTGGAGAGAATGAACCCCTGTGAGCAATCATTGTACTCTCGATAGAAGAAGACATAAGCAAAAAACCCTTCTTGTCTTTGCTATTAAAACCTGTGCCTCGAGACCTTGTGTATTATATTACTAATATTATTTGTCATTGTATTTATATCACCTTATAAAGACTTATCAGGAGCATTTTCAATGTAATCTGTATTTCTATTTTTTATTACTTATCTCAGTATGTAGCCAATTCAAATGTCCAACAACAGTCTTTGTATTTACAATTTTACCACTCTTGTGTTATCATGTGTAGGCTTCACTTAGCAATCTAGAGAAGAGATTCAACATTTCAAAATGGATTTTGGAGATGATACGTTTTCTGAAGTCTGTTATCATTGTGCAAATATTTCTGTTATAGTTCCATGGAATGTAAACCAAACTCAGCCCAATATTTGTGCAGCAAGTGTATCTTTTTTAAACTATGCTACTTCCCAACTCTGTGGAGGAGGAACCTAAGGGGATGTTTGACTCTTTCACCTTGGCTTACATGATTGGAACGGGGGACTACTAGCTATCAACTCGCCAGTGACCAATCACATTTTCTCTCTAAGACTTGAATAAGACAAAGCACATGGGAAGCTATGGGGGTTAGTTGCCATTAAAGGTCATATAAAAGCAAGGTCCAGTGACAGAACCATAGCAAAGTGAAGTCACATTCACTTCAGAGTTTTTAAAAAACAAAAATCATTACTATGAAATGGAAACCAGTACAGAAAAATAAGAAAAAAGGCTGTTACAAGTCCAGGAGAATTAGACACCATTGTAACTTATTTCTGGATATACTTCAAGTTTGGAAATGTACAGCCTCATTAATTTTTCATGAGATTTTTGTGTTGACTCTTATAGTCCACACAGATACTTGACTACAACAATAGGTCATTCCCCCTCCTCCTCCCCCCGCCCCCCCTCCCCCCCCACCCGCTACATAGCATAGGCTTTTCCCATTGTCTTCTGGTATCCAAGATCACAGTCAAGGCTATGATCAGTCCAGTCATGTTAGGTAAGTTATTAGAATCTTTATCTACTGAATTCTCATGCAAAATTTTCTTTGGTCTATTAAATCATATACATTTTCCAAAGTGGGTCATGGCTATGTTGCTTTTCAGTATGTTAGGCTGCAACGTAGTGCAGTTTTAAAATTTGCTTCTCTGTTATTTCATTTTTGCAGTTACCTTAGCTACATGCTTGACTATTATCGCTAAGCCATGTGTTCTGATTTCTCTTTCCTGTGCATATATAATTACTAATCTAGAAGTACCTTTCTTTACACCATAGCTATAATTTTAAGGTACTTTTATCTGCATTCTAGGAAATTGTCTCATGATTATACATTGTGATTTTAATTATTATAGTGTCAAATTTGCTCTTTAAAACTCTCAATCCAGTTTTAAATTTTCTTATCATAATATTAACTCCATATAAGACCTAAAATGTATTTTAGAAATAAAATGCTGTGCTCTGGAGAGCAACTTGGATAACGCCGCTATCAGAAAGAGAGAAGAACGTGATACTTACACCATGCTAATGATGAATGGAATGTGTCCACTGGTACATTAATCAGAGGCATCTATAAATTACCTCAAATGTCTAACATGTTTCTGTTCAGCCTTTATCATACTTTCTAAACACACCATCTATATGTTTGACGCTCCAAACTAAGAAGACCTTAACACATAAGGCAAAGGCAATTTTTGGTTACAATAACTTTACCTAAGAATGTAGCTTGAGTTGTTAATGGTGGTGTTCTCAACACATCACATCATATTCCAGAGTACCATGACTGTATGCAAAATAAGTAATCATATTCATTTACTTTATCTGTGATTCATACATCCATGCAGAAAACTTGCATGTATCAACATGCTGTATATATGATACTTAACTGATTCTAGAGTAAACGGATGTGTAGAAAAAGAAAAAAATGTGAAATAATATAAACCAATAATCGGTCATGACCCTCAGTGAGTTCATAGTTTACTGGCAGAGAATGACAAAACTAGTTATAACACCATCTTTTACATGGTAAATTGGCAGGCAATAGGGCTACAGAGTGAGAAAGATACATTAACAAAGTGACGTTATCTTCTAAGACTGTGAGTGGCTTACCTTGTGGTGCTTCTGTGGTCATGGCTTTCACCATTATTAATCTCTTTAATTATTCAGCGAGTAGTAGATATACTTTAATTATGTGTAAATGCTTGCATCATCTCCAAGGTATGATGAAAGGGAGTTTTTGAAGTTCTTGACTAGAAAATGTCTAGGGAGTTATGTTACTTCTGGTCTACGGCACAGAAAAGAATCTGGGATATATAAAATCTACACCATTCTATCTAATTCCGAAAGGAGAGATTGCACTCTTGCTGTGAACTGAACATGAGCCAAGCCTCCTCACTGCCAGGCTCACCCTCTGATTTTCCAGCTCTGACAAGGACCGATCAACACCTCCACTTTTCCTTCCTTCTTGGCTAATTTATATCCAATGAGACACTTGTGCACAAATGAGAGAATAATATAAACTGTGCTTTTCTTAAATTGCTGGTACCTGTTTGAGCAACCTTCTCCTTTCATCTCAAGGTAATGCACATGGGTAAGAATTTTATGTGTGTAAACATGTTAAGGAGTGGAAAGAAATAGAAAACCTATGGGGCCCCTGGGTGGCACAGTCGGTTGAGCGTCCGACTTCAGCCAGGTCACGATCTCGCGGTCCGGGAGTTCGAGCCCCGCGTCAGGCTCTGGGCTGATGGCTCAGAGCCTGGAGCCTGTTTCCGATTCTGTGTCTCCCTCTCTCTCTGCCCCTCCCCCGTTCATGCTCTGTCTCTCTCTGTCCCAAAAATAAAAATAAACGTTGAAAAATTTATAAAAAAAAAAAAAGAAAACCTACAGCAGGAAGCATTCTGCTAGCTCCATTAGAGAACTAAGGACACAAATTCATAAAAGAAAGAGTATCATGTAATAGAAGAAAATATAATCTGACTCCTGACATATATATAATGTGTGTATATATAAATATGAATATGAATACAAATATAAATATACACACATATTTTTATTTGGAAAATTACTATACCTTTTTCCTCCTGTACAGTTAACATTTATGTATGGCATTTGGTGATTTTTAATTCTTTTTTTAGGTTTCCTAGGAGAACAATGTATTTTTTTTTATTTTTTTAAGTTTATTTATTTATTTTGAGAGAGAGAGAGAAAGCACACAAGCAGGAGTGGAAGAGAGAGTGAAGGAGAGAGATAATCTCAGGCAGGCTTGCACTATCAATGCAGAGCCTGACTCAGGGCTCAAACTCAGAAACTGTGAGATCATGACCTGAGACAAAATCAAGAGTCAGATGCTTAGTCATTGAGCCACCCATGTGCCCCAAGAGACCAAGTTTTATTTATTTATGTATTTATGTATTTATTTATTTAATGTTTTTATTTGTTTTTGAAGGAGAGAGAGAGAGAGAGAGAGAGAGAGAGAGAGAGAGAGAACATGAGCGGGAGAGGAGCAGAGAGAGAGGGAGACATAGAATTCGAAGCAGGCTCCAGGCTTTAAGCTGTCATCACAGAGCCCGATGCGGGGCTTGAACTCATGAACTGTGAGATCATGACCTGAGCCAAAGTCAGATGCTTGACCGACTGAGCCACCCAGGCACCCCTAGACCAAATATTATTCAAAAGCAAGTGCTATATGTGGAAGTGGATACAATGATACAAATAAATTTAAATTCAAATTCTGACTTCCATTTATAAATTGGATGACCTAAGAGAAACTCAATAACCAAATGTTTGAAATAAAGATTCTTATAGTTGTCTCACAATAAAAATTATTTGAAATATTTTAAGTACCTAACAATATATCTGGTAGATGAGATAATTAATAATGTTTTTGATCAAACAGAAAAACACACACATACACACTCACCAAGTCCAGATTTCCCTTTTTATTCCAAAAGAAGTTCCTTTCCTAATTGACTTTTAATGCTATGAGAATCCACTCATTAAGATAACTACAATCTGATGCTTGCTCTTCTGCTTTGGGGTCTTATTAAAATTCTGATTTCCCAATTAATATACAGGGTATATATTCAAATGATATGGAAACTTTGAGGTAAAGATGATACTTCCAATGCAAACAAGATAATCAGATCCCATCATGGAATCCTTGATTCCTGGTTTAAACCAAAAGGGTGTTTTCTCTCTATTTAAGTGCTGAAGATTTGAAGACACACCCTTATACCAAAGTTAGATGAAGAGGACTGATAGAGGAAAGGACAGGGAAGTAGGGAAGCAAGAAGAGAGGTAGCCAGATGTGGAAATTAAATTTCTCATCAACACAATTGCAAATCTAAAGGTATGATTTCAAAGGGGAGTATCAAAATAAAACTACTAAAGTGGTGCCAGACCAGGGTTTGAATATTCTACAATAAAATTTTGATTAAGTTTCTCAAAAAAAAATACAATATTGGGTAAGCAATACGTTCCTCAAATCTCTTTTTGTCTCAGCCTTTGTGGCTAAAAAATGTTATACATAAAAATACGTACGTATAGGCATATACATATATACACATACACTTCTGCTTTCATATTTTTTTAATTTTTAAATGTTTTTATTTATTTTTGAGACAGAGAGAGACAGAGCATGAGCAGGGGAGGGGCAGAGAGAGAGGGAGACACAATCTGAAGCAGGCTCCAGGCTCTGAGCTGTCAGCACAGAGCCCCACCCGGGGCTTGAACTCACGGACTGTGAGATCATGACCTGAGCTGAGGTTGGACGCTTAACTGACTGAGCTACCCAGGCGCCCGTGCTTTAATATTTTTAATGTTTATTCATTTATTTTGAGAGAGAGAAAGTGAGCAGGGGAGGGGCAGAGAGAGAGAGAGAGAGAGGGAGAGAAAGAATCTCAAGCAGGCTCCATCAGTGCAGAGCCCGACGTGGGGCTCGATCCCACAAACCATGACATCATGCATGACCTGATCTAGAATCAAGAATCGGCCACTTAACCCACTGAGGCACCCAGGCACCCCTCTGCTTTAATATTTTTTAAAGAATTTTTAAATGTTTTTATTTATTTTTTGAGAGTGAGTGAGAGAGAGAGAGAGCGAGCAGGCGAGGGGCAGAGAGAGAGGGAGACACAGAATCTGAAGCAGGCTCCAGGCTCCCAGTTGCCGGCACAGAGCCCGACACAGGCCTCGAACTCCTGAACCACAAGATCACGACCTGAGCTGAAGTCAGAAGCTCAAACGGCTGAGCTACCCAGGCGCCCTGCTTTAATATTTGTTAAACAAAGGCTAAAAACTTGAGATTTCTATCATGATAAAATCTCATCATTCCGAAAAGCAGTTTCCATTGCGCTGTATAGAAACCGACACGTAAGTCTAGGAGTTAGGATTGATTATACGGCGATTCCCTAAAATCCTGTAATTTCCTCCTGGCCCACCCAAAGGTCGGAGATTATGCTTGTTTTCTTAGAACGTGAGTCTTCTTCAAGAAAGTAAAAATTATGAACAAAGTAAATAGAATCCAGATGAGTAAGAATTCATTAGTACTTTATAATTTTAAGATTACAGTTATTTTGGATTAAAGCAAGGGGAAACATCTACTATGGGACACCAGGGAGCACGGGACACAGAGCACTAAACCAAGGAACGGTATGTGGAGTCAGGTGGGAGATTTTGTCAGCCAGTTGCTACAAACGCACTTTCGGATTCCCAATGTTTACCAAATGTGCCTCTTCGTTTTCCCACAAACTCATGGTTTTCACACCAGCTGAATACCGTCTCACCTTCTCAACTGATAAACCAACTGATAACCAAAATGAGAACCACAGGTCACGAGGCTGCTTGGAATACACACCGAACACCTGCACAGAAATATGCAAAACTCCAGGCTGACAGAGACTCATAGGCTCATGTCTTTATCAAAGTTGAGTGAAAAAAAAAAAAAACCAAAAAACCCCAAAACCAAAACCAAAACTTGAAAATAAAAAAACAAAAAATAAAAAACAACAGAACCCCACACAATAGTACAGTGGGTGGGAATCCTACTGAAACTCACGGAAGCATGCTTGTCTTTGGAACTTTCAGCTCTATGGTTTCTTTCCTGCACCGCTCTGCTAAAATTCCCTTGATCTTTCTAAACCATTTACAAAATATTCCTTATTTAGATCTTCAGACTTGTCATGTCAGGGATTGTCTTCAGGACACGTGAGTATGAAGAGAAGTGTAGTGTGTGCACATGCATACGCATGCACGCGTGCATGTGAGTTCAGTAAGGACGGAGAAGGAAAGTCTGGTAAATGAGAAGCCTACTCTATTTACAGTGAAGATGCCTCTATCTTCTGGGTTTAGGTAGGAATATTTTAGCATTCATTTGCTATGTGCGTCTCGCGGTAACAGGTCCTCCAGCATTGACATAAATCATACGGAACAGAACAAATCTACAAGAGATTTCAATACTGAAATGCTGCGATCCAACCTCACAGATACACAGTAAACACTATTTTAAACTATTTGACCTACGAGGAACGTCCAACAGCTGATATACTAGTAGTTTCTGGTAACACATCAATGGATTAATAAGTGTCTAATATAAGCCAGACCACGGGACTTGGGTAACTGTGCTCGTGGGAAACACACTCCTTGTCGTTGACTGCTCTATCTCGGTCCTACACTATTGTCACTTGTAAATAACATATGCAATATCTGGGCATCAGAAAAGAAATACAGATGAAGTACTTTTAATCTGAGTACCTTTATAAGCCTCTCTCCCTTCCCAGGGTCTGTACTTAGCTGAGGGGAAAGATCAAGATATGTGGTGACGAATTTCCATTGACTGGTAGAATTTGAGAGGTGGTATAGTCAGGGTAGGAGCTTTGGTATCAGAGAGAATTCGGGTCGAATTTTTCTCTGCCACTCACCAGTTGTGGGATTTTGCTTAATTTTGCTCGCGTGGTTGTTAATTAGGATTCTGTGAAATAACTTCGAATAGTATTTCTTTACCTGCATGATCTATGTAGACAGTAGAGAGTAGACAGTAGATCTATGTAGATAGTAGAACGAGGCTGAATGTATTGAACTAAAAAGGTAAAAATCCAACAAACAATCTTCTTTCCTCCGCTCCTTTCTTATATTTATAAGAAAGTGCAAATTCTATTGGGCAAATTGAAAAGTTGTGATGTCTAAGTAGGGCAATTGAAACTTTTGATGCAAAAGAGCTAAAAGAAAAAGGAAGTATCAGGATCATTTCCACTCTGCATCTAATTGATGGGTAATTCACTTTTTTTTCATGGAAACACACACACGTACACACAACAAAGAATGATTTCTTTCTAAAGCACATATAAATTTTTTGCAAATTGATGGTCACTGTGGAAGTTTTTACATTTTACAAATGTTCTTCATTTTATTACTGTAGAAACCACAAGAGGAATTCTAAAGAAGGAAGCAAGGATTGGGTAGACACGCAGACACTCTCAGATCTTGCAGTAATATACCAAGTGCTATTTTAATACATCAGAGCTTTAGCCACATGAGAAGATTTCTGAATGCCAAATTGCTAAGTGAAAAAAGGAATAAATATGAGCTAGCAGACTTTTAAGACAATATAGGATAAAATTCCTTACCTTCTTCTGGTAAAGTTTATACATGTATAAGGAGTTTATTATTTTATGAAATTAAATAAAATTAAAATTTTTTTAACGTTTATTAATTTTGAGAGAGGGGGCGCGTGGGGACTCACGTGGGCGAGTTAGTTAAGCGTCTGACTCTTGGTTTTGGCTCAGGTCATGATCTCATGGTTCATGAGTTCGAGCCGCTCTGTGCTGCAAGCACAGAGCCCGCTTGGAATTTCTCTTGCCGCCCTCTCTGCCCCTTCCGGGCTTGCTCTCTTTCTCTCTCTCTCAAAATAAATGAATAAATAAACATTAAAAAAATATTGAGAGAGAGAGCATGAGCAGGAGAGGGGCAGAGAGAAAGAAGGACAAAGGATCTGAAGCAGGCTCCATGCAGACAGCAGAGAGACTGATGTGGGGCTTGAACTCAGGAACCATGAGATCATGACCTGAGCCAAAGTCTGACACTTAACCAACTGAGTCACCCAGAGGCCCCAAAAGTAAACAAAATTTTAAAAGCTGAAATAAAAACTGCTTTCTTGCACAGGGCTCACCAGTTTTTACTGAAAGATGTATGAAATCATGCTTAGCATCTGGGTTGCTACCTTACATATACTGTCTAGGACAGAATCTTCTCTGCAGAGTATGTAAAAAGAAAAGAGCTTTATAAACAACCTTAAACAGTGGGGTTGTGAGATCGCTTACCCGCAGCAGTCTAGTTGAGGATGTTCTGATATTGTAGAAAGTTTGCTCCAAATATCTGTGCTTTAGTTTCATTATGGCGTAATCAAGGCATCATTTGAGCCAGACAGAAATGGACTTGACTTTCAGAGCCTCTGTAAACTGCCCGGTCAAGTCAGGCATCTTCAGAGTGCACAGATTTCTCAAACTCCAAGGTGGAGGTTGTACAACCCCCTCTGGCAGGTTCTTGTAATCTGTATATATAATATTAAACACATAATTGTGGTAGCATAGCAGTGATTCTATATAACCTATTCATGTTAATATTTGAAGCCTCGCTACATAAACCGAAAAAAAAAAAAAAAAAACAAATAAATAAATAAGTAGGAAAAAAACTATACTCCGTGCAGGACTATTTGGAATACTTTGGCCTCATTTCTGGAAAGTATGTACAAGACCATCACCACCCGCAAAAACATCTGATGGTCATTCCCATTCTCTTTGGTAAATGATTTTGACCATTGACTGCAGTCTATCTGCTCAAACTTGCAGAAATTGTATTATTTTAAGTTGAAAATATGTTGCATGGTATAATAATTCTTCTGTCCATTGGTGTTTCCCTCAGTACCCATAAGAATTCCAAAAACACAAAAGGCCTTCAAAAAGTATTGTAAAATTCATATGCTCTAATTTTTCTTAAATCTTTCTTAATACAGGCTCTAAAAGCAAACCGAGTTGGGTTCCGTTCCAAGATCTGACATTAGCTCAGGCAAACTAAACTTCACTAAGATTCTATTGCCTTGTCAGTAAGCCAGTAATAATGTAATGTAACAACCTCATCTCCTAGGACCTGCAAATCAGTAAATTAAAGGATATGAAACATCCCCATAGTATTTGGGAAACAGTAAATCATCAGTAAGTACTAACTATTTTTATTGTACCTTTTTAACATGGCATCACCCATCAAATATGTGTTATAGCAAATATCAGATACAGGCCCATATTTGTTTTTCTTGAAATCAAAAATAAAAACAGACGAAAGTAAACGTTATCTTTAATACGAAAATTTGAAAGCATACTTCCTAGTATTCCTGTGAAAACTGGTCTGAGAGTATTTTCAACTATTCAAGGTGTTGGGACAGGTAAGTCTTTTAGCGAACACAAGCCAATACTTCTACAGAAAAATAACAGTATGTCTCTATCCTCTTTACTTAATCATAACAAAAGAAGAATGTGGAAATTTCAAATCTGTACATTTAACACCACAATGACACACACCCTGTTAACGTTTCCTCCAAGAAGCAGTGACAATTTCTCAAGGAATTTTTTTAAGGAGTCTAGAAATGGCCTCAGAATCTTTCCAGCACATTCCTGAGAGCCCACACAAAAGACAGAACTTATTTGCTATCAGTGTCTGGCCTTATTTCTCCAACATTCAATCTAGGGCAGGTGATTTTTTCCTGTAATTTAGTTTGCTCAGAATTAAGCAGGAAGGATATTTTAACTCTCAGCTAGAATTTACGCGAGCTTCCTGAAACAAACTAACGTTTGTTAAAATAATTGTAAATCTTCAATCTGATCTCAAGTTTTCTCTTATCGGCTTTGCTGTATTTTTATCAGCATCAGCAGGCCAGTGTAAAAATGAAAATACCTGTCTCAAGTTTTCGATTTTCAAATGTTTGTTTGCTGCCTTTTTGCATTCTATTCTTTACTCTAGATGATCAATCACAATGACAAGCAGAGATTTTGCCATCACCCTGGAGTATCTTATGCAATCAATTAAGCAAGAACATGAATAGCTTTGTGTACAACAATATGTGTGTTTTCTCTTTAAAGCCAACGTGAATCATCTGATTGTTCATATAATATGATTGTGTATTTTAAGGAAATAATTCACTTCCTGTTGCTTAAATTTTCCCATCCATTTTGAAAGCTGGTAATAGAAATGATAATGACTAACTTGTTTTTCTTTAAATTGAAGTTAAAATGATGGCACTTGCAATGTGCAACTGGTTTTGAAAAATGAGCAATTTTTGTTAGTTTATTTCTGAACTGATAGACACAAAAAACATTTTAGTCCCTCTCCAGCGTTCAGACAGTTGGTCTGATTTTCAAATTTCTGAGGCCCAAGTTAGACCACCACATTTAAATTGGCCATACTTATGGAAGAGATCTTGTCACTACACCAAGCATGCCCTTTCTCTATTTGTTTTTCCTGTGCAAATTGACTTGTAAAGGGATGTTCACAAAGTTGGAACTGCATTGTTAATTTGTACCTTGTCTATAATGTCATTTTTGCTCTCTATTAAATCACCTGGAATTTGAATTTGCTTCCAACTTGTAAAAGATCGCAAAATCCACCCTAATTCTCCAAACAAATATGGTTCTCCCCAAAGCGGTATCATCTTAATGTATATAGTTTAACCCAACTAGTCCTTATATTTAAGACTCTAAAGTATTATGTGTGAAAACCTTCAAATCCAGGCTTCTATAGATTTTTATTTTATCTTGTGTCATATATGTCTATATTCTAAGGCTCTATGCCTTGCCCCTTTCCCCTGCATTTTTATGTAAATACATTGTGAGCCTAATGTGTTTATAACTATTAAATGCCATGTGTTGGTCTTCTGTGCTATAATAAAGTACATCCGTGCCTTCCGAATTTCTCTGGCAACTATCTCTATGTTCACTGTCCTCCAATCAGCATCTGCAAATGTAACCACTTAAATCTGATCCCACTGTCTGAATCAGTTACTCAGATAAAAGGCAGCCAAGATCTAAGCCCTGCTCCATGTGGGACCCTCTTAAAACCTCCCCCCAGAGTGGACATGGTTTCTCTTACCAGGAGTGTCTGTTTTTTGTTTCTTCCACTCATTCTTTATCTGCTCCCATGTCTCCTCCTGGATTCCTGCAAGCTCTGTCTTAAGCAGGAACCAATTATGCAGAATTTAACCAAAGGCTTTCTGAAATTCAAATAGTCATAACATATGTACTGTCATGCTCAACACTGCTGGTACCACTTCAGATTGGAAAGGATGTTAAATAGGCAGATACGTTTTCTAAAACTAAATTTATCACTTCTATTTTATTCCCTGGTGATTAAAAAAATCACGATTTAGTCAACTTATTTTTTTTTAATCTTTAGCTATTAAATGCATAGTTATGCTGCATCATCCTCAAAAAAATCTGGTTTTCAGCAACTGAATTCGATTGATTAATTTTCTTTGAATTACCTTTAAGCCAGGGACTATTCGATTGTGTCTATCTTCTGTCAAAGTGAAATGGGGATAGCAGTATGCAAGTAAAATACAAAATTTTAAAGCCCTGATACAGGTTTATGTGTTTACAGAAATATACGGGTTTTACACGTGGCTTCCCTTAGAAATAAGCCAGAGAGGTGTGTTAATATGTGTTCCTCCAAGCTGCATTTTATGAAGCTTGTTCTGCTCAAGTACCTTGATATTCTACTGTTGATGAAAACATGGGTACAGTTTACTTTATTCTTAAATTAGTTAGGAAGCTTTGTTTGCTATCATGATGGCCTAATTTTCTTAGTTTGAGTTAGAGCCAGAAGCCTACGTGGCAAATGAGCTTAAGTATTCATTGAGTATTAAGTGTTCCCAAGTTTCCTCTTGACATACACTTTACAAACTTGGTAGACAATGTCCTGTATACTTTTATTCTCACAGAGTCTTTTCAGGAAAGTGTTAATAGTTCTATGTTTTCAGATCAGAAACCTGAAATTTACGAAACTTAGAAATCTACAAAACATTCCATAGCCAAACTATTCAAGCTCACATTCAAACACCAGAATCTGAATCTGAACTATATTCTTAGTGACTGAATAGATGCTGCTCCAGACAAAAACAAATGACCCCCAAACAAATCTCATTCATGTACCCCAGATCAAGAACCCCCTTTGCTAAATTAAAGAGAAAGCTGAAGGCAGTGTTGGAATATTTTCGGGGTTGGCCACCACTTTTTACTGGGGAGGGGAAATACATGGGAAAAGACAGAAACTCTTATCTTAGGATTTATCATTGTTTTTGTCTGCACAAGTTTTTCTTAGGCCAGATTGTAAATATTTTGGGGTTTGTGGAGAATGATATGGTTTCTATTGCAGTTAACTATATGATTACACTGTTGTAGGTAAAAGCAGCCATAGACAAGAGTAAATGAGAGCATGGCCATGACCTGTGGTGGCCCCCATTGCTAACCAGTAGGATAAATCACACAACATACTGTATTTTATAGGAACCTGGGTTTTGTAATGAGGATGTGGGGGGGGGCACAGAAGAAAGTCATGAATTTAAGCTCATTCTACTCTGGTACAGTCCCTCAATAATTATTCATTAAAATGCTTTACCAAGAAAAAAAGTTTCTCAAAAGAGCTCTGTTATTATCAGTAGACAACAGGCCATGAAACCTAGCTTTTTACACTGATATTGAAAATAGGTGTCAGTTACTGGCTAATTGAGAGGAAAAGAGGATGGTAAGTTTGCTGAATATACAGCCTCTCATGTACTAAGAGTATAACATTTGGTGTGGGCAGTTGGTAGTGACAAGTTCTGGAAGAAATTAGTCACACAGTTGCAAGGCTCATTATTAGATTTTTGGAAGAAGGCTAACATGAATGTGATGTTCAAGGAAAGGATTCCACATGAAGATGTGAAAAGTTTAGTGGAAATATTAGAAATTAGATTGTAAAATGTTTCAGATCAGGGCTTTAAAATGGCCAAAATGCAGCCAGGAAAAAAAAAATGACCTAAGAGCTTGGACATAAAACAGTAAGTTAAGAATAGTAACAATTAACAAAAGGTATCTGAACATCAAAAGTTGTCATAGAAATAACATACATTTTTAGTAATTCAGTTCAAATGAAGCTCTTTAGAAAGAATGCATGCATTTGGTTTTTTCCAGCTCAATATATAGGTCAAGAATGAAGTACTTGAAAGTGAGAGAAGAGGGCCGATAGGATTATGTTGCATGAAATTTACACATGAAAAAAAACCCAAAAACCTGTTCATGTGATCAAATCATTACAAAACAGCAGTCTCTTGCTTTATCGCGTCTCTCCATTTCCGTGGTGTCTTTTTCTCTTCACCCAATCAGACCTCCAATGCAACTACGTGTTGGTGAGATGGTTATGAATACCTTTATAAACTTCTCATTAGAGTAAATTAGCCACTGCCAAAATTATGAATATATCCAGGGCAGCTTCTCTATTATATGGAAACATAAAGCAGTAAGGGGACTGTATTTCTGATGTCTGTCTCATCTGACATTTATATACATAAAATCATTCAGAAGTATTATTTTTGGTGGGGGCTTGGATTTATGACAACATACAGATGTTTCCATTTCACATAGAGAAAAAAAAATCTGCTATATAGTATCGAAGATAGAACTTAATTGAACCCATCAGATGATGATAAAGAAACAATGCTGCACTTCAGATGACTTAACTGCAGCTTTGTCCCTGGCCCTCTAGCCCAGCACCCTGTGGATTTCTTCCATGGCCTTTCCCCTCTTTGAAGTCAGTGGGAGCTCTGAGCTTAGAAAAGTCACCCAGAGTACAGAGGGGCATAAGGACAAGGTTGTTTGACTTTCTGCCCTCACAAGGATCATGGGGTGGAGGAATTAGTAAGCAGAAAGGAAAAAAAAATTCTAACCTTGGTCCAAATGCAAAGCAAGCATTTTTCTTTCTCTTTCTTTTTTTGAAGTTCAATATTGTTTCCTTTCCTTATTTTTTTATTTTTTTATTTTGTGTTTTTACCTTTGCCCTTCCTGTTTCCAACAGGGGTTGGAAGTACTTAAAACTCTTCAGAAAGTATGCTCTGTTGATATTTCTAACAGGGACTGGAGCAGAAAGTATGACTTATGAACCTCTGCCGCTTTGATGCACTATCACTAAAGCTGGGAGCCCAAAGGATGAATGTATCAGGCTTGCATTAGCTCTCACGGGACTGCCAAGATCCAGGAGTCCTTGATGGCAATTTCAAAAGATGAATAACCAAGCAGACTCCTCCAGTGTGCATTAGCACTAATAATTAGTAGAGGGCATTTACCAATGCTTTTCTTAAAGGAGAGATATTTAATGTTCTCACTTAATTGTGTATGAGTTTCAAAAGTATCATTTATTAAAACATTTGAATCCTTAAAAATATATTTTATAAACGCTTACCATAATGGCCCTTCATTACATTTTAATAAGCTGTTAGTATTTATTAAACATATAATTGCTATCTTAGTTAAATGAAAGTTAATGCTAATTGTAGACAATTTAATATATTATTACTTTGGGTAGTTAATATCAACCTCTCCCATACTTTCCAATAGATGGATAAAAAAATTAATGACTCTATATTAAAATTTTCTGGGTAGTTTACTTTTGTTGCATTATTGGATTTCCTTTCTCTTTTGCTCTTGACTTTCCTGAGCCTACATCATTTCACCTGGTAACTTTTCAATCACATAAGAACACAACATTGTCCTTGGCTCTACAGTCTTGCCTGATGTATTGTGAACTGATAGATGGGTTTTGACAGAGAACAACTGAATTTATTTTAATTCAGTAGATGTTAATTGAACACCATTCACATGTAAGAAACTATGCTAAACATTACTGGGGATAGAGAAAGAGGCCTCAGGGTGACCAAATGTTCTGGTTTGCCCAGAACTGAAGGGCGCCTGGGCAACAGATTTTTAGTGCTTAAACTCAGAAAGTCCGAGGCAAATGAGGATAGGGGTTTTACCCTAACTGATGTCCTGTTCTTGGAAGCTTCCCTCAAGGACACGAGGACAGAAGATAAAGAACATATGTTATCGTATCAACTGTTATAAGGTGTCCTGGCAATATAAATACATACAGATTATTTATGAATAAGTGACCAGAAAAATGCTGCTACAGAAGTTGTGTCAATATTGATAACAATTATCATCATTTTGGCCATATCTTGGTTTAATGCAGAAACCCAGAGAATATACAATAATGATTGTATGCTTATGAGAATTCTGAAATGCTGAATAATTTAAAAAGCTACGCTAGGTTGTCCTTAACTGTATGTTTGTGGTGCTAGAAAATTATAAACTTTGAGATAACTTGAGTTATATCTTCACAGTCTAGCACTTTATGTTGTTCAGAGCATTTCCTTATGCAATCCTGCTGGTCCTGCTGTGCACACTGCATATGAATCAGTTTATCTAACAACAACTCCATAAGGTATTTCCATCTTACAGATAGAAGTACTGAGGCTTTGGAAGGTTATGTAGCTAGTCCAAGGTCAAAAGCATAAATCACAGCCACGATTTGAACATGAGCAGTCTACTTCAAAGCTTAAGTTCTTCACCATAATTATTACTTGTCTGCCTGCAGCAGCTCTTGATTTTGGCATCAGAGCAAATATTAGTCAACTTAAATGGAACCTAATAATCAAAAGGGTTATCTTATAGCTAACACAGCAAGCTAGTTCTAAGCTTGAACTAGCTTTCCTAACTTTTAGCCTAACTTTTTCCCATTACACCATAGTATCTCTGAAAAAAAAAAATTTACTTTTTCTCAGACCTAACATAATGCCAGCCCATATAAGAGTATTTCACTTATTCATTCATTCACTAAATTACAGACAAAATGATATCAGGGAAATCAAAGGAATGGTATAAATGATCACATTCTTGGCATTTATCATCTAGCAAGGAGAAGTATCTTTTATTTTGTATTCCTTTACTATGTTTTAAAAGCTATGGTGTTCTTCTATGGATGTAAGCTACATTTGAACAAGGCTAAATAAATAAATACACAAACAAACAAACAAACAAATATTGGTTTATACTCTGGTTGAAGCAAGGGAGCTATCTCTGCAACCCCAGATACCTGCTGTCTCATCCCCCTTTATCTTTCAGGGGAAGAGGTGATCTAGAGTTCTGGTCAGCATGGCTTAGGAACCATTTTTATAAATTCTAGGGCTATGGCATCTGTGGCCACATTTGAGTGAAATAATGATGGTCTCGCAGATATGGTGGGATTTGATTTGGGTCTTAAAACGTAAGTAGCATAGCACCGATTCTACACAAGGAAACCATTTTAATGTGTGGAGACGGCCAGCAAGATAAGTCATTTAACAAAATCAGGGCATCTGCACTGAGAAGTATGACAGAAAAGATGGTGTGAGATTATAAAAGTCTTGAGTGTGTTATCAGGCTTTATAAATAATCTTGTAAGAGAAGACGAGAGCTAAAAACAGGTGGATCAAAGGGAAGAAGCTAATTAGTCCTCAAAAAAGGCTTCACACTCATGAAAAATCATTCCATAAATAGTTTAAAATATTGGGGAAGTCTATTTAAATAAGTTTGTAAATGAAAAAAAAAACACTAAGTTCTCTTAAAAGGGATTGTCATCATTTGCTATTGTTACTAATTGATATTAAAAAGAAAACAGAACAATCCACCCCCCCCAAGTTTTAGGACATGTATTTTAATAAATGTAATAATGAATATTTGAATCAAAATATTTGTGAACAGAAAATCATCCCTGAGGACATCAAAACTCACACTGACATTAGGTTAAAGACACTCAATGAAAACCAAGGGGAGGTTGAGTTTTTAATAGGTACCGTGTGCTTTCTCAAGTGTCTTACTCTTCAAGCCACTAGGAACTATGAGGGGATTCGGGGTGAATATTGTTACACGGAAGAAGTTTCACATGGTTTAATGGACCACTTCACACCCTGCATAACAAATGCCATTATCTGCCTTTCATAATTCTCATGCCACCTCTAAAGCCAAAGTGATCAAGATATTTCACGATGTAATTAACAAGTGGATGACGATTCCAGTCTTAATTTCATTTGATTGAAAAGTTATAGCACTCATGATTGAAAGTAAGTATGGGCCGTGTAGTTAACGCTACATTAGTATTCAGTCCCCGTTGAGGCATGGGGTGGCAGTGAGGGACCAGTGTCTGTAGCTTATATTGCAATCATCCATTACTCCTCATGCCTGCCGGGAAAGTAGTTCCATTATATTACGGATGATTGAGTGATCTCCTACCATTTTGCACATGGTTGATAAAGAAGATATTTTGGGCTAATTTTATTAAATAGCTACGTAACCCACATAGCCTGATAATATAATTTGGCAATCAGATTTGAAAGCCATTTTGTTTCCTAAATAGTTTGGATCCCTCTGGAGGCAAACAAATCCCACACACCTTTTGGCCACTACAGAGGTAAAAGTACTCATTTGTGAGGACCACATCAAGGCAGTGGTTGGGGGTTTTCTTCAAAATGAAACATTTGCAGCTAGTTGACATTGCAGAAGGTTGGGTTGAGCAAACTGTATCAAGAGGGAAGTGTCTGCTGACAGTTTGACAAAAGTACATGTTGCTTTTACTTTACCAGAGGGGAGGTTAGGTGTTACATCACCACTCCCAATGAGACCTTAGGGTATTGTGTAGCAATCCGTTCACAGCCTTCCCAGTGATGAATGAGGTCTTAGCAGATGCCTTGCAGAGGGGGCTAGAGAAGAATAGATTCCTCACATGTCTGCCCTTTTCCCCTCAGATTGGGCCAGGCAGATGATTCGAGAAAGAATGGCCTGGGCAGTTTAATGAAACCCATCTGCTTTTGCCATTAATAGAAAAGTTCTTCAGGAGCTTTTGTAAAGCAAAGTGATTTAGTTTTTTAAAAAATCATATATATATATATATATCACATATATGTGACACATGCACACACACGTAGCAAAATATTTACTTACTTATTCTGGATAAAACTTCCTTTGCCTATATTCCCACATGGATGGGTAGATTGCTGTATCTACATTCAACATGGGTCCCTAACGCAGTTTTGCCATCAATAGATAGTTGTATTGAATGGACACAGAGCAAACGGAACCAATGTGAATCCAAACCATTCTAACCTGTTAGTGTTGCTAAAATTTTATAGCGAAAGAATTTATTGAAAATACCTGAATGTACTGACTGCATGAAGTTTTGAAATCAGACCCATTTCTGCCTTTCTTGCTTTTATTGTCTTCAGGACTGGTTCTCACACAGGACCTCACTGAGGCAGCTGAATGCAAAAAAGAAGGGGCAAAATTGTTATTTCAACTTATTCACTTAAAAAGTCATAGATGATGTTTGCAAGAGATTGTATTCCATACACACTAGCTTAGATATTCTTTCATTCCAAATGATACATTAGTGTTTGAATCAGGTTTATATCAAAATTTAGTTAAAATCCCTTCATACGCGTACAGTATTTAGTATACTGCAAACTGTGTGTGTGTGTATATATATATATATTTGTATATATATAAATATATACAAATATATATATATATAGTACATAAGTATCTGCTAAAGAAAGAATAAAACAATCAGAGAAATAAATATCAGTGAAATAAAAAAAGCAAAAAGCATTCAATATTTTGCATATTTTCATAATGAAACTCTGGAGTTTCTGATGTTATGACATTTTTTAAACAGTTAACAACAATGTACTATTGCTGCCAGGTAACTATTATTATTTAGAAATATGATGGAATAATATACTGTAAATGAATTCAAATGTGGGGGACTAGGCTTTCATTTTATTATATTTATTTTTATTGAACATATTCTTCATATAATGAAAGTGTTTCATGAGAAATGTGTAGTTCTTTCAATATTAGGGCAAACATTTTTCATATCTTTATAAAGAGTAGCTAGGAGGTTACCCTAGTGGTTAAAATGGTTATTTAGAAACATTACTTTTTAAAATTTTTTTTAATGTTCATTTATTTTTGAGAGAGACAGAGAGACAGAGCACAAGCAGAGGAGGGGCAGAGAGAGAGGGAGGGAGACACAGAATCCGAAGCAGGCTCCAGGCTCTGAGCTGGCAGCACAGAACCCAATGTGGGCTCAAACTTGTGAACCTAGATCATGACTTGAGCCGAAGTTGGACATTTAACCAATTGAGCCACCCAGGCGCCCCTATTTTATTTTTTTAAGTTTATTTATTTGAAAGAAACAGAGAGAGTGCATTGTGTGTGGGGGGCGGGGAGAGAGAGAGGGGGCTGTCATCACAGAGCCCGATGTGGGGCTCCATCCCAGGAACCATGAGATCATGACCTGAGCCGAAATGAAGAGTCAGACAGACGTTTAACTGACTGAGCCACCCAGGTGCCCCAAAGGCATTATTTTAAGCTATTAAATGTTATGCTTATCCTTTTTTAGGAAGAAACAACTTGTAACATCAGTTTTAGAACATTAACACACATCTACTTTAAATTTTTTTTTTTCAACGTTTATTTATTTTCGGGACAGAGAGAGACAGAGCATGAACGGGCGAGGGGCAGAGAGAGAGGGAGACACAGAATAGGAAACAGGCTCCAGGCTCTGAGCCATCAGCCCAGAGCCTGACACGGGGCTCGAACCCACGGACCGCGAGATCGTGACCTGGCTGAAGTCGGACGCTTAACCGACTGCGCCACCCAGGCGCCCCAACACACATCTACTTTAATGCACATAATATAACCTGTTTAGAAACAGATTATTCATTGAGAACTTCCATGCTAAGTCAGGTTGAGTAGGAACAAGCTATAAAAACTTTAGGGACCTTAATGTTTATAACAAACATTTTTAAACTCTAGAATGCACAGAATCTCCTGGAGGGCTTTGTAAAACACTGCTGGGCTCCACTCCCAGAGTTTCTGATCTGGGATGGTGCCAATCTCACGCCTCTTTTACAAGCTCCCAGTTCCTGCTGATGCTGCACATCCAGGGGCTACCCCTGCGAACTACAGATTTGTACTATCAACTTCACCATTGAATGTAAATCTACCGCCATGAATAAGAGACCAAGTACGTGAAATGCTGAGGTAAGTTCACCACAAAGAAAGAAGAATGTTTTTCCTTCTGTTTGAAGAAATGGCAATTATATTTGTTTCTCTACCTTCCTTTTGCTTGCCTAGAAAAACCGAACAGGCACCAGAAAATTGGAGAAGGAAACATGAGTAGGCCATTTCTCTTTATTATAGTAGTTGGACACTGTGGTGGAAGTTTCTAAATCTCACACAGACTTGAGTCACGAGGCACCCTTCTTTTCCTTTTCTGTAACTTACTGAGGTGATATGGTAATTATACATCATTAATTTTATTTTATCCTTGATCATTTTTGTTTGTGTGCATGTCATCATTCCATAACAGAACAAGCTTCGTATGATCGTGATATAACTTCTTGCAGAGGCTCTACCTTCTTTACTCATGCAAACGCTGTTTGTTTAGACTTGCTGGAATATTCCCAGCTTTCCAAACTATGTCTATTATAAATTCATACAGACCTGAAGGATGGTGGCTCTCCCTCTTCATAACAGGAGTCTTCTGGAACAGCCCACAATAGACTTTATCCTGTTGACCTAGATGCTATTACCACTCTATTTCTTGGAACATCAACACAAGGCATCATGTTTGGATAACAAGGGTGTGCTTCATGCCTGGTCCACAAACCAATTTAAGCCTTTTTCTCCAAATGAAAATAAGAACTACCCCTTGCTTTGTGTTTGCTCTCAAACTGCATCCAGACTTAATCCCATTGACAATAGGGTGATTTTTCTGGAACCCTAGGTTTCTAGCCTGGTTCTCACAACAACATGGATATCCACCAGGAGGCAAATGAATGCAAGAAGGTAATGGGAACCTCTTCAATATCATGCATCTTTTTTACACAATCTTTTTTTTTTTTTTTTTAATATCATCTCTTTTCCATATCCACCTTCCTTCTATTTGGCAACAGGCTGATGTCCATGCACTTGCTAGTAGCTAACAGGTAGTCTGGAAATGTCCCTTAACGTCTCAGGACTTACTACCCTTCAGTGGGTGGATCTGAGTGCACTCACATGCTTTTCAGCTTTAAAATGGGAAGAGTCTCTGTGGCCAAGTTAAAGCAATTACAATCACAATATGAGTTTAAAAAATAACTTGGTTTCAGGTCAGAGTTCTTTGTCTTTCTTCAGCACTCAGCATAATCAGATGCCTAAAAACCATAATACATGCAAATTTCAATACACAAGTAATGCATAGTAAAAAAAAAAACAGCCTATAAAGAAATTCATTTAGTTTTATCGAATGTCTTACTGCCTTTAAAATATTTTATAAGCCAGTTTGATGACAGCAAGATACTCTAAGTTTGCCACTGGCCTTACACATTTTGCCCCTGACCAGAAAACAAAATGATGCTTTGGAGTTTTCTTTTGTTCTGGTTTTGGTTTGTTTTGCTTGTTTTCTTTTGTTTTTTCATAAGAAAAGTGATTGTCAGCAAGAATATCCCCAAATTTCCTCTCTCAAAATCCATTTAAAATGATTCTGGCAAATGGCTATTTCACAAATATGTGTCTTATTGTGATAGCTGTCTGTACATTTTCTCCATATGTCCTGTTCCTGCTTTGGTCTTTTGATGGAAGGACAAGAGAAGTCTCAGCAGCCACTGTCACTTAATGGAAGTGAACACTGTTTTGAGAGACCCAAAATTTTCATCATCGAATCTACTTAGGGAGGCTGCACAGAGTCATTCTTCCCCAAATCGCCTACTGATTTTCATTGCAAATACTGCCAGCCTCGTTCATGGCCACAGGATTTAGTTACGCACTTGACTGAAAACCATGTCAATGCAAATTCAGGGGATAAACCAGCATGCAAATCCCCAAGGCTTCAGCAAGTTATAATTCAGCCACAGCATTAGCAAAACAAGATAGCAATTATGCAAGGAATCAGCTGAAAGGTTATTTTTAATTTAAAATTTTTGCATCTTTACAGCTGGGAAAAATGAAACCCTGCCTATTCTTTCTTGTAAAACCCACCCGGTGAAAGCCAAAAGCCATATGGTACATCATCACAGCCGTGTTCCAAGATGAGGTGCACACATACACATGTACATACAGTCACACAAACTGCTTCAAGAAAAGAGACTTCTGATAAGGTTAAATTGTCATATTTTCTTCTGGTGTCCTTGACTAAGTTTCCAGAGATCAAAACATAATTGGCATCCAATAAAAGGTATATATTTGAAAGTAACCAGCCCTGGGCATTTTTTTCACCCTCATTTCTGGCCTTTTATCTCTGGGCTCAGAGTCTCTCCTCAATCCCACTTCTGGGGCTGAAGCTGATGTAATCAGGGCTGAGATGGACAACGAGACTCCACATTTCATCACAATGTGAGGAGCTAATTTGTGACTGGTGGAGCTATTTAATGTGTCTAGTTTGGGTCTAGAGAAGTAAAAGCCTTCCAGTAGTGTATTATCTCTAAGAAGGCAACCACCACCTATTTGCCACACCCTGTGTTACCTGTGTGTCGGGGCAGGCCGTGCATGTTCCGCTGCAAGATCATCTGGAGCCCAGAAAGACAGGCACGGTTTTGGAAGGGAGATGTGGAATCGTGTGACCAAATGTAGTGACGACTGTGCTTTAGGAAAGCAAATAGCATGCTTGAGAATTACAGGTTGGCCTGGTCTGGGTTGCAACCAGGGTCCCCTCCTGGCTGCTGGGTGACCTGGACAGAGACTGAGCCTCCTGGACCTCAGATGGTCATTCTTAAGTGTCTCACTCCTTGCTTCTCAAAGTGTGACTAGCAGCATGGACAGCCCCAAACCAGTGAATCAAAACCCACCTTACAACAAAATTCCCAGGTGACTGTGTGTGCAAATTTGACAATCATTAGTCTACCTCCATAAATGGTAACTTTATTTATGTACTGAGTACTTAGCTCCCTGACACTGTGGGAGGCTCAGTGGGAGGCACTGTGGGAGGCTCAGAAAACTGATTTGAACGTTGGCCTTTGCTCTCATAGTAGGAGAAACAGACTCGAATCCTGCAACGAGTGCCATGAAGGCACTATAGCAGGCCTTACGATCATAAGGAAATGTATTTGGGCCAGGGTGTCACAGAAACCATATGATTATGCTTAAAGTTTGTCCTTTGTTCTGTCATGTCTTCTTTCTTAGAACATTTTAGTTTTAGCATCTTGTATGTTGAGCAATCTTGTACTTGTGAACACGTTAGGTTCCCTTAAGATTCTACTTTTTCTTTCTTCACCATGGCATCCAGTTGTAGATTTCCAAATAACGATGTGTCCTGCATTAACTCAGCAGATGTAAATATCTCACTTTTTTCCTCATTGGGGTTGCCTCAAAAAGGATATTTAGCCTGGTAGGGGACATGTATCTCTTCACTGTTGAAGGCAGTAAATGGAGCGTCTGCTGCAGCTCAGAGGGTTCTGAAAGGTCAAGCTCCTTCCCTGGATGTGTTATATTATAGTAATTACTTTCCCTTGGTTTCTTCTCCTTTAAGTACTATGCTCAAGCCCCACCGAGTCCTGACCTACCCATCTAAGACTGCTGGTTCTTGAGTCACCATATTAGGAGTAATAGCACAGCCACACAAAATAACAATAGCTAGAGACCCAGAGGGACCAAACCTCCAAAACAAGAGAGAAAAACAGGAAGAATCTCAAACTCATTCCCATCCACTGACTCTTGATACTTGCATGCTAAGCTAATCAGCATTAGAACAATGGCAGGCACTTAAGAATTCTAATTACCATACTACAGAATATGCTTTCCAGAAATATTTTAACACTGTCATTAACTAATATTTATAGAGCATTGTATCTCATTGAAGCTTGTTCATCTTGTTGGGCAAATTACTTTTGAATGCAAATCTGACCGTATCATTCTCATTCCCCAAGGCTTAATATGCTTCAATGGCTCCCTGGTAACAGTATGCACAAGGTGCAGTTCCCCGTAAGCCCTTTATCTACACACCCCTTTCACTTTGGATCCTACCCACCTACCGTATCAAAGACTTAGAGATCTCCAGATCTGCCTTCTTACTCCACGCATCTGAGCCTCTTATCATACTCATTCCTCAGTCTGAAATGTGCTTATTATTCCATTCTCTTGGAAGAGGATTTTTTTGTTTGTTTTCTTTCTTAGCTTTTTTCATCCAGTAGTTACTCCCATTTCCTTGTGAGGCCTCTCTGAGCAGAACTAAGTAATTTGAAATTTCCAATTATGACTTCAATTAACTCTTTTATTGTACTGTTTTTCATTTTTATGTTTAGAGAGAGAGAGCAAGTAGGGGAGAGGCAGGAAGAGAGAGAGAGAGAGTGAAAATCTTCAGCAGGCTCCACACTTAGCACAGAACCTGACGCAGGTATGATCCCACGTCCCTGGGATCATGATCTGGGCTGAAATCAAGAGTTGGCTGCTCAAATGACTGAGCCACCCAGGCGCTCCTGAACTGTGGTTTTATGTTTACACAAATATTTCTGAGTTTGCATCTCTTTTCACATTATTTTGTAATCTCAAGAGCAGAGATTCTGCCTTTTGAATTGTGTATAACCAGGGTTAATACAGTATCTGAAGCCCAGCGTGCTCTTGGGAAAAATGTATGTTGAACATCAGGCAGGACAAATTGTGTACATTTTCATAAATGAATGAATGAATGCAGAGGGGTCGTAAACTAGTTCCATCCATAATTGAAAGCAGAGCAAACCTGAATGCCATATCCTTGCACATTGCTTGTTTTGTAATCAATGCTGAAATATTTTCAAAATCAACAAAGAGGATATATGGAAAAAGACAGACAGCTCTACCCCTTGTTTCCTGAGTACTGAAATTGTATAACTTGCTTACAATAACCTCACAAGTGTATGTAGGTACTTTTCAAACTTTTCACGTCAAATGTCATATTTGAACAATATTTTATATTAGTACAACAACTTCCATGGTCCCCAGAGCAATTTGTAAATGTTATCTTATCAATTCTACTGAAGTAGACAGGCTGAAAACATTATACTTATGCTCCAGATGAAAGAGGCCAGAGAAGAATATGTGTGGGCATGTGTGTATATACGTGTGTGTCTGAGTCTGAGGGGTGTGTGTGTGTGTGTGTGTGTGTGTGTGTGTGTGAAAATCTATCTTAATAATGGCTTCCCACACTACTCCCTATCTCAAACTGGGAAACAATTAAAAAGTATGAATCATTGCTTCTTCTCCTCAGAGAGTTCATAATCAGATGATATGCCAAAATTTGTTCCCTGTTTTGATTGGTACTTGTTTATACGTTATAATAAATACACAGTCCAAACCCTATGGCAGAAATGCAAGAATGAATATGGCCCAGACTATTTGAGGAAGGCTTAAATTTACTTCCATGCTCCTATGATGCTTTATACACTACTCGATTTTAGATGTAATTGCATATCCTTATATTTTTAACATTTATACATTTATCAAATTTAATACCATTTGTAGTAGATTGAAAAATGTGCCCCCCCTCCAATCTACCTACTGATCTCTCTAACTTGTGAATGTTATAAGGCAAAAGGAGAAGGGAAAGGGAGGAAAGGGAGGGAAGGAAGGGAAGGAAGGGAAGGAAGGGAAGGAAGAGAAGGAAGGGAAGGAAGGGGAGGAGGGATGGAGGGAGGGAGGGAGGGAGGGAGGGAGGGAGGGAGGAAGGAAGGAACAAAGGAACGAAGGAATGAAAGAACGAAGGAAAGGAAGAGTCTTTGCAGATGTGATTAAGTTAAAGATCTTAAGAAGATTATCCTAGATTCTCCAGGTGAACTCTAACTGTAATCATATCTAACCTTATAAAAGGAAGGCCGGAGAAGATTTGAAACAGATATAAAGGAGTAGATGATGTGTAGACAGAGCAGATATTTAAACATGCTGATCTAGATGATTGGAATGATGTAGTCACAAACCAAGAAATGATGGGAACTATCAGAAGCTGGAAGAGGCCAGAAAGGATTCTCTCCCGGAGTCTCCAGAGTAAACACATCCACACTGACATTTTTACTTCACCCCATTCTTGAGGATTCTATCCTCACAACTTAATTACCTCACAAGGTCCCCATCTTCAAATACCATCACCTTAGGGGTTAGATTTCAGCATAGGAATTTTGAGGGGACACAAACATTCAGTACATAAGAACTGCATTTCAAATAAAACTCCAACTTCTTACGTTGTCTCATGAAGCCTATATTTCTGATTTCATCCCCCACCACTTTCTGCTTTGCTGATTACATTCTCACACACTGGTTTTATTTTGGATTTTCTAACAAATCAAGCTCACTCTTACCTTAGAGTCTTAACAATGAATGGGCTTTGCATTTTCTGACCTTAATGTTACTTCCTCCTTTCCATTTAGTAATTTACTATCATCACTTGAATCTGAAATCTTAGGAAGTTAACTGGTCCCTCTCTGCTACAACAGCCAATTATAATTCTTTGTGCAATACTTGATACATTTCTTTGCATATTGTCTACCTCCCTTCACTAAAATGCAAGCTTCATGAGAACCAAAAGAGCCTGTCTGTTTTCCTTATTTATCTTCAGGGTCTAAATCAGGGATTAGCATATAATGGTTTCTCAATACATAGCTGTTAAAATAATAGAATGCAAAAATGAGATAGTCCATTAAAGATGCCCAATTAATGAATAACCCATACATCTCAATATAAAATTATTCCTAGGTCATCAATCTTATTGCAACAGGGACCCAACAAAAGATATTCAGACAGGCTTTCTCAGCCTCAGTTTACACCAGATCTGTGACCATACTTCAGGAAGTGCTGTCCCCTCCTACCTGCATGTCTACAGTTGCAGGTTCCATTTGGATCTCTCTGTCATTTCCACGTGTGTGGTCCATTCTCCAGTGCTTGGCAATCCTCACAGCACTGCTTGTGAACTTCTTGCCAATGATGCCACCTGAAGATGCTCTCATAGCTCCTCTTCCATGGCCACTCCCTGCTTTAGCTGACCACTTTCACAACCCCTGGTGGCACTACCACCATGGCGTCCCTGTGTTTCTCTTTTCTAAAGATACTGCTCTAACATAGGCTCTGTAACTGCTCCATTTTGTCTTAGCTCTGTTGTTTTGTTAATATCCACTCCAGGAAGTCCCTGCTCCTATCAACAGTGTGCACCATATGTCCCCGTCTCTTTGAAACCATGCTAAGAGGGCCTGCTCCCTAGTTTGTCGATTCACAAAAGGATCAAAGCTAATTACCGATCCAATGTCTGTTTGAACCTCTCTTCTTCCTCATTCTCCTTCTACTGCAGTTTGAATGGAAAACGTGAACATTTGCAAATTTGGCCTAATACTTATTGAAGTCTTTCATAGGAAGTTTTTTAAACAAAAATATTATTGTCTATATAGTCTTTATTCCCATTTTGTCTACTTACTAAGTCCATTTTCTTTAAATGTAAATGAAACCTATGAGAAAAGACAAACAGAAATGCTCAATCAATGGAAGATAGCATCATCATCATTAGTGTTATTACAAAATACAACAGGATAAAACTTAAATTTTATCCTAACTTTTATTTATTTAATTAGTTTGTTTACTCTTGCAAATGTTCTGCAAATACTGGGAGTTTTCAATGGCTAAAAATCTTTTTCATTTTATCTTTAGGGCTCCGTGGCAATGAGTTGAAAACAGAATCTTCTTTTCAGTCAAGAGATGATCCTTGTACATGATGTCAAACATCAGATTTAATTTAATTACTGGATCAATATACCTTCTGAAGTCATGCATATGAAGTCTCGTGTGCAGTTCAAGATTTAGTTTGCGCTTACAGAAGAGGAGGAGAAAGAAAAAAAAAGTAGTATCCAGCATGTGATAGCAATTCTCCTTTGATCATGTCAAAACTAAGATATGTGTAAAAGATGTGCTCAGCAGTTCATGCAGCACATTCTCTTTCTTTGATTCATGAATATGGTCTATGTTTTCTGTTCTCGATATTATAAAACTGAAATATATTATCTTCTTTAATAAAATCTTAGTTCTCCACAAACAACACAGCATCAACAGTACTGCTGATTACTTCTGATTAACAAATAAACTTTCATAACACCCTCCATTGGGTAAATTATAATGTTTCAGGCTAATACTTGGAATCTCCAAAATCCAAATAGGAGGGTACTCAGCTTTCGTATATCTAAAGATTGGTCTTAGAAAAACTATATTAAAATTATGAAAAATGCAGATTTATTTCAAAATTGGAGACAAAATAAATCCAAGGGAGCTGAAGTTGGCAATTAGCAACAGGAAATACCTAAATCTCCAAAATACAATGAGTTTTAAAATCACAATATGTGGAATTTCTATTTAAATCAATTTCAAAGAATATTAGGGAAGTTTCCAAAGAATTTCCTATCTGTTTGTTTCAGGAATCAGCAATCAGCCAGTAAGACAGTTTTTAAGGGCTAAAGCTAACTCTTCTAACCTCCATCTGGGAAGACCTTAGCTCTTTGCCTTTACCAGCTGTGTCCCTGTCATTTTCTTCTGTAGGAGGCCATCATGGCTTTCTACAGATTCTCCAGGGCATAACACTGACTATAATGCAACAAAATTCTTGAAGTCGAACTGTGACTTATTCTGCCCGCTCTGCTCCTCATAGCTCTCCAGTGTCTTCCAGAAACCTATACATCAAGAGAGGAAGAACCTGTAATTTTGACAACTGTGCTATTTTATTTTCAACCAAACACACTTTCTATTTTTCAAGAATGAGGAATGAAAATAGTTCATATTGGTTTCAAGAAGAGAATCGATGTGCTTAGCTATGAAGTAGAGGTGTGCCCTCCATACTGTCTCAGATGAGGACGCTCTGGAATGCTCATCGTCACCAGCAGCCACTGGAACACCCACATCACATTGCTGGGTATCCAGGTTTCCGCTCTGGTCTCACACTTGAAAGACGTAGGTTGAAAGACACTGGAGGGAGGGTTTTGCAGAGTAGCTAGCTGGGTAACTGGGCAATTAACAGGCATGCTGCTGGCTGGAACAGGTATGCAATTCCCACCCAAAGAAAGATTGGATAGAGATGCCACAAACAGGAAAAGTGTCATTTTCAAGACAAACAGGCAAATAGATGGCAGGTATTCTGGGCATTCAAACATCGCTCCGTTTTCTTTACAGTGTTTCTTAGATCAACTCAATCCCAGACGCCTAGGCTTTAGCACACACACCTGGGCAATTCTGCCAGCTGAAACCCCTACTCTTGCTTACCCAATCTCATTTTGAATCTCATACATTCAATGTATGTCCCACATCCCCTTTCTTTCTCTCTACTGAACAATTTAGTAGTAGTAGTATTCCTATCACAATATGCATAAATAGCATGCCGGGAAGAGGCTATTCACTCATAACAACAACACAAAAGCAAAGGGAGCCAAGAGCAATGCCAATTTTGTTTTGCTTTCCACAAGAAAAATGGGGAATGAGATTTTAGAAACAACTTGGTCTGGAGTTTCTTCCCAGGAGAAGAGAGATGTTCACATTTCATTCTGGGAAAAATTGCCTCCCTCACAAAGAATAAACAGAGAACGCCTAATGCAGGTAAAGGAGAAAGCAAGCAAATTAACAAAAACTGACTCCAAAACACAACTGAACAAAACTGTGAGTTTTCCTATCCTATTGTATCTGTCTGAACAACTTCAAACCTGAGTAGTTTAAAAAAAAAGAACTTTTATGTTTATTTATTTTTGAGAGAGAGAGAAACAGAGCATGAGTGAGGGAGGGTCAGAGAGAGAGGGAGACACATAATCTGAAGCAGGATACAGGCTCCAAGCTGAACTGTCAGCACAACCCGATGCGGGCTCGAACCCACGGACCATGAGATCATGACCTGAGCTGAAGTAGGATGCTTAATTGACTGAGCCACTCAGGTGCCCCCAAACCTGAGTAGTTAAAAAAAATCATTCATATTGAGCTCTAATGAAATTATACATTTCAGCAGCTAAGGATACTCATGAGGATCCTGGCCTTGTCATCCAAAAACATTCTGAGCCTAATTCATCAACAATTTGAAGGCTTTCATCCTCTTGGTTCGATTAACCTATCATACAAATTGTCATTTATTTATTTTTTAATTTCTTAGCACTGAAAAAAGTTTCAAACATATTCTTTTTACAATTCTTCGCATGAAAAGTGTTCACAAGGTTTTATTTGATAATCCCCAAATGCATTCGTTTTGTCATCAAATGCTAAAGGTAAATATAAATAGTGCATAGGCAAAACAAAATGTGACTGAATGTAAAATCAGTTAATAAGGGTCAATGATGATCAATCCCACTGCATTATGCCATGTCAATATTTTCTCAACTATGAACACAATTCCCAAAATAACAGCCTTAAAACTTTGAAATGTTGGGGCCCTAAATTTCATATTTAATGAGACCGCTAACAAGATAAAATCACGTAGAGTTAAAATAAATATATTCTGGAGAGGCAAAGAATAGAATCTTAGTCTTTGCAAGACTGTAAAGAACTTCTCTATGAAGTAAGAGCCTTGGACTAGATGATTTCCGTGTTTCCTTCCAGCTCCTGGGACCTATGATGATCAGTAGGCATTTTTATTTCATGTTTCTTCTTGCAAACTAGGGAGCTGTACTTAAATGTGGGGTGGGCTAGTTTCCCAGCTCAATTTACTCATCTACAAAAAGGATATCAAATCTGCACTGCCTCACCTCAATGAGTTTCTGTGACAGTATAGTGACATACTGTATGGACTTTGCAAATCATGATGGTAGTTCTACTATCCGTACGTAACACAAACCGCCACAAGGAAGTAGAATTTAGGCGTTACAGTGTGTGACCTTGAGAGTCTGCCTCAGTTTGAATTTTAATCTCCTAACACTATTTAGTCTGGCCCCTACCTGGGGAACAGGGATGCAGGCACCAACCTCACGAGACTCGTATGAGAATTTGCAAGAACATATGGGTCCAGTTACCATCATAAGGCCTTAAAAATGATAAGTACTCAATAAACGTAAGTGGTTATTTTGTGTACATGGTTGCATTTGTAAGGCATGCATCTAGACAGTGTTCATGAAACAAAAGAATAAGAGAAAAGAAGAGAAGGTCTAAGTGTACTACTTTCTAAGTGTGTCCACTTCCCAGAGATTGTTCTATCTAACAAAAGGGGAGACAGAAGTAAACAAAAGGTAAAAGTGTTTCAATTCTAGGAGTATCAGATATACAGTAAAGGTGATAAATGGGCGTAACTTGAAGCCTCACAGTCACAAACGAGGGCTTTTCTGTCTTACTTCTCTAGCTTCCTGGTTCCTTTACCATCAGGACTTTTGCCAGTAGTGTGCTGGGGCCAGCTGATGAAGCTGGTATGTATTAGCTCAGTAGTTATTAAATGTTCAGGACTTTAATGAGCTGGTTGAAAACCTGTGGTTGCTTAAAATCTGCCAAGATGGGAGTATTTACATCAAGGAAATCGACAAACACCAAAAATCACAACTTTTTTCCTTATTTTATTTTTGGCCCCAGAATTCTTGTTGTTAAACATTTACCAGCATACTACTGCTTTTACTCTGAGAACAACCCATTGATCTTGAGGAGTTAGCCCATATATTGTTCTCAAAGGAGGGAAATCAGTTATCTCAAAAAAAAAAAAAAAACAAAACAAAACCAAAAGCAAACAAAAAAACAGACAAACAGAAAACATGAAACAAGTGCTTATGGTGAGCCAGACATTGTGCTCTTTTCTTTTCACTTTTTTAATGTTTATTTATTTTGAGAGAGAGAGAGAGCACACGTGTGTGTGTGTGTGTGTGTGTGTGTGTGTGTGTGTGTGTGTGGAGCAGAGAGAAAGGGAGAGAGAATTCCAAGCAGTCTCCACACTCAGCACACAGAACCTGATGCAGGGCTCGATCTCACCACTGTAAGATCATGACCTGATGGGAAACCAAGAGTCAGACATTTAACTGACTGAGCCACCAGGCACCCTTGTGCTCTGTTAAACTGGCAGGCAAAATAGCTTACAGGCTATTAATCAGACTAAACATACTGGATGTGACTTTAACAAAAAAACAAACAAACAAAAAAAGATTCAGATGAAATCAATAAAGTAAAAGAAATGCAGAAGAGTGGGTGGCCCAATCAGGGAGGACATCTCAAAAGAATTATTATGCTGAACTAGCATCAGACACAAAAGTAAACTCACCTCCTGAGATGCATCAGTGCCAGCCTCCATGACTCCCTTGACATTTCCAGCCTGAAAAAGACTGGTATCGTACTTCAGATATTGTGATCTCCACTTTGTCGTAAAAAATGACAATGTTTTCAATAGATTTCATAAATCACTACTAAATATCTTTTGGTTTCTTTATATGTAGTTACTCTGAACTGAATGATTCATTGTAGCTAGAGGAATAGGCCCATTGTGAAATCTCTTCATAGAGACAAAGAGAAAATGTGCTGGCAGTACTCTTTTGTCTCACAATATGAAAACTTACAAAAATTTATTTGCTTTTAACACTAAAAGATATTCCAATTACAGCTGTCATCTGACAATACTAAATATTTTAAAATCAAGCAATTGAGACACATACTACTTCCCTTAAGAAATATTAGTTAATATATTTAAATTCCTGCAATGTGTCCTTTGAATCACAGAAACTGCAGGTCAAACATTTATGTGATCGCACATTATGACGTTTCTACAGCCGAAACAATGGCTTACGTTGGGCCTCAGTCTGCTGACGTGGAAGAAAAGCTTCATAAGGAATCAGGTTAAAACCCCAAGTTTTGGCTCTCCTGGCCAAACCACCTTAAGTTAGTAACTAAAATCGGTTGGCCTCAGTTTCCAAAGTCATTAATTTATGCAAACATTTATAAAAAGAGAGAATTGGACAAAGCCAGTGTTTTTGATCTGTAACTATTTATCACTGGAGTAAGAGAGATGAGTTGACATGGTACATGGATAAGCATTGAGTGACACAAAAAAATTGGGTCACCAAATGATAATAGATTTCCTCAATATTTTGATTATTACTTACAAAATGTCTCAGCTGGACAGTATACATTCAAAAAGAGAAAGTACTTTTCAGGTTCAGAGCATTCTTACAGAAGAGTACTTACATATGTTTGAATAGGTGCGCCTGGGTGGCTCAGTCAGTGAGCGTCCAACTTCCTTTGGCTCAGGTCATGATCTTGCAGTTCGTGAGTTCAAGCTCTGCATAGGGCTCTGTGATGACACAGCTCAGAGTCTGGGGCCTGTTTCGGATTCCATGTCTCTCTCTCTCTCTCTGCCCCCCACCCCCTCCTCGCTTTGCTCATGCTCTGTCTCTGTCTTTCTCTCAAAACCAAATAAATATTTAAAAAATTTAAAAAAATAAATGTTGGAATAATACTGTCTTTTATTTATTGAAAATCTTACTTTTTAAATGTTTATCTATTTATTGTTGAGAGAGACAGAGAGAGAGAGAGAGAGAGAGAGAGAGAGAGAGAGCACAGGGAGGGGCAGAGAGAATCCCAAGCATGCTCCTCACTGTCAGCACAGAATGGGATGTGGGGCTTGATCCCAGGAACAGAACTGTGAGATCATGACCTGAGTTGAAACCAAAAGTCTTGTGCTTAACTGACGGGGCCACCCAGGAGCCCCTTACTGAAATTATTTTTATGGTTTCCATTATTTTCTAGATTATCTGTCATCATTTAATAAACTTTCTGAGAGTACATTTTATGGCCCTCTGTTTCCTGCTGCCTGGTAACAAAATCGTGGCAGAGTGGGTCTTCACTTCTTTCTTGGGCTCAATGTCATGTTTCTTAAAAGCTAAATAGACAGCATCATGCCTGGATTCATTTACTGATGCATTTATTCAGTTTTGTATTGTGGTAGAAAAAGTATATAACATAAAAATATGTTGTCCTAACCATTTAAAAAGAAATTTAAATGTTATTTATTTACTTATTTATTTATTTATTTACTTATTTTTGAGACAGAGAGAGACAGAGCACGAGCAGGGGAGGGGCAGAGAGAGGGAGACACAGAAACCGAAACAGGCTCCAGGCTCCCAGCTGCCAGCACAGAGCCCGACGCAGGGCTCGAACTCACAAACCACGAGATCATGGCCTGAGCCAAAGTCGGATGCTTAACCGACTGAACCACCCAGGCGCCCCATCCTAACCATTTTTAAATGTACAATTCAGGGGCATTGAGTACATTTAAATTGTTGTACAACCTTTACCATCACCCACATCCAACTTTTTTCATCTTCCCAAACTGAAACTCCATGCTTATTAGACAGTAACCCCCCCCCCATTTTTCCTTTCTCCCAGCACTTACCAACCATCATTCTATTTTCTACCTGTATGAATTTAACTACCCTAGCTAACACATGGAGGTGGAATTGTACAATCTTGTGATTGGCTTATTTAACTTATAACATCTTCATGATTCATCCATGTTGTAACATGTCAGAATTTCCTTCCTTTCAAAGGCTAAATAATATTCCATTTTATGTATAAACCACATTTTGCTTATTCATCTAATGATGGACACTTGGATTGCTTCCATCTTTTAGATATTACAAACAATGCTGCTATGAATGTAGGTATACAAATATCTATTTAAGTTCTTGCTTTCAATTTTTTGGGGGTATATATTTATTACTATACACTAGGTCATAGAGTAATTCTATGTTTGATTTTTTAAGGAACCACCATATTGTTTCCATTTTGCGTTCTTTAACTTCCATACACTGCACTATTCAACGTTCCCACGAGAATTGCACAAAGATCTCAATTTCTCCACAGCCTCTCCAACACTTATTTTCTGTAATTTTTTTTAATAATAGCAATCGTAATGGGTGTGAAGTGGTATCTCATCTTTTTAAATTTTATTTATTTATTCTCAGAGAAAGAGACCAAAGGAGGTGCAGTGAGAGAGTGAATCCCAAACAGGCTCCTCACTGTTAGTGAAGAGCCTGACAAGGGGCCTGAACCCATGAACCGTGAGATCATGACCTGAGCTGAAATCAAAAGTCGACGCTGCACCAACTGACCCATCCAGGCACCTCTCATCCTGGCTTTTATTTGCATTTTCCTAACAATTAGTGATGTTGAGCATCTTATCGTGTGCTTATTAGCCATTTGCCTATTTTATTTAGAGAAACACCTATTTTAGTCCATTAGCCCATTTTTTTTTTATCAGCTTATTTGTATTTTGTCGTGGAGTTTATTTTCCCCCCAAAACCATGATCTACCTTCTAATAACAGAGAAACAAAAATAAAAATACTGAAAAGTAAATGGTATTGCTACATTTAAAATGAAGAGCCATGTGACCACCAAACCTTGAAGCAACTAGCTTTTTTTGCAGGGAGTAACAGAAGTTTCATTAAGGAGTCATCATATGTTCTGTGCCTTACTGACCAGGAATTGATCTGTCTACCAATGGCACAAGGTCATTTCATAGACATTAAGAGGTAAATGGCTACATGACTCCAGGGAATTACAATAATGTCATTACTGTGAAAATGGAAAATGATCGTTTTAGTCACACTATCTTCTTTGAAATGGACTCAATAAACAATTTTTAATTTTTTCCCAATTTATAAAATATAAGTCATATACAACTGGGGATATTGTCAAGAATAATGTTAAGAGTTTTTAGATGTTTCCCTTCCCTTCAAGTGGGAAAAACATGTAGAGAGGGCCCCAATCTCCATTCTCAAAATATTGACAAATTCTCTTAGAATAGATTAAGACTGGTGTACTCTCCCACCAAACTAGTTTTTCCCAAACTATGTTTCTAAATACTAACATTCCACAAATGGTGAAGAGGTGTTACATGAGAAAAAATTCTGTGGTTTAGTCCAGTATAGGGGATGCTGGGTTAAACCAAGCGACACACATTCCTTTCCTATAAACATTCTCAGATCTTAATAAAATTATGTGCATTATAAATCTCTGGAGAGAGAAACAGTATGAAAATGGTCCTTAAACTTTTTTTTCTGGTTAGAACAATGTCATTAATTTGACTACATCTCTGCTTCATTTTTGCTTGACATCTAGTAGGTCCTCAATCAACATTATTCGAATAAATGAATAAGATCTGGGTAGTAATAAAGGCAGAAGAAGTGCTTAGGCAAGCAAACAGCACATATTAGAAAAATTCCTATTTTTGCAGCTTAACACCTGGAACAAGAAAAAGCAATTTTGTTTATAATAGAAACACACCTTTACCAATATTATTTTTAGTTGAGAGTGGGAGCTGAGATGAATAGATTTTCTAGGGTCTAGATCATTGCCTCAATTATTTGCTATCCTTTAGCAACAATGGCATCCTGGATCAAGGGGAGGAAATTCTTTTTTGGTGTCAGTAGCAATTAGTTTACTCCACTGGAATATGACATATGATTACCCTTATTTTAGGACAAATATACAAACATTATTAATGAATAATGAAATGAACTTCTCAGCCCTTTAAATTATCCAGGCATCAAATTTGATTCTGTGACCTTCTAATGCAAGAGATTTGAAGAGGTAAGCTAAATTCGATCTGAAACAATCTTTCTTTCTGTTTGCTGTACACTTAATGGCCTTTAATTTCATCTAAAGTTATCTTGTTCCCATGATCTGGAAAACATCTGCATAGGGAATGCTGGAGGCTTTTCACTACATCTGGTGAACTCTTGAGAAAAGATTGAACAATTCTGGAAGAGTCCTTCACTGCTACAAACATTGCAGTAGACCTGTCACTCTGGAAACATTCTCACTACCCGTACACACGGGGCACTTGCTTCTATCAATATCAAGCCACTCTCTCATTCACACTGTCTAATGCTCCCTTTTGCCCTCAAATAAGGTTCAGAGTTCCTTAAATGGCTAATGAGCCACTTCATCATTATCGCATAGAATCATCTCTCTGTATTCCCTACTCACTACTATGTCCCAACTATGCTGAATTTCTTTCTATGTCCTGAGTAAACCAGTTTTAATCTCATCTCCATATCTCTGTAAATGTTGTTTCCTCCGTCTGGAACAACCCCTTTCCAACACGCTTCTTCTTTCTTATCCTTCAGGTCTGTTGAGAATCGGCTTCCACCAGAGACTCCATATCGACACCCCCCCCCCTCCGCCTTTAATAGGTAAGGACACCCTCTTATGAATTTCAAAAGCACTTTGTTCTTCTTCCATTATACCATTTATCACACTGCATTCCAAACTGCCTGGGTACTCTTCTATTCCCTCCATTAGAATAAAAGGAAGATTAGCACTGGCAATTTTTGTTTTCCTTTTTTACCTTTTTTAAGGCAATACCTGCTGGGTAGCAACTGCACAAAAGTATTTGTTGAAAAATGAATAAAGCCATGTAGCTATGTATCCTTTAATAAATAAGTGTCTGTATGTGTACTGGCTGAAAGTAGTAAACACAATGAGGGGTCTCTAAACTCATGGAACTTACATCAAGGAAGGAAGAGACAAAAAAAAAAAACATGTTCGCAAATAAATGTGTAATATTATGATAGCTGTTTATAAATGCTTGTAAGGAAAAAAAAAAGAGTTCTATAAGGGGATAAATTGTGGTTGGGAGGTGGGTAAGTTACACTTTTATATAGAGTAGAGCTATTGGAAAACACACCAGGAGAAGCAGAATATATTTTTGGAAAACAACCAAAAACAAAATTAAAAAAGAGACAAATTTCAATCAAGAGAAGCCATGCATTTGTTGAATAGAACAAAGGGAGTCCGATACTGAAGATGAGTAGATAGGTCATGGGGCTTATTGAAATGGCTTAATTTCAAGGGAATAACAACATGCTATCTGATCACCAAAAATGCATTTTTTTTCTTCATCTGGGACACACCGTTAGACTGAGTTTTAGCTTCTCTTGTTGACAGGGGTAGCCGTGCTACTGGATCTTTTTCAAGGAATATAAACAGGGGTGAGTGTGTCTTCCGATCTCTCTGTGTCTGGTGGCTGGATGTACAACATAATGAGGTAGGGTAGTGGATCGTGGAACCACCATGTAGAATGGACCTGAGTTTGCAATTCACTGGGGAGTCAAGCCTTGCCTCTCGCTCGAGAGCATCCACCCGAGGTTGATACATGAGCAAGGAATAATTTCTAAGTTAGGTATTTTAGAATTTAGAACAGTGTAGTACAAAGATTATTATTATACACTTCAAAGTAATCCTTTTTATTTTCAACTATATTCATTTTACATTTTCTCATTCAGATGCCACAAAAAAACTTTGCTTTTATTAAAGAACCTGAGATGACCAGGCTCTGTCTGTAAATACAGTTGCAAAAGTCGTGTTTTATTTCTGTCTCAGGGGCTATTGGTCACCCAGAAGGAAAGGTAAGAAGTAAACAACACTTAGAATGTATTGTCATAGCTTTACATATACATACAGGGTAGGCATTGATAGAGACTTTTGAGGAAATATTGAAATTCTACAATCATTTCATATTAATTCAAGGATGACCAAGATCCTACTATAGGAAGTTAAATATGTGAGAGACCTTAACTTCCACATTTTGCAATCTATTAGGAATGTCTACCACCCCCCACTGATAAGCATAGGCTAATCATTTCATAGATGCCTAGAGAACTCTCTCATTTGAACAGCTTCTGTTAAACTCATCTGGCTCCAAAGAGTACTGCCCTAGTTAAACAATTCCCCAGTGAACTAATAAAATACACGGTTTTATACGAGTGTGCTCTAAAGAGAATTTGAGTACTAACTGTTGTCCAGTTTATGTTCTATATCGTTCTAAGCACATGAATGTGTAGTTGAATTTGAAAGGCTATGCATTGACTTCTTTATAGATTAAAGAGCTTACTTACATCTACTTTGCGTGATCTGGAGGTGGTGAAATTGTGAGCCTTGCAGAGATTAAAAGCAATCAGAGATGAGATGCCTGGTTGGCTCAGTTGGTTGGGCATCCGACTTTGGCTCAGGTCATGATTTCATGGTTTGTGAGTTTGGGCCCCACATCGGGCTCACTGCTGTCATCGCAGAGCCTGCTTTGGATCCTCTGTTCCCCTCTCTCTGACTCTTCCCCACTCTCTCTCTCAAAAATAAATAAAACATTTACAAAAATACTCAAATAGTACCAAGGAGGAAGGTAGAATTAGAAGGTCCAGGATATTGTTTGGCCTGGACAACTCAGTTCTGCTACTTTTTTCCCAAGGCTAGAAAAAAATCCAGATAAACTTCACAATATTGGTATGAAAAATAGCAATGGCTTGTAAATAGCAAAAAGGCATTAACACTTGGATTTGGACATCTTATCAATTACAGCTGGGGAGAGGAAAGTTGGCAAATCAGTGGAGAGGCCACATTCTTGGCTCTCATTACAGCAACAAAAAAACTAAATAAGAAAATAAATTAAAAGTGTGATTTTAGTTTATCTGTATTTGTAAGTTGGATGTGTGATTTTTCCGTTCTCGATTCCTGACATAATCTTTACCATAGAAATACCATGGAGCATGTTGTATTGGCATCGGCCAATGCACACAGTTCAGAATAGAACAAAAATAGTGGTCTTATCGTTTGCTTGTTTTGTTTTAGAATATGTCCTAAAGGTTTTAATCGTTCTTCTGGTTACTTAAGGAGCACCCGAAACTCAGTTGTTTTTATAATTACTAAACAAGGTCATAAAAATTGTATCAAAATTATATCATATAAAAAACATCCAAGGGGATGGGAAATTTTCCTTATAATCAAGCTAAAGATACTGACTACAAATATCACAGCATCTACTTGCATACACAACATAATATTTTAATCAAAATGAGTCTCTAACATCAGGGACAGAATTTTTTTCACTTACTTAACATAGATATTAGGGGCATAATCCTCATAATAAGATAATATTGTGTATCAAGAGAATATAAAAGCTCACCATGTTATTCCTGTGCAATCATGATCAGTTCACTTTTTATTATTCTACCTGAGGCACAGCTATAATTACCAATGCCATACTATCCTCTCATTTAATAATTGAGGCAGCTGTTATATTTACAAAGATGCCAGGGAAGATACAAAAATTCTTGTATTAGTTTTGACTTCCTTATTAGTTTTGACAAGTATTCTGTTGCTGTAAGAATGCCACCATCACATTAGATAAGATTGGATGAAAAAATCATTTCCATTTGAATGATGCGATCTTTGTGTTCTTTCTTTATTAAAAACACACAATACACTTGAAATGCACAATTGTATTTGGATGGTTATTCATGGAATACAAGACACTTCACTTAAAAAAAAAAAAAACTCAGCGCCTATTTTTACATCTCAATGTGCTGAAATGCACTCGGATTGAACACATCTGTTAGAAGAGTTAGATAGGGACCTTGCAGTATTCTTCCCTTGCCTAAACCAGCTCACTGGCACTTAAAACAGAACTAAATAAGTCTGCTTGATTTTCTTTTGTCTTCGGAGGAGGATAACTTCTGATTACCCCTTTGGGAAACAGGCAAATTTGTTCTGTCTGCAGCTAGGAAGTGAGGGCTACAAACCATTCAGAAACTGTAATTCAGGTTCACGCTGCAAATACAGAAGAATGTTTGAAACACGGAAATCTAAACACTTTGGTCACTAAATCTGAGAGACGTCCATTCGGAAACAATAGTTAGAAATAGGAACGGTGATACCGTATTTCCATACTTGCATCAATGAGCTTTCAAAGTAGGTGCGGAAATGGAAAGAACGAGGAAGAAGAGAAATATAGACAGGTCCGACGTGGATGAAAATGAACAAGAACCAAAGGGAGCAAGTAAGAATAAGATGACCTCCTCTGGGTGGAGAGAGTTATACACGGTTGCCTATCCCCGTCCACACTGCAATCATTATCAGTGGAATACACAGAACTCTTTGACTTCTAATTCCTAAATTCAATGAGGAATATTCCTGAGTTCTGAATGTCACAGAGGCAGGGGAAAAAAAAAAAAGTGTTGAATAAAGCCGCATTTTTGAGATATCGGAGCAAAATCCTCAAGTCTATTTTAGGTTCTCTCCTATACTAACTTCTGGGTAAAAAAACTATCTGCTTCAAAGAGAAGATAAGAAACACTGATTAGTAATTTAAAATTCAAAGGCAATAAAACTAACAACAGACCAGTGGAAATCTCAAGCTGGCGTTGCTGATACTCTTTTAAACCAAATGAGCTTACTTTCTACTAATTCCTTTACTACACTTGTCTTATGATACATTCCTGTACTTATTTAATATTTTTATATTAGTCTTATGCCAGTATTCCTTACACATGGTTGTCTTTATTGGAATCATTGCTTGTTTTACTTCATTATACCACCTCAAGTAAAAAGCTTTTGCTAATGAATGGCTTCATGTTAATCACATTATTATGAGGCTCATATTTAAAATTTTTTTAATGTTTATTTATTTTTGAGACAGAGAGAGACAGAGCATGAGCAGGGGAGGGACAGAGAGAGAGAGAGAGAGAGAGAGGGAGACACAGAATCCGAAGCAGGCTCCAGGCTCCGAGCTGTCAGCACAGGGCCCGAAGCAGAGCTCAAACTCACAAACCGCGAGATCGTGATCTGAGCAAAGTCCGACGCTCAACCGACTGAGCCACCCAGGCGCCCCAAGGCTCATATTTAAAACATTAATTGACATTAGTAAAACATTAATGTGGCTGTAGATTATTCACAGGTAAGAATCCAATTCTTATAATTATCTCTGTATGGTATATTGCCTGAGCCTTGTGTCTTGATGGACAACTGGACCATAAAGCAACGGCATTAGCATTTCTTGGCAGCTTGTGAGAAATACAGAACCTCTGGTCACACTCCAAACTCAATAAATCAGAATCTGTATTTGAATAAGATCTTCCCTGGAACCCATGCTAATTTGAATTGAGAAGCACTACCTTAATCCAAACAATTTTGTGTATCACTTGCCTTATAGGTGTATATGGACTAGAAGAACAGCGATTTTCAGTGTGACGGTGATGGCAATGACAGTGGTACTCTGGTGGTAATGTTGGTAATGGGGGTGGTCTTGGTGGGAGTGGTAAAAGTGGTGGTTGGTATCAGCCTACTTTCAGGTCCCGCTATGGGAGGAACGATCATGTCTGTACAAAAAGATCATTGGAAAAATAATAAATAAACATCAGAAGTCCTATGGGGAGAATTTCATGCATTCGAGAAGAAAACGCTGATAACTCATTGAAAGACAGATGTGATTCCCAAAGTTCATGCCGGAAAAGGCCTACTGAGGGTAGACCTAGGTGATGGGCAGATAATTCGGGGGCCAGACCTGAACTGGGTGCAATAAATTCTGCTGCAGTATTGTCAGCGAGCCTCCCCACACAATGCTCGGTGGCTCTTCTAGGTAAATTTCAACCAAATAGTTGATATACGTTTGAAGCATGGGCACATAATTAGGTCTCCTAGAACACCAAATTATTAACTCACATATTGTGTCCTTAATATCTCAGTTCAGCCTAAAATACTGTGAATGTTCAGACATAAGAAGTTTTCAGATTTTTTCTTCCTTTATAAAGCAGCTCCTGAGTGTTCTTAAGGGCTGGGTAAAGTAAGACCTTGGCTTCTGGATAAGTCTTCATGAGCAATCAGCTCATTCGTTTTATCTTTTTAGGCCTGTGGCATGTTCTATGATGGCATACTAACTCACTAGGTTTAAGGCCTGGGGACCTGTAAAGAAAATGCAGTCTGCATTTATTGCTTTGTTATAATCTCCCTCTGCAGTGCATAATGCTTCTACTGTACAAACTATGTGCTGGGAATCAAATTTCATCAGAGGCTGCTTGAAGTGCACTGTCCAGGCATGCTAAATAAGTGTGACACTCCCTGGCTTAAGTTAGTGTCCGTTCGCTATCAACACGGAGCCATCAAGTGCTGAGGGGTCACTGGGAGACCCTAAAGCAGCATAATGAAGTTGTCATTGTAGCTATACTGTCAAGAAACCTCCCCTGCTCATAATTTACAAAGAATATGGTAACAGATGTCCACAGTCAGTCTGTAACCTAGGTCCTCCTGAACTTCTGTGTAGACTGGTGTCATGTCTGGATGACAAGAGCTGCATCTTGGTTTAGCACTTCATTCTTTTTTTTTTTTTAATGCTTATTTTTGAGAGAGACAGAGAGCGAGTGAGAGAGCATGTGCGCTTGCAAGTTGGGGAGAGGCAGAGAGAGAGGCAAACAAAGGAATGGAAGCCAGCTCTGCGCTGACAGCAGAGAGCCCAATGCAAGGCTTGAACCCACGTACCATGAGATCATGACCTGAGGCAAAGTCTGACACTTAACCAACTGAACCACCCTACAGCATAGCCTCTTCAAAAGTTCAAAGGGACAGATTAGAATATCATTTTTTAATTGTAAAATGCAAAGAAAAAAAAACCCTGAAAATGAGGGAGAATGACTGTTTATCTTCTAAAACCATGATAACAATTTCAGGGGGTTAATATTCACAGGACATGTCCAGGGCAGGAAATTGAACTAAGTCTCTAGAGTTCCACTGTCAATTCATCAGGATAAATAAGAGTCTGCAATCCAGCATGTTCCAGATGAGCAGCAGGCCCTGGGCTGCTTCTGCCATATTTCATTAGCAAACTTTCTGATCACAGGGTGATACCTAAGGAAGAACATGTATGACACACAATGCCACAAGGACCAAAACAGGTGGTCAGAAAGAAACACACACACACACACACACACACACACACACACACACACACACAACAAACAAACAAACAAAAAACCCCTCAATCACAGTTTTCTGACTCCTTTAGTTTATAGGAAAGGTAAAGCTAGAGTATAAAATAGTATTTTATAATGAGTTAATATAATAATAAAAGATTTGACTTTTTATTTATTTGTTTTTAGGTGCCAATGATTGAACTGTTCTAGTTAGAGAATTTTTATTGCTGTTTCTTTCATTCCATGATGACTTATGAAGTGGTTCATAAAATAGGTGTACTTACATTATGCATTTTGGGGGAGGCAACAATGAAAGGAATATCATGATACTTTAATCTTTCCAGTAGTAGAAGGGATTTGTTTTGACAGTTTGCTCTGGGATATGCATGCATCAGACTTGGATCACAAAGCTTTCATGATGCTGCAGAAAATTTCAGTTATATATCTTGCTATCAATACCTTTAGCATCCTACTCATTTCCACTGAGCCCAAGTTTTTTGCGTGTTCAAAATAGAAAATAATTACAACCATATTATAATTTTATAGACACTGTGAGAAATAAATTAGCTATGTTACGTGAAAAATCATATTTTAAGTGTAAAATGTTCAATTGAATAATACAAGTATAGAGCCATGCTAGTTATTTCAGAGAAAGAAATTTCCCAGTAGGAAAGTAGAGCAGTAAATAGAAACTAGTTGTGTTCACATATGTGAGATGACCAAGAGAATGATGGAAGAACATTTAGAAACGGACATTTGTGCCATATTACTGAGATCCTTGAATACAAGTATCTAATGGCTTTTGAATTGTGTTAAAAATAAATAGGCTAGTGATCATTATCAAAGTAGTCTTTATTAACTGGGTTTTCAAATGGCTGTGAACAGATGTAGGGAAGAATGCACAGAATTAGAACAGAAAAGGTATGTACAACAGATATTGTGAAGAAGACAGCATTGACAGTGCAGGGTCTTAATGTAGAAGGGTATCAAAAGAGGGACAATTAGTTTTTGCCTTAACAGGTGTACTTGACAAAAATAGATAAGTAGGAGGTAGAGAGCTCCTGGGTGGCTCAGTTGGTTAAGCATCTGACTCTTGGTTTCGGCTCAGGTAAGGATCTCATGGTCTGTGAGTTCTAGCTCCTCGTCAAGCCCTATACTTGAGGAGCTTGCTTGGGATTCTCTCTCTCTCTCTCTCTCTCTCTCTCTCTCTCTCTCTCTCACCCTCCCCCACTCATGCCCTTGCACACACGTGCTCTCTCTCTTTCAGAATGAATAAACTTCTAAAAAGGTTTAAAAACCAGAAAAGTAGGGAAAACAGTTGGTATAGATGAGATTATCGTTTCTAACCTCAAATTTTCCAGAGCGTAAGTTTTTTAATGGTTTTAGTTTTTTCCTCTGATAAGGATTCCAGTGAATTCCTGAAACAGAAGTTCTAAGATATATACACACAAAAGACAATTAAATTTTAACAACTGGAAACATTTGGTTGAAAAGGATTGTTAACAATATAATAAAGTACTTCAGTTTTTCTCATTCTCTGTGTGGTCCTCTGTACTGAAAATATTTGATGGTTCTAAGAGACCACCCAGAGTTTCAACTCTTACTTTCCTAACTGCTTCCATAATAATCTTTACTTTTTTTTCCTTTTTCTTCTTTCTTTAAATCTGGATTCCTTATGTATCTGAAACATTTTCATAAATTGGGACTCACTGAATAATACAGCAGAGGTGTAGATAATAGAGCTAATTCTACCAGAGCCAAACTACATGTATTGCATAAATGATCATAAAGCAATCCATGCAGTATCATCTATAGATGGGTTGCATTAAATTTATTGTACCTCTTACATAAAAACTTGTAAGCAGTTTAAAGTAATTATAAAAACCAATGGTGAGGTCAACTTAACCACAAATGATAAAGATCCATTGGTCATTTCAGCATTAAATTAATTAAAGTTAATACATCTTATGTCTCCAGACTCAAAATAAAAATATTTGGCAATTTTGAGTGGCAAGATCTCTAAGATACTGTTCTAGATCGACACATTGTCCAATCCTAGTGAGTTGGTTATCAATAAAAATATCACTAAGGTACAAGGTTTTCTTCATATAAAATGTCCACTTAGTCCATTTGTGTTATTTTCATAGGTGTTTTAAGACTCCAGTATAAAAATGTTTAATTTGTTTCAATTTGTCACATAAATCAGCATATGAAACTTCTGCCATGGCTAAGGATTGTGTTTGTGTCCTTAGTTATAAATTCCTTTCTTTGATAGGTAAAATCCTTTCTATGACTCATGGAAACTCAGGGCTTAGTAATGTACACTTGTCAGGATTACTGTGGATCTAGGTAGAAGCAACCAATAACTTTCTATTTTTAATTATTTTACTAAATATCTGATTTTTGAGTGTAGAACTATACTGTTTTAGGAAAAGACCAACATTTAAATCTGAATTTCAGACTCTTAACTTATTTATGTGTTGCCATTTATTTCCATGTGATGACAAGAACATGATTTCCCTGTTAATAAAGTGATTTGAGAGCCTTGAAAATTTGTCTCTTCTGTATGTGTTATTCCAAGTTCTTGTCAGCACAGAGTTAAGCATTTCCTAAGTACCAAATGTTGCTCTTGAACAACCTAATCAACATATGCAAATTCCAATTTAGAAAACCTCATATTTTTATGAACTGAAATACTTTTTTTTTAATTAAGTGAAAATTAAATCATCCCAGACTCTTAACTCAACCAATGTGATTTTAATCTTAGGAAAAATGTAATACAAACACAAATGGTTTTAAGGAGATTTTATATTTTCAAAGAAAGATCAAGTCCATGTAGTTACTATTAAATTGGTGGGAGAGGGTGAACATGTAAGACCACATCTCATCAATCAGGAAGATCTAGAATCTGTGTTTATTACACTAGTGCTAAAATTGACAGAAGTTCCATTCAGGATAGAAATCTCAGGATAGAGATTAAAGAAATTTCTAAATTGTTCCTTGTTATAATTGGTACTGTTTTCAAGAAAATAATAAGTAGAAACAAGAACAGAATAAAATCTTTCTGTATCCTAAACCTCATCTCATATAAAAATAGCTCTCTATACCTTATTTGGAGAAGGTGTGAAGATAGGTCATAAAGGAGCCCATATTGCAACATGAATTCACTATGAAGGAATTAGAATTTCTAGCCCAGGTTCCATTTGTCCTGATCCTTCCCTGCAGGCTACTATTCCCACAACTGTCAAAGGGAAGCAGAGGTGGGAGACTGAAAAGGTAGGGAAATTGGCAAATGGCACGATACTCTACATGGAAAACACAGAAAACTCCACCAAAAAATTGCTAGAATACATGAATTCAGCAAAGTTGCAGGATGTAAATCAATATGCAGAAGCCTGTTGCATTACTATACACCAATAACAAAGCAGCAAAAAAGAAATCAAGAATTGATCCCATTTGCAAATGCACCAAAAACAATAAAATACTTATGAATAAACTTAACTAAAGAGGTGAAAGGTCTATGCTCTGAAAACTATAGAACACTTTTGAAAGAAATTGAAGAGGACACAAACGGAAAAGCATTCCATGCTCACAGATTGGAAGAACAAACGTTGTTAAAATATCTATATTACCCAAAGCAGTCTACACATTTAATGCAATCCCTATCAAAATACCACCAGAATTTTCCACAGAGCTAGAAGAAACAAGTCTAAAATTTGTATGGAACCACAAAAGATGCCAAATAGCCAAATCCTGAAAAAGAAGAACAAAACTGGAGGCATCACAATTCCGGATTTCAAGCTATATTACAAAACTGTAGTATTCAAGACAGTATGGTACTGGCACAAAACAGACACATAGGTCAATGGAACAGAATGGAAAACCCAGAAATGGACCAACAACTACATCATCAACTAATCTTCAACAAAACAGGAAAGAATATCCCATGGGAAAAAAAAAAGACAGTCTCTTCAAAAAATAGTGTTGGGAAAACTGGATGGCGACATGCAGAAGGATGAAACTGGACCATTTTCTTGCACCATACACAAAAATAAATTCAAATGTATGAAAGAACCAAATGTGAGAGAGGAAACCATCAAAATTCTAGAGGGGAACACAGGCAGAGATCTCTGTGACCTCAGACCGAGCAGCTTCTGACTGGACATGTCACTGAAGGCAAGGGAAACTGAAGCAAACATGAACTACTGGGACTTTATCAAGATTAAAAGCTTATGCACAGTGAAGGAAACAATCAACAAAACTAAAAGGCAGCCTATGGAATAGAAGACGATATTTGCAAGTGACCTATCTGATCAATGGTTAGTATCTAAAATATACAAAGAACTTACCAAACTCAACACCCAAAAAACAAATAACCCAGGTAAGAAATAGGCAGAAAACATGGATAGACACTTTTCAAAAGAAGACAACCATGTGTCTAATGGACGCATGAAAAGATGCTCAACATCTCTCAAAATCAGGGAAATACAAATCAAAACCACAATGAGATACCACCTCACACCTGTCAGAATGGCTAAAGTTAACAACACAAGTAACAACTGGTAATGGCAAGGATGTGGAGAAAGGAGAACCCTCTTGCACTGTTGGTGGGAATGCAAATTAGTGCAGCCACTCTGGAGAACAGTAGGAAAATTCTCAAAAAACTAAAAATAGAACTACCTTACAATCCAGCAATTGCACTATTAGGTATTTATTTACCCAAAGGATACAAAAATACAGATTCAAGTGTTTATAGCAGCATTATCAACAATAGCCAAATTAAGGAGAGAGCCTAAATGTCCAACAACTGATGAATGGATAAAGAAATGATCACACACACACACACACACACACACACACACACACACACACACACTGTAATACTACTCAACTATCAAAAATAATGAAATCTTGCCATTTGCCATGACATGGATGGAGCTAGAGTGTATTATGCTAAATGAAATAGATCAGTCAGAGAAAGGCAAATACCATATGATTTAACTCATTTGTGGAAGAAAAAAAAACATGAATATATGGGAAGGGGGAAAGAGAAGGAAACAAACCACTAGACACTCTTAACAACAGAGAACAAGTTATGGATTGACAGAGGGAGGGGTGTGGGGGATGGACTAGACAGGTGATGGATCACTTGTGACGAGGACTGGTTGTTTTATGTGTGCATGACCCACTGAATTCTACTCCTGAAACTGATACTGCACTGTATGTTAACTAAGTAAAACTTAAATTTAAAAAAGGGGAAGAGAAGAAATATACATATCAGAAAGAAAAGAAAAGGTAGTGGAGGGAAGTGAGTGAAGTGGACGAGACAGCAGAGCATCTGTCCCTTTTCTGGTCTCCTCAGATAGCACCTCTGAGAGCAGCAGCATCTCCTCCAAGGTTCTAGTTCCTGGTGGGAAGGCGAGGGTGTAGCCTCAACTTCCAATACTGGTTACTTTTTCTCCTTCCCCTGTCCCTCCAGAGGAGGGATGGTATTAACTTCCTTGCTGTTACCTCATCACTCTCTATTGACTTGCAGGCTCTTCTGTCACCTGGTTAACTGATACCCTGTATTCCATCCTGATTTACATATTCAAGTATTTCTCTTTCTTGCTAGACTTTGATCCTCCCTTTTTCAGAGGTCTAGTTTTTGATATCATTTGTGTATCTTCTAACATGCTTTCCCTCACACAGATTGGGCTTCTGGGACATTTCTAATGGTAGCTAATCAACACTAAAGTGTTTCATATCAACGGATATGAAAATCTTGGTGCTTGATATTGTGTTTACGAATTCATGTTATTTTGATGACTTATTTACTTGAGATACTGGAGTTTATAAGATACATTTTTTTTTCTTTTAGGGAAGTTGTACATAAGCAGAATATTAGAATGTATTCAGTACTTTTCACTTTTCAGAAAGGTGCCTGAGAGGCTTTATCTTCAAGTCGTGCGCGGACTTCAGTCAGGAACTTTGGGGATTCTGGCACATACAAGATTTACCAAGTCTTTTTTTTTTTTTTTTTTTTTT